>NC_081319.1:31922500-32547500 GCF_026419965.1 Kogia breviceps | reverse complement strand
AAAGAACAAAGTCTCAAGACTCTCTCCACCCACACAAAACCAGCGCTCCATAAATGCATCTTGATAATTCTTTACCTCTGTGGCCCCAGTGAGTGCTTCAACCCTCGTGGGTTCGCGTGCCCACACCCCCAGCCTCACACAGCTCTCCAGGCCTGATTCTTGGCCCTCAGAGTCGAAAAGGTAGAGTTTCCTCCTGGGAATGTGCCACGCTCTTGCCTGGCAAGAATTGTCTATCAGATTCCCAGGAGGGAGATTGACGCACATGGTCTCCACCCAGCAAGGACTCAGCATCAAGACGGGTGCCGCCTTTCACGTGCCACCATCCCTCCGCAGGGTGGGGGCTGGGTGAGCTTCCCCTGCCAGACGCATGCACTGTGTTTCCTGGTACCACCTCAAGTCCCGTGCCCATCTGAATCTCCTCCAGTTTGAGTGGGGGTTTTTTTTTGGGGGGGGGAGGGGGCTGCGCCATGCGGCATGCAGGATCTTAGTTCCCCGACCAGGGATTGAACCTGTGCCCCCCTGCAATGGGAGTGCAGAGTCTTAACCACTGGACCACCAGGGCAGTCTCTTGAGTGTTTTTAAACATTTTCCAGGTGCACACTGTGTCAGACCCTGCTAGGCCCTTCCTTAACACGTCTTTGTCTCCTATTACATACATTCATCTCCCCTTCTAGATTGGAAGAAAGGTCCAGGTCTGACTGCATCCCTCAGCATACCTGACAGAGTGCTGAGCACACGATAGGTACTCAAATAACTGCTGAACGAATTTTCCAAAGTGATCACCATAAGGATTGTCATAGAAAAGTAAAGGGCGTGTGTTCTGACGGCTCCTACTTGGTTCTGTGGTTGGTGGGAAAACGATTTACAGGATGATAACAGACTAAGGCCATGCACTGCGTGTTAGCCAGGTGCCCGGTGACCACAAGCGAGGGACTTCGCAGCACACTGAACCTCTGCATCAACTTTATGACCTAAGTACCACTGTTATTCACCTTCATGGATGGCAAACTAAGACTAGGAAAACTTCCAACAACTGTGCCAGGATCTTCACCACTTCCCCTAACACCTTCCTGGCAGTTCCTACTGTCACTAGGGCCTCCCTATGAGGAGACTGTATGGAATTAGGAACACAATGACGGGCTCCCAATGAGACTAGAACGCCCACCCTCTGCACTTCAACGGATTTCCTTGGCTGAGGCGCCATCCCACCCCTGGGGCAGCCACAGCAGCTCCTGCCCATCCTGCAGAGGGGCTTGGAGCACCCACCTGCAGGGACAAGGTAAGATGAGGATCCCAATGAGAGAAGTAGGGGAGATGGCTAGAAGGCCAGGGGCCTTCTCCCTTAAGAGCATCAAAGACACAGATGTCCAAACAATTACCTGTGACACTGGGGCAGGCCCTTAAAACTGTTCCTTCATCTGCAAAATGGAGGCAAACTGTGTATTCTGCTCAGTTGCTGTGATATTTGGAGCCAACGTATATAAAAAGCCCCTTAGGAGGTGCTCAGAATTGGCAGATATTATTATAATTTGCCATGTAGAGGATTAGGCAGGCTCCCTGGAGAACTGAAGAGCTTTTTCAGTGGCTTCACAGCAGATCTTCCAGGACGCTGTCCTAATTCATGCCCTGACCAGTCCAAGGACAGATAAAGACTTGGTTTAGTGGAAAAAAAAAAAAAAAACACACAACAAAGCAGAAACTGAGGCTCAGGAGACTGGGTCTGGGTCTTGGCTCTTCCATTCCTGCTACAGGACCACAGCCCAGCCTTTTGCCTCCCAAAATGTCAGTTCCTCATCTGTAAAATAACATCACCTCCCTCACTGGGTCTTCATGTGTCTCAAAGAAGATCATGTGCACTCACTCAATTACCTTAGCAATCATTTAATAATAAGCTGTCTCTGGGGTAATGCCAATGAATGTAACATGGAGTCTATTTTGTTTTCATATTTATGCAACAAATGTTTAGTGAGTGAGGACGCTATCCCAGGCACCGTCCTGAGGAGTCGATGAGGAGACACAGACCACATCTGCCCTCAGGGGGCTTACAGTTGTTTTAAACAATATACCTAAAATTTTAGGATTAAAAGGAAAGTCATCAATCAACCGACCATTCTTTTTAGCCAATGAGAGAGATGAGAGAAAAGAAAAGAGACACACCAAGGGTCACACAGCCAGGAAGAGGTGAGAGCAGAATCTGCACAGTGGTTTTTCAGTTTGCAGCCCAGTGTTCTTTGCACGAGAGAGTTTCTGCCTGAATAAAAACCTTTATGGGGCTTCCCTGGTGGCGCAGTGGTTGAGAGTCTGCCTGCCGATGCGGGGGAAACGGGTTCATGCCCTGGTCGGGAAGATCCCACATGCCGCGGAGCGGCTGGGCCCGTGAGCCATGGCCGCTGAGCCTGTGCATCCGGAGCCTGTGCTCCGCAACGGGAGAGGCCACAACAGTGAGAGGCCCAAGTACCGTGCAAAAAAAAAAAAAAAACACCTTTATAAAGATACCTGACCCTCCCACTTGTTCTCAACTCACTCACCCGCAGGCTTGTGACAGGGATTGGAAGACCTCTTCCATCTTTTGCTTACAATAGTATTTTAAAGCTCCTATCAAAAAACGCTAAACCATTTAAAAATCCAACATCTGTGTCTTTGGTTACTATGTCCCTCTGTCCCAGGCACATCACTGCAGCATTGGGAGGAAACTTAAGATCTCCCAGTTTGGCATGTCCCCATGTGAGGATGGGGGGGGGGGGGGGGCTGCACACTCTTCCCTCTCTTGAGAGACCCCTCCATGCACACTGACCTTTTACAGGCTCTGCTGGGTCCTGTGAGAAAGGCTACATTTGACTGAGCTTAAGCCAGTAGTGCCTAAACAAGTTTGGCAACAGGCCCCACTTTTTTTCCCTGTAGTGCCTATTAATGTTTGGAGGAAACCATGTTCTGAGGAGCAGACTATGGGAAATGCTGATGGAATCTCCAAGAAGACACCTTAGAGAGGTGAAGTGCCTTGCTCAAGGTCACAGGACTGGTGAGTCTAAGAGTAAAGGCTAGAGCCTCAGGTCAGGAGAGGCTACTCTCCCTTTTGTTGGGTTTCCAGTTTCTCAAGGTCAGAGGCTGAACTTCTGGAGGTGGAGGAAGCAGAGCAGGCCCCACACAGCCCTTGGGGCAGTGAACAAAGAGGTCATAAAAAATCAGTGAGGGAAAACAGCTCCCGGGACAAGATGGAAGCTGATAAGTGGATCAAGAAGAGAGCAACTAACAACAAGCAGTGAAACTAACCAGTCTAAGGTGGGGGCTCTGGAGGCAGTCTATCCCTGGAGCATGAAAACAACACAGTGCAGGGCAAATCTCAATTCTGGATACAGCCCTTCATGCTGCCATCTAAAAATCACTCTGTTTTCTAGCCAGTTCAGGCCACTAAAGCTGCTCGTGGGTTGAGAGCCTACTGTGCGCAGGGCCCTGGGCCAGACACGGGGTGTCGCTGCACCAGACAAGGCCCTGCCTTCCAAGTCAGTAAAGTCTAGTGGAGCCAGCACAAACGAGGTTCTCAAAATACCCTGGAATAAATGAGCTAGCCAGAGAAGATCTTTATTTTCATAAAAGAGATACTCATTTGTACAATCTGAGAGTGAAAGGCCCTGCAAGGAAAGAGTAACCCCTTATTTGAACAGGATAGGATGTTCACGGACTGACTGACCCACAGATGAATGAATGAATGAATCAAACAATCAATCAATTTCTCCAGCATGGGCTGAGGCCTAACCATCTACCATTTCAAGGAACTATCACAAGTCCATTTAGAGGAAGGATTTACAAGAAGGGCAAGAGCTTCTCCCCTCAAAATTCTCCTCTTTAAACATCATAAATTCCACTTGCCTAAAACCATTGCTGCACAGCTGAGGAAACTGAGGAGTGATATTATCCGCCCAACATCACAAATGCCAGCAGAAAACTGCCCTCCCCAGGGGCTTACTCTTCTAAAAATCCTGTATTCTTGTGAGTCAGCACCCAGAAGTACAAGTGGCAAGTAAAGGTTGCTCAGTGAATGAGTGCTGTGGGACTAGGTCTTCCCACAACAAAGTCACTTGGTTAAAAGACAAAGTGTCCATAAAGCTCAGGAGCAAAACTGCATTCCCAAAGAAGGGAGTGAGGTCTATGGGCAGGGCCCCCAGGGAGCCCCTCTCCTCGGGAACCTGGGGTTGGCTCCAGGCGAGCTTAGGTCCTTCTCACTGGCAGGCTTTGTCACAGTACCTCACCTCAAGGATCCAGGGTCCACCCTTTATTGCTACTTGAACACTACACTCATCAGTCCAGAAATATTAGCGAGCACCTACTGTGTGCCAGGCACTGGGTAAACAACAGTGAGCAAATCAGGCAAGACCTGGCCCCACAGAGTTCACAGTCCAGTAAGAAAGGTAGACACTAAAAAGATAATTACGTATAGGATAAGAAATCATGTCAATGGATTATCATTTCTCTTTTGTCTTTTGGCCATGCGGCATATGGTATTTTAGTTCCCCGAGCAGGGATCGAACCCATGCCACCTACACTGGAAGCGTGGAGTCTTAACCACTGGACCACCACGGAAGTCCCAGATTATCATTTCTAAAACACAAATCTAGCCCTATCAATCTTCTGACAGAGAAATATTCCGAGGTTCCTCACTCTATGTGGGATTAAAAATAAACAAAAATGAAAACAGCTGCCTTAATTGGGTGCTTACTCAATACCAGGTGCTTTACTATGATTAACTCAGGACATGCTCCAACAACCCATTGCAGGAGGTACTATTATTATCCCCATCGACCAACGACGAATTAAAGTTTTCTACTTAACCACTGCTTACTGCGTGTGCAAAAGCCCATCCACGCCCCCGCCAAGACCCTGAATTCCCTGAGAACTCATACTCAACTTGCTGTCTCTTGTGTACACAGTAGTATTTCATAAACTCCCAGTGAATGAATGATCGATGGGCTGGTTTCCTTCAAGGCATTATCTGCGTAATAAGCTCAATTTTTGGAACAAGTACTGGTCAGTGTCCTAATAATCATGCGAGAAGTAGCTGTGATGTTGGGGAAAGAGCCAAAGCCCGGAGGCCTGAGACCGCAGATTGGCTCTGTGTGAACCTAGACAATCATTTCCTCCCTCCAAGCCTGACTGCTTTCCACTGTCCTGATGGGGAAGCAAGAAATCAGACAGTGAGCCTAGGACCTCTGCTGGCTCTACACGTTTATGTCTCTGAAACATAATGGGGGGCAGGGGCTGGGGCTCAGGGAGACCTCTGAAACTACACTCTGCCTGCTTTTAGAACAGGGTCTAAAATTAAACGTTTTAGAGAGGGTGACTGATCAGGTCTATGGGGGTGAGTGAGAAGAACTTCCTCTTCGGCCATAGCTCAGTGGGCATATATATCCTAATAAAGTAGATTTACTCCCTATGACAAAAACCCCTTTCCAGAGAAGTATTTCGGATGAATACGGGTAAGACCACCACCCCCAACTGTACACCAGAATAGAGGGGCTGGTGAAATGAAAGAGCCTGTGTTCATATGCTGGAAGAAAACAAAACCCAAACCACACTCTCCACTCCTACACTCTCCTCTGGGAAGGCCATGTGAGTGTGGTAAAGGCAACCGTGAACATGGGCCTAATGGCTCCATGTGGTCCATAAGCTATGACCACAGGAGAACTCGCCACTTGGCAAGCATGGGTCTGTCTGTCACTCAAAGTGAGATCAATGGGTAGGAGGTGGGGCTCTGCAGTAAGACAGAGTATTTGTTGGTTTTCTTTTGTTGCTTGGGTTGCTTTTGAGTGAATTTCTGTCCTCACGTCACCTAATGGACATAATGGGGGTAACAACACATCTCCCTACCTTAACACAGTGAGAATTAAATGAGATGGGTAAGCCAAGTGATCCACACAGAGCCTGACACATAGTACATACTCAGATTGCTGCCAAGGATGGTGGTGGTGGTGGATGAAATCATGAGTCAGGAAATCCAACCCAAGGCTCTCCCAACCCACTCCAGGATCCAGAGAGAAGCATGTGATACTGGGATGAACGCTACTGTTAGAGCAGACTTGGATACTTTTCAGAAGAGAAACAAAGAGGTGCCCATTCTTGGGAAGGACCCAGCCTGCCCAGATGCCCTGGGCCTCAGGATGATCACTGGGTCCCTGTAAGGACAGAGGCTCGCCAGGGCCGTTGGGAAACAGAGAGACCTGAGAAGACAAACTTCCTCAGAGTAAAGAGAAGGGGTAGGAAATCACAACCACGGAGAGATACCGCTATTAACTCAACAGACTGGCAAAAATTAAAAAGCATGAAGAGCTGAGGTGTAGCAGGAGGCGGGCGAACAGGAAATCTGGTATCCTGCTGATAACTGGTGCTCTTTAGAGAATGATTTGGCAGTGTTTATTAAGATCTTAAATGCATGCAAAGGATGGCCGAGCAACTTCACTCCTCGATAACCATCTACCTAAGAGAACTATCTGCTAATGTGCTTGAAGGCGTAAACCAGAAAGTGCATCAAAGCACTGCAGTAAGGGAGAAAAATAGAACCCACCACCAACAGAAAAACAGCTCGATAAACAGTGAGAGTCTCATGCCATGGATACAATACTCACTTTGCAACAAAACAAGGTAGGTTCACATGTACTGTCTTGAAAACATTTAAAGACATATTATTGAATGTTTTAAAAAGGTTACAGGGGCTTCCCTGGTACCGCAGTGGTTGAGAGTCGCCTGCAAATGCAGGGACATGGGTTTGAGTCCTGGTCTGGAAGATTCCACATGCTGTGGAGCAAATGGGCCTGTGTGCCACAGCTGCTGAGCCTATGCTCTGGAGTCCGTGAGCTGCAGCTGCTGAGCCCACATGCCACAACTGCTGAAGCCCACGTGCCTAGAACCCATGCTCCACAACAAGAGAAGTGTCTCACTGCAATGAGAAGCCTGCGCACTGCAGCGAAGAGTAGCCCCCACTCGCCGCAACTAGAGAGGGCCCGCGCGCAGCAATGAAGACCCAACACAGCCAAAAATAAATAAATAAAATAAATGAATTTAAAATAAAAGAATGTTTTTTAAAAATTATTTAAATAAACAATAAATAAAATTAAAAGGTTATAGAATAGACCAGCAAGCATAGTATGACAGACTGTATTTAAAGAATAGAAAGAAAGAAAAAGGAAAGGAAGGAAAAAATGACTTTTTTTTTCTATGTATATAGACTCCTAGTAAAAGCCCTGGAAGGAAATTCACAAAGTAGGTCACAGCGGTTACTTCAGGGAAAGGTAGGAGTGGGTGGGTGCTGGGAATGAAACTTGGGGATCAATGGGGATTTCACTCTTATTTTTAACCAGGAAAATGTAGCTACGCATTTCTTGGGTATTTAAATTAAATTAATACATTTATTTTTAAGGAAGAAAAAAGAGGAGGTGGAAGGAACAGGAAGAGATGATGACTTCAAGAGAAGATGTAGCTGCTGAGAGCTAAGGGTCTGCCTTCACCTCCTCTTGGGGGACTGGCCACCCACAAATGTAGACACAACACATCTGAGCATAAGCCCATAGTTTCTTGGAATGATAGAATCAGATATTTAATGCTATACCACATGAGTTCTATATACCAACTCTTCCTTCTAAATCTTAGAAAAATTCCCTCATACTTGATAAAGGTATCCTTCCTCTGGTGTCAGAAACTCAAGGTATGAAAACGGGACACATGAAATTTTGCTATCTCCAAATTCTTGTTGGCCTCCACTGACTTAAAAGAAGTCCTGCACTGCATTTAATTGTTGCGTGTAAGAATTTTTTTTAATTTAAATTTTTAAAGATACTTTTACCTTTCCTTGTTTTCTTCCATTTCTCTGAAGACACACTGATTCATTACTCTGGAACTGTCCATAGACACTGTGTGGCAGATCCAGGTCTTCTTTCTGAAAAAGCAAAATAACCAACATTTATAACCTGGGTACATTCATGTTAACACAAAGAGATGCATTAAATACATACAAAAGGAATATATCAAAGGCTGCCCAGTGTCCATCAAAATCCATTCTCCCCTTTGCCCATAGGTTATTTGAGTTTCATCAGGGACTACATTTCCCAGGCATCCTTGCAGCTAGGTACAGCCAGGTATCTCAGTTCCCAATGGAATGTGAAAGGATGTGATATGTTCCACTTCTCCACCTAGGTCTCAAGACATGGGCAAGCCTTGTCCATCCTTCCCCCTGGTTCCCACTGGCTGGAACTCAGCTCTGACCATGCGGATGATAACAATGCACTTGGAAATAACAAAGGAACAAGATAGAAAGCTCTTAGGCCTGTGACTGGCTACATGGAGCACAGGTGCCCTCTCTCCTCGGAACTACTACTGTAGAGAGAAATGTCTTTGTTCTTTAAGTCACATTAAGTTTAATAAAACTTTAAGTTTGGGCTTCCCTGGTAGCGCAGTGGTTGAGAATCTGCCTGCTAATGCAGGGGACATGGGTTCAAGAGCACTGGTCTGGGAAGATCCCACATGCCACGGAGCAACTGGGCCCGTGAGCCACAACTACTGAGCCTGCGTGTCTGGAGCCTGTGCTCCACAATAAGAGGGGCTGCGACAGTGAGAGGCCCGCGCACCGCGATGAAGAGTGGCCCCCGCTTGCCATAACTAGAGAAAGCCCTCACACAGAAACGAAGACCCAACACAGCCAAAAATAAATAAATAAATTTTAAAGAAACACTGTTAAAATAAAACTTTGTTTTATTGGGTCTTGTTTTTATGCCTGGTTAAGTCTCACTGAGTTGGCACTACGGTTACATATTATCACTGGGGCCCTTCTGAGGGTGGGTTTGGTTATTTGGAGCTTGGGACAGTCTGTGTCTGTGGAGACAGGTGAGTCCAAATTATTTGGGGTCACAATTTTGGTAAAACCATACGCAATTTCAAGTAGGTACTCAATCAGTGTTTGATGGATGAAGAGGTGTTCATTAAGCATGTAATCTCTTCCTGTGTGAAGCACCTTGAAAGCAGAGCACCTGGTATGGAATTAGGAACACTGGAACCCACAAGTATGAGTTCTGAGCTTCACTTCAGGAAACGACTACTCGGGATGGTAAAATGCCACCTGAATGTACACAATACCCACATTTAAGGATTTTAGTGTCTGCTTAGGAGTGACAGAGACTAGGAAACACAGGGACAGAGACAGAGAGACAGAGCTAGAGGGAGAACACTTCTGATGGTGGAGGATTGGCCCCACTATTCCACTCCCTGCACGTCTGCTCTGAGCTACAACTCGGAGGTTCCCTCTCCAGCCTCAGGAACTGCATTCCTCACCACTCAGGGTGTGGCTTTAGCATTAAAAGATAGATTGTCTTTCTGCACCATGGCCCGAACACGAACCAGCTACTTCATTTGTAACCAAAGAAACAGCTGTCATTTTCAACGCAGGAAGAACTGGCTGTGCAGACCATACTGAGGGATGGTGTGTTGGTCTCCAGCAGCCTGGAGCCTCCTAGGCAAAAGGGGGTCCAGGATAGTTTTGACACCCATGACCTTCATGCTGGTGCTGTCATTATGGCCCAGCTCCACCGCATCAGCTGTTTTGACGGTTGAGCATCATAGGCTGCTTGGCCAAATCGCCCCCACAATCCTCCATCTGCTCCACTGTGGGTCTGGCTTTCTCCCAGATCAAAGCACCATGTGAACAAACTTTCAGATCCAGGTGAGCAGGACCAGATACCTGGGACCCCTGCACCATGATGTGTTGGACAGAGTCAGTGTTGGGGAGAATCCCCAGCCACAGCCTCCAACACTGCTCTTTAACTTGCAAAGAGCACACTAAGAGATATTTTTAGCATCTGGATCCCTGTCTGAGGCCACTGCTCTGGCTTCCATCAGAGTTTAACTTCTTCAGCTGTGGCATGTGCATTACGGAGGGACCCGGAACAAGGCAAGAGGGAAGATGTGGATCCTGGAAGGAGGGATGTAGATGTGAATGTGGAAGGGTAATAGGACTTGAACTCAGAGTCCCAGAGGTGCTACTGCATTCCTGCCACGAAGGGAGAGGGGAGAAGGCAGTAGCTCACACCAGGGTCACTTCTGCGGCTGTGGACACCTTGGCCCACCTCACCTTGGCCTGGAAGCCAAGTTTGCTCAGTGTAGTAAGCTCTTACACAGCACAGTAACTGCTGCAAGAGGATTTGACACCTACTTCCCAAATGATGCCAACAGCAAACTCTCCTCTAAGTCACACTTCCTCCGCAGCAACGAGGTCAGAGCCTGCCTTCACAGGCCCACTGGCTAATTCTGGGTCAGGGTTTCAGGTTTTCCCTCCTGGTGTTGGAGAAGGTTTTCTGTAGACAGCCATCAAGAAACCATTGTCCTTCAGCCTGTGGCTAGGAGCCGGCACTGGGGACACCCATCTCTGTATCCCAGCACTGAGGGATGCCCAAGGTTCAGACACTGACATTGATTATCTCATTGAATTCTCACATCAACCCTAGGAGGCAGGCACTGCCTCACTGTGAATTGGAAAACTGGGTTAAGATTTGTCGAAGGCCATACAGACACCAAACGGCAAAGCCAAGACTTGAACCAGGTGGTTCAAGTCTGTGTTCCTAACCACTGTATTTTTTTTTAACATCTTCATTGGAGTATAATTGCTTTACAGTGTTGTGTTAGTTGCTGCTGTATAACAAAGTGAATCAGCTATATGTATACATATATTCTCATATCCCCTCCCTCTTAAGCCTCCCTCCTACCCTCCCTATCCCACCCCACTAGGTGGTCACAAAGCACTGAGCTGATCTCCCTGTGCTATGCAGCTGCTTCCCACTACCTATTTATTTTACATTTGGTAGTGTATAATGTCAATGCTACTCTCTCACTTCATTCCAACATCCCCTTCCCCCTCCCCGTGTCCTCAAGTCCATCCTCTACATCTGCATCTTTATTCCTGTCCTGCTCCTAGGTTCTCCAGAATGATTTTTTCTTTTTTTTTTTTTTAGATTCCATATACATGTGTTAGCATACAGTATTTGTTTTTCTCTTTCTGACTTGCTTTCACTCTGTATGACAGACTCTAGGTCTATCCACCTCACTACAAATAACTCAATTTTCTTTCTTTTTATGGCTGAGCAATATTCCGTTGTATATATGTGCTGCATCTTCTTTATCCATTCATCTGTCAATGGACACTTACTTAGGTTGCTTCCATGTCCCGGCTATTGTAAATAGTGCTGCAATGAACACTGGGGTACATGTCTCATTTTGAATTATGGTTTTCTCACAGTATGTGCCCAGTAGTGGGATTGCTGGGTCATATGGTAATTCTATTTTTAGTTTTTTAAGGAACCTCCATACTGTTCTCCATAGTGGCTTTACCAATTTACATTCCCACCAACAGTGCAGAAGGGTTCCCTTTTCCCCACACCCTCTCTAGCATTTATTGTTTGTAGATTTTTTGATATGGCCATTCTGACTGGTGTGACGTGATCCCTCACTGTGGTTTTGATTTGCATTTCTCTAATGATTAGTGATGTTGAGCATCCTTTCATGTGTTTGTTGGCAATCTGTATATCTTCTCCAGAGAAATGTCTATTTAGGTCTTCCACACATTTTTGGATTAGGTTGTTTGGTTTTTTGATATTGAGCTGCAGGAGCTGCTTGTAAATTTTGAAGATTAATCCTTTGTCAGTTGCTTCGTTCGCAAATATTTTCTCCCATTCCGAGGGTTGTCTTTTCGTCTTGTTTATGGTTTCCTTTGCTGCACAAAAGCTTTAAGTTTCATTAGGTCCCATTTGTTTATTTTTGTTCTTATTTCTACTTCTCTAGGAGGTGGGTCAAAAAGGATCTTGCTGTGATTTATGTCATAGAGTGTTCTGCCTAAGTTTTCCTCTAAGAGTTTTTTAGTGTCTAGCCTTACATTTAGGTCTTTAATCCATTTTGAGTTTATTTTTGTGTTTGGTGTTAGGAAGTGTTCTAATTTCATTGTTTTACATGTAGCTGTCCAGATTTCCCAGCACCACTTATTGAAGAGGCTTCTTTTCTACATTGTATATTCTTGCCTCCTTTATCAAAGATAAGGTGACCATATGTGCATGGGTTTATCTCTGGGCTTTCTATCCTGTTCCATTGATCTGCATTTCTGTTTTTGTGCCAGTACCATACTGTCTTGATTACTGTAGCTTTGTAGTATAGTCTGAAGTCAGGGAGCCTCATTCCTCCAGCTCTGTTTTTCTTTCTCAAGATTGCTTTGACTATTCAGGGTCTTTTGTGTTTCCATACAAATTGTGAAATTTTTTGTTCTAGTTCTGTGAAAAATGCCAGTGGTCGTTTGATAGGGATTGCACTGAATCTGTAGATTGCTTTGGGTAGTAGAGTCATTTTCACAATGTTGATTCTTCCAATCCAAGCACATAGTATATCTCACCATCTGTTTGTACCATCTTTAATTTCTTTCATCAGTGTCTTATAGTTTTTTGCATACAGGTCTTTTGTCTCCTTAGGTAGGTTTATTCCTAGGTATTTTATTCTTTTTGCTGCAGTGGTAAATGGGAGTGTTTCCTTAATTTCTCTTTCAGATTTTTCGTCATTAATGTATAGGAATGCAAGAGATTTCTGTGCATTAATTTTGTATCCTGCTACTTTACAAAATTAACTGATTAGCTCTAGTAGTTTTCTGGTAGCATTGTTAGGATGCTCTATGTATAGTATCATGTCATCTGCAAACAATGACAGTTTTACTTCTTCTTTTCTGATTTGGATTCTTTTTATTTCTTTTTCTTCTATGATTGTTGTGGCTAAAACTTCCAAAACTATGTTGAAGAATAGTGGTGAGAGTGGACAACCTTGTCTTGTTCCTGATCTTAGAGGAAATGGTTTCAGTGTTTCACCATTGAGAACAATGTTGGCTGTGGGTTTGTCATATATGGCCTTTATTATGTAGAGGTAAGTTCCCTCTATGCCCACTTTCTGGAAAGTTTTTATCATAAATGGGTGTTGAATTTTGTCAAAAGCTTTTTCTGCATCTATTGAGATGATCGTGTGATTTTTATCCTTCAATTTGTTAATATGGTGTATCACATTGATTTGCGTATATTGAAGAATCCTTGCATTCCTGGGATAAACCCCACTTTATCATGGTGTATGATCCTTTTAATGTGCTATTGGATTCTGTTTGCAAGTATTTTGTTGAGGACTTCTGCATATATGTTCATCAGTGATATTGGCCTATAGTTTTCATTTTTTGTGACATCTCTGGTGATGTCAGGGTGATATCAGGGTGATAGTGGCCTCATAGAAAGAGTTTGGGAGTGTTCCTCCCTCTGCTATCTTTTGGAAGAGTTTGAGAAGGATAGGTGTTAGCTCTTCTCTAAATGTTTGACAGAATTCACCTGTGAAGCCATCTGGTCCTGGGCTTTCGTTTGTTAGAAGATTTTTAATCACAGTTTCAATTTAAGTGCTTGTGATTGGTCTGTTCATATTTTCTATTTTTTCCTGGTTCAGTCTTGGAAGGTTGTACTTTTCTAAGAATTTGTCCATTTCTTCCAGTTTGTCCATTTTATTGGCATATAGTTGCTTGTAGCAGTCTCTCATGATCCTTTGTATTTCTGCAGTGTGAGTCGTTACTTCTCCTTTTTCGTTTCTAATTCTGTTGATCTGAGTCTTCTCCCTTTTTTTCCTGATGAGTCTGGCTAATGGTTTATCTATTTTGTTTATCTTCTCAAAGAACCAGCGTTTAGTTTTATTGATCTTTGCTATTGTTTCCTTAATTTCTTTTTCATTTATTTCATTTATTTCTCATCTGATCTTTATGATTTCTTTCCTTCTGCTAACTTTAACAATTGTAAATATTTATGCACCCAATTTAGGGGCACCTCAATACATAAGGCAAATGCTAACAGCCATAAAAGGAGAAATTGACAGTAACACAATCACGGTAGGGGACTTTTAACACCCCGCTCTCACCAATGGACAGATCATCCAAAATGAAAATAAATAAGGAAACACAAGCTTTAAATGACACATTAGACCAGATGGACTTAACTGATATTTATAGGACATTCCATCCCAAAACAACAGAATACACTTTCTTCTCAAGTGCTCATGGACCATTCTCCAGGATAGATCATATCTTGGATCACAAATCAAGCCTTGGTAAATTTATGAAAACTGAAATCGTATCAAGTATCTTTTCCAACCACAACACTATGAGACTAGATATCAGTTACAGGAAAAAAACTGTAAAAAAAAAAAATACAAACACATGGAGGTGAAACAATATGCTAACCAAGAGAACACTGAAGAAACAAAAGAGGAAATCAAAAAATGCCTAGAAACACATGACAATGAAAACAAGATGACCCAAAACCTATGGGATGCAGCAAAAGCAGTTCTAAGAGGAAAGCTTATAGCAATACAATCCTACCTCAAGAAACAAGAAAAATCTCAAATAAACAATGTAAACTTACACCTAAAGCAATTAGAGAAAGAAGAATTAACCACTGTATCATAATGGTCAAGGTAAAGCTCAGTACTGGTTGAATGTATGAATGAATGAATGAACAAATAGTTTCAAAAGCTGTTTCAGGGCTGTGGGGAGACAGTGTCTCTCTAAAGCCCTAGAGGGATTGACCTCACCCACCCTGGATGCCCTGGTGATATTCTCAGAGCCCTCCCAGGGCAGCCACTCAGCCCCCGAACACTCATTCTGAACCCAGAATTGCCAACTTCTGTAGGCATTTATGTGCTCATTACTGCTGTCATTACTCTGATCATTAGATCAGAGTTACCACTGACTCGGAACCTCCTATTTGCGGGCAGTAAACTCATGGCTCTCACACAGAAGCTCCTCTCATCCACCTGCAGCTTCCCAGGGTAGGCAGAATCACACCCATCTTAGGGACGGCACAACGGGAGCTCACAGAGGTGGTGATTAGCTTGTGACTAAGGTCACAGCACTTATGAGAGGGCAATTTTCAAAGTCTGAGGAGCTGGCTGAGCAGCACAGACCTCTCCTCCACCTCACAAGACCCACCACTCACCTTGGGTAATCAGCAATTCACGAAGATGAGTGCTGTTCTAACTCTTCAGCCAGCAAGCTCTGTATTAATCTAAAGCTAATCAGTATTTCCTGTGCCAGTCACTTCCTCTTCCATGGAAGAAGAAACCTAACTCTCCCCACCACTGCCCCCTTCCTCTCCTCAGCTGGCTGGATCAGTGGTGACCAGCATCTGCTCAGCATCAACTTCCTATCAGGTGTCCACTGGACACCAAATCTTGCTAATTCTTCTTTGAAAACTATCTCTTCTCAGGAAGACCAAATGTTGGTGAGGATGTGAAGCAACCAGAACTCTCATATCCTGCTGCTGGTGGGAGCATAAATTGGTCCAATCACTCTGGAAGACGGTGGCAATACCTATTCAACCTGCATTTGCTCCTAGGTACATACATGCACCATTCTGGTACATATTTTCCAGAATGTTCTCAGTACTAGGATGCATAACAGTCCTGTATTAGTTTCCTACTACTATTATAACAAATAACCACAAAATTAGTGACCTAAAACAACACAAATTTGTCATCTTATAGTTATGGAGGTCAGAAATGAGTCAGCAGGACTGCATTTCTTCTGGAGGCTCTAGGGGAGAATCCATTCCCTTGCCTTCTCCAGCTCCTAGAGGTCACCTGCATTCCTCAGCTCATGGCCCCTTCCTCCTTTTCAGAGCCAGCAATGTAGCACCTTCAAATCTCCCTCTTCTCTCACCTCTGCTTCCATCATCACATCTCATCCTGTGACCAGACCCTCCTGTATACCTCTCACAAGGATCCTTGTAACTACACTGGGCCCACCCAGAGAATTCGAGATCATCTCTCCATGTCAAGACCCTTAACTTAATCACATCTACAAAGTCCCTTTGCCACATAAAGTGACATAGTCACAAGTGTTACCAGTGAATGGTACTTGTGACCAGGGATGAGGTCATGAATATCTTTCGAGGGGCCATTATTTGGCTTACCTCCAGCTCCAAACCAGAAGTGACCCAAATGCTCATCAACAGTAGAATGAATGAAATAAAAGGTGGTAATTTACAGCATATGAGAACATATGATCTACAGCGCTACATGCGACAAGTATGACTCCCACCAGACAACACTGAACCAATGACATCAAACACAAGAGCACTTGCTGCATGAGTTTGTCTGTAGGAAAGGCAGAACCAGGTAAAGTTTTTCTATTCAACAGTTTCCCCCAAGTCTACCAGAGTTTCCATAATCCTCTCAAAAAGAAGGTTGCTGCTTGTTTGTTTTCTATAAATCAATATAGACATGCTACATTTCCCAACTTTGCATCCCACAATTGGAGATCAACAGTTATGAAAATTCAATAAATGAGTTTATAACTAAAGAAGAAGGAGGGAGGGAGGAAAAGAAGAAGGGGGAGAAGAGGAAGGAGGAAAAGAAGCAGCAACAGTGTCTCTGCCTCTCTCATCCATTTCCACTCCACAAGCATGTGTCATTTCACCTCTGGATGAAGCAGATCCCAGGTGACTTCCTCACCACCCCTCATCCTGCCAAGAGCTGTTCACCAGACAGGCCTGGAATGTTCCCCTGACCCCCGCTGCATTGTCCTTCCTCTGTCTCTCCTTCACTCCTTTCACCCACCTGACACACCCATGGACATGCCCACCCGGCACACCACCATTGCCCCCCAGGAATCCCCCCCCAAACGCCTGTAGGACTTTCAATACAAGCCACATCATTTGCTCGTAATTGCTACTGTCACATATTAATTGCTAATAGTAACAAGTGCCTTAATCTAGTCTCCCCAAACAGACTGCAAACTCTCAAGAACAGATATCAGGTCTTGCCCATTCAACTTCCCGCCTCCTAGTTCTGACTGCATGTGAACATCTAATGCTAATTCATAATAACTACTAATGATATAACTGCCTTTGCTGAACACCTAACATGCATCAGGTTCAGTATTTCTCAAGCATTACCTCATTTCCTCTTCTCCTACTCAATGAAGTGGATGCTATCATGATCTCCCTTTTGAATAGGAGGAAACTGAGGCACAGATGGCTAATTAACTTGCCCAAGGTCCCAAAAATCATCACTAGAGGATGGGATTTGAACCCATGCAATCTAATTCCAGAGCCCACTCTGCTTCCATAATGCCCCACCTGAGTTGGGTTAGGCATATAGTTGGTGCTTAATAAATACTTGACAAAAAAAAAAAGATATACTAAGGAAAAAAAAAAAAAACTTCACAGCATGCAAATAACAAATTAAGACTCTTCACCAAATAATCTTTTCAGCCTCAGATCTCAGAAGCGAATACACCCCCTGGAGAGATTTGTAGAAGCCTGCCTGTTCCTGGCTCTGCATCATGCTTGGCTCTTGGGGGCTTTATAAACATTTATCAGTAAACAACAGTCAGGGTTTGTTCTCCAGGCTTTTATCAAAACAGGGAGAGAGCTGGATACATTTTTTCTTTTTCTGTCCGCCAAAGTCAGGGTTGAAGGCCGACTGGACAAGTGGGGCTGTGACCACAACACCCCAAGCCACCCGCCCCAGATGACCTCACCTCTACAGTGGCCAAAAAATGTGGCCGAGAGGCCTTGACCAAAAACAAGGCCACCGCCCCTGAGGGCTGCTGCGGCCAGAGATAAACCGAACTGGAGACAATGACACGGGCAGCCCTGCCGTCGCGGGGACATCACGCCGTGGCCCACAGTGCGGGCAGCCGGCTCGAGCCCATGCAGTTCCTTCCCTTGAGGCCGGCCCCTTGGTCAGATACCAAACGGTGCTCTGGCCGGCGGCGTGGACACAGCGGTGCACCCTCATCCTCCCACAGACTGGCTCGCAGCGTCTGCCTGGATGCGGATGAGAGTGCCTGTGCCTGGGGCGCAGAGTACTCAGGAGACAGTGTTCTTAAACGGCTGTCTCTGAGGAGGGACGTGGGACTGCCCGGAGGTTACGGAGGGCTTCAGTTACAGCTGTACCACAAGCAGTTTTACAAGAACAAAATAGGGTTGACATATTTGGGGGTTACTAAAACTATCTCAAAGTTTAAAGAAAACACTGATCATTACAGCGCAGTGTGGTGAAGCAGTAACGGAGAGATGTACAGTTACAAGGGGAACGGCACCTGCGGCGGCCGGAACCGGGGACGGGATCTGGCTTCAGTGGGCTCTGTGCCTCTGGGCAAAATGAGACAATCTACAATGAGTGCTTAGCCAAGAAGATGTACTCAGTTAGTGGTTGTTGTTATCTATTTTTATTTGTATTTCATCCTTCCTGGAGGCCAGACACTGTGAGGTCTGGGTGTAGCACTGCAGTTGGAGGCAAGAATTTAGAAATGAGGTCTGCACAGCCACCCTCAAACAGACACTCTGTAAACTCAACCACTCTCGTCCCCACAGGCTTTCCCAGGCCCCCCAGTGACTCCCTGGTGCTCCTGACATGCTCCTCCCTCACCCAAATCCCACCAATATGTGCTTGTGTCTCCCCGACTGCACCGGGTGTAGTGGCACCCCAACTGTGAGCACACTGACAGGTACAACACTTGCAGACCCAAAGAAAACATTCAGTCAACTGCACTTGTCCACTGTCATGAGAGATGACACAAACCTACTGCAGAATCAGGGCACCTCAGAGGCCACTGCCCTGCAGCTGAAGAAATAAAGTGGCCCTCATGGGAGTTGGCCACCCCAGGATCACAGAAAAACGAGGCTTCAAGCGGCAAAATCCCCCAGTACCCACCTGAGCCCTTAAGTCACTCTCTTAAAGGAAGATGTATGCTGGGGACCCAAGGACTCGAGTGTTACATTTCTAAACACAATGTCAAGATGCCCCAATGATGAAATGGATGCAACAGGCTAATGCCATTATCACAAGCACTCCAACAAGGATTCTGGACTCCCCTCTTGCCAGGCAGCCTCCAGCTTCAGCGGTTGGCTCTCCACATGGCTCAATTGCAGGGAGAGGCCAAGCTGAGTATGCCCCAGTAGTGGGAACAG
This sequence comes from Kogia breviceps, assembly GCF_026419965.1. Lineage (NCBI taxonomy): Eukaryota > Metazoa > Chordata > Mammalia > Artiodactyla > Physeteridae > Kogia > Kogia breviceps. The sequence continues at coordinate 32,528,496 of NC_081319.1, read as the reverse complement.
CTCCAGCTCTCAGTGAATATGTAAAGGCTGCATGGCTTCCATCACATGTTCCTTTGGGGAGATGGGGACAGGAGGTTAGGTCAGTCCTCAGGTCCCCGTTGCAAGTCTCAGTCTTCCCAGTGGAAGATCAGATTCCAGATCCCTGAATGAGGGTTTGGTGGGGATACCACCAATGGTCAAGTCCTGCCCAGCTCCTACTCCCTGTCCTTAGGCCAAACAAAGCTTGTTCCGATTTCAACCAAGGCATCTCCTGTCCTATATGATCCATATGCCAAGGTTCTTGGGTAAGTTCTCATCCTATAAAATAGTTCCAATGCAACAAAAAAGTTTGAAAAACCTTGCTTGTTACAAAACCACTTCCTCCTACCTGCCTCTCTCTAACTCTCTGCAGTGATGTATCTGGTGGACACTTTGTTTTTGTTGATGGGCAGAGAGCATGTTCATCCATTCACAGAGGATCCAAAGGTAGGAAAAAGTGAGACACAGTGGTGAAAGGAGCCTGGGGTCTACTGTCCGTGCTGCCCACTATAAGATGGACACTGCCCAAGCACAGTCCATCCAAGTGAGGGCATGCAGGCTACCCAGGGATCTGGGAACCATGTCATCACTGCCCTCCTCCTCCTCACCACAGGCAATGGTGACAGCAGCCTTCCTATGTGCCAGGCACGCTGCAGAGGGCTTCAAATGTTTGATCCCATTTGACACCCTCAGCAATGCTGTAAGGTAGGGACTCTTACCTTCTTCCTGAAGATGAGGAAACTGAGGCAAGAAGGTGTTTAAGTGACTTTCCTAGGCCCACAGAGCTAGTGAGTGGAAGAATCAGGACATAAGCATAAACACAGGTATGCCTGTCTCCACTCCACCCCCTCAATAGAAGTACAAAAGGGAGATGACAGTCATGTAAAATGGCCCTAGAAAAGGCCCTGTGCCCATGTTGTCAGCTGGGAATAAAACTGGATCCCTTGGGCAGGGAAAGATTTTCTGATCTGATCCTTTCACCAACCAGGGCATTTATCAAAGTGAATTTTGTAAAACTGACATACATCACACTCACAAACTCAGCTCAAGGACAGCAGTCCGGTTTGCCTCACGATCATTCATTACTTGCAAAGTCAAACGCTTACATACACAGCATGTTTCATGCCCAAAGAGTGCTTCAAAAAAGCCCAACTATAAATAATGTTTCATGAAACTGTATGTAGCTAGCCAATTGAAGACAATATAAAATTCACTGGAATCAAGACATGTCAAGGACCTACTCCATACCTGCATTAAGTCACACAAGAACCCCATGGGATGCACACTGTTATCCACATTTTACATAGTAGGAAACAAACTCCAACTTAAGCAGCTTGGCGAAGCTCCAGCAGCTACAAGTGGACCACGGGGACTGAACAGTGGGGTCTGTCTTACTCCTAGGTCCAGGCCTCCAAACTTCTCATATCCCATATACTCTGGCACCTGAGTAAATATGCAGCCCGATTCCCCTAGAAAACTCTCTGGCTAAATCTTAGCTCCATCTCTGTGCTCTGAACCCAAGTATCAGCGGAGAAAGGCCCTACCAAGGGGAGGACCAATCACAGCCCCTGACACTGGAGGGCAAATTCTAAAGTTAAGGGGAAAATCCTGCAGAGCCCAGAATCCCCCTGGAAAGCCCCTTAGGAAGGTGTGTCCTAGAGAGGGGCGCCCCCTCCCTTGAGAAGCCCAGCTGTGAGTAGGTGTCTGTGTGTGTTTAGCCACACTCCAGGTAAAGTCAGTGGTCGGGACAGAGGGAACACACAGACCTGTAACCCTCAGACTCACACACAGGGCTCCTTGCAGTAACTGGGGCATGCAGGATGTGCAGCCAGCCCTCACCACCCCCAGTCTCCCCCGACCCCTATAGAATACACACTCACTTAAGTGGAAGAGTGGAATTCAACAGTTTTTTCTGTCTTCTAAGAGCTTCTAGTTCAGTTAACATAAGTCAAAGTTAAGAAAGATGTGATTCCATGATACCATAATTCCCCAATAGCATGATGTACCATAAGCCGCTAACAGATCTATACTGTAAATGATGAAAACATTCACAGTACAGATAACTGGTTGAGGCCTGGATTCTGAAGTTAAGACTATGGGGACTCTAATTTGACCTCTGCCACTTGGCAGCTACAAGAGCTCGGAAAGGACTGCTCTGTGCCTTCGTTTCCCCAACTATAAAACAGGGTGGCAATGGTGTCAGCTCCATGGGGCTTTTGTGGGGATTCGATGCAACTGTGCCAGTGAAGAGCCCGGCACAGCGCTCCACAAAGGTTGATGTCCTCTCTCCTTTACAAGAAACAGAAAGATGAAAAAGCAGAGGGCCTCGGGGAGAGGTTAACAACTTGTTGGAGGTCCCACAGTGAATGAGTCCAGAGTCCACACTGTAGTTAGCACCGTGGGTCTCGAGAGGCAAGGTGTGAGACGGGGGGGTCTCTGCTGGAATGGAGCAAGTCCAGGCCAGCTGGACTAAAGGGCCTGGGAGGCAGAACCCGAAGCTTAACTGGGATGCTGAGCAAACAGGAGGATGAAAAGAAGAGGAAAAAAGCACTTCCAGAGAATATAAAAAAACCTGGTGAGAGACCATTCCAGACCCTCCCAGAAGGCGAGACTGTGCAGGCAGAGGCTGGCAGCCCACCTGGCCCCTCCTCTGAGCCCCAGGTCAGAGACTGAGACCTGGGTCTGCTTTGAAAGATCTCCTCCAGGATTCCAAATCCCTGCCCTCCTCTCTGAGAGGCACACGCCTGCAAAGCACACAAGAAATGACACTGAGGTGCAAGCAAACTTCACTGGGCCAGCTAAGTCATGTGTCCAGTGCCGGCCTGGCTCTGACAGCTGCTGAACCTTCACCCACTGCCTGGGCACAGAATGAACCAGGGAGGTGCTTCTGACACTGCAATGGGACCTCTATGGCTCAGCAGGCTCGCACAGGTCAAGAGCAAGACCACACCTTCTATAAAACCCATCTGGACGTTTGCATGTGGCAGGGAAACAGGAGTGAAGGAGGACCCTTCTGCTTGGTTATAATCATTCCTCTGTGTCCAGGGAGGCTTGGACAACAGAAAGGGGCAGATGCTTCCGGATGCAAAGCCTGGCACTCGAGCCCTGTGCTCTGCTGGGGTGAGAGCAGCTGTTCTCCATCACCCCCTCCCAAGGGGCTGGTAGGGAGAATGAGACCACAAACCAAAGCAAACTGGGGGCACAGGCCCCCAAGTCATTGGGGCATCAGCTGTGATAAAGACACTTGCCCTTGTGCAATCTGGGGTAGCAGCACTCAAGTTCAAGACAGCCAGGTGTTTTAATTCCTGCTGATTGCAGGAGGGGAGCAGCCACTGCCACTACCCAGAAACCACACCTGGTGACCTGGAATCAAGAAAAGCTACCTCGCTTACCAGAGAGGGACACGTCAGAGCCTGTGGCTGAGGCCAAGGGCCTGGTGTTTCCCTGACAGAGTCACAGGATGTCAGAGCCAGGAGGATGCACAGTGCTCAGAGCCCACAGGTGTCCTGATGGAGCAGGACACAGAACCATCCATGCACAGAACCGCACTCGGCCCCAGCTCCAGCCTTCTGAATCAGAATCACCAAGGCTGGGACTGGGAATCTGACTTTAAAGACACACCACCCCACCACAGCCCGCCAGGACAACTACGAGGCATGCAGCCCAACACTGGGCTGCTCTGGAAACTGGATCAGTCCTGCCTGCTGGGTTTATCTATGGGAAATGAGACCATACCGTTGTTGACGGTTCATTCATTCCAGGAGCCACCCAGGGGACTGGCTCTGAGAAGACACAGTTCCTGCCCTATAGGGAGCAGCTGGGTTCATCTGGGGAACTTCTCAGAAATGCAGATGTCCAAGCTCCACTGCCTGTGATTCAGGTTCTGGAGGACTCAGAATCCAGCAAGAAATGAAAGCAAGTCCTGACAAGAAGAGGAATCTGGAAACCGATGGCTACGCAGGCAATTTCGGCCGAGAAGCCAGGTCTGGGGAGGCTGAGGGTAGCTTCATGGCATGAGGGACAGAAAGATTTGTACCTACCCAGCACCTGCTATGCACCAGCCCTGTGACTACTGTTAACACCATTCATATTCACCACAACCCCACAGGAGGGCTGGCCTAATTACCATCTCACAGATGAGAACAGTGAGGCTTGGGGTGCAGTGAAATGCCCTGCCTGAGGTCCTGAGGCCAGCAAGAGCCAGGGCTGGAATTTGAACTCTGGCAGCTGGAGCACTAGCTCTTCCCAGTGTCATCCCCTCCTCCGCCTGAGTCCCACCTCTATCCACCCACCCTGAGAGGCGGCCTTGACTTTTCTCTCTTCTCACCCCTTACGTACAATCAATGACACGGCTTGACCCCCTTCTCTCCAACTCAACTGCTAACACCACTGTAACGCTTCCATTATAGCCTGTGGCACTTAAAATATGAGCCTAGTCAGCCAGGCCACTCCCTGGCTTAATGCTCTGCAAGGGTTTTTCACAGGCCTGAAGATACAAATCTTCCTCCCAAGTTTGCCTCGGGCCTTCCCACAGAGCATCCCCTCTGCTCCCTCGGGCTCTCTAACTTCTCTCAGCTCAGAGCCTTCAGCAGGACCCCCAGCTCTCCCTGGAAGGCGAGGCCACAGAGCAGGGGAAGCTCCGTCCAGCCCAGGGCTGAGCCTGGGGGCACACAGTAGGGGTGTGTGTGCTGGGGTGGGGAGGGGTGAGGTGGGGTGTGGTGGTTGACTGACTGTGGGACTCTGCAGCTGGTCCGAGGCTCAAGTACGGTGGTGTGGTGACAGAAAAGCCAGGAAGTCAAAGCCTGCGCAGACAGGGCAGAGCTAGACTGGGAAGGGAAGGCTGCGAACACCACAGACAGGAAGGAGCTAGGATGTAAGCCTGGGGGACATGGGCAGCTGAGGAGGCTCTTGGAAGCAGGGGGATAATAGGACCAAATTCACATTCACACACTATTGGTGGAATGAATTGTCATTTTCTCTCATCTCTTTGAAAGATAATCTGCCAAGAGCTATAAACATTTAAAATCTGCCTGCCCGTTGACCCAGCAATTCCAAGTCTATCAAGGATACTCACTGCAGGGTCCTTTCATATTAACGAAAAAGAGAAATTGGCCTAACTGGCCAACCGGAGAATATACCACAGCTGACAACTCTTCCCAACCCTCGGAGCTGGACATGTTTCAGAATTCGTAACGTTTGCATTTTAGAAAGGTAATATGAAGTATGTACAGTATGTTATGTAAAACCCCAGGAGGGTCAGGTGCAGCACCCGCAGTCAAGTACATAAACATTTCTGCAGCTGAACATATGACTATTTCTGCTACACACTATAAAGAGCCTCCTATTAACGCAAGACAGGTTTGGTCACCAAATGAGTTTACACCAAACTTTTTAAAACTTGTAGTTTCTTGCTTCCATAACTGTGGATAAGGGACTGAGGGCCTGTGGTCAGATGATGGAATACTAAAAATAGAAAGTGATCGAACATTCCCTGAGCCCTGACATGTGCAGGTAAGCTCCAGGTGCTTCCCACCCACTGGCACACTGGGTCCACCGTGGGCCCTGATGCCCTTTACTATTCCAGCACGTCTAAACGCTCTTCACTGTCACCGCCAGCAGCACCGCTGACATCCATGGAGCACTGACTGTGTACCAGGCACTGTCCTTAGCGCTTGACGTTAATTACCTCACTAAATCCACACAACAACCCAATGGTGGTACTCTTACTCTTCCCACGTTCTCCAGATTCACTTCTAATTTATCCTCTAACATTCAACAAAGAGACTGAAGCGCGGAGGGACAGAGCGACTTGCTCAAGGGCACCAGCCAATGCACTGTCCTCGGTGGTGCGTGAGCACAAGCTGCCATGTGTCCCTGGTACCAAGTCATGCCTGGAAACCCAGGCATTCTGGCTCCAGAGCCTAGTATACTCTTAACCCCTGCACTTTCCTCATCTTCTCTTGGCAAAGTGGCTTAAAACTTTTACAGAACATGGAAGACCACAAGGACATAAATAGAAAAAAGTCAAACCAGGCCGGCATTCAGATCCACAACCAGAGTGCTTTTTCTGTCTCAAGCAGAGAGGCCTGGAAATGAAGCATGTCCTTCTCCTGTGGGAAAGACACCAGCAAGGGCACTCAAGCACAGAGCCAGGGATCCTCTGGAGCACAAACCCCGGCCCAGGGAACCTCATGCCAGTCAGCTTGGATATCTGCCCCAGCAGACCCACTGGGCTGCCCTGGGCAACCTACAGGGCAGGCTTTAATTTGTTGTGGAGGATCAGCACAGGGTGTGGGTGCTGAGTGATATGTCTACACAGACAGAGGCAGCTTCCACCTCCCCACTGGGTCCCCACGACCCACCCAGTAACACCAACCACCACCACCATGTAACCCTCACCTTCGGGTAAAGCTAGCCAACAGGCAGGTTCCCTCCCCTTCCAGGTTGGGACATTACAGGGAGTCCGAGGAGAGCACCAGATAGATGCACCTCTCCTTTCAACAGCACCACAGTTAGGAAAGGCCACCCTCCCTCCCAAGTGTTGACCCTTTCTACAAAGTAAGGAGCGTGCCAGGGACTGGTGGTGGCCATTGCTCACGTGCTGCAGGATGTGAGGGCGAGACGGGTGAGGATGAGAAGGAACCCATGGGAGCGCAGTGGCATGGAAAACTCCGGCTTCTCAACCTCCTCTCTCATCCTCGCCTCCCCTCCAGCCTGCCCTGGCCTTGGACACTGTTTCAGCTCCCCAACCTCCTTCCAACAGCTCAAGAAAAAGACTACCATATATTTTTTTCCCCAATGTATACATAACAAAATAGTTTGCAACATACATTAAACTACACAAATCTTATGTGTACCAGTCCATAATGTTTTCAGATATTTATATCCCCATGCAACCACCAAACAAATCAAATTATAAAACATTTCTAGCTCCCTAGGTTTCCTCATGTCTCTCCCAGTTAATGTTTTACCCAAAGGCTCTTTTTCATTGCTGAGTGTACTCCATTGTGTGGATGGATATACCACAATTGGCTTATTCACATGGCTGTTGATGGGCACTTGGGTTGTTTCCATCTTTTGGTAATTATGAATAAAGTTGCTAGGGTCCTCCATGTACAAATCCTTGGGCACTCAAAGGCACTCATTTCTCTTGGGTATATACCTAGGAGTGGAATTGCTGCCCCATAGGTAGGCATATGCTTAGTTTAGGTAGACACTGCCAAAACAATTTTCCAGAGTGGTTGTACCAATTCATATGCCCACTAGCAGTGTATGAGAGTTCCAGTTGCTCCATGTCTTTACCAACACTTTTGCGTCAGTCTTTTTTATTTTAGCCATTCTGGGTGGATATATAGTGGTATCTTACTGTGGTTAAAATTTTCTGGGGACATCCCTGATGGTCCAATGGTAAAGAATCCACCTTCCAATGCAGGGGATGCATGTTGGACCGCTGGTCGGGGAACCAAGATCCCACATACCGCGGCACAATGAATCCCACGCACTACAACTACTGAGCTTGCGCACCTCAACTAGAGAGCCCGCGTGTCACAAACTACAGAGCTCACGCACTCTGGAGACCACGTGCCACAACTAGAGAAGAGAAAACTCGCATGCCACAACTAGAGAGAAGCCCGTACACTGCAATGAAGAGCCTGCACGCTGCAATGAAAGATCCACATGCTTCAACAAAGACCCTGCGTGCCACAACTAAGACCCAACACAGCCATAAAAATAAAATAAATAAATATGAAAACAATTTTTTTCTGATGACTACTGAGGTTAAGCACCTTTCTATATATTTATTGGTCATTTGGAATCCTCTTTGGTGACATACTTGCTCAAGTCTTTTGTCTTTTTAAAACTGGGTTGTTTATTATTGGTTTGTAGAAGTTCTTCATGTATTCTGCATATGAATACTTTATTGGACATATGTATTTCAAATATTTTCTCTCAGACTGTAGCTTGCTTTTTCACTCTCTTAATGGTGTCTTTTGATATAAAGAGTTCTTAATTTTATTTTTTCTAATTTATTCTTTTTTAAACTTTTTTGTAATTGAATGACTATTCTTTTAATTCTATAGTATTTTACAATTTTCACACACATTTCATATAATCCCATAATAACCCTTTTTTTAATCCCCTATCCCTATCTTGCCCCTCCCCTTTTCCTCTTCCAAATGGTAACCACTAGTTTGTTCTTTATATCTGTGAGTCTGCTACTTTTTATTTTATTCACTAGTTTGTTGTATTTTTTAGATTCCACATACAAGTGATATCATACAGTATTTATCTTTCTCTGTCTGACTTATTTCACTTAGCATAATGCTCTCCACGTACATCCATGTTCACATTATTGCTGACAAAAGTTCTTAATTTTAATGAAATGCAATTTATAAACTTTTTCTTTATGGCAGTGCTTTTTGTGTCTTGTTTAAGAAATCTGTGCCTCCTCTAATTTGATACAGATATTCTTCTTTATTACTTTCCAGAAGCTCTATTGGCTTGCCTTCCACATTTAGATCCTTAACACATCTTGAGATATTTTTATATATGGTATGAAGTAGGGGTGATTGGGGTGTACTTTGACCGTAACATTCTGTCAGCTGTGACCACAAACCAGACATACAAGAAGGACCTCCCTTCTTTTGTCACTCCCAGAGGAAGATGCAACTTCCCAGACACCCCTGTCCTTTACCTGGATCCTGCAGAAGCATCTAACTCCGCCTCATCTCCTGCAGCCCAACAGAATTCAGACGTACATGTCCCTACTGTTTGAGAGACTTTCTGGACACAAACCGTGTACAAAGTACTCTCACCTCATATGAAGCTTCCACAACTTCCCAAAAGTCCATTCTGACAATTGTACATAGGTCAAAATCCTTTTAAAATGCAAAATGGTTAAGTAGGAATATGCACAGGGACAATGTAAGATAGCACCTGGCTGTCAGATCTGCTGAGTGCCCACTGACTGCATCTATGGCCTGGGTATTAGGGAGGCCTCAAGATATGACCAGACATAGCCCCTGTTGTCACCATGCTCACAGCCTGTGGAGACTAAGAAAAAATGGGGGAAGAGAAAGTAAACAGGGAGAAGTGCTAAGAGAAGGCCTCCCTTGCAACATTTGAGCCAAGACCTATATATGGAAAGGAGCTGGCCCCGAAAAGAGCAGGGGTAAGAGCATTCTAGACAGGAGGAATGGCATATACAAAGACTGAGAAAGAACAGGGACTGGGATGTTGCTAGAAGGCATGACAGGGAGCGGTAGGGTATGTAGCGGAAGGTAAGAAAAAGTTTGGATTTTTTTCCCTAAGCAGAATCGAAATCCAGTGGAGGTTATGCTCTGCCTCAATTATCTTGAACATGTTGAACGTGCACCACAAAAGCTCTCTAAGAGGATGAAGGGCTTTCAGTTAGCTGGTCTACTCTGAAATCCTTCTGTCACCTCATGGTTCAGGCAGGCAAAGAACCATAGCCTCTCACCCTTGACTGTGCTTGCACGACTGAGTGCATGCCTGTGTACACACACACACACACACACACACACACACACACACACCCCTACACTCTTCATGCTACCTCAAGCTGAGGTCTTAGTTCCTCCTCCAGTCCTGGGTGGAATGGGGTCTACACTGTAGACTTTTGCATCTCAGCTCGTGATTTCTCAGCACTTATCAGAGCTGTAATTTTACTTACATTCATGTGACTGTTTGCTTAATATATGTTTCCTGAATGAGTCTGTCTGTTGACTCCAGAAGGTCAGAGTCGGAGCCTGTCTTGACCACCAAGGCCTCCCCAGCACCTAGCACATGACCTGGCCCAAGGTTTAAGTGCTCAATATTACATATATATTGGTTTTTGAATGTAAAAGTTCAAACACATACAAAAGTAGAAAGAGTGTGCCCACCATACGACTTCTGGTCAACTTCTTCCTAATCTTTTTTCTTCCATACCGCCTCCCAGTGAAGTAAACCCCAGCCATCACATCACTCAATACGTACTTATTGCATGAATGCATGAATGAATGCCTCTAACTGTAATGGACAAAAAAACAGGCGCTTAATTTTACTCTTACTTATTTTTCTGTTGATACTAGAAAGACAGGAAAAAGTTGAGGGCGGGCCCGTTAAATGAGTCAGTTTGCCACCAGATTAACTCATAAAATTTCAGGAGATGAGATTTAAACTATTGGCTAAGATGAATTTCCTTTCCCCCCCGTATTGATCAGGCTTTAACTTTTTTGGTCCTGTCCTTATCATTGCCACATTCATTAAGAAGTGACCATAAGCAGGGAAAGGTTATATATTTCCTACAATCTCTTTCTAATACAAAACCTGAAAGAGCAAGTTTCTTTCCATAAAACAAGACATGTGGCCTTTGACACACAGAAAAATAACGCCTTAGAAACGAGTATTACAGCTTGCTCCTTTCAGGGGCAAACTATATTACACCTGTTTTATTTATTGTAGTATTTATGGTAACTTGTTCCAAATGAGTCTGGTCCTTTTGCAATGCCATCAGTTTTATAAACATTGGACAGAAGTGTCATGACTGTGATTCTCCCAGTGCCCTGAACAGTGAGGGGCACTCAGTACTCAGTCGGTTTGTTTAATGTCATCCACTCTTTAGGATCCCAAAGGTACCAATAAAAATGACCTGAAATGCTAAAATGCAACCATATTTAATGATTTTTTGTTGTAAAATATACTTATTATCTGTATTTTCCAACTTTTTTCATAAGCACAAAGAAAAAATGTTAAAGTTGTCTTTAAACCTAAGACTTAGAGACAGGTCACATTTTGGAGTCTAATCTTCCACGAGTGTGTGTGTGTGTTTGTGTCAGCATGGATACACGTCCAGCCTCCTGAATCTCTGCCATTTGCAGCCGCTGTGGCCTCAGGCAAGTCGCTTCACCCCTATAAGCCCATTTTCTCTTCTATAAAGTAAGACTGATAAGACTAGCTGATAGGCTGAGACTAAGGCTTGATGGAGATTGAATGTGCAGAGAGAGCCCTGAGCACACCAAGTGCTCAATCAATGAAGCTGCTAATATTGTGTTTCCAAACAGGAGCTGCAAAAGAACTCTGGACAACTTTTAGGCTCCGCTGGGGAGCCTTCCCAATGGCCTGCACAGAAGTGGGTATACCTGCCTCCACCCCAACAAGGGGAAGCTGATCAGGGAATCGGAGGGGGCGGCCTGGAAGAAGCTCACAGTGGCCGTGGCCTCTGAGTCACAGCCAAGTTCCTCCCTGCCACGTCCCTTTGTTTGCTGGGGGGTGAGCTGTGACTCACATGGGCTCCAGTCCTGGGCTGGGCCCATCTGACCCGGGAGTCGGACTGACCTGCCCACAATCACTGAGAACACCCATTTGGACACTCTCCTTGTCTATCATTTTTCACCTTTAGAGGGATTCTGTGGGCTCCTGGGTAGTCTACCCCACTGCCACCATCACCACTTCTTTTTGGGTCTGTGCCTGTTTTGTTTTGTTTTTGTTTTTGTTTTTCCACTGTGTTTTGCTCCACTTCAACCTGTAAAGAAAAAGTCCAGGAGACCCACCATAGGGTTCACACCCATTCACACCCTCTAGCTCCCTTTACACCTTTTTTGTGTGTGTGGAAAAATATGCACAACATGAAATTTACCATTTTAAAGTGTACAATTCAGTGACACTAAGTACCTTCACAATGCTCTAAAACTATCACTACTATCCATCTCAAAACTTTTTCATCATCCCAAACAGAAGCTCCATACTCATTAAACAATAACTCCCCTTCCTCCCCTCCCTCTGACCCCTGGTAACCTCTATTCTACTTTCTGTCTATATGAATTTGCCTATTCCAGGTACCTAATACAAGTGGAATCATACAATATTTGTCCTTTGTGTCTAGTTTATTTCACTTAGCATAACGTTTTCAAGGTACATCCACGTTGCGGCATGTGTCAGGATGTCCTTCCTTTCTATGGCTGAGTAACATGCCATTGTAGGTATGTACCATATTTTGTCTATCCATCCATCCGCCAATGGACACTTGGGTTGTTTCCACTTTTTAGCTATTGTGAATAACACTGGTATGAATATGGTTGTGCAAGTATCTGTTTGAGTCCCTGCTTTCAATTCTTTTGGGTATACACACAGGAGTGGAATTGCTAGATCATACGGTAGTTCTATGTTTAACTCCTCTTGCCCTTATGAGAGCTGGGCATCATAACCCAGCAGCTGCCACAGCTAAAGCTCAGTGAGCATTCTCTCACTCTGTTACACACCATTCTAAAGACTTTTTGTGTATTAACTCATTTAGTCCTCAAAAGAATTCCCTGAGGTAGAGTGTGATTATTTTCATTCCCATTTTACAGACAAAGAAAGTGAGGTTACCCCTACCAGATGGCCGTGCCAGCACCTGAATCCAGGCAGATGATGCTTTCACACTGTCTCTCCAGTTGCGACAAAAAAAAATCGAGCTGCTCTGCCGACATGCATTTTCTTCCCTGAACAATGCCTTACTTTAGGTCTGTAACATCTTCCCTTGCTCTGGACTAAAGAACTAAAAAAAGGGAATGGGGGGGGGATAGGAGGGGGTGGTGGGTGCTCCACTGGGTTGGATTAGTCTAGACTCACTCCTTGCAGTGAGAGCTCCAACTCCATCTAGATCAGTGAAAAGGGGAATTTGTTGGAAGGATACTGGAACAGCTCAGTCCAGTGACTGGATCCACAGATAATGTGCCCAGCCCCCTCCCCATCCTGTCACCACTCTATACTCTGCGGCCCCTTCCTTACTGCTCTGATGCCTCTGAGTATCTTCTCTGACACTTTTGAGCAAGGGTGACCTGAGGTCATATAGCCTGAGGTCATATAGCCTGAGGTCATATAGCCCCCTGGCTGGGGCTGTAGGCAGCCCTGAACCAATCACCATAGCCAAGTGGCTGGGGAACCATGATGAGCCCAGCCTGGGCCCCAGTCCCCACCCAGGCTCAGGAGAAAGAGGACTCCTTCAGAGGAGAGGGAGGGAGGCAGGGCAAATGCCCAACAGACACTGTGGTGTAATCTCCAATAGCAACAGATTGGAAGCTGTCCAATAGTACTAAACAAAACAACAAGGTTAAATAAAATTGCTACATCCACTCAGTGAAACATTATGTTGCTATTTAGCAAGTAATCATGAAGATTAGGTAGCAGCTTAAAAAAAAATCTTAGGGAGGAATGAATGTCTGGTGGGAAAAAATGGGACACACACATATACTTATATTTTAACAATTCACATGTAAGAAAAAAATACAGCAAGAATTGTATCATAATGAAAGAATCATAAATGGCTTTAATCTCTATTTTCCAAACTTTCATTTATCGGTTCCAATAATGGAACCAATTTACTGAGTGTCTACTTGGTGCCAGGCAAAGTGCTGGGAATATGGCAGGGAAGAGAATAGAAGAAAAACCCTGGCCCTCATAGAATTTACATTCTAGTGGGGGAGGCAGAAAATGGATAAGATGAATCAGCAAAATATACCCTATACTGGATTGTGATAGGAGTAAAGAGAAAAAATAAGTCTAGAAAGGCAGAGAGGAGTGCTGGGGGTAGTAGTGACAGTTTAGATATGATGGCCAGAGAAGGTGATATCTGAGTAAAGGTGAAGGAAGTAAGGGACCAAGTTATGCCTAAGTCAGGAGAAAAATATTCCAGGCAGGGGGAAGAGTGAGTGCAAAGATCCTGAGGTATCCAAGTGGAGGAGAGAACTGAGGCTGATGTGGCTGGAGTGAGGTGGACAGGGGAAGAGCAAACCAAAAGAGGAGTCAAGAGAGGAAATTCAGCCAGATCGTGGGGGTCTTGTAGGCTACTGTAAGGACTTTAGCTTTTGCTGTAACCTTTTGAGGGTTTTGAGCAAAATGGGCGGTAATCTGCCCACCACTTTAGAAGGATTCCTCCAGCTCTGAATTGAGAACAAGCTGGAAGGAGGTAAAGGCAGAAGCTGGGAGACCAGCAAAGAGATCGTCACAGTCATTCAGGTGAGAGGGGAAAGGGGCTTGGGCAAGGGTGGTAGCAACAAGGGTGGTAAGCAGTGGCCGCATTCTAGGTACTGACAGTACACACAGTGGGATTTTCTGATGAGTGTGGAGATGAGAGATATAAGAGTCAAAGACCACACCCAAGGCTTTGGGTCTGAGCAATCAGAAGAATGGAGTTGTCCTTAACTGAGATGTGGGAAGAGGACCAGTGTCCTGGAAGCCCGGTAAAGAAAGAACTTCAAGAAAAAGAAAATGACCAACTATGTCAAACACTGCTGGTAGCCAAGGAGGATGGGGCCGCAGATGGGCCACTGGGATGAGGAACATGGCAGTCACTGCAGACCTGGGCAAGAGATATTCATAAGGAATAAAGGGCTCAAAAGAGAATTGGGATAAAAGTGGCATTATTCATAAGAGCCAAAAGTGGAAGCAACCCAAGTGCCCCTGCAACAGAAGAATGCATAATCAAAATGTGATCTCTACATAGACTGGAATATTATTCAGCCTTAAAAAAGGAAGGAAATTCTGACACATGCTACATCATGGATGTACACTGAAGACACTATACTAAATGAAGTAAGCCAGTCACCAAAAAAGACAAGTACTGTCTTGTAAATACATACAATACAAATATTGATTCTATTTACATGAGGCATCTAGAGTAGTGAATTCACAGAGATGGAAAATAGAATGGTGGTTACCAGGGTCTCGGGAGAGGGAGAAATGGAGAATTGTCATTTAATGGATATAGAGTTTCAATTCTGCAAGACGAAAAAGTTCAGAAGATTGTTGCATGACAATGTGAATATACTTAACACTACTGAATTGGACACTTCAAAATGGTTAGGATGATAAGCTTTATGTTATATGTAGTTTATCACAATTTTTTTTTAAGTGAGAGAGCATGGGAGGCAAAGAATTGGAATCAGTTAAGTCCAGACAATTCTTTCAAAAAGTTCTGCTGTAAACTGAAAAGAAATAGGGGTGTAACTGGAGGAAGAAGTGGGGTGGGTTTTTTTCTTAAGTTGGGAAAAATAACAGCATGTTTGTATGCTGATGGGACAGATCCAGTGGACAGTGTTCTTGAATGTTTAAATTACTTTCAAAATAAAAAGCTATACTTCAGGGTGATGAAAATATTCTGGAATTGCATAGTTGTAATGGCTGCACAACCTTGTGAATATACTAAAAGCTACTACTACACTGTATACTTTAAAAGGGTTGATTTTATGCTATGTGAATAATATCTCAATTAAAAAACGATAAAATTAAAACTATAATAAATGTAATGTTGTCTGGGTACCGTATTCACACATACAGCCTGAATTCCCACCCAGACAGCCCCAAATACCAACAGTTCCTGTGGCCAGTGACCCAGAGGTCACCACAGCTGTGTGGTAGCTTGTGGCCCAGGAGAGGGGAGCAAAGTCTCTCAAGTTTAGGCTGAGACACAAATGTCACATTAGCATATACAGCAATTCAGATAAATCTACTGAACAAGCACCTAGTAGCTGCAAATAAATGGCCCTGTTTACTTAGGGCCATGAATTCTCAGGTCTCTGATCTAAAAGGGAAATGTACGAAAAATCCATTCAACTCAAAGCAAGAAAATCTGAGCTGCCCCCATCCCCAACTCATCTGCCAACACATGCTGTCCCTCTCTAATTGCACAGGAGCCAGGGATGGCCTTATTTTGCAATTAGTCATGGGAGAGGGAGTTCTTTCTGAAGTGTTCTCCTATTTGTAACAGTATCACACTCCTGCTTCCCACTGCCTATTCATTTCTTCTGAACAACTTCTAACAGTATCTTATCCCCTGTGATACTTAATTTTAAACATCAACTCAGCTAGACTCTAAGGCCCAGATATTTGGTCAAACATTATTCAAGATGTTTCTGTGAAGGTACAGGAATTTTTTAGATGAAATTAACATTTAAATCATAGACTTTGAGTAAAACAAGTTGCTCTTCATAATGTGGGTGGGCCTCATCCAATCAGTCGAAGGCCTTAACAGAACAAAGACTGACCTCCACTAGCAGGAAGGAATTCTGCCAGTAAGTGGCCCTGGGACTCAAACTGCAACTCTTCCCTGAGTCTCCAGCTTGCCAGCCTACTCTGCAGATTTTTAACTTGCCAAGCCTCTGCAATCACATAGAAGAATCACCAATTATTCAAAATAAATATATCTCTCTCTCCTTCTCTTGCTCTCACTCTTGCTCACACTCCCTCTGTATGTGTGAGATACAGATATATATAGATGGATTTTTTTTTTTTTTGCGGTACCTGGCCCATAGGGCTTCATAGGAAGCCCTATGGATGTGTTTTATATGTACTATGTTTAACTCATTAGGATATTAAGTTATACCCTATTCCTTTGAACTTCTAACAGTACCCAGTTTCTGGGTTCAAGCCCAGCTCCACTACTCATTCACAGAGTGACCCTGGGCAAGTTACCTCTCTGTGCCTCAGTTTCCCCATAAATAAAATGGGGATAATAATATCCCCTCCATGAGTTTGCTGTGAGAACTAAATGAGATACTACATACAAAACACATATTAGGGGCTTCCCTGGTGGCGCAGTGGTTAAGAATCTGCCTGCCAATGCAGGGGACATGGTATGAGCCCTGGTCGGGGAAGATCCCACATGCCGCGGAGCAACTAATCCCGTGCGCCACAACTACTGAGCCCGAGAGCCTAGAGCCCGTGCTCCGCAACAAGAGAAGCCACCGCAATGAGAAGCCCACACACTGCAATGAAGAGTAGCCCCCGCTCACCGCAACTAGAGGAAGCCAGTGCACAGCAACGAAGACCCAATGCAGCCAAAAATAAAGTAAATAAAATAAATAAATTTATAAAAAATAAAAAATAAATAAAACACATAGTAAATTGTCTAGCACAGTGTTTTTCAAATAGTAGGTTTTTGACACATTACTGAAATGAATTTAGTGGGTCTCACAACTATCATTTTTTTAAAAAGCATAAATTCATCAATGCTGAAAGAATTCTCAGAGGACACTAGACATACATACATAAGTAGTGTCTCACCAAACTTCTTTTAGATATGTGTGCACGCAAACACACACACATACATACATACACACACACACACACACACACAACAGGTTACTGTCTAGATTTATTTCCTACAATGGGTCACATCAAAAACAAGTGTGAAGGGGCTTCCCTGGTGGCGCAGTGGTTGAGAATCTGCCTGCCAATGCAGGGGACGCAGGTTCGTGCCCTGGTCCAGGAAGATCCCACATGCCGCGGAGCGGCTGGGCCCGTGAGCCACGGCCGCTGGGCCTCCGCGTCCGGAGCCTGTTCTCCGCAGCGGGGGAGGCCACAACAGTGAGAGGCCCACGTAATGAAAAAAAAAAAAAAAAAAAGTGTGAAAAGCCAGACTCCACCATATAATAAGTACTCAGTAAAATTTGGGAGCATCATCATTATTATCTCACTCTAAAAGGCAATATAACATTCTTTACTAGTATAATAAAAGAGAGCTGCTATAATTGGTATCAATTCTAAACCTTGTTTCCTGCAGTGCTGTTTAAGAGTCACTCCAGCTCCCTAACTTAACTCTCTCTCCTCGAAGGACTCAGGCAGTCATTTAAGTATTTTCTGACTCACAATGCTGGCCAAGGATTAGTGAGCCCCTGCCCAGCCCAGAACACATGAAATATGAGCAATTTGTTAAGAAAACCACTTGACTCTGTAAGACTGCACAGGGCTTTTGTAAAATTAAAGCCATGCTGGAGAGAAACAGTTTTTCCAACCCCCTGGGAGATGTGTCATAGAGAGAGGTTACACAAGGTCAGCTAAAGCTGCACCTTCTGAGACTGGAACCTCACTCAGCTCTATAACACACTTCCTTGTTTGGGAGTTGGGTGTTATCACTGTGTTTTTCCCCTAACTTTCCAGGTGCACACACATGCACACACACCCCTCACTGAAGAATGGAAATGAAACCCCTGTGAACTATTCTAACAGCTTAGGTAAAGGGAATCTGTTAAACCAAAGGAGTTTAGATTTTGAAGATCTCAAAATAATTCTATTGCATATAAGTTTTTCCCCCTCCAGAAATGAACTAAAAACTCAGCCCAGAATTTTTTGAAACAACAGTGGTAACTCCATCCCCCTCAACACACACACACATACACACACACATGCATTAGCACGGTTTTGTTTAAAATGGACCTCTTCATCCCAGCTGAGAGTAAGCTGAGGTGTGAGTGGATATGCAGTTTCCAATGGAGTTCCCAGATTTTTCCTTAAATTCAGAAAACCAGGTTCCTATTGAAGCACATGTAGGTGTTTTGCTTTTTATTTCTTCTTCCATGAGAATACAATCTTGGACTTGTGCCAAAGCATTACATCTGGAACACATAAGTGCATGTAGGGGTGTAAACTAATCTTTTAATGTGTGATAGTATTCCTTTCTTATTTTTATTCCATTCTTCAAACTATGATGGGGGGGGGACAAAAATTGCTTGAGCATCAAAACTCTCCCCTTAAATGAAAACCTACCTCTTTGCCCAATAGAAAAAACAAATTAAAATGCAGCTTCACTCCAATGCCCTCCGCCACTCCCTGGTACCTCCAGGGCTGTGGGGGTCCCTAGTTCTCACCACACTTCTCAAGGCATGGAGGCAGGGGAGTATGGGAGGATCTTCAGGAATCTCCATCATGCCCTCAGAGTAAAGGGAAGTCAGGTCTGCCATATGCTCAGTCACTGCCAGATGCACTTCCATTCCACAAATTGAGGCATTAAATATTTTATCCAAGGTCTTCAGCCTTAGATTAAACACTACACTATATTGTATCACTATCTTCAACAAGGAAAAGAGATGCTGATGTTCCTGGATTTTCGTCTGTACAGCTTGAAGGATGGGCCTCTGAGTGTCTCTTCAGAAAACGATGACTGGGGGAGCTGAGTAAGTGATGCACCCAGTAAAAGTATTTCAGGACTGGACTTAATATCATTGAGATGGCAAAACCTCCCACTGACCTACTGTCTCAATACAACCCCTGTCAAATTCTCAGCTGCCTTTTTTGCAGAAATTGACAAGTTGATCCTAAAATTCATATGGGGACCCAAAAGAGCCAAAACAATCATGAAAAAGGACAAAGTGGAAAGATGCGTATTTCTTGATTTCAAAACTTACTACAAGGGTATAGTAATCAAGATGGTACGGACAATGGTACTAGCACAAGGACAGACATACAGATCAATGGAATAGAAATGAGAATGCAGAAATAAACATATTTATGGCCTACTGATTTTTGACGAGGATGTCAAGAGAATTCAATGGGAAGAATAGTCTTTTCAACAAATTGTGCAGGGTCAACAGGCTATCCACATGCAAAAGAATGAAGCTGTACCGGTCTACCTCACACCACACCTAAAAATTATGTATCAAAGACCTAAATGTAAGAGCTAAAACTATAAAATTCTTAGAAGAAAACTTAGGCATAAATCTTTATGGTATTGGATTAGGCAAAGATTTCTTAGATATGACACTAAAAGCACAAGCAATACAAGAAAAATAGATAAACTGGCTTCATCAAAATTAAAACCTTGGGCTTCAAAGGACACCATCCAGAAAGTGAAAAGACAACCCACAGAATGGGAGAAAATGTTGAAAAATCATGTATCTGATATGGGACTGAATCTAGAATATATAAAGTACCCTTACAACTCAATAGTAAAAACACAACCCAATTTTTTTAAATAGGCAAAAGATCTGAATAGACATTTCTCCAAAGAAGATATACAAATGGCTGATAAGCATATTAAAAGATATTCAATCAACACAATATTGAAGGAGAACAAAGTTGGAGGACTGAGGCTACCCGACATCAAGATTTACTATAAAGCTACAGTGATCATAACAGTGCAGTACTGGTAAAAGAATAAACAAATAAATGAATAGAACAGAACAGAGAGCCCAGAAATAGACCCTCATAAATACAGTCAACTGATCTCTGACAAAGGAGCAAAGGCAATGCAATGGAACAAAGATCATCTTTTCACAAATGGTGTTGAAACAACAGCACATCTACATACAAAAAAAAAAAAAAATCTAAACATAGACCTTACACCCTTCACAAAAATTAACTCAAAATGAATCACAGACCTAAATGTAAAATGCAAAAGTCTAAAACACCCAGAAGATAACATAGCAGAAAACCTAGAATACCTTGTAATGGTGACGCCTTTTTAGATCCAACACCAAAAACACAATCCATGAAAGAAATAATTGATAACCTGGACTTCACAAAATTAAAAATGTCTGCTTTGCAATAGATAATAGCAAGAGAAATAGAAGGTAAGTCACAGAGTAAGAGAAAGCATTTGTGAAAGACACATGTGATAAAGGACAGTTACACAAAATATACAAAGAACTCCTAAAACTCAACAAGAAACAAACAACCTGAATCAAAAACGGCCCAGAGGGCTTCCCTGGTGGTGCAGTAGTTGAGAGTCCTCCTGCCGATGCAGGGGACACGGGTTCGTGCCCCGGTCCGGGAAGATCCCACATGCCGCGGAGCAGCTGGGCCCGTGAGGCATGGCCGCTGAGCCTGCGCGTCTGGAGCCTATGCTCTGCAACGGGAGAGGCCACAACAGTGAGAGGCCCGCGTACTGCAAAAAAAACAAAACAAAACAAAACAAAAAAAACGGCCCAGAGACCTTAACAGACACCTCACCAAAGAAGATATACACATGGCAAGAAAGCATATGAAAAGATGCTCCATATCATCATATGACAACGGGGAAACACAAATTAAAACAACAATGAGGATACCACTAAACACCTATGACAATGGCCAAAATACAAAATACTGACAACACCAAATGCTGACAAGCATGTAGGGCAACAGGCACTCTCATACTCTGCTGGTAGGAATGGAAAATGGTACAGCCACTTTGGAAGACAGTTTGGTGGTTTCTTAAAAAACTAAGCACTCTCTTACCATATGATCCAACAATCACACTCCCTGGTATTTACCCAAAAGAGCTGAAAACGTACGTCCACACAAAACTTCTGCAGGGCAGAAGTTGAGACACGGATGTAGAGAACAAACGTATGGATACAAAGGGGGGAAGTGGCGGGGGTGGGGTGGTGGTGGGATGAATTGGGAGATTGGGATTGACATGTATACACTGATGTGTATAAAATGGAGACTAATAAGAACCTGCTGTATAAAAAACAAAATACTAAACTTTATTTGGGTTATTTGTACGGAAATATGTTAATATAAATGTTTCAGACATTATATGAAATTCCTAAAAATCTTGTTCTGGTATAATGTTATAAGTCATAATTCTAGTTATTACTTTAAAATGTATATCTCAAAAAAACCCCTGCACATAGATGTTTATAGCAGCTTTATTCATAATTTTCAAACCTTGGAAACAACCAAGATGTCCTTCAGTAGGTGAATGGAAAAATAAGCTGTGATATACCCAGACAGTGGAATATCATTCAGTGCTAAAAAATGTGTTATCGAGCCATGAAAAGACATGGGGAACCTTAATTGCATATTACTAAGCGAAAGAAACCAAAATGAGAAGGCTACACACTGTACGATTCTAACTACATGACATTCTGGAAAAGGCAAAACTGTGGAGACAATAAAAAGTTCAGTGGTTATGGTGGAGGGTGGAGGAAGGTATGCCCAGGTAGAGCACAGAGGATTTTTAGGGTAGTGAAATACTCTGTATGATACTATAATGAAGGATACATGTCATTGTACATTTATCCAAACCCACTGAGAGTAGAATACCAAGAGTGAGCCATTAGGTAAACTACAGAATTTAGATGATTATGATGTGCCGTGGGTTCATCCTTGGTGACAGATGTACCATTCTGGTGAGTGCTGTTGATAATGGTGGAGGCTATGCACATGTGTGAGCAGGGAGTATAGGAGAAATCTCTGTACCTTTCTCTCAGTTTTATTATAAACCCAAAGTGCTCTAAAAAATAAAATTAAAAAAAGATATTTAACACCACTAACCATTAGGGAAATGAAAACCAAAACCACGATGAGATTCCACTTCACATGCACTAGGATGGCAATAACTGAAAAGATGGACAGTGACAAGTGCTGCTGAGGATGTGGAGTAATTGGAACCCTCATATACCACTGGTGGGACTGCAGAACGGTACAGCCACTACGGAAAACATTTGGCAATTCCTCCAAGCAGTGGGAAGTGGGGGAGCAAAGATTTGAAAGTGGAAAAGTTCCTGGGGTATTTGGGGGATGTCAGGTTCAGCTCTGTTACAGGAGCCAGAGAGTGACTTGGGATGTGGTATGGTAAAGATGAGTAGGAACGGCGAGTTGAAGCGGCCAAGTTCCAAGGTGTCATATGCCCCTCAGGGACGGAGGGCCATGGGGACATGGGGTGTCCACTGTAGGCTGGGGAGACTGCTGGGAGAGGATGGGGGGCTGTGGTTGGGCAAGAGATCTCGGCAGTGGTTCAACCTGGCCTGTGTCTCACCATAAACTGACCCCCAGCTCCATTATCAAGATTTGGCTCCTAGTAAGATCATCTCCAAAAAGAATAAGACCCACACCAGTGAAACCCCCAAATCTGAATGAAAAACTTCCAGTGTGTCTGAGCACACCTCTCCTATTAGGAGCACAAAGCAGTGATGGAGTGACCTGGGTCAATCCTTAGTCACCAGATGAGATGGCGACCCTGGCCAGTCCCTCCCCCATGCAGGCTGTGACGGGGGTGCACACTTTGCAAATATCTTCTCATTTCATCCTCAGAGAAGACCTGTGAGGTACAGGCAAGCACCACCCCCCTTTACAGGTGAGCAAACAGGCTTGGAGAGGTTAGGCACCTTGTCCAGGGTCACTCCACTGAAAATGCTGGAGTGGAGACTGCAACACAGGACCCCAAATGCCATCTCTACAATTTCTATTGGTCTCAAAGCTGGTCAGTTGCTGCTCCAGCTTCCAGGAAATATTACTGAGCTCAGAACTGGAGATGAATTCAGGACTTGGGGTTCTATTGGCAGGAACAGCAAATCCAGATCCATAAATTTACCATATGCTGGCTGGAAGTGGAGGTGAGGTGTTGGGACAAGGAACCAAGTTGAACTGTTAAATAACTAGCTTGGTCTTTAGCTGCCTGAGACAGGCAAGACACCAAGCTGCCTCCTCTATCCTCCAACTCTGGCCACAGGCCCCAGCCTCTCTTTCTGGAGCATTCTGGTTTTGACTTGGGCCCCATGTCTAGGTATGCCCTGACTTTTGGTCCATCTTGGAAAAGTCAGGAGACACCTGGAAAATGAAGGCTATGACCTCCTCCAGCCTTGTTGTTCCATGGCCACCAGAAACCCTGGGGCATCCACCTAACATCGCAACAAACCCTCACTGAGCCAGGGACTGAGCATTTGGCTAGGAGCAGCCTTTGCCTCCCAGAGCTGACATTCCACAGGGATGTGCACAAAACAGAGGCCTATCTAAGATATTTAAAACACCAATCTTGGGACTTCCCTGGTGGCACAGCACCTAAGAATCCGCCTGCCAATGTGGGGGACACAGGTTCGATCCCTGGTCCGGGATCCCACATGCCGCAGAGCAACTAAGCCAGTGTGCGGCAACTACTGAGCCTGTGCTCTAGAGCCCACGAGCCACAACTACTGAGCCTGTGAGCCACAACTACTGAAGCCCATGAGCCTAGAGCCCGTGCTCCGCAACAAGAGAAGCCACCACAATGAGAAGCCTGCACACCGCAAGGAAGAGTATCCCCCGCTCTCCGCAACTAGAGAAGGCCTGCGTGCAGCAACAAAGACCCAACGTAGCCAAAAATAAATTAATTAATTAATTAAAAATAAATAAAACACCCATCTTTCTTTAAATCACTGAATAAATCTTCAGGGAAGCTCCTCCTCACCTTCATCTCTCCCGATACAACTGACAAAAGGCCCAAGAAAACAGTTGGCAAGTTATTCATCACTCCACACAATTGGGTGTGAAAAATGGGTTCCGAAAAATGGGTTCACTAAGAGGGTCCATGCCACAGGACAGTTGCAGAGATAATATGAAAATATTGGTGCTGAGCTCAGCAGTCCAAGGCACAGCCATTCAGATCAACTGTCATTTACTGAAGGCTGCTATGTCAGTTCCTTTTCCACAGTATATTCCAACACACACACACACACACACACACACACACACTGCTATAACCAATGAGAATCTTGCATCAAGCCCCCTAGGCTCATGCTCAGTTGTCAAGGCAGCAGTTTCAGGAACATCATCACTCCAGGTCCCGCCCTCTAGAAAGGAAGGCACGGGCATTCTGGTCAACCAGGAGAGCACACAATGCTGAGCTCTTACTCCAGTCACCTGCTAGGATTTGGAGAGAAGGTGGGGGAGCTTCTGCCCACACTGCTCACTTCCCCTCTCCCTTCGCCAGGGAGACAGACCATTGCCAGGGCTCAAGAGCTGACTGGCCACACCAGGGGTTTGACCACAACCCTGGGTTCCATATGTATAGAATGGTCTTCCCCAAGACGCCCACATGGCTGCTCCCTCTTTCAACTGGGTTTCTGCTCAAATGCTGCTTCCTCAGAGAGACCCTCCCTAACCTAAACCACCCCTGCCTCCATCCCAGCCACTCTGGATCCTCTTACCCAGCTTCATCTCCTTCATCACACTGATCACACTCTCTGACATGATATTATAGGTCTAGTTGTCTATTGTCCATCTCCATCACTGGGGTGTAAACTCCTAAAGGGAGGAACGCTGCTGGTTTCCTTGACTGCTGTGTGGCCAGGCCAGAGCCCTCCCTCCATAAGTGGTTCTTGAATACGTGAAGTAAATGAGCTGAGCTAAGTGGCCAAGGCACATGAAAAAAGCAAAGCTTGCCACCAAACCTCTCCACAGTGGACCCAGCTCCACTCCCCACACTGGTGACCTCCCACGCAGAAACTAACCCAATAAGTTAAAATCATATATAAAAACATTTCGTTTTCACTCAAGATTCAACTTGTATATGTGAGGTGATATGAATCAGGCAATATTTATACAAACCATGAAGATAATGGGTCCAAGGATGAATAATTTTTTTTTTTTTTTTTTTTTTGGCCGCACCTTGTGGCATGTGGGATCCTAGTTTGGACTGCTGGGGAAGTCCACCAAGGATTAATTTTTTAAAAATATATCTAGGGCCACAATTAATAAACCGATTAAGGAATGAACTGAAAAAAATCCAGGGAAAGAACAAAAGAGTGAAAGAAACAGAGCTCCACACCCCATTGCCACCCACCCCTGCTGCCCAATGAGTTACAGGAGCCTGAACAATACAGATCTTGGCCTCAAAAGTTTCTAAACTACTGCAGTTTTCTTTGATGCCTCTTTGCCTCAGGCCCCCTCAGATGACATACGACTCAGTAGCACACTGAGTTCTGGTCAGGGGCTCAGGAACCTTTGATGGCAGAGAAGTAAAGGCAGCTTTCTGGGATGGATGGTGATGGATGAAAGGATCAGGATGCAACGTAGACCAGAAAAACTGGAGCAGTAGCATGCAGAAGCCTGGAGGCCACATCTCATCCTCATAAGAGGGGATATGGGGACTATATCTGGTTTCTGCACACCACATCTTTCCTCCACAAGAATGGGCTCTCTCTGGAGGCAACGAGTTCCCTGTCACTGGAGGATTCAAGCCCAGGTTAAGCAATAACTAGGAAGAGGTGTTGTGGAGGTGGTTTAAACTGCAGGTTAAACTACGTGACCTCAAAGGTCACTGTAGCCTGGCGTTCCTGACTAATGGCCAGTCCCTTTGCATTTCACTACTCTTAAACCTCTCCAGACACACCTTGCTTCTCTCAGCAGATACTCATTCGTTCTATCACTCAGGGACATCTATTGAGCACCAACTGTTGCTAGGGGCCAGAGCTGAGCAGTGACCAGGGCAACACATCTACCCTCTTGGATTCTACATTCTTCTGGGTGAAGACAGTAAACCCATAAACAGATACATGAGTAAGACCATTTCAGGTAAGCACCATGAGTAAAATACAATGGGGGAATGTGACAGAAACTGCAGGGCTGCTTTGGACTGAGTGGTCAGGGGAACCTTCTCTACAGAGGAGACATCTGAGCTATAGGGCAAGAAAGTGCCAGGCATGAGAAGAAGTGGTGGAACAGTGTGCACAGCAGAGGGAAGAGCACGTGCAAAGGCCCTGAGAAGTCTCCTGACACAGTGAGTTCAAATTCTCATGAACTGCATCGCATCCTAAAGGTCCCACCATAGGCCTACAGTCCCTACCCCCACCGCCTGCCTTCATTCCCCAAATGACTTCTTTATCAGATTTTCTCAAGTCAAGGCAGACCTGAATTTTCCACTGGAAGATGTGCTCTGAGCAAGGGCACAAAGGAACATGTGTGCACCTCCACCTACAGGTGCAGAGGTAATGTTGACATCTCGACTCCATATAAACTTGGGCCTGCCCTGTATAGCGAGCAAGAACTTGCATCTTCCCAACAGCGGTTCAGGGCCCATATTTGTGGGGTGTGGGCCTTTTGCAGAATATGATGAAAAGAGAACCCTCTGGAAAAATGTACACCTGTGCTCCAAGCATCTCACGTGTATTTCAGAAGAGCCGCAGGTTCAGAATGCCTGTCTGTGGTTACCACTGCCAGAAGAAAAAATTAAACTGGTGTGGCCCAGAGACACTCCACTGATGGAAGGGACAATCTGTTAGAGGTAAGTAAATGGAAGGGAGGAGACAAGATCAGGCCCTCGTACCCCTAAATAAACTCCCACATTCTCAGAGATTAGAGGATGTCAGCCTCTCAGGGGGTCCAAGGCCTGAAGGAATTCTGGTGAAACCTTATCCACTCCACCCCAGTGAGGGAAACATCCAATAACACCCCAGAGCCTCCAGAAAAGGTCCAAGACCCCATTTTCCAGGAGTGTCCTTGACAAAGGTCATCTCTAATCTCACATTCTGAGATACATTTTGCACAAGGCCGGTTAACCATAAGAAGTGTTACTACAAAGTCCGAGTGTTTCTAGGCTGAAGAGGACACCGCGGCTACTGTGTAAATAATTCAGGCCATTAGCAGGGGAAGGGGAAGTGCCAAACGCCTGCCCACCTCCCCACTGGGGAGCCCCATCCTCACTGGGATGCCCCATTAGACGTCAACCAAAATAATAACAAGAAGAACAGCTAACCAAGGTAGAACTTACCTCATACCAAGCACTACGTTAAAACTTTAATCTTACACAACCCTTTAAGGTTTGTACTATTATCATCTCCACTTTATAGGTGGGGAAATTGAGACACGAACAGGTGAAGTAACTTGCCCAAGACTACAGAGCTAAAACGCAGACAGAGCAAAACTCCTCTTCCACACCCCAGGGTAGAAAGTGGTAACACCTGGGTAGTGTTTCGGCTCGTTCATCCACGACAGCTGACAACTACTCTTTGGCAGTTCTCGCACCCTCCCCCAGTGCTGGAGGCAAGCCTGCTTCAGGCATTCAATGGAGCAAGAGCCCTCTAGGAACAAGCCACTCTGTTTCAGATACGTTCAAGCCCACGATGAGGCCGCTGATAGTGCAAGCACGGCTCTTCTCGGTGGCAAAGCCCCAGGGAACCCGACCTGGTAGAAACTACCACATTCAGAAAACACTCACCCGTCTCTGACTACGAGGGACCGAAGTTCACCTTAACCCCTTGGTGTCCGCCTCCCCCAACTCTATCTCGGGATCCTCTGGCCCCGCAGTTTTAAAGACGCGGCCGCGAGCACTACGGCTCTGGTGGGCCAGAAACCGCGGCCACCGCCCCGCGCGCCCAAAGCCGGGTTCCCAGCCGCGAAATGACCGCAGCCCTCCCAGCCCCGACCAGCAGCGCCCGAAGGGAAGCCACCCCGAGGAAAAGGGGCCGCGCCCCAGGACAGGTGGCACCTCGGGAACTTTCGCCCAAGAGTTGCCAGAGGACTTAAGTCAGGGTCTCCGACGCGAGCGGCAGCCGCTCCGGGCTGGAGGTGGCACCGCCTACCTAAGCCGCGCCCAGTGCGCCCCTGAGCGCTCAGGGTGCCCGGAGCCAGAGAGCGCACATCGCCCGCTACGGGCACAGGGATGGGGCGGGGACGACTCGGAGGTGGGGGTGGGGTCCCGCTCCGGCATGGTGGGTGAAGGTGGAGAGGAACCAGCCGGGGAAAGTGTCCCGCTCCAGAGTGTCTAGAGGTGTCCAGACGGGGAAGGTCAAGCAGAGCAGCGGGGCTCCAGGCCAGCCGCCCACACTCACCTCGGCGCCCAGCACGGACTCGACCGGCGGGGCTGCAGAGCGCTCCGCAGCTACGATGGTGGCAGCGGAGGCTACGGGGGCGGTCCCCGGGGCGGGGCGAGGCAGGGGGCGGAGAGGCCGAACCGGCCACGTGGGCGGGGGGCGGGCCGGGGACCCCAGCGGGCGCCCCTGCCCGGTGCCGGGGTACCCGGACGCAGTCAGGCTAGGCCGCTGCTCAGCACCCCCCTCCCCGTGTCCTGCCGGCGTCCCGCGGAAGGCTAGCAAGGGAGGAGGGGAGATCTGGCCTCCGGGACAGCCCCCAACACCTAGTTCGGAGAGCATTTACCGGGTCGGGGAAAGGGTGCACAGCCCAACCTCCCGCTCCCGCTTTCCCCGGGGTGCCTCACGGGACCGGTATCCGAGCGGGAGGGGACCGTGGCCACCCCCCAGGGGCTGCCCTGGCGGGCGAGCCGGAGCCTGCGCTAGGAGCCCCAGCCCCGCCTACCAGGCTGACCTTGGGCGTGTCGGGTCCTGCCCAAGCCTCACTTTCCTCGACTGTGGGGGTGAGATTGAGGACGAATCCCCGCGCGCCCAGCAGGTTCTCAGGAAACGCCAGCTTGTGGGCAAACGCTGAGCTTGAAAAGGTAGCAGCCAGCTGTGGCCTGGGTCTTCCGTGCTGAAATAAACGTGGCAATCTAAATACTAAAAGTATTTTCTGTATTCATTCATTCTTTCATTCAACAGATAACTCCTACAGTCCTCAGAACCCCATAAAATCAGAACTAAAAAGTGCCCTGCACACTAGTTATGGGCTTTTTATGAAAGTATAAACCGTCATGATAAAAATTTAAAAATCAATTGTTTTCACGTGCCGGGTGTGCATTTTAGTTGCTTGATCTACTTTAACGTTCACAACAGCCTTGTGAGGTGTAGGGGTTGTATGGGCCCACTTCTCAGGAACTGAAGCTTAGAAAGGTGAAAGTGAAGCCAGCCCCCGGGTAAGAGGAGAGAGCATCAGCTCAAGGGCTAAGGCTCTCGGTAGGCATACCCTCCAGTAAGTGAATGGACCAGGCTCTGCGTGGACCTCCTCAACTTTCTCCGTAGGGTGAGCTCTAACCCCCACCCCCTCATTCCACCTCACAGGAAGAGGTGGGATGCCAAGGGCTTCCTGTGAGGGACTTGTCCTGGCAGCAGCCGCTGGCATGGAAGTCTCCCAGCCCGGGCCCCTGTGACCAGCACGAGGAGTTCAGACTTTGCTCTGGCACAGGTGAGACTTTCT
The DNA here is from genome assembly GCF_026419965.1 of Kogia breviceps. Lineage (NCBI taxonomy): Eukaryota > Metazoa > Chordata > Mammalia > Artiodactyla > Physeteridae > Kogia > Kogia breviceps. The sequence continues at coordinate 32,498,949 of NC_081319.1, read as the reverse complement.
TCATTGCAACCCGTCTCTCCTTGCAGGCACTCATAGTGCTGGGTGGCCTCTTCCTAGCCCACAGCCCACCTTTGGGGCCGGATCCAACAGCTGCAACTTCATTCCACTACACCTTGATCCCAAACCCAGTGCCTCATGATCCATCCCTTTCCTATTCAAGGATCACACCACCCTCCCCAGTACTCCCACTTCCAAGGGCAAAACCTATATCCAGATCTCCCAAACCCTTTTGTTATTCTCCCTTCTCCACACCATGGAAGATCCCTTACTACAGCCAGCCACGTTTATTAAATAATAATAAAGGGCTTCCACTCCCTCAGCAACCCAGAGCTCGGCAGACACTTCCAACCCACAAGTCGACACCTGCTATTCTACCCAGGCAACCTTGTCAGAGATAAAAGTTATATTTCCATTAGACTCCATTTAATGATTTGAGCGTCTGCTACATGCCACACGATATGCCAGACTGTGGAGAACAGGAGTGACTCTGTACAAGATAGACATAGTCCCTGACCCCACGGAGCTCACAGCTGATGTGGGAACAGTCAGACCCATCACTGGGCAGGTTAGGGAGCAGGATGTGGTGAGAGACACACAAGGGAAGTGCTGGCCCAGATTCGAGCATAGAGAGGCTTCCTGTGGGATCTGCGTTGGAGAGAACAGGAGACATGGAAGCCCAGAAGTGGGAGAGCACAGGGCACACTTCTGGAAGTCCATGGAGAGGGGCAGGTGGGGGGAGAACAAGGCTGGAGGGGCCTTGGTGGCCAAGATGGGACACTAAATCTTTACCATTGAAAGTTTCAGGCAGAGGTGATGGGTTTGCACCAGCCGCTGAGTGAGGAATGGATGTAGTGGGTGAAAGTCTCCTGGACACAGCAAAGGCAACATGCGTTTTTATTATTACTAGAGGCAAACTCCTCTATTTCCTGTTTTAGAATTCAGGGTTTCTGGAAATTAGAACAGATCTGCAAGGATATGTAGACTAGAAACAAATCAATGTAATCCCACAAGGGTTTATATGCAGTACACCATCACCCAGCCCCACTCATGCAAGGGGGAGGGTGGGGAGGACTTGGTTCTTGGACTCAAGTTAGGAGACTGTTGGAGGAAGAGATGATACATCCGAAGGGAGTCCTTTGGTGGGGAGTGTAGAGGAAATAGGCAGGAAATGTGGGTCACTATCCATGGAGTTTGGAAACTGGTGGAGAGGCCAGAAGACACTGATGACCAGCCACCTTTTCTCCTTGAAACAGTTCATGAGCGCCCATTCTTGAATTCAGCTCCATCTCCCCTAACTCTGCAAGAGGGGGTAGAATAGTACCAGAGCTGTCACCTCACTGAGTCATCAATTGGGAAAGCTGGGGTGTCTACTGGGGTCCCCACATGGATGAGGGAGTGATGAGCTATAACTGATGACAGGCAGGAAAGCCATGGTGAGGGGCTGGGGCGAGGCACCAGGCAGCAGAGTGGGGGAAAGCAATCTCTTGAGAAGGCACGACCAAGGGCAAGGACAACAGCAATGGAGGGACACGGAAACCAGCAACACGGGCCATCGAGTGCCCACTGGGTATCTTTAACACTCGTTGTTGTGTAAGGTCACACATTTAAACCCCTCTGATGATATAATACCACTCATACAACAACGCTGAGAGAAGTATAAAGAATAAGATAAAACCCAATCACAATCACACCACCCAGCCTGTCCCTTGTCATAAAATATTCTTCTACAGCATGATTGTTAAGAGCCGCTTGGTCTGTTGTATGAATGTGCCTCTTCTTGTCATCAGTCCCAAACGGTACTTGGTTTGTTCCTCATTCCTCAGAAGTAATGCTTGGTGATAAAAATCTATGCACAATTAACTTTGATGCACATTTCTGGTTATTTCCTAAAGAAAAAATGCTAGAAGTGGAATTACCGGAAGGGACATTAAACTCTTTCTGGCTGTAGAAATGTACAGATGCCACCCCCCTCCTTTTTTTTTTTTTTTTCTTTTGCTTTTGAAAGGTATGGAGCATCCATTTGATGAAGCAACACTAGCCTTCTTCCCCAGGGGATGGTGACACCTGTGCAAGGATTAAGGTGTTGATCTCATTGTTCAGACCTAAGCAATGCTCTGCAAGCAGCTAATAAAAGACTTCTTTGAAAGCAAGTCCTTTCTGCTCTCATAATCTGGGTTAGAGGAAAACCTGAGAGGCAAGGCTGAGAGGATAAAGGCTCCATCTGCTTTATCCTCACAACCACCCCATAAGGCAGGTGCATTTTTACCCCCATTTGACAGATGAGGAAACTGAGGACTGGGGAGATGAGGTGACTTGCCCCGGTGACTGATCAGTGGTAGGGCTGGGGTCCCAAGCTGGTTAAAGAAGTAGAATCCAAGTCCAACCTAGGTGGAAGGCTTAGGCAAGGGGCATAGCCTGCCCTCAAGGAGCAGTCGTACTAGTGAGCAAGAGAGTCTGGCACATAATCACAGGAGCTGTCCCGGAAGGCATGTGACAGGACCTAGACTAGGGTGGACAGTGGTCAAGGAAGGTTTGACTGCAAAGGAGGGCTGGAGACCTAGAGAAGGAGAAGAAACAGGCAGAAGAAACAGCCTGGGGAAAATGACCCAGGGCAGGACTACACCAGTGAGGAATTTCAAATTCTGCTACGGCTATAGAGAAGAAAGAGACACACAGAGAAAAGAGGTTGGCAAGCGGCCAGTAATAACCTTGTGGTTTACCTCCAGGGCTACTGGCAGTTTCAAGCAAGGAGTGACAGCTGATCAAGCAGCCATCTCCTGTGAGGATCACAGCCCACTGCCCTGCAGAACTGAGTCCTCCAGGAGACAGGAGCTCCACTCCCATCACCTAGCCAATCTGCTACCTAGACCAGGGCTGAGGGAGACATTTAGAGGATCACACTTTATAACTGTACACTCTTAACCTGCCCCAGGTGACTACATCCCCAAAGGCAGGGGTGCTCACTGTGTGCTAGGCTCTGTGCCCAGAACTCTACTTGGCTTCACATTCAAGCCTCACATCAACCCGATTAGGTACTGAGCTTACTTACTTCCCAGGTGTGGAAACTAAGTCCTAATCAGGTCAAGTGACCCACTCAGGGTCACACAGAAAGTAGCCGACTGAGATCTAAGTTCAGGGTGCCTAAGACCAAAGCCCTGCTTTAATCACAATGATTTTAAAAATCTTGCCAATAATAATGGACGTTTATACACACGTGTGCAGGATTTTCAAGTACATCAGACTTCAGGTACACTAACCAAAGGCACGACCTGCTTGTATTTGCATTCTGTCACCAGGCATGCTTCAGCCTTTCTTTGCTCTGAGCTCTCCCTGGCCTGGCCTGGCCTGGTGGGAAACATCTACGGTTTCTCTGGAAGCTGACACCTGCCCACTCCCTGGAATGTTTCTGACCAGCAAGAGCAGGAAAGACCAGGAAGAGCCATCCTCATCCTGGAGGACCACTACGTTATCTCTGCCCCCGCCTCCAGCTTCTAAAACTTGGAAAATTCCCCTGAGCACAAATTGATAGTCAGTTGGAGAAACAATCCCTGCTTTTGTTCACATCCAGAGCAGGGCGTGGTCATCTGGCACAGGGACCTTGAAGCAGCAAGTTCAGAAAAATGTCTGTCTCTATAGGAGCTGAAAGATGACCAGGGAAAATGGAGCCTGGTAAATGGGACATTAGCAGATCTGAGTACACAGTCAACTGTCACAGGCTCTGTACAGTCAACTATTAAGAAGCCCAGGGTTCCTGCCTTACTTGAATTTTGCTAGGAGCACCTCCCCCTCCCCAAGCCCCATCCCTTCCTCCCCAAACAGTCAGATGCAGACCCACCCTCTTCTCTTAGGGGAAAAGAGATGATTTAACTTCACACCTGACAAAATCCCTGGGCTGAAGCTCCTATCAACAAGCTCCTATTGTCTCCCACCCACGTCCATATGGCCCCCAAGTAGTCGAAGACCTGCTCTTCCACAAAATGAATAATAGCCACTATTTACCATGTGTCTAGCACTTGCCAAGCATGGTCATGGGTGCTTTATAGACCCCAGCTCATTTAAGCTTCACAATCACCCAATGTAGTGGGTATTAGTCCCATCTTACAGATGAAAAAACTGAGACTCAGAGCAATTAGGTGATTTGCCCACAGTTCCATACTTATAAAGAGGTGGAGTCAAGACAGCAGGGATCATGTATATCTTATTCATTACTGTGTCCCCAGTACACTCTTTAGGCTCTCAAATACAGTAAATATTGTCAAAAGATTTTATCACCTATAAATGTGAAAGATGGTGTAAAACCCCTCCAGAAAAGAGGCCAGGGAGCCAAGCCCACTGATCTTGCATTATCTTTCCTTAATCTCAAAGACAAGATTTAAATTTTATCTCATTGCAAAAGGCCTTACCCCGTGTTTACATCCCTCCCTCCCTCCACTGCATCCTCTATCTATCCTATTCTTGGACCACTTCTCATTCTGTTCCTGTAGACAGAGAGGACAGGGTATGCTTGGGGTACGGGTAGAAAACAAATATTTATTAAGGACTCACTATGCCTAAGACAGTGAAGATATAATTTATGTCTCCCTCCTCATCCACCTGCTTAGCTTATTGCCTGTAGTCTCTTATTCAACTAAACCAAAATAAAAAATGTTTTCTAACTAAAGTCTGCAAGGGGAAGCTGGTCTTTGCTACCCGTAAAGTTTGCATGTCTAAAACAAAGTAAATAAAACCACTGGTGAGGTCCCAGAAATGTTGGCAATTTTAAGAACCCTAAACAGCTGTAAAAATGGACTCTGCTTTCTAATACCATGGTAAAAATTAGGGCTTCTTGTGCTATCCAAAGAGGATTATTTTTCCCCACTGACAGAAAAGAGGAATTCACTTACTGCACTATCTGCCTAAAGAGATTCTTCCAATGGAGTCCTTTAAGATTCATCTGCTTAACCTCTAAACCAGATTTACTCTCAATATTTGCATTGAGGAGGAAACCAATTCACTGTAACTTGCTACCCAAGGTTCGTTCTCCTTATAAATTATGCTGAGAAACAGTACAGCCCATTGATTAGGAGTAAGGATGATTCAATCAGACGTTATGAATCCCAGTGCTGCTGACTTCTTCTTTGTGCCCTCGGCAAAGCTACCCAATTCTGGGCCTCAGAATCTCAAAAATGAGACCCCAAAGTTGATGTACACCAAGAATTTAACTTACAGAGCACTGGGCGCACAGGAGATGAGAGAACTTCTGTCGGAAGAATGAACAGGCACCTTCTTCTTTCTGAATGACAGGAAATTTGTGGCTCCCAAATTTCAGTGTCCATCAACTTCTTTTCAAATTTCTGCAAAGAAAGTCCATTGTTCTCAGAGTCAAATGTCTCCTTGAGGTAAGTATCCCTGTCCCTGCTCCAGACGCCATGGAGACAACAGCCACCTGCCCAATGGAGGTGGAGGTACATGGTCAAGGGCAGCAGGTTCATTTTCTCTAAAGTACAAGACAGACCAGCCACCCTGGCCTCCTCACACTGCATAATCTCTCTCCTTCTCAGAGGGAGAGCCCACAGAAAATTGTGCCAGGAATCCCAGCTATTCAGGAAATAGGAAACACGATCTAGAAAAATGAGCCACCACAATCTTAAAACATTTTATTTGATTCAGAAATTCTACAGTACAAAAACATTTTATAAATGTCAGCTGTGGTCTACTATTTACAGAGTTATGTACAAATCAAATAAGATGATAACATTTTCAATGTAAAAATATAGCATACTGCTACAGTCTGCCAGTCAGTGCTCACTATTCCACCAAAGCTCACAAAAGAGAAACTTAAAGATGAAACAAAGACAATGGCAATAACCACTGTTCCACAGGCTTTCCCCCCAGAACATAGTAACAGGGAGCTTCTGCAGTGAAAAACAAAACAAAACAAACCAACAGTGAAAATAGAAGTCACCTACTCTCTAACTGAATACATTTGGTTTTTACAAAAGTTTTTGCTCTCTCCAAACTCACTACATTTTTTTCTCAAGACAGAAAAAAGACGCTTGTTAGAAATAACATACGATTACACATTAGCATCATCCAATTGTAACTTTTCGTCTAATGACTGGAGCAGCCAACTTTGTCTATGTCACATACAAACAGAAGACAGCTTCTTTGAATCTTCTCAACTGAAATTGTCTTTGATAAATCATCACATATGCAGTCATAATGGTTTGCTTTTGTCAGACTTCTGCTTGTGCAAACCACAGTTCTTGGTCAATTCAGAGCTATGGCTCCAGCCCTTTAGAAATGGAAAAGCTCTTTGAGGAGTCTGTGGTCCTCACTGAATTTTGGAGAGGAGCCGAAGAGCAGGAGGGAAGACAACTGACCAAAATTCCCAAGAGGTCCTCACTCAACCTCTTGGCAAATTAGCCCTTAGCAACTGCTATTTCATCTGTGGCTAAACTGAAGTCTGCACCAGTTAATAATACTGTGAGTCATGAATTAAAGGTAATGTCTAGAGATACATAAAAATAGAATCCAAAATTGGAAGTGAGGGGTGGTTTTCACTCAGAAGGTAAGAGCTGGTCTTGAAGAGTATCTTGAAGAAGCTCAGGAATGACATTAGACACATCAGGAATAAGCACCAAGTGTTTGAACACAAGAGGGGGAAAAAAACCATATATGATATAAGACTATTGCCATGAAAAAAAATTGTGGTAATCAACTCACAAAATGAATTCAGGTGATATACCATTTTTTAAAAGTGCCTTTGTATTTTTAAGTAGTAAGAGAAGCAGGGTACATAAGAATTTCTCTGTGAATCCCCATCCTGAGCTTGGCCTTCACAAGGCACCAATGTGAATAAGGCACCACCTTCTATTTGGGCAACTGAACTGAATGTGAAGCTGAGAAACAGAAGAGCAGTGAAAATTATTAAGCCCTTGGAAAACAAGAGCTGTGAGGAATGAGTAGGGGTGGGATTATTTATCACTGAAATAAAAACACCAGAGCGATGACTTCACTGTGGTTTTCAAATACACGGAAGGTGACCAGCTGTTCTTTTTCTACTACATGCTGAACAAAAGAAGGCTGGTTTGCATTTCTATAAGGAAGATGTACAAAGAACTATCTGATCAGCAGGGTAGGTTACAGACTCTCCTTCACTGAAAATCCAGAATCCCATCCACAGCCACATGTCTGAAATAATTCATGCACAGCCCTGTCTGACACCAGGGGGGTACATGCCAGATAATTCAAACTTTCTGTCACCCACAAAGCTCTGAAATCGGAATCAAAGCTATTGGCTTACAATCAGACTTCCTTTTATTTTCACCCTGACCCTGGAAAGGAGGTGATATAGCAAGGATGACCCAACACCCATAAGGACTCCTAACTGATATCTCCGTATACAGTTGCACACCTCCAAAACAGATCAATTCACAGATCATTTAAAACAGAAGACAAAGCATACCTGGCTCTAGTGGACACTCAGGATTCCTTGCCGTACCTTCACAATGCCTGCTTTCCTTATTAGGTCTTGGCTTAAGCTCAGAATTACACATCATCTAAAACAGTGATTAAGCCAAGAGCTAAAACTATAAATAAGGTCCTTCAGATTGTGGAGTTTAAATGAAATTGCTCCAAGTGTCATATTTTTTAAATTGGGAGAACACAAATCTGATTTTGAAATTAACAACTGGCTTGCCTTTTTCTTAAGACATCAAGAAGTGTGAAGAAGCAATCAAAAGATTTCAAATATATTCACAATCATATCAAATTTCTTTAGGGGAGCAATGGGTAAAAAAAGCAATCTAGCTCCCGGCTGCATTTAGTAAGAGCATTTTCTGGTGGCACCAGACATCTGTTAATTACCATGGATGCCTTTCTTTTCAAAACTTATAAGTAGAGGGGCAAGCTGACAGCCATTAGGCCAAATCATGTCCACCCATCTGTCCCGTTGGGCCTGAATTCAATATAAAATTTTGTTTTTAATTGTCAATACTAAAAAAAAAAAATCAGAATTTTTCATGTAAACATCCAGATTCTCAGGTTCTCTTGAAAAATCGGACAATCAGGAAACACTGCATGGTCACAACTAACTAGACTGGCTGCTCCCTGCAGGTGGGACAGAGGGTGTCCATTTGCCACAGTCCCCACTATGCCCTACTGTCTCTGACACCCAGAGAGCATGTCACTGCCATTTATCATCACACCTTATTTATCATTACACTTGCTACAGTGGGGCCCCCTGAAGGAACAGCATCTGTTAAATAAGAGCAGCACTCTTTACCAACAATATGAAAAAGAAAAGGCTAATAATCTTCTCATTGGCATTGTCCACCTCCCTTCAATAAAGACCCAAAGAGCCAAATTAGTGTTGAGGTGGTTGGGGACTGCAGGGTTTTCTCTCTTTAGGGAGGAAAATGTGACGTTTCTTCTCCGGGAATAAAACAGACTTTTCCTTCCTTTGTCTCTTTTAAAGGAAAAGATACTCAACTCTGAAAAAAAGGAAAAGTTCTGAAAATCACATAACCCCACAACTTTGGGGGGACAGTTTTCCTGTTTATTTGTGCTTAAATGAGGTAACCTGAGACTAGGGGTTTTTTAAAATGACACTAGTAGCTATAAAGTAGCACGACTAAACTTTGACAAACATACATGAACTTAAATTACTATATATTGATTCCAACGATGTCATCATTGCCGAGGACATTTTTTGAACTTCTGATCTGGGACTGTCCTCAGTTATTATTAAGATGTCAACCAAAAACTCTGCCTAATGACTTACTGCCCCATCTCATTTTGGCCTCAAAATACTATTACCTGGCTGGGTCACCCGCCTAACTACCTGGGCCTGGACCTGAATGACTTCTTATTCTCTCCGGAGATCAATATGCCTCAAAGGCCCAGGGCTCAGCCCTCTAGAGGACTCCTGCCCCAGTATGACCAGGCTGAGCCCGTCCAGGTAGTCCCTGTTGCTTATAGCCGACCTGAGAGAAGAACACACCTTTTCCTGGGTTTTCACCTCCCTGGTCACTCTCTTAGCAAAGCTGACTGTGTCAAATGCTAATGTGTCAGATGCGTCTTATGTGTAGGACGTTGGTGAGTTAAGATAAACAACTAGCTCCCTAACTTCAACTACCTGCACTCGTCTCCTGTACAGAGGACACCATCAGAGCCACAGAGCCTTTTACTCTCAGGATGAAGGCCTGTCATTGAGATCATCCCTATATTCTAGTTCTTGTTTCCCCAATGTCTAAAAGCCTGTGACTTGGCAGAACCTTTATCTGAATTCTGTCCTATCATTTTCACTGTCCACTCCATTTGTGAGTCAAAAATGGAGCTCTGCTTAAAATAAATGTTTTATTCCCGGCATGAGATGGGGAGGGTTAAAAAAAAAAAAAGTGAAACTAATATGGCAAAACCAGGAAGTTGAACTTCTCAACTATTCAGAGTTGGGCATTCATACTGTCATTTCAATACTTGGTAAAATAGAGTTTGATTCTGCTGAACATCACAATCATTCGTATTTCAAAATAAGTACCCAAACCCTAAATCCAAACTAAAGCATCACCTGATTTTTGGACCATCACAATTTTCCCTTCTATTTTCATAATAAGTGAGTTTATTTAGCAAGCTCGCTGTCCACGGTCATGGAGCCCAGGTGATGTTTCCTCTCCAGTCCTCCACACTGTCCCTGGAGCCACTTTCTCAGAGATGCCTCCTTTCATGTGCAAAGTTGAGTATCTACCCTAAGGCAGCACCTAATGGTTACTTTGGGGCATGCACCATTTCTTGGCTTCAATAAGAAATGACTCTGAAAATGTTCCAAAGTGAATTTTCGTACATTAATAGGACTGACAATCTCCTTCACAGAACATATGCCAACAATGGAATGGCAGGACGGTCACGTGTGGGCAGGAGCTCTGTGCTCATCTCAGATTCCACGGTGACAACATGGAACATCTCTTCTCCAACAAGATGCCTTGTTTTATGGGGGAGACAGTTCTGCAGCCCACTTGTCTCTCCCTCAGCGCAGCTGCAGGAAACTTGATGCCAGAGAACAGACAAGCACGTTCTTCTCCCAAGAAGCTGCCAGCTGCCTTTACAGAGCAGGGAGTGTGGCACTTGCATCAAAGATAAATACAAACCTCTTCTTTCCATCAGGGGGGCAAACCTTCCCTTCCCCACCTGCTGGGCATGAGCCTGGAAGGAAAAGCCTGTCCTGCCCTCCCTACTTCCCACCCCACCTTGGGATGTTTCTCAGTGTCCCCACTTAACATTGGTCCTGTTTGGTGAAGCAGTGAAAACCAGGGTCCCTGGTAGGGGTGCTGAGAAAACAGGGTGCCAAAATCCAGCAGCATCTATGAAAAAGGTGGAAAAAGACACTCACTCCCCCTCAAGGTCACGGGGAGGAGGAGGGAACAAGTATTTTCCCTTTGGAAACAAAAATTCTGTACAGAAGTCATTCATAAAAAGAGAACATTTACTTCTCCTTTTTAAAGCAAATTCTTTCCTCTTAAGTTCTCAATACCTATTTTTGGCAGAATGGAGCACAAGAGACAAATCTTTCATTGGGTAAGTACAACAAAAACAAAGTGAAACCTGATTGACAGGCTGGGCTGTGGGGGGAGTACTTTAAGATGCAAGAATTTAATGATTTCAGGTCCCATGTCTTCCAAAGATGATACTCAAAGAGCCCACTCATCTTTGTAACAATCCCTTCCTTTTCACCTTCTTAAAGAGAGGTTTGTCATTAGTTAAAACAAGTTCAGCAGATTAAATGACTACCAGCTCCACCTACTGCCGTATGTCAGAGGATTCTGATCCCTAACATTCCGGACACAGCTTTAGACCAGAGGCCAACCAAAGCAAAAATTACAACTTCCAGTAATACAGCCCAGTTGGGTATCAGGCTCTTAAAAATAAACTTCCAGGCACCAACATCTGAGATTCAGCGCAGTAAATATAACCACAGGAAACCTCACAGGGAGATCTGGCACCTCCATGACACCTATTCAGATCAAGATGTGGCCCTGGTGCCTTCTGCCCATTGACCAACCCATCTCAGAAAGAATGGTCTAGATGGTCAGCCTGGCCCTGTGGCTCCCTCCTCAGCCAGATATGCCACCCGCTAAAACATAAAAACTCATTTTTATGATAGGTGATTGAATATTCAGTCACCTTCTTGACCTTTGACTCAGAGCTTTTTTAACACCCATGGCACTGTAAATGGTATCATAAATTCCACATCAAAAATGGAAAAGGGGCTTCCCTGGTGGCGCAGTGGTTGAGAGTCCACCTGCCGATGCCGGGGACGTGGGTTCGTGCCCCGGTCCGGGAGGATCCCACATGCCGCACCCGTGCGCGTCTGGAGCCTGTGCTCCGTGGCAGGAGAGGCCACAGCAGTGAGAGGCCCGCGTACCACCAAAAAAAAAAAAAAAAAAAAGTTAAAGAACATCATCTATAACAACATGGATTCCAGAGAGACTGGCACTTGATTTCCGTGGCTGTAGTGGCATCAAAAGTGCTTTTCAAACAAAGCATTTCAAATCAAAGTAGCCAATAGTGAATAGGCAAAGTTTGCACAGATAAATTAAGTCTGAACAATCAGTGTGGGTATTTTCCTGTTTCTCTTTACATGTTTCCTCCCTACCTCTCAGAATTGGCTCTAATCCAGTCTGACCCAACATGGCAAGCTGCTGTCAGACATAATGGACATGCCTTTCAGAGCTCCACATGGTTTCAGAAAACTGGAGACTGCCAATATACCCGGTAGAGAAGAGAGGCAAGGACAGCAAGTACTGGCCAGGATTTCATTCTGAATATCCTTGCAAGAGACCTCAGCTCCAAGTGGGCCACATACCCAGAGAGATGAGCTGGGGAACCGGAGAGAGGCGGCAGCTAAAGTGGCAATGCTTAGACTCTTCGTTTTGTTACAAAGGAGCGACCGCGTGGAGTTCACCAGTGTAGCTGCAGCAACCAGGTTCTGCTTTGCATGCCCCAGAGGCGAGGAAATTGGAAGGAAAGGCGGGAGGGTCCTCCTCACCTAAGAAAAGAAGAGAGGGCAGAACCACACGTCATTGCACTTCAGTGGGCTGGACACTCAGGCCAGAACGAAGCTGGATCTGGGTTTGAACCACACACTTTGTAAAAGTGAGGCAGGCATTCCAGTCAGCTCAAGACTGGGCATTCTCATCCTGCTAACAGGTTCTAGTTCCCTTAGCTGAGGATCCAGGGTTTGCATGCATGACTCCAACTAGTCATAGGCACAGTTAAGAGTAGCTCCAGACAGCATCCTGTGAGGGTTCCCTGGGGAAGCAGGCCCTCCTACCTGGAGCCTGTGCTGAGCTAGGATGGAGAGAATACTGTGCCCTGTGAACCCCAGGTTCAATACAGGTGGCTTTAAAGACTTGGGAAGGTGGGGGCACCACAAGTCCCAACAAAGATACAGGTATGCAGACCCTCATCTGACACCCTTGGGGACAAATGTGTTTACTTTGGTTTGGTTTTACAGTATTGTTTCTTTTTTTTTTTTAAGTCTATTGAATTTGTTACAATATTGCTTCTGTTTTATGTTTTGGTTTTCTTGGCCAGGAGGCATGTGGGATCTTAGCAACGTGACCAGAGATCTAACCAGCATTCCCTGCGATGGAAGGCGAAGTCTTAACCACTAGACCACCAGGAAAGTCCCGGGCCCAGTGTGTTTTGTCATTCAGATGTTTTCACAGTTTAGAAAAGCAACATAATGAACATACTGTATATTACATAAGATGGTACCAGGCAGCTCACCATAATTTATCAACAGTATTTCTGCAGCTCACACATGTGAACATTCCCATCACCTGGGATCAGTAGAGACTAAGCATGGAGTTTTGTTACTTCCCATCGGGCTGCCGAATAAATTTGCACCGGAATTAGCAAAAAGCTTTCCTGGATTTTGGACTCACGGAGCAAGGCCGTGGCCTGCATCAGGAACCCGATCCACCGACCCTCCCGGCTCCACACGCCTTACCCAGGCCTGATGAGGACGACATGCTCTCCGTCAGCGAAGACGTCTCCGTTTGGTCCGTGGAGAGCCCTTCCATCAGGGGCAGGGACAACTCGGACGAAGGCACGGACGAGTCGTAGATGCCTGAGTCCCGTGGCATGTCCGAGGGGCCGGCAGCTTTCACCGCGTGCAGCAGGGGCCGCAGGACCGCGCTGGCGCCCGGAACGGGCCCGGCCTCCGCGTCTTCGTCCGGGCCGAACTGCGCGCCCTCAGAGTGTAGGTCGGCTGGCGCCCCGGAGCCAGCGGCCTCGGCCTTGAGACAGAAGTCGCTCTCCGGCCCTGGCTTGCACAGGACTTCGTTTAAAACCAAGCCTGAGTCAAACTTCTTCAGAACCGGTTCCCGGTAGCGGAGTGGGGGGAGATGGAAGGGAACGAACTGCTTCTCAAACCAGTCAGGCTCCTCGTCGATAAACTGGTGCATGTTGCAAATGGCAACGTATAGGGAGCGGCCCGATTTGCTCCGGAAGTAGTTCCTCCTGCTAATGCGTCCGGGGTGCAGCCCCGGCTCCTGGGGGCTGAGGTCCTGGGAATGCAGGTGGGAGCAGAGCTGGGGAAGGTTGTCCATGAGTTTGTACTTGGTGCTCAGGTCCAGGACGCCGGGAACGTCTCCCTCGCAGGAATAATCGAAGTAGACGGCGATGAACTTGCTGAGCGCCGTGGATGAGCTCTGCTTGGCTTGGCGGAGCTTCTCAGCAATGGTAGACACCGCCACCAGGAAGAGCTCCCCTTTCCCCGAGCCTCGGGCGCCTCCTTTGTGCTTGTAGTTCTTCTTGTCTACGAAGTATTTCATGCCTTTGGAACACACCACGATGATGAACTGGGACTCGTGGATCTTCTGGATGACCCATTCTCTCTGCCCTTCTCTGCAGAGGCTGAAGTCTTCCCACAAGTCCAGAGAGACCTGGAAAGTGAACAGGGAACCTCACTCACCTACACAGCTTAAAGAGTTGAGTGACAAGAATGGGAATGTTACAAGAAGGGCACATCATCTGACCCAAATCATTACCAGTACTTCTATACGCAGGCTTCAGGTTACCCAGCTCCAAGGAACAGCTAACATTCCATGGGCGACCGTCACACACAGGCCCTCTGTATCATGCCCTCATTTTAGTATAATGTGGGATCGTTACCACTCCTACCCTACAAGTGAAGAGACAGAAGCACAGAGCATCTAGCAACCCACCAAAGTTACATATCACATGTGGGACCTTCAACTGACTTAAAGTGTGATAGGGAGCATGGAATACAGAGGCATTGGGGGTGGGTCTATCTGATGAGTGAGGCTGCCTGGATGGGGGGCAGATCCTAGAGAGAGAACCGGAAGGTGGTGATAGAAAGGTGTGGGTAAGGGATCTCAAAGTGGGCTGGGAAATGGGGTTCAGGTCTGGATGCCAGTCACCCGCCCATGCTGCTGGCTGACTCAATGACAGAGTGTGACTGACAAAGAGGACCTCCCTGGCCTCTCACACAGCCCTGGGGTCAGCCTGCTGTTTACCAGGTGATCAGTGCATGGAGAGGAAGGTGATGAGCAGCCGTAACATGGCCATTCTGGTTCACTCACTTGGAGTGACCAGCACCTCTCACCACTTCTCAGCAGTCTACAGGGCCACATCCTTACGAGACCCCTATGAAGCCTTTAACCCCAAGGGGAGGTCTCATAGAGAGTTAGGGGTGGGGCACTGACAAAGAAAAGAACACAAGGTATACGTGGCCCCTCAGAGGGCTTCACCTTCTCAGACCATCTTCATCTGATTCTGCTGAAAACGTCTCGGCAATTGTATCAACCTCTTTCCTTCTGTAGTTCAGAAATTAACTCTCAGTGCCTATGCCCGAACGTGGCAGCCACAGTCCCTTATGTGGAAGGGGGCTCTGAAATGACTTTGCCTTCCTCTTTTTTTTTTTTTTTTCCGGTATGCTGTGGCCTCTCCCGTTGCGAAGCACAGGCTCTGGACGTGCAGGCTCGGCGTCCGTGGCTCACAGGCCCAGCCGCTACGCGGCATGTGGGATCTTTCCGGACCGGGGCACGAACCCATGTCCCCTGCATCGGCAGGCGGACTCTCAACCACTGCGCCACCAGGGAAGCCCTGCCTTCCTCATTTGCTCTAAAGCGTTACCAAGGGAAGAAAGCCCCCAACATCCATCCAGTTGCTGAAAATAATCCTGAATTGTCTTACATTTTCCTTAATTCTCACTAACATTATGCATTCTGAAAGCTAGCTGGGAATATATACCAAGCACTTTAAAAATGTTCCTATCTGACCCAGCAGTTCCATTTCCAGGTATCTACCACTGGAATGGGGCAAAATTGAAATAATGAGATGTTTAACAATTTGAAAAAACTCAATTATGGTGAATCATTAATATGGATCAAGAGTCTGTTTAAAACTGCTGTTTACAGAGAACTGCTAAGAGTGTAAAAAGTTACTGAGTGAAGAGACAGAAAAAAATAATTCCAATCCATCTAAAATGCAAAACTATGTGTATGAGTTCATCGATGCAGAAAAAGACTGGAAGGAAATACAGCAGTTTTAACTGTGGTTCCTCTACTCTCCAGGATAAGATTACCATCCATTTGGAAATTTGTCATCCTTTTCCAGTTTCCAAATTTTCTATTACACTCATAACGGGAAGGCTTCCCCCCACCCCCGAGGCTACTCACTTACAAAGTAGAGCAGAAGGGTTGTCAGTATCTGAAGACTGTGTGCCATCTGTGGGTCCGCACCAGTTTTTCAGTACACAGGCTGATCTGCCAATGTCTAGACCTTCATATATTAGGAAACCCGGCCAGCCTTGTAAACATGCTTAACTGACACTAGGGGACAGCCTCACCATGTGAAGAGAGTCTAAGAAACCCACCAGTCCTCAGTTTCAAAGCACAAATAACTTCCAATTACACAATTATTGTACAATTCTTGCATTTGTAAGAAAACAGTGTGCCTTCCATGAGAGCTTCAAACTTCACTCTAAAACGAACACCGTGACATTACAGAAAAGCTACATATTAACAGCTTAACTAAAGAGAACAGGCAAGAAACCAGAGGAGACCATTTGAGTACTTAACATATTATTGTTTTCCCTTATTAGCCAAGCTCCCCCCAAAAACTGTCTAAACTCGCCTCTTTACTTGCCATTCTCTCTTTGACCCTCCAGTGCTCTCCAGGATGTCTTGAGTGACCTCCTCCCACCGGCCCCATTGCACGCTCCCAGGGCAGCTGCCATTTCCTCCACCATCCTGTCCCCCATTCCCCCAAGGTCTTCTTAATGCTTAAAACACTTGCTGCTAGGTGGGTGCCACTCAAAGCTTTTGAGCAGGAGTATGTCAGGGTTAGAAATAAGTGTCAGCAAACATTTAGTGCTGGTGATGTGTAGGCCAGACTGAAAGAAGAGTGCAAGGCTGACCCTAGTTTGGAAGCTAGGCATTTAGCACATGTCCCGTCCAGAAAAAGAAAAGACTTTAGATTCCTCACCTCACAGCCACAGAAGTCCTGGAGGAAGTAGGCAAAACACTGGACGACGTTCATGTGATTCTGGCCATCTTTGCTGGAATAGCAGAGGAAGACCTTGGGCCGTGGCCGGAGCCTCTCCCTGGGAAGCGCTGTGATGTACGTAGAGGACTCAGAACTCTCTTCATCTAAATGTGAATATATATTTTCTAAAGTGGAGAAGAAGATAAGGTTGGCGCCCATGAGCAAAGCTCTGTCCTGTTCCCTACGACTCGGGACCTAATGCTGTCTTCAAGAAACAACAGTCACCATGTCACCTAGACCACTCCCAGCTCCCTAATTCCACCAGCCCCTTGAGTCACCTCTGGGAATGGGACAGCTGGTTTCTGCAGCGGAGCCAAAAATGGACAAAATTTGTTCTTCACCTGAAACTGACCTCGGGCAAGCCAAGAGCACTGCAGCGCCACCCCACCCTCTTGCAGCTGAGTGCACCTACCAGATCATTAAGCATCAGCAGAGGTGACCTTCTTTAAAACAAAAAAAACTTTCATTGAAGGGTTTGTGGTTTTTTTGTACAAATTACAAAGGTAAAGTCCATAAATCTTAAGAATACATCTCAATAAGTTTTACCTAAGAATACACCTGTGTAACCGCCACTTAGATTAAGATATATTTCTAAGTTCCCAAGAAGCTTCCCTCCCGACGTCAGACTTTCAGAAGTGATAATGCCCTACCTCTCCCCTTACTCACACCTTTAGTCTTCCTTTATGCTCTTGAATTTACCGTCCTGAGTTTGAGAAGAGAAGTATGCCTGTGCTTTTAGTGGCTCCTGAGGTTAAAAGTCAATTTTTTTTAATTCTGGGAACTACAGCAGCCAGGGAACTCACTACAGGAAGCTGTGTGGCTTCCCAGCGGCCTGCCTGGAGTGACCAGATAGATGCTCCCGGTTCTCCCTCTGTTGGCCCTAGACCTGCCAATATAGGAAGAACACACCCCACAAAGATATACCTTGCTGCTTCTTGCGGCACATCACCGTGAAAAGCGTCGCAAATGCCGATATGACAACCAGCGGCACGGTGATGGCGACAGCTCTGATGGGCCCAGCCCATTGGGAATACGCTAGAAAATTTCAAAGGGAAGGCTTTTAGACTTAAGCAGTGTAGCAGGTTCAAAGAGAAACTATTTTTTTTCATTTTTAAACATAAGCCACATAACAGGTTCTAAGACTCCTTGACCACTTTTCTCTAGTGCTGATTTGGTGATTATAAAAGTATTCATTTTAAAAGACTGTAGAAGACAATTCAGTAGTTGGAGTTTGCTGAGACAATAAATACCTTTGAGTGAGAATTTGCCTAGGGAAACCTCCCCTCCCACCACTTCTCTTCGGAGGACAATTGACTATTTATTTAGTCCCAGCAACACACACAACACCCTGGCTTTGATCTTCCCGGCATCAACATTAGGGTGGAAGGAAAGTCAGATGTGATGGAACAACATTTAAGAGTAAGGAGCTCGAGTGTTTTCTTTTTGTAAACCACGAAGTACAGAAAGTATCGAATATCTTGGTCCACTCTGTAGTCCAGAGGCAGCATTTCCAACAAACAAACAAAACCTTACCTGGTTTTAAGGCATAATGCATCACTTTCCTTGTCATATTAGTGTCATCCACCAGCTGCAAAACAGAGGATGCTGTATTACTTTTTTTAAGTGATAGCATCTCAACAGATTTCATTCATTCTTCCATCTGTGGGCAGTGGGGCGAGGGAGAGGAGAGCTGCTGCGGCCTGTGATCATTTTCAAGCTGAGATTAGATATTAATAGTCAGATACATCTCTATATATAACAACCAATACTAATATCATAGGATGGATAAACAACAAGGTCCTACTATATAGCACAGGGAACTATATTCAATATCCTGTGATAAACCGTAATGGAAAAGAATATGAAAAAGAATATAGGGACTTCCCTGGTGGTCCGGTGGTTAAGACTCCATCTTCCAAGGCAGGGGATGCCGGTTCAATCCCTGGTCGGGGAACTAAGATCCCAGATGCCGCGGGGCAACTAAGCCCACAACTACTGAGCCTGCACACCTCAACTACAAAGCCCACGTGCCGCAACTACAGGGCCCATGAGCTCTGGAGCCTGTGCTCTGGAGCCCAAGAGAGACGCTCACACGCCACAATGAAAGATCCCATGTGCCGCAACTAAAACCCGATGCAGCCAGTAAATAAATGAATGAATGAATAAATAAATACATAAGAATATATAGGGAATTCCCTGGCGGTCCAGTGTTTGGGGCTCCATGCTTCCATTGCAGGAGGGCGTGGGTTCAATCCCCGGTCAGGGAACTAAGATCCCACACACCATGCAGCGTAGCCAAAAAAACTTTTTAAATTAAAAAAAAAAAGAAAATATATATTTATAACTGAGTCACTTTGCTGTACAACAAAAATTAACACAATATTGTAAATCAACTATACTTCAATAAAATTTTCAAAAAATAAAAATAATAGGGCTTTCTTGAGCTGTACGTACCTCAATTATATAATCCCCAGGAGATACATTTTGAAGGAGGCAGCTGGTTGTCTCTGTATTTTGCTCCTGCAAAGAAACAAATAACACTTTAAAACTTTCTCCTTAGATAAAGGTCACCAGGACCCCTCTCTTCTGTCCTAGAACTGAAGAAGACTTGCCACCAGTTTCAATCATGTTTTTTGTTTGTTTGTTTTTGCGATACGCGGGCCTCTCACTGTTGTGGCCTCTCCCGTTGCGGAGCACAGGCTCCGGACGCGCAGGCTCAGCGGCCATGGCTCACGGGCCCAGCCGCTCCACGGCATATGGGATCTTCCTGGACCGGGGCACAAACCCGTGTCCCCTGCATCGGCAGGCGGACTCTCAACCACTGTGCCACCAGGGAAGCCCTCAATCATGTTTTCAGAAGATGTCAGTTGGAACAGAAAGCAACTGTGCTTATCTGCCAGGGTATCTGAACTTCATTTTGATAAAAGGAGAGCCTGGGACCCCTGTCATATTCTATGCTTGGCTGGTGGTGCCCTGAGCAGCAATTTTTTATTTGAAGACAAAGAAAACAATTAGGATAGCTTTTACTTAATAAAAGGATGGGGAAAGAAACTACACTTCCATGTCTGTGCATATTTTATTTGCTATAATTTTAACTTGAGCAGAAGGTCAGTGACAGAGGTGAGAGCCAGAAGGAAAACAAAACTCGACACACAGGAGCACATGTACTTCTGCCACTATGACCAAAAACCTCTCTTGATGCTCTCATGGGGTAATCTAGCAGTCTTGTGAACTTCCACGAAACATTTCCCACCCACCCACCCCCCCCCCCGACCACCTCTAGTTTAAGAACTTGGTTACTGAATTTGTTTCACCATGGCCTCTGTGTAAAATCACTAGCCACTGACATGCTAGTGGCTTGGCTCCTAGATGTGGTTTTTTTCACTTACTAGCTGTGAGGCCTTGAGCAGCAATCCAGGTGACCTCCCTGGGCCACAGGTTCCCCAGCTCTAAAGTAGGGATAACAGCAGCCTTTGTTCCATTGAGCTGTAAGGATTCAATGACCACAAAGCTTGGTAACTGGCACACAGTGAGCACCTGATTCATACTTAAAATATGGAAGAACAGGGACTTCCCTGGTGGTGCAGCGGATAAGACTCCATGCTCCCAGTGCAGGGGGCCCGGGTTCGATCCCTGGTCAGGGAACTAGATCCTGCATGCTAAAACTAAGACCTGGCACAGCCAAATAAATATTAAAAAGTAACAGAATAGACCACAACTACTTCATTGTTTCAGTTCCTTGGTAATACTTTATCTGCTACATCTCCGCTGGGACAGCTAGGGTAGAGATACCTAGGGAGTGAGGGATGACTCAGGATGGCCCTGAGACGCACCCAGTGATAACATTCTGGAGTATCTACCGACTGCTCAGAATCCACAAAGCCTAATGTTCACATTGAACCATCCAAATTCCAGGGCCCCAGGGGTCATTTTAAAACACAGAGTTCTCCTTTATGCACACCTAGCAGCTCACCTGTTTACAGGTCTTTCGCTTGAAGGGTCCTTCATGCTTGAGCTTATAATGGAGATAGAAGAAACGGAAGCCAAAGGCATGGGGTGCGTGGTCGAAGGACACCTGCATGTCTGAACCGTGCTGGGTGATGTTGAGGTTCCGAGGCTTCCAGACTGGGAGGAGGAAGGACCAGAGTGAGCATCCCGAGGCTGCCCCGACACCACTAGAGACTTGACAGACAAGGACAGCTATACTTACAGGGTTTACAGGCCAGGTTGTCTGGCTGCAATAGCAGGTCACAGGCTATTAAGAAAGACGCATGTTTTTAGTTTTACGACAGTTTGACATTTTCCTCATCCAACAATTCAATACAATATAAATATAAATATATGGCACTGGGTATTGCTGGAAAGAATGTAAAATGCATCAACTGCATCAACTCAACAATGATTTTCGGTATAGCCCAGTTGTATCTTACAAAAATTTGAATTGTACAATATAAAAGTATTAATGCAATTCACTTTATGCCACATAAATGGAAACAATATTAAAGTCAGCCAGATTTTAAAAGCTTCTTAAGCATTAGATAATTTCAAGGCCACAGCCAAAGGCAGCGAGACCTGTGTTCATGTTTCTGCCCCATGGGGGCTCTGTTTTAGCTGTAGACAGAAATAATGCCAGCCCCTGCCCCACTGTAGACTGTTGGGGCACAAGAGAACTTTAGAGTGATCCTGATAATTTATCTTGAGGTTATTTTAACCTTAGCTAGCACTCTAACTTTTGATGGAATCTTTCTGATGGAATCTAAAAATGACATCCAGGCATCTACTAAGTAGTAGCACCAGTACTGAAAACCAGGCAGCAAAGGCAGTAGCTTTGAAATAGGATCTAAATGCGATAAAAACACAAGAGAGGCGCTATATGCTATGTTGCTAACCCAGGGAGAACACTCTGGAAAATGATCTTACAATGCCAAGAAAATTAAAGGCAGCATCAAGGTCACAATGCACTGAAATGGTGATAAATGCACCACCTGCCTCACCCCAAAATAGACATTGATTCCAATGAGGAAAATTAAATCATAAAGTAGGTGAGGTTTTTTTGTTTTAGTTTTTTGGGGTTTTTTTTAATAAATTAATTAATTTATTTTTGGCTGTGTTGGGTCTTCGTTGCTGTGAGAGGGCTTTCTCCAGTTGCGGAGAGCAGGGGCCACTCTTCATCGCGGTGCACGGGCCTCTCACTACCGTGGCCTCTCTTCTTGTTGAGGAGCACAGGCTCCAGACGCACAGGCTCAGTTGCGCCGCGGCATGTGGGAATCTTCCCAGACCAGGGCTCGAACCCGTGTCCCCTGCATTGGCAGGCAGATTCCCAACCACTGCGCCACCAGGGAAGCCCAAGTAGGCGAGTTTTGATTTAAGCAAGCTTTCCATAAACATATTCTTTGAATCCTCTATCTGGTTGTTATGTGTAAGACATTGAAAGATGCTGTAAAATGTACATAGTCTCTGCCCTATGGAATCTTATTTTAATTAAGAAAATGAAATCAATTGTTATGAAATTACTTTGCTGCATAGAAAACAACCACAGTTTTTTTAAAAAGAAAAGAAAAGAAGAAAACAACCAGAGTAAGAATTCTGCAAAGGGAAACATGGATGTAGGCTGGCGTTGAAAACAAAAACATCACAGAGGGATGAGGACGGCAAGCAGGCCACATAGGAGGGGGTGTCAGATTGGACAACTATCCAAGGCCTGGAAAGACGGACCAAGAAGGCAAGAGGGAAACACTGGGGTCCAGAATGCCTGGGCACCAAATTCATCAATTCAGGCTGATGAAAGGCACACCACACTGTGTGCAGAACAGATGGAAAGGGAGAGCCAGACAGAGAAGGGAATCCAGCATGGTTGGCTTGAGAGTGTATACTCCAGAGTCAGGCTCCTTGGGGTTCAAATCCCAGATCCCAACAGGCCCTTTAACCTCTCTATGTGTGATTCCACATCTAATAAGTGCGGATGGTAAGATTAAATTCTTTGCAGGGCTGTTATGGAGGTAAACTGCATTAATCTTTGGAAAATATTTAGAACAGAGCATTAATATTTGGAAAGTATTTATTTAACATAGATGTTAAATAAATAAACTTTCTAGAACGAGGTAATCTCAGCGATACTGCTTAATTTTCTTAATCTAATCCTGAAAATGACAGGCAATCACTCACAGAGGCCACCCTCCTGATGACAGGTACACGATAGAATCATTTCATGCTCTACCCTTTACCTTGAAATCAACTTATATTTTTTATTCCGTTTTTTTTTTAATCAAAGTATTTTAATACATGGCTGTCTTACAGCACCTTCAGAAAAATCAACCACCACGTCTACTCCAGAACAAGCCAGGAATGGGTGTCTCTGGTTAGAAGAACACTGCCTGGGCCAAATCTTCATTCTAAAAATTGCTTTTCTGGATGCCTTTTCTCTTCCCCATCCTAGTTTCATACTAGTATTTCATGTGCTCTTGAACACATCTCTGTCAAAAAGTCATTAAAAGCAGGAGAAATGTCTCCCCACGGGAAACAGGCAGGAAAGACCATACTCACTGCGGGTTCTGAAGAAGAAAGGGTGATAATTGCTTTCATTTTTAATGGAAGGAAAAGGGACAATCTTTACAAAGTAATCTGTTTCAAATTTCATATTCAGGAAAGGTTGAGATTCCACTCCCTAAAAGGGAACAAAAATACACGTGATGTCACGGAGAAATCACCGACCCCCTCCACCTACATGCGAGAGCTCAGGTCTGCCCTGATGGCCACACAGACACAGTTCTAGCGCTGGGGGACGTGTTGCGGGGGAGAAGGAGGAAGTCCAGAAAGTTTCCTTTCTGGACCAAGTTTAGGTTTGGACCCCTAACTGAAAAGGAAGATGGGCACCGCTGTCTGTTCTTTGGCAATGAAGCTGTGGCACAAAGTTGGTGGGGAGGAGCCCACATCCACTCCTGAGGGCACAAAGCCACCTTCCAGGACTGCTGCTCCAGCGTGTAACCTGAGAGGTGTGTTTGTTTACCACCAAGATGTGCTGGAGGGTTTCTGGGAGTGCGGAGCAGGATCGCCCACCTTGGCAGGTGGGGTGGACCCCACAGCCCCTTCTCCTCCAGTTTCACAGGCTTTCAATAGACCATTCAGCCCCCAGAACAATGGTGTGTCTTCAGGAGCACATTCCCTGCATGTGACTTACAGCTCGTTTGAAGCTACTGTTGAGCTGCTTCGGGTCCTTTAGAATCAGTTGTTGGCACTGTCTTCCCTCTGACTTCAGCTCCTCCAGTATTACCCGAAATCCTTTTAGGAATTCGATGCCTAAGCAAAGCAGAATGCTTTTATTAAAAGTGGACCTAATTACTTCTGAACGCACTTTCCTTCCTCCAAGATTACCATCCTCTCCACCTACACAACAGAGTTAAAGGAATTCTAACTGTAGCCAGAATATCTGAGTTTACAGAAAGGAAAAATAAATACCCTGCATTCCTCTGGTACAGGCCAGGTGATTTTCTCTGTCCCACCATTACTAATTAATAAATCTCTCATCCATCCAGCCAGTGCACAAACGCCCACTACCTCTATGACATTAGGGTTCATATATTTAGACTCAAGTCACAATTGATCATAAAAGTCTGCAGTGGAATATATAATTTCTAGGTCATTAAACAAGGTGTATTCAGCTGATGATCATTCCCAATGCTGACCAGGGACTCCCCCCAAACCATGTTTCAAATACTTTCCGTTTTAGTCCTATATTTGCTTGCATGTTTCACTGAGCAACGGAGAAAATTCCCAACAAAGTGTATGCCTGCACACAAGGGGTTCCTAGGCTTGAGATTAAATAGCTTAGGAGAATGCCTATGTGAGTTACAAAGCGGTCTTGCTCTAATCATGCCTGAAAGGCCGACACCCAAGAGCTGCCCAGTGTGTGCTCTTCATACAGCCCTCAGAGGCCCCAAGACGCCCACAGCGCCGCTGAAAGGCACTGGCCCAGCCTCCCGCCACCTGAGCTTCCCCTGCTGCAAGTCCAACTAGCTGCTTTCAAAAGGATTAAGCTCTGATGGCCACGAGAGCCGGTACTGGGGCTTCGTATCCCATGGAGACTGGAGTGGTCCAACTGCAGCTGGAGCTCCCCGAAGCCGGCCTCAATTGGTGAGATATCGATTTCGCATTCTTTCAGAACACTAGACAAGGAGACATTTTCAACCCTTCCCCTCCCAGGGCAAGAATAATTACACAGGATGCAATTAACCAGGTGGGAAAATTATCAATGGCAAAGGCCAGGGAAATCTTTTTCTCTTTCGAATAGGTTCTCCAATCCTGTAATTATTTAATGAAGAGCACATATTTTATGGTGGGAAAGGCAAAGGAGCTACAATTAGAGCTTTGCCATTTAGGGGGTCAGAGGACAGAGTGTGCAAGTGCGGACCCTGCCATGTTGTATTATTTCAAGTACAAAGCTTCCTGCGGGGCTGAGTGCTGGCTGACCCACAGTCCGAGATTCACACATGCTGACAAGATCTAAGTTTTTTGACCAGCAACTATTTAGTAGCTCTCACAGGAACTTGTCTTTTGAGATACCCCCTTCCCCCCAGAGATTTTTGCACAAATCCTTATTATTTATACTAAGATTTAATTCGTGCAACGTCCCCAGAACTGTTTAACAAAAGCCAGGTGATTAATATGATTATAAGAGTATACATCTCACAGTTACATAAAAACTCATCAGCTGGGGTGGGAGTGGATGATTCTAGTTCTTATCTTTAAAAGGCCTGCCTAGAAAACCACTATACTAAGTATGTGAGTGGAAGGAGAGGCAGTAAATGTACATCTTATATCATAGTAACACCTGTATCACAATATTATTAACATCTTGTAGTTATATAATGTTTAGCAATTTTATACGGCAGTTTCCCATAAAGGAACTTACCTACTCCTCATCATTTAACTCATAAAATCCTCACAACCACAGGAGGAAGGTATTATTGTCCCCACTTTATAGATGAGGAAACCGAGGTATACAGACACTAAATGACTTGCCCAGGGTCACAGAGGGATTAAATGGCAGAGATGGGATCAAACCCAGAGTGCTCTTAACCCATATGCTTTTCTGTCTCCCAAGGAGCCTCCTTGTTACAACCTCATAGAAACTGACAGAACCTGTCCAGCCAATGCCACCCACAAACCATCATGCAGAAAAAGCACATCTTTCTGCCTTCACTGTTCCACATCTCCGTTTTCCTCACATCTCTTACTTTCATTCTAAAGAGGGAGCCTGCAATGTGTCAGGCCAACCCCTTAACCCTTTAGCCTTATGTTGGAATGACTACTTCTCTCTTATCCACAGAGGATATTTTTCTTTTTAAATGTTAAGGTAATGTTCTTTTTGGAAAACCCACTGGGTTCAGACCCAGCAGTATTTACATGGATTAGTGAGTCAGGCCCACAGGTCTGATCCATCCTCTTTGTCTCTGTACTGAATCTGGTTCCTCTGAGATTTATCTCATTCAGATTAAGAAATTCAGAATTTATTTTACTTTTCCTTTGGTCAGATTTTTTCTTTTTAATTCTAAGATTCGGTGGCAATGTCCAAGGAGCAGACCTGAGGACCAGGTTTTGATGATGATAAAAACAGCCACTGTTTTTTAAGAGCTCTCTTTAGAAATGTACCGTGTGTGTCTCTAATTCTTTTTCTTTTTTTCTTTTTTTTTTTTTTTACTCTTAACAGTTTTATTGAGGCATAGTCGGCATACAATTAATTTCATATTACAGAGAACAATTTCATACACTGACATATATGTACACCCCTGAAACTGTCATCACAATCAAGATAATGAACTTATCTATCGCCTCCCAAGTCTTCCTCATGCCTCTTCGTCCCTCCCACCCCTGTTCCCAGGCAATCACCAACCTGCTTTTTGCCACTAAAGCTTTGTTTGTATTTTATTGAATGCGTCATCACTCAGCATGCACTTTTTTGTCTTGCTGATTTCACTCAGAAAAATTACTTTGAAATTCATGCATGTTGTTAGGTATATCACTATTCCATTCCTTTGCATTGCTGGGTAGTGTTCCACCGTATGAATGTACCACAGTTTGTGTTATCAGTTCATGTGCTGATGGACATTCAGGTTGTTTCCAGTTTGGGACAATTAAAAACAAAGCTGCTATGAACGTTTGTGTACAAGTCTGTGTATGGACATATGCTTTCCTTTCTCCTGGGTAAACAGTAGTCAAATGGCTGGATCAGGTGGTAGTGCATGTTTAACTGTTTAGGAAAATACAAAAACATTTTCCAAAGTGGTTGTGCCATTTTACATTTCCACCCTCAGTATTTGTTTTTGGTGTTGTTTTTTTTCTAACTTTTATTGGAGTAGAGTTGATTTACAATGTTGTGTTAGTTTCTGCAGTAGAGCAAAGTGAATCAGTTATACATATATCCACTCTTTGTCTCTAAGTCTTACAACAAACCAAGGGGTAGTCATGTACACTTTACAGATGGGGAAGCTGGGGCTCAGCCAGATGTAAATGCTTCTTTTGAAAGATAGATTCTGGGTTCAACCCAGGCCCGTTTGAACACATGGGCCCTCCCCAGGTTCCATACTTAACCACCGCATCCTCTCCTGTGTGTCACCAATTCACTAAAGAGAACAAGCAGATGAAGCCCTAACCTGAATCTGGCCAGATACTGTGGGTTTTTTGCTCTTTTCTGTTGGTTTGTTTTAGTTTGCTTCTTTTCAGCCCACACAATTTAAATAAAAATTCAATTCGTTGCCAACATTTAAAAATCGTTGGGCTTCCCTGGTGGCGCAGGGGACGCAGGTTTGTGCCCCTGTCTGGGAAGATCCCACATGCCGCGGAGCGGCTAGGCCCGTGAGCCGTGGCCGCTGAGCCTGCACGTCCGGAGCCTGTGCTCCGCAACGGGAGAGGCCACAACAGTGAGAGGCCCGCGTACCACAAAAAAAAAAAAAAAAAAAAAGTTGATTTCATGGTTTCTCATGAAAACTGGGGTTTTCCTGAAAACACACACAATGTGCCAATGCTGGGCCCACACATCTCCTTGTGGCCACAGAGATCACTGATGCTGGATACTGAAGCCATTATATCCTTGGATAGGCCACCCATCCCCCCAGCTCCTGCTGAGACACATAGGCCAAGGCCTCAGTGCCATTTATCACTCTCACACTATTATTTTACAAACCCACATCTTTCTCCTTAACAGCCAAGGGAACAAAAGATGAGCCATGGACACAACATGAAGCTGCATATGCATGTGCAACAAGTGTATATAACCAAGTAGCAAGTGTATCTGTGCCGAGGCACACCTAAGCTATGCTCATGTCAAGACCCACCTGGCCCCAGAGGCCACCACGCTTGGGACCCCTGCACTGCGCACAAGCCACCATGGTGGACTCCATTTTGACCACTTACCGAGGGCTCCTGGGGACCAAAGAATGGTGACTGCCACTTGATCGTGGCAAGCATACTGACTGATGGTGATGTTCTGGGCATCGGCGATCACGTGCCTCCCCACTGGATTCAAGTAAGTGGTGCAGTCTAGAGAGTTGGGAGAATGAGAACAGTTATATTTAAACATTTATTTATTCTCTCCATGTTCATCTTCTCAAATTACACAGGGCATGTTCGGAGTTAGCCAAATCTATTCTGTCTAAAGACTTGTGCCTAGAGACTTCGCTGGTGGCGCGGTAGTTAAGAATCCCCCTGCCAATGCAGGGGACATGGGTTCGATCCCTGGTCCAGGAAGATCCCACATGACGCGGAGCACCTAAGCCCGTGCGCCACAACTACTGAGCCCACGTGCCACAACTCCTAAAGCGCGCGTGCCTAAAGCCCTTGCTCCACAACAAGAGAAGCCACCGCAATGAGAAGCCCGCACACCACAACAAAGAGCAGCCCCCGTTCGCCACAACTAGAGAAAGCCCACGCGCAGCAATGAAGACTCAACACAGCCAAAGATTAATTAATTTATTTATTTAAACTATATATATGACTGAAATTATTTTTTAAAAAAACAAAAAAAAGACGTGTGCCTCAAAGCCCACAGATGACATCAAAGGTTGGCTGTTTGGAAAACTGTAAGATGCTGCAGTGGGATTTATTTATAACACCACCCCCTCCCCTGAGTTAAATTCTGGGACAGTGATAGTAGGATTATGTAAAGTCTGGAGTTTGTGTGTGTATCAGGCCTTCACTTTTACTACTATGACATTTTACCTAAATCAATAATAATTTACATCAGTTTTTAGCATTAAAGAGTGATCTGAAGCAAAACAATGGCTAAGTAATATGGGGTTTGTTCATTTTCAGAAGAAACCTCGAGGGCAAGGTGACAGGGAAAAAGGAACTCATAGGAGGATGTGAACTCGTAGGGTAGTGAATCATAGCCAGACTGTTAAAGAATCCAATTAGGACCTGCCAAAGGGACTAACTGATTTCGTGATTAAGCAAAGCACCTTCAATGTTAACTAGTGTGTCAAAGGTAAAAACCTTTGTTCCCAAACACCACTTCATCAAAGACACCCACAACACCCCCCAAATCCAAACAGTCCCAGTTGCTTGAAAGATGAAAACCACCGATTCTTTGATTTTGTCTGAGGACATGACTCACTGCCACCTGCCAACGCAGCAGCTGTGCCACCTGGTATAGCTAAGTACACTTTCAAAGTCTAAAAAGGATCCTAAAAAGCTGCCAGAAGCTTCCAGCCAGACCCAGCCAGACCCAGTGGGGGGACCTCCCAGGATGGCTGCAGGCTGTTCTAGCCACTTGTGCGTGGAGAATCACAGACACTAACTCTTAATTCTTACGCTGCTTTATCTTGATTTCTTTTCAGTAATTAAACTTGAAAACTTTCTTTAGTATATGATGCAAAAGGCCTTCCATCAGATTCCAAAACTACTCATTACCCCTCTGAAGTCAGGGTGTTTTGCGGGTGAAGCATTCAGAGGCATTTTCTAAGAAGCTTAGTGAGTCTGCTGCATGCCTGTCCCCCTGCTCCCTGTAAACTATACCACACATTTCCCATTTTTATGACTAAAAATATTCACTAGATGTTCGAAAATCACAACAGAATATTTAAAAAGTGGAAAAGTCATCCATAACCTCCCACCACACAGAAGTAACTGCTAACATCTAACAGATATGCTTGCAAGCCTTTTTTTGTTTGTTTGTTTGTTCGTTTGTTTGTTTTGCGGTATGCGGGCCTCTCACTGTTGTGGCCTCTCCCGTTGCGGAGCACAGGCTCCGGACGCGCAGGCCTAGCGGCCATGGCTCACGGGCCCAGCCGCTCCCCGGTATGTGGGATCTTCCCGGACCAGGGCACGAACCCGTGTCTCCTGCATCGGCAGGCGGATTCTCAACCACTGCGCCACCAGGGAAGCCCTTGCAAGCCTTTTAACATGCACGTAATATTCCTTCTTTTTAAATTTCTTATTAGAGGACAACACACATGCACTAAAATGTACCCCCCTCCTCTCTGAAACTCCACCCTTCACTCTGCTTTGTGTCCTGCTTTTTTGCCTAACTCCTACAGAAGGCATACTCCCTTCTCTAAACTCCATCTTCTTCAAAAACAGCCACCTCTACATTTCAGTATTTCTTCTTCTGAAAAGATGTTAATAATTAATAAAACCAAATTCTACTTCTGATGACAATTCACTCTCAAAGCGTTCAACATGTGTTCACTGGGTACAGAACAGAACTTTAGAATAGGAAAAAAATGTTCAAACATCTGTTTTAATACCCACACTGAACAACCAAGGAAACTGCAGCTAGAGTGATCAGCTGGGTGGCATGCAATGCCACGAGTGACCAGCCCAGAAAGCCACCTCGGATAGCTCACACAGGGCTCTTGCTATTCTATCGCTAGCACAAAGCATATGACTAAAAAATAAGTTCTGAATCAGAACTATTCAGCCTGCAAAAATCCTAGCTGAGACCAGCTTCCCAGCATAAAAAAATACAAGATCCCCCCATACAAGTAAAGTACAAACATTTTCATTTACTGAGGTCTATAATGAAAGAAACCTTTGACTCAAACAGCTTTAGGAAAAGATGCACGAACAAGAGTAAATCATGATTTTTTTCCCTTTGTTCATTCCTAATGGCAAAATCAGCACTCTCTGGGTTTCTGTAAACACAATTATACAAATATAAAGCCTACAAATTAAGACAATGTATTACAACCTACTCAGGCATTACCGACTCAGAGCATGACAAAGAAACAAGAAATGCAACGTGAAAGGAGGCAAGGAGATCTGTAAAAGCTGATTTTGACTTAAAGGCAAGATATTTTCTTTCTTTGTAATGTTAAATGGCAAAGGAATAGAAAAGATATTTGTAGTTTAATACTTTTGTTGAAAACTTGGTAATTGGTTCTTAGCTATTTCAAACAAACTAGTAACCAGTCAACAGAGCAATAACAGGAACTTCCTTGTGGGAGAAAGAAATTATCTTTTCAATGGAAAACAATGACTAAGTTTTTTGCACAGCCTGGATCTAATTATTAGCAACTCTAACGTTTTGGATTCCGGTTACAAAAAAATTATGCCCAAATGACATTTGGCCAAAATGCAACCTAGCTTCAGATGTCTCAGGAGTCGAGTTGTGAATTAAATTCTAACTAAATGTTGAAGACTTAGAAAGAAAATAATGACCAAGAGACAGGCATTGGCATGTAGGCCAAATATCTAGTCCCATGAAGAAAACAATAAGGTACTTTTAAGTTTTATAGGTAAGGATCCTCTTTCACAAAACCCCATATTAAATTAGAGATGCAAATACTTGTTTGCAGCTGACCGGAAAATTCTGAACTCTTGAATGTAATACAAGATCTACCAGGACCAAGAACATATATTAGAAATTAACTTTCTAACCTAAAGAAAGATCCCTTACACATGTCTTTACTTAGCTGAATTGAGTCTCATGGACTTGCAAGTCTTTCATTAACATCATAGCATTTACCCAGAACATGTACACATCATGAATGTGAAATGTCTGAGTTTCCCATGTAAGCTCTCATCAGTTAACTTAAAGTACCCACGTCAGCAACTGTGGGCATGAACTTGACATCCATATTTGCATCTTAAAATTGTTAGATTGCATACATGACCTCAAAAACCCTGCTTTAGCAGTGATTATTCCAGAGGCCTCAATGTGACCTACAGCCCTTACTCATAACTCTCCAAGAGATGAATCAAATGTCAAGTCACTAAATATGAATCAAGCTCCTTCTTTTCAATATTTTTACTTATAATTTATGGCTCATAAGGCTAAAATGCTCATAATTCTATATAATTACCTCCTAGGGCACAAAAGCAGATGCTAAGGGGGGGGTTCTACATGCTTAATCAGACAAAGCACGTCCACCTGCCCTTAGAAAACAATTCATCCAGAAAAAGTCACACTTCCTTGAGAGAAAGGTCCAGAAAAGTGCTTGGATTCTAATTCCAGTTGGAATGACTTCTAATATTAACAGATATCAATTACTGAGTGCACACGGAAGGCTAGCTCCTGAGATGAGCAGTTATAAACATTACCTCATTTAACTGTCAAAATGACACTGAGGAAGAAGTTAATCTTTATTTCACATGATGAGAAAACTGAGGCTTGCCGAAGTGGAGTCACATGCCATAGTTCACAGCTGATAGGTGGGGAACAAGGTGAGAACCCAGGCTTAAGTCAAAGACGGCCAGTTGGAGACCCCTGTGCCAATCTGAGACCGATTCACTCAGCCCACTCTGTGTTTGTGAAAAATTTTAAATAAATGCTGATTTTTTTTTTAATGTTAAATGTCCATACTAAAAAAAAAAAAAAAAAGCAAATTTCCCACTCTTCTTGGAAATCACATGTGCCTGTGCTCAGGGGACATCCCTCAAGACCACACCGATCTGGAACGGAGGAGCCAGTGCTCCTCTAAGACCAGATGCAGGCGACCCAGTGTGCCACAGTCCATACCACTCCTGCACGTGGTACCTGCGCTCACTGTTCCCCTGCTGGGCCCTACAGGCATCTGTGTTTTTCTTAAGGAT
Organism: Kogia breviceps; assembly: GCF_026419965.1. NCBI lineage: Eukaryota > Metazoa > Chordata > Mammalia > Artiodactyla > Physeteridae > Kogia > Kogia breviceps. Next base: position 32,466,369 of record NC_081319.1, on the reverse strand, counting down.
ATGGCTATGTCCTGAGGAAATCAGGGGAGATCTCCACACACAGCTTCTCTCAACACTTTAGAGGACAACGGACCCGTTCAAGCCCTGAAATACTTGCGTTGCTTAACTGAGACTGAGGTGCTTGAGCTCTGTTGACAAACCTCAGCAGGTTCAGAAAATCCCTCAACTCCAGGACCTGCAGTGTCCCTGATTAAGCACGACTGTGGAAGCTTTAGATCACTGAAAGGGCTCCATTCTTCGGTGGTCAAGCCATTCACTTACTGTCATATCTGAAGGTGATGTTATGCAGCCCGCTGTTTCTGCTGGCCGGCCCCACGCCCTGTGGGAAAACAGGAGAACATGAGAAGGAGTGAAGCCAATTTGCTTTTCCATCACAAATTCCCCACGGAGTCAAAACACACACATGATCGCAGAGACCCAGGGTCACACCAGTCACCAAGCAACATCCATGCTCTCCGTGTCCCCCTCCATCCCCCCACCCAGCTCCCTCTAGCCCAAGAGATTCTTAACTGTCTGTCAGGCCACAGGTATCAGGAGTACTCACTTCCCCTAAAACAATAGCAGCAGGCTGCTCTGCGTTTGGGGGTTAAATAATAATTTATTAACAGTAAATTTGGGAGAGAGTGACCATGAACTGCCAGCTGGAACCCTTCCAGTTGGATCCACTTTAAGCACTGATTGGTTATAAAATTTGCCTACCAGACACTCTCGTCCAAAAGCCCTATTAAGCCATAACAGATAGGCAATTCCTCAAGCCTAAGGAAACAGGTTTTTCATTCCAAGACCAGGAATGAGTGTGGGAATAAGCTGCTACTTTTTTTTTTTTTTTTTTTTTTTTTGCTGTATGCGGGCCTCTCACCGCGGCGGCCTCTCCCGTTGGGGAGCACAGGCTCCGGACGCGCAGGCCCAGCGGCCATGGCTCACGGGCCCAGCCACTCTGCGGCATGTGGGATCCTCCCGGACCGGGGCACAAACCCGTGTCCCCTGCATCGGCAGACGGACTCTCAACCACTGTGCCACCAGGGAAGCCCAAGCTGCTACTTTTAATGAGAAAAATTTTCACTGCCTCCATACCTGTGCTTAGAGCATAGAAGGTGGATCATAGAAGAAAAAGACTTTGGAAGGTCTAACTCTAACTCTCAGGGATGTGGCTTTTAGCCCTCTGTACTCTTAATAGCAGGGATAACACTCTGCCAGACCTCCCATTTTAATTACAGTGTCCACAGAGGGAGCCCCGGAGTCCTCCTGTTGGCTGCCCCTTTTCCTGACCCACCACTTATCTATCATGGGAAAGAGCAGCTAAAAATCTCCTGACTCTGGTTTAACTGTTGATAATCTGCAAATGTGCCATTCAGCATTAATTGCAGAATTCTCCCCAAAAATGTTAATTCTTAAACACTAAATGATGGGAAAATATTCTAACCACACAGCTAAAGTTTCCACCCAACAAGGGGGATGTTGGGGAAAACCATATGCTGGCAGTCTGGTATTTAATGGGCAATTGTTACACTAAGACACAACGTGCAGAACACTTCTGAGGGAGCCCCAGGGTCTCAGGCCACAACCCCAGCACATCCATATGCTACCAGCATGTTCACGCTGCTTATCCTGAAGCCAGGCATACCCGCTGAAACAGTATCCCTGGGCTCAGATACACATGGACCTTGGGAAAGCACAGCTGTGCAGAAAAGGATGGACACACATCATTCTAATTAAAGTGAGGAATAAGCAGTAACAGAAAATCTAAATCAACATGGGGCACTAGCCCCACGGTCAACTGGGGTTCCATTCTCCTTCTTCATGATTCACCTTCCTTCTCCAGCTTTCCTCCTTCCATCCTCCCTTCCACACATACACAAGGTTCCAGAATTCCTCACCTGAACAGAAACACTTTGCAAAGTGTTATTACCTTATTAAAACCCTAAATGCCTCCATAACTGCTTAGGGACGGGGCCACAGTCTGTGTGACCGGAGGATGCCCAACTTACAGATAGCCATGACCAGAGCAACACGACAAGCTGGGGACCAGGAAAGAGACGATGCAACACCCACACAATCCCTCAGTAATTCCCAAGGGGTGTGCCCCAGGCCACACCCTTCTCCTCCCATACAAACCCCCAGGATATAAATTCACTCACCATCTATTATGAGCCAGACATTATCCTAGGGACAGTGGTAAACAAAACAGCCACTATCCCTGCCCTCAGGAGTGAAGTGACTCATTCTTTCAAAGAACAGTAACTGGGTATGTGGATCACACGCAGGGCATACAGACAAATCTCAAATCACACCCTGACCCTCCAAGAACTCTCAGTGTAGATGGCATACAAGGTCTATGCAGCTAGGGTGAAAGGGCCAGCCATAAATAAGCATACAGTGTATGAAATGCCACAGGCAGCGCCTCAGTAAGGATGAACCCAGGGTAAGGACACCATGTACTAGAAGCTGAAGAGAGGGAAGGATAACTGAGCTAGAATGGAGAGGAAAGGGGTGTCTCAGGGGAGGGAAACAAAAATGTAATCCAGAGGCCAAGGTAAGTACCTTAATCCTCCATCCTCTAGCTGAGACCAAGGGCAAACCACTTCACCCCACTGGGTGTGAATCTCCTCAACGGTTTTTATTAAAAGACAATTTGCATGACTTTCCTCTGAGAAGGGAGTTTGAGGAGGACCACGTGAAGCCATGCAGAGGAAGCACTTTTCAAAAAGGAAATGCACGACATTTTTTTTTGTCATGAAAAGACTAGGGGTAGGACGGGAATAAAACACAGACCTACTAGAGCATGGACCTGAGGATATGGGGAGGGGGAAGGGTAAGCTGTGACGAAGTGAGAGAGTGGCATGGACATATATACACTACCAAACGTAGGGTGGACAGCTAGTGGGAAGCAGCTGCATAGCACAGGGAGATCAGCTCGGTGCTTTGTGACCACCTAGAGGGGTGGGAGGGAGGGAGAGGCAAGAGGGAAGAGATATGGGAACATATGTATATGTATAACTGATTCACTTTGTTGTAAAGCAGAAACTAACACACCACTGTAAAAGTTATACTCCAATAAAGATGTTTAAAAAAAAAAAAGGAAATGCACTCCATTTAATAGCATGCTCCAAGGCATGTAGGACTCTGGTGACCAATCACCTTACTTGTGGCACTTTGTCAGCTTTCCATTTTGTTCTTATCCGCCCTGTATTTCTACTGCAACATGTTTTTAACAGATATTCATTGGGCACTTGCCATGAATGCATTGTGGAAAGGAGCCCAAGACAGTGAGATGTGGTATATCCTATATACAAGAACCTAAATCACTCCAAATAAGGTCTCTTGTGATGTATGTTGAGCTGCTCAGGAGCAGGCCCAGTGAGCTGGCCTCAAAGGACCGTGAGGCTTGCCTATGGCATCCATTCACTACCGACTGAACATTCCACCTTCATCCAAGCCCCAAAGAGCACTCAGCCATGAACCAGACCTGGGTCCTGACCTCAAGGAGCTCTGGTCACACCAAGGTGATCTCCTAATGCACAAATCCGCCCTCATTCGTCTGCTCCAAGCCCACCGCTGGCTCCCTGTACCCCCTGGGTCCATTCCTGACGTGGCCCCTGCCTACCTTCTCAATCACTCTCCTTCCTACCTTCCACCCCCGTCTGGGCCTGCGTGACTGCTCAGCACATGTTCTGGAGACCTTCATATTCCCAGAATGCCCTTCCCATCACTGGGGCCTGCTCCTCCGAGGGCTTCTCACCTTAGCCTAGCCTCTCTCACACTCTGTTCCTGACACATTAGTCTGCCTGCACACTCACTTGATGGGAACACAGTCATCCGTCTCCACGATTTGACTGGCACGGCACTTCTGTGAATGTAGATGCAAAATGGTAATACTGATTCCACAGAAAATCAGAGACCAAAAGACCCTGTGACCATCCAAGGCTGATCTTGGAGCTTGGAAGCAAGAGGCACCATTGCAGGCACCAGCTCCTGTGTGTACTGTAAAGACTTTTCACTCTTGGAAGTCGTCAAGTGCACAGCTTCTCAGCACATGCCTCAGACAGATGCTCCACAAGGCTGTCCTCAGCTCACACCTAAATAATGCTTCAGCTGCTCCAGAGCCCTCAGAAACCACCTGAGAAACAGTACGTCCAGGCTGGCTCACAGAGCACTGGTTTTCTTTACACTTGATGGTAGACAGAATAACAACCACCCCCCGCAACATGTCCACATCATAATCCCCAGAACCCATGAATACGTTACTATACATAACAAAGGGGCTATGAGATTAAGTTTCAGGATCTTGAGATGGGGAGAGTATTCTGAATTATCCAGGTGGGCGTAATATAATCACAAGGGTCAGAGTCAGAGAAGGAGATGTAACAATGGAAACAGAAGGCAGAGAGACAGAGTCAATGATTTCAAGATGCTATGCTACGGGTTTTGAAGATGGCGGAGCAACACGGTCTGCCTCTAGATGCGGGAAAGGGCAAGGAATGGATTCTCCCCCACAGCCTCCAGATGGAGCCAGACCTGCCAACACTTTGATTTTTAACCCCATAAGATTCATTTTGGAATTCTGATGTCAAGAACTGTAAGATAATAAATTTGTGGTGTTTTAAGCCACTAAGTGCTAAGTGGGTGGTAATTTTTTATTACAGCAGCAATTGAAAGCAAATTACTTACATAATTTCAGTTGCCATGTGGATGAACGTCTCTCTCTCTCTCTCTCTCTCTCTCACACGCACACGTGTGTTGTTTGTTCGGTCTTTCTCTCCTCCCAGACCTAGGGCAGACTAATCACTTGTCACTGCGCTCTTCCACCCCACTCCCCACTTCAGGCATACACGGAACACTGAACCATGAGAGGTGCTGCTTGAGATTTTGCCGTCCTAGACAGAGGCTTCTGTGGGCTACTCTGGGGCTTATCTGGAGTAAAAGAGTGGTTAACAAAATGGGCTTTGGAGTTGCCAAAGGTGTGTTCAAATCATCCACTTTCCAGCTGTGTGACCTTAGGCAAGCTTCTCAACCTTTCTGAGCCTCATTCCCCAGAGCTATTAAGTGTTTGAATCAAGCTTCCTGGAAAGGACTGGTGTGGGGACCATGTGAGATGACTGACATATATCAAGTGCTCTGCACATCTCCTGGCACATATTGAAACGGTTATTTCATAGGCAGTAATGGTTATGTTATGATTCCTGCCCTAATAAACATGGTGAGAGTTGTGCTACAAGGGGACACATGAGATAGGCAGGGTGACGCTCACAGGAAATGGCATCTCCAGGTATGATCTGCCTCCAGCATCCAGACCTTGGGGGTACTGTGGGAGAAGAGGTAGCCGTGCAGGTCAGGGCAAGGTGGCAGAAGGCACCAACCACCAGACTAAGGACTGTGTTCTGCTGTTGGTCTTGGTGGGAACTGGGCAACCCAGGGACTCCATCTCTGCAAAACACTCAGGTTGAACCAGATGGGGAGAAACTCAAGGCCAAGTGACCATGGCACTCCCCACAGTCCAGGGCCTAGCACATAGTCAGCCCTCGGTAAATATCAGTTTTCTGTCAGAATGAATACATGCATAATTAACAGGTAATACATCCAGAGGACCCAGGAGGGCCTAGCTTGGTGTGACAAGGTGACTTACGGGCTTACAATCAGGTCCCACCATAAGAGAACACAGAGAAGGCAACTCACAAAGCTGGTCAACAGCTTCAGAAGCTGTTTCTTCAGGAAACAATTCCAAGCTTTTACCTACTAAACCTGATTTGATATTTAATGAGCTGACAATTAAGAATACTTGCTTATTGCCTGTTACTTAAAAAATGCCAGTGCTGTAGCCTCAGGGTGTCACATTCTTGGTTAATTAACCACCCTCATTTGCCACACTAAGGGCAGCTTTTAATTTGTTCCAATAAGAGCTAAGAAGGAAGCACCAGGTGCCTGGAGCTCAGCTGTGAACACTCTATGGTAAGCAAGGAAGGAAGCAGCAAATGGGGACAGAAGAGAGAAAACATCTTTTACTCTGGAAAGGGGAGGGGGAGGATAACCCTTCAGTGCTCTAAAGAAATAAAACTCAAAAGACAAAAACCGACACCATGCTCCACCCATATGGCAAAAAAGCAAAGGCCTGGACACAAAGACAGCCACGGAGCGGGAATCCCACACAGAGCTGCCAGCATCACCATGAGGGGCATCAGATGGCCAATTTCCTGAGGGACCCTGGGGGATTCTGGGCCATTTGACGATACCAACTTGCCAGAGCAACATTTTCAATCCAGCTCCAAAACAGCTTAACTGCATTTTAGGAAAAATGCATTTTGAAAAGGACCATGCTAATTATAGTGCCCCCTTTCCAGTGGAAGGTAAGCCAAACAGTAAGGCCTACACAAGACTGCTTTCAAATCAATTAAGGAACTTTCAGAAAGCTAGTAAAGTTTTAGTGAATTGAGATTGGGTGAGAATTTAAATAATAGCATTTGTCAGAAAGAACTGAAAGGATGGTTTTTTTTTGTTTGTTTTGTTTTTTTGCGGTATGCACGCCTCTCACTGTTGTGGCCTCTCCCGTTGCGGAGCACAGGCTCCGGACGCGCAGGCCCAGCGGCCATGGCTCACGGGCTTAGTTGCTCCACGGCATGTGGGATCTTCCTGGACCAGGGCACGAACCCGTGTCTCCTGCATCGGCAGGTGGATTCTCAACCACTGCGCCACCAGGGAAGCCCAGGATGGTTTGTTTTTAAAGGCACACCGACCAAGTAACTACTTCAAACTGTGGGCAACTGAAACTGTCCTCTTTTCCATAACATTGCCTCCATCTTTGAGTTTCCAGTGTGTTAATGAGATTAAAAAGCAGACAGTTCTGTGAGGCTTGAAATGCACAAGGGGACTGATGTTTTTGCCTATGACCAGTGGCCATCATGAGGGCTAGAGGCAGGACATGGGGTCCATTTACTTCGTGCAGGTTCAGATGGTTTCAGAAATGAAGGCAATTCCCACTTACTTCAGTTCAAACCTTTAGATTAAAAAAAAAAAAAAAAAAAAAAAAATCAGCAAAGGCAGAGAAGCCCCAGGTGATGCAAGCTGAGGATAATGCTGGCAAACCGAAACCACAAGGAAAATAAATCACAAAGCCAGCTTGGGCCCAGATCTATCTACTCAAGATATTCACTCCATATTCCCGGCAACTGTTCTCTCTCACTCTCCATCTAAAAGCAACCAACTTCAGACATGTAGGGTGCCAGCCAGCTGTCTGCTTTGGGGAGGTGAGGTCTTGGATGTCCAGTGGGGAACACACAAGCTCTTGAGGAGTGCCAGTGGGTTCCCACCAGCAATTATCACGTCGGCCCAAAAAGACCTGGAGATCTTAAGTTAATTAGAGAGATTTGCTCGAGGAGGTAGGAAATCACTACTCCAAAGCATCGCCTGTGCACCAGACCAAAGCCATAATCATGATTCATCTCTGACATGCTGCTAATCATCACACACATGTTCCTAATTTCACGCTCTCCAAAGGAAGGCTGAAGGGACAATTGTTTCTGACCTCTAACATGGAGCCAACCTATGCCAAGTTACCATGTGTCCTGCTTATCAAACTGAAAGCTCTAGTTTTCATCTAAGCATCTTTTCACTACTCCACCCTCCTCCACGGCAACCCCCCACCAAGGAAATCCATTCACTAAAGACAAAGATGTGGTAGGGCATTTATATGAGTTGTTTCTCAGATAGTAATTTTTCTTTTCTTTTTTTTAAAAATTGAGATACCACTGACATATAACGCTGTGTAAGTTTAAAGTGTACAACGTGTTGATTTGATACATTTATGTACTGCAATATGATAGCAACTTGTCTACATGGTGGTGGCCTAAATGGAATTTAATACATTTTAATATATCCTTCCCTGCTGCAGACTTTATAATTTTCTTATTGCCTTGCCACTGGAACATGCATATGCAGTTAAAGCCCAGATATCAAAACACACACACATGCCAACTTTTTTCCTGTGTTTAAAAAAAAAACAAAACAAAACAAAACAAGGGCTTCCCTAGTGGCGCAGTGGTTGAGAGTCCGCCTGCCGATGCAGGGTACACAGGTTCGTGCCCCGGTCCGGGAGGATCCCACATGCCGCGGAGCAGCTGGACCCGTGAGCCATGGCCGCTGAGCCTGTGCGTCTGGAGCCTGTGCTCCGCAACGGGAGAGGCCACAACAGTGAGAGGCCCGCGTACCGCAAAAAAATAATAATAATAAAAATAATAAATAAATAAAAACAAAACAAAGCTATGTAGCCACCTTGGTTTTCACAAAGCAGAAGCCCAAGTACTTTTTCCAATGAGTCTGTTAAGGATCTGAGTTGTTGTGTTCTCTCATGGCTGACACTCGCAAACAGACAGGATTGTTCCATTTTTCCAATTCTCAAAACGTTAAAAGCAAGCTATAAAACATGCCTCTGGACGGAGAGCCAGACCTTTCCCCTCTGCTGCACACACCACTCCCATCCACACAAATGAGAACCTCATGTTAAAGAACTGGCATCTTTAAGGTAACAGTCAACCCATCTGCAGTTTCAAAAGCACACAGAGACAACTCACAGACACAGATTAACTGGTCTTCTGTAAATACCGGATATGAAGAGGAAGCAAACAAACAACCACACGAGAACACACCCAGCAAATCAGCTACCGGCTCCCTCTCACATAGCAGTGAAAGGTAGTTACGAAGACTTTGCTCCAGAAGCCCTGCGAGGGCAAAATAGTGATTAGACAATAGAGGAAAGCTTAGAGCTATAAACATGATTGTTATGCCTAAACTCAGAGGAAATGTTTGGATCAAAACAAAACTACTAATAAAAAGCCTTAGGACCACACAGAGAGTGTGCACTGAATTGTGCTGACTTCAAATACTGCTTCCGAGGCCCCGGGATGGAGTCTCCAAATACTGTATCACATCTGGAATTCTGCTTTTACAGCACAAATGCCTGCAGAAATGGGGGATTGTGATGTTGCCATGGGGACCTAGCCTCCTCCAGCTAGGCAGGTCCCCAGCATGCCCCACACATGTGCTTCCTTCAAGGTGGATTTCACATCTCTGGAAATTATGGAAGGCTGCCCTTTCGGGTTTTAAAGCTAATCGAAACATCACAGGCTGCACTATAAAGCAAGGCGACCCCTTCTGTCAGCCTATTATTTCTGTCCACATGGTGGTCTTGGACAGAAAAACCTCCTTAAAATAACAGAGGGAAGCAGCAAGCCAGCATTAGACCCCTTTTCATAAATTAAACTCTCCTGTCTCTGGCTGCAAAAATCCAAGTCAGTCAACCTGTGCTCAGGGCCACCCCCCCATCACTTGCCTCCGGGAGGGATCGGCCTCAGGCTCCCAGGCTGCTTTGCCCATTGCCGGAAATGAGCCATTAATGCCATCCCAGCACTGCTCCTGCCAAGGCAGGATGTCTTCACTTTTAATTGTTGATGACCCCTTTGCTGTTAAGGGGAAAGGGGTTTCTAGAACCCCTAGAAGAATCCTGTGAGAAACATTCCTCACCCAATTTCCCACAGAAACGAGAATTCTTATACAATTTCGGGGCATTCTCGGAGCTCCCAGAGGCCACTGAGTGCTTTCCAGGCCCCAGGTCCAAAGCCACATTTAGACACAAAGATTCCAGAAACGCCACATAGAAATGAGGGGGTGCATCTTGGCTTCCCCCCTTCCCTGTGATGCAACCCCTCCAACCGGCCCCTCCAGGTGTGGGTTCAGATATACACACACACACAGAACACAAGCCCCCTTGAGTGCTGGCACGTGCCTCCCGTCACTCCTGATCCTGCCATAGTCCGACCTCCCTAGGACCCCAACTGGCTCAAAACAGTGGTAAAGACCTCATCCCTCTTTCCCCTAGGAGCATTCTTCCATCAGTTCTGACTAGAATGTTCCAAGCCAAAACTCCACTGACCCTTCTGATACATATCTGCCTCTTTGCAAGGTCTTGCCCTTCTCAGATTTCCTGGGGGAAAGGAGGGAAATCAGCTCACCCAGAGGTAAAGCAACAGTCACCAAGCCCCATGGGCAGATCGAGGGGACTCAGGCCTCCTGGTTCTCAGCCCTGTGACCTCCCAATCCAACACTTCCACCTAGTCTGTTAGATAACACATCCCCAAATGTCGCTGAGATGCAGCTGCAGTGTGTGTGTGTGTCTGTGTGTGTGTGTCTGTGTGTCTGTGTGTGTGTGTGTGTGTCTGTGTGTGTGTGTGTGTGTGTGTGTGTGCGCCCGCCCAGCCACACAGGGTGAAAAAATAAAGGCACCGGGAAGTCAGCAGCGTGGCTCCAGGTGTTAACACTTAGCGCATCCTGCCCAACCCCACCAGCTTGAGGCCGGCCGCCTGGGAGCCGGACATAGCAATTAGGCCCTTCCCAGGCCGGGCGCCTTTGTCCCCTTGCTACCATCATTAGTGTCTGACTTCCTGTGCACAACGGGGGGTGGGGGGGGCAATCACCGGCTGACCAGGCAGGACATTAGACTTCCTTTGTCAAAGACCCTCAACTGTGAACAAGCAAGTGAAAAAGCTTCTCCTCTGCCCCCCACCCAGCCACTTCTCCAGCCCACCAAACACTCCCGGGCAAGTCTCAACAGTCTTGGTTCCCCCCACTTGGGGGAATCTGAGTTCCTTGGGAGCAGTATGAAGACTCCACGTCGATTTCCCAGAGCCCTTCCCCTACAAGCATGTCACTGGCATTTGCTGGAGTACCTGCCGGTTACCAGGACCGCGTTACTTGTCCTGCGTTAATGAGGGTGAAAACGAACAACAATGACGGTGCTCAGACAACGTGAGACCCAGGCTGTTCGACGCTCAGCTCAGTCCCCCCTAAGCACAGGTGTCCCGTTCAAGTGCGCTCATGGGCTAAAGTGCAAGATGGTCTCAAGATGCAAGGATGTGCTGAAGGTTTGAGTAATGTCACTGATCAGATCTGAAAATGGGGGGAGTGTGAGTTGTTATATAGCTGCAACCCCCATCACTAAAACCCTCTCATTTACCCCTCATCCCTCATCCCTCCCAACCGAGGGCCCCAGCTTTTTCTGTGGGGACACAGATGTCTCTGAGGATTTGGTGAGAGCTGTGGCACACATGTATGCATTCAAATTCTAAAGGAGGTTTCAGCATTCTTGAAATCCACCCAGGCTCTCACCTGCCTGCCTTATTGATAGCATGATAGCTTAACACCAGGTCTACAGGAGTGGTTTAGTGACCCAAGGGAAACTGGCAATTAAAAAAACAAAATTCAAATAGGGCGCGAGGTGGTTGGAAGTAAGATCTCAGTTTTAAATAAAACTCCGAATTAATGTCTCAACTGTTATCCTTTGTGGGCAGCATTTATTACAACTCAGAAATTGAACAATCTGTCCAAGATGTTGGGACTCATGAACTTCAGAAAGTAGGAACATAAAAGTCAACCGTTTCTGCTGTTAAACACAGGAGCCCATTAAGAGCTTCTATCACTTTTCGGATCACAGGTGGCAACAGTCACATCTGCAATCAAGTCAGTTTTACTGAATTTTGTTTTAAAAAAATAAACTGCAGTGTGGTTAATTCTTATTCTTTTTTTTTTCCCCCTTTGCTGATATGGGAAGGAACATACTCATGGTGTCCAGAAGATGGAGAAAACAGCTGAGTTTCCCACTTCGGCACAACTGCTTCGTCTGTTGTCAGCACACAAAATTAGGTTACGTTTGGGATACATTCTTAAATATTTGCCCAAGAACCACTATGGAGGATAATCTAAAACTCCAGTTTTCCAGGGACTTCCCTAGTGGCACAGTGGTTAAGAATCCACCTGCCAGTGCAGGGGACACGGGTTCGATCAGGAAGATCCCACGTGCCGCGGAGCAGCTAAGCCCATGCACCACAACTACTGAAGCCCACGTGCCTAGAGACCGTTCTCCGCAACAAGAAAAGCCACTGCAATGAGAAGGCCACACACCACAAGGATGAGCAGACCCCGCTTGCCGCAACGATAAAAAGCCCATGCACAGCAATGAAGACCCAACGCAGCCAAAAATAAATTAATTAATTTTTAAAAATTTTTAAGTTTTAAAAAAAATACAACTCCAGTTTTCCAAAATGAAGAATTATCTACAACTTTGACTTCTGCTCCAGACATACCAAAACTCATTCAAGCTTCAAAAATTAGATGTTGGTAACAGCAGAGAAAGGACACTATCACTTCCATGATGCCAAGTTCCCCACAAGTTTATTAACATGAACCCAACAAGTTTCAAAGAATAAATCATTTCACCTTCAGTTCTGATTTTTACCTTTTGCCAAACCAATTTTTAAATAGTAGGTAATCGGAAGGATATATTCCAATGCTAATGGTCCCTGCAACTTTAAGTCTCCCTACTTCTTGGATGGAAGCCAGCAGTCTGCCCTTAAACTATAAGCAATAAATCCAGAAGACTCTCTTTCCTAATTTCCCAGTGATACCGCACGGAATTCCCATTAAAGCACTCATATGCAAACACACACACAACGACGTACCAATTAAATCATTGTGTGATTTTAGGCTAGGAAATAATTGTGTTTGCCAAAAACGATTCAGCTTTGTTTTAATTTCCTTGAATAGCTAAAATGTCATTCTGGGAAGGAGGGCAAAGAATAAAGTAAAAATGAAGTATCAATGTCTTGGTCTATTTCAGATTAAGATAAATGTCCCCTGTGGGTGAAGGAGAGAGTGCAGTGTTCCCAGGAATGAAGAGTTCCCTGTACTACCTCCCCAGGGACTCCTGGCATAGATTGGTAGAGAGGTAAATTAGCAAATTCACATGAGGCAGCAGGGCAAATGGAACAGCAGGTAGGCGCACACCTCCTTTCCGATGAAGTGGCCCTGGTGGCGAATTCCTACTCCCCCAAGGGGTTGAGGCAAGCAAATGGCACACATAACCTTCTTCCTTGACCTGTTAACAGGAAGAAATCAATGCACCTTGTCCCTTCATTAGCCTTACCATGGAGAAGTGTTTACAAAATCAAAGCAATATGGTGGAAATCAATTAGAAGCCTTTAACATTTAATCATGAAGTTAGGGTGAAACAGAGACTTACCAGAAAAAATTAAAAGCAGTGATTAGGTATTTTTAAGAAAGGGAATTCCCTAGCAGTCCAGTGGTTAGGACTCCACACTTCCACTTCAGGGGACACGGGTTCAATCCCTGGTCAGGGAACTAAGATCCTACAAGCCGCGAGGCACGGCCAAATTAATTAATTAATTAAAAAGAGAGGTCCAAAGGTTCTGGCTAAAATGATATCAAACTGAGCAGCTGGGTGGATGTGAGGCCAAGCTGTCAGTCTTTGTGGGACATGGAGCCATGTCAGTCATAGGAGCACTGAGGAAAAGGTCCCACACAGGCACGGCTGGCTCAGGTACCAAGTCCTGTCTACCACTTCCCCAACTGTCCATGAGGGGTGCATTATTCAGTGGTTCTCAAATAGAGAGCCCTAACAGTGGGCTTTCAAGTTTCTAGGAAAATAGTGGGCTTTTCTTTGAAAGAGGCTTTATTACTTTTGTAAATATAACAAGTTCAAGGCAAAGAAAATTTAAGTACAGAGAAGAATATGAAAATCCTCTCTAGTCAACACTATTGTACTATATACTTCACAATTGCTAAGAGAGACTAGATGTTCAACATTCTCACTACAAAAAAAGAAATGATAGGCTTCCCTGGTGGCGCAGTGGTTGAGAGTCCACCTGCCGATGCAGGGGACACGGGTTCGTGCCCCGGTCCGGGAGGATCCCACATGCTGCGGAGCAGCTGGGCCCGTGAGCCATGGCCGCTGAGCCTGTGCGTCCGGAGCCTGTGCTCCACAACGGGAGAGGCCACAACAGTGAGAGGCCCGTGTACCGCAAAAAAAAAAAAAAAGAAAAAGAAATAATAATTATGGACGTGATAGAGGTATCAGTTAAAGCTACTGTAAATCATACTACAATATAAATGTATCAAGTCAACAGGCCGTGTACCATAAACTTATGCAGTGTTATAAGTCAATTATCAATATATCTCAATAAAAAGAAAAGCATCCCCAAAACTCCTCCCCTCCCCATCACTTTGAAGACTCTTCCAAACGATCTCTGTTGCATGTATCACATGGACTCTGACTTGACATAAGTCAGATCCTAATACACAGACCATTTGCTCTGATAAATCTCTACCAGCTAATGCAGTTCCTTTTGGGAGAGCTATGTGGGACCAATGGGATAAACAGCAAAAAGATCCTAATGAGGTAAAAATTAGGGCCACTGGGCCAAATTCTTTCTAAGAATCCAGCCAGCTCTAATTAGCCATTATTAAAAAGCAGTAGGGGCTTCCCTGGTGGCGCAGCGGTTGAGAATCTGCATGCTAATGCAGGGGACATGGGTTCAAGCCCTGGTCTGGGAAGATCCCACATGCCGCAGAGCAACTAGGCCCGTGAGCCACAACTACTGAGCCTGCGCGTCTGGAGCCTGTGCTCCGCAACAAGAGAGGCCGCAATAGTAAGAGGCCCACGCACCGCGATGAATTGTGGCCCCCGCTAGCCACAACTAGAGAAAGCCCTCGCACAGAAACAAAGACCCAACACAGCAAAAATAAATTAATTAATTAATTAATAAACTCCTACCCCCAACATCTTCTTTTAAAAAAAAAAAAAGTAGTAAAGCAGGCCCTTTCACCTGTTCTAAAGCCAGTTGTGTATGTGGAAAAGGCAACAAGGCAGATGCATCAAGAAGGTCACACACACACACATGCTCATATTTTGGTAGGTTGCCTGTTGGCCTTGGTTCCCTAAATGCTGCCCTATAAGGTAACCAAATTACTATGATTTATCCTGTATGTTTGAAAGAAAATTACACAAATTTAGGGGATTTTATGATTAGATGGCTGGTCCCATGTGAATAACAGAGCTGTGTAAATGAAAAGGGAAATGCTGGTGGCGCTTCCCTGGTGGCGCAGTGGTTAAGAATCCACCTGCCAATGCAGGGGACATGGGTTTGAGCCCTGGTCCGGGAAGATCCCACATGCCGCAGAGCAACTAAGCCCGTGCGCCACAACTACTGAGCCTGCACTCTAGAGCCCGCGAGCCACGACTACTGAGCCCACATGCCACAACTACTGAAGCCACCGTGCCTAGAGCCCGTGCTCCGCAACAAGAAAAACCACGACAATGAGAAGCCCGTGCACCACAACGAAGAGTAGCCCCCGCTCGCCACAACTAGAGAAAAGCCTGCATGCAGCAACGAAGACCCAACACAGCCATAAATAAATAAATTTATTTTCTTTAAAAAAGGAAATGCTGGGGGCTTCCCTGGTGGCGCAGTGGTTGAGAATCCGCCTGCCGATGCAGGAGACACGGGTTCGTGCCCTGGTCCGGGAAGATCCCACATGCCGCGGAGCAACCAAGCCCGTGAGCCATGGCCGCTGGGCCTGCGCGTCCGGAGCCTGTGCTCCGCAACGGGAGAGGCCACAACAGTGAGAGGCCCGCATACCGCAAAAAAAAAAAAAAAAAAAAAGGAAATGCTGGCAAATCCAGGAAGCAGTTGACAACAGCTTCATCAGGCATGGTAGTCACATTACAGCCACGCAGAAACCTTGGAGCTTCAACTCTTCACAGAGTCAGGGTGACTGAGGGAACACCAGTGTGGGCAGATTCTACAGAGCAAGCTGAGGAGATAAAATCATTCGCTATGTAATCTCCATTTTGTGATTAGAATCACAACACCCGTGTAGTGTGAAGGAGAAAGAATGATCTCTGCTTCAAAAACTTATAGCTCAAGCCCCAGAATTTATCAGCAGAGGTCTCGAGGGCTAGAGATATGCTTTACACTGGGAAGGCCATTTTGAGTGATGGAGAATAAGTCTCCTCCAGGAGTTTACAATTTGTTTTGGAAAACAAAGCTAAAAAAAGTATGAAATTCGAGTCAATAATGTTATACCTTATGGAATGAATATGCTAAGCTATGCAATCGAGCTCCAAGTCATAGGAGCCCAGAGAAAGGGAAGTGAACAGAGGAAGGCTCACCAGGGACCAGACAAGTGTCTTCGCAGAGGAGGCAGGTCTCTGGCTAGACCCTAGGGCATGTCGAGCTTTGGGGTGGGTGGGGATTGGGGAGATGACCCCTTTCAAGCAGATGCAGACACAGGAGCATGTGGCTGCATGGTAAACATTCAATAAATGGCCCTTAGTCCTCAGGGATGATGTGGAGCCTCCCTCACCAGCCAGACAGAACACTGGCAAACTGGAGTAACTGACCCCACACCCTCATCCCTTCCGTGTTAAACACCCCAAATGAATGGCTGGGATGGACGAGTGGGCTGAGTTTTGCATGTGTTGCATCTTGGAGTTTGGCAAGACCTGAACAGAGGGATCCTTACAGAGGTGAGCACAGCCTGAGGTGGCAGGCAGGAGTGCAGGGGAGGGGTCTCCAATCCAGGCCAAGGGAGCAATGGGCTAGGCTGGGGGTAGAGGAGAGCAAAGAAACAGGCGGTAAAACAGCAGCTTCAAAAGATGAACCAAAAGGATCAGAGTTGAATCAAAGGGAGGAGTCAGATCCCAGGGCCTGCAGACCGGAGGTGCCACTGACAAAAGCGAAAGGATTAAAGCTGGGGGCCTCGTTACACAGTCCTCTTATTTTCAAAATGGGCCACATTCCCTGCCCCTAATACAGATGGAAGGCATTTAAGAAGGAGGAAAGAGAGTCCTGAGCACCACCCACTTCCAATTTTCACCTCTCTTCCCTCCGTGACCAAAAATGTCACTAACTTTTGGAATTAGTGCCATGGACGCCCAAGGTGGGAGTCTACATCTCCACCCTCTAATCTTCCCCAGTCATTCTCACCCACCTTGACTTTCCTGTCTACACTTGGGGTAAACCAGTGCCATGCTCCCAGGCGGAGCTCACTCATAGTAAAGACAGAAAGAAGACGACTCAGAAATAAAGGCCCTTTGTTAGCTTTTACCAACTCTCCATCAAAATTCCTAAAGATCAGATTCACTAAAAACAATCTTTACAAATCTGACCTTGGCACAAATGGACAGATGCTATGTGATTCCTCTCACATAAGGTACGCAGGATAGTCAACTTCATGGAGACAGAAAGTGAAATAAGGGGTCTGCCAGGGGCTGGGGGCGGGGGAAATGGGTTTAGAGTTTCAGTTTAGGAAGATAAAAGTTCTAGACATGGATGGTGGTGATGGCTGTAAAACAATGTGAATGGACTTAATGCCACCAAACTAAACACTTTAAAATGGTTAAAATGGCAAATTTTATGTAATGCACATTTTACCACAATTTTTTTTTTAAGGGGAAAAAAGACAAAAAAAGGAAACGGATTTTGAGCAGGAAAGCAACAGTAAGAAAACAGTGCTATAGCCACGTCTGCAGGAAGAACTAGGAAGGTGGACCACTGGAGGCAGGAGAGGCGGCAACTACAGGTGTGAGGTGAGAAGGATGGCGATGGTGGGGAGACGATGAAAGGACGGGTCTGAGAGGCATTTTTAAGAAACTATGGCAGGACTTTGTGACAAATGTGATACAGAGGTGATGATGGAATTCAAAGGTAACTTGAAGGCTCCTCTTTTGGGAACCCAGAAGATTAGTGATTTTACAGCAATAAAGAGCTGGGGAAGGAGTCTTTTCTTTTTTAAGAAAAAAACTTAGTGAGGGTGAGGTGACGACAGGGAATCTTCTACATAATACCATTTTTTTTTTTTTTTGGAAATACAGGATTAGAAGGCAGGAAGTCATGCATGAGGTCAAGCTACAAAACCTTAAGGACAGATGGGCTAATTAATAGGAGGTATAAAAAAGAACAAAGGGCCAAGAATTGGGCTTTCTGGGACTATCCACATTTAGAGCCTGTGAGGAGGAAAAGAGGATAGAAAAAGTGAGGCTGGCAAAGTAGAAGAGGAACCAGGAAAGACCATTAGGCAAAGGAGAATGAAACAGAATTTTAAAAAAGAATGTCAAATAAGTTTCATGTAAAAGAATGTCAAGATGTAGATTTTCAACATGAAAACCACCTTTTTGATTATACAAATCCCTGAGCAAATAATAATATTGATGGCTCATTTAGAATAGCTTCTCCATATAAATAAATTCCCATATCTTTTGCTGCTATTCAGACCCATCCCTTGGTTTCCTATAAAACTAGGAAGCATGTTGGGCTTCCCTGGTGGTGCAGTGGTTAAGAATCCTGCCAGTGCAGGGAACACGGGTTCGAGCCCTGGTCTGGGACGATCCCACACGCCACAGAGCAACTAAACCCATGTGCCACAACTACTGAAGCCCGTACGCCTACAGCCCGTGGTCCGCAACGAGAGAAGCCACCACGATGAGAAGCCCACGCACCACAAGGAAGAGTAGCCCCCGCTCGCCACAACTAGAGAAAGCCCGCGCGCGGCAACGAAGACCCAGTGCAGCCAAAAATAAATAAATAAAGTAGGAAGCATATTATAAGTACTATCTAAAGGAAGTCTTTTCATATGTTTGAAAACTTAAAAACAAGTGACATTAGCACTGGAAAAGTGGTTGAAAAGATTCTGGTTCACTGTCAGACTTTCGTGTACAGGATCAGAGCTTTGCATCCTGCCAGGACAGCAGTCCAATCTCCCATGTTATTATGGAGAAGAGCACAGGGACCCTAAGTCACGACGCTCCCCAATTTCTGCTCAGCACTTTACAGTTTGAGCCACTGTTACATTAGTAAAACCTTTTGGCAGTTTTTGAAACAATGCTATCTGAAAAATGTAGAGGCAACCAACACTCAGGTTTTTTTTTTTTTTTTTTTTGCGGTACGCGGGCCTCTCACTGTTGTGGCCTCTCCCATTGCGGAGCACAGGCTCCGGACGCGCAGGCTCAGCGGCCATGGCTCACGGGCTTAGTTGCTCCGCGGCACGTGGGATCTTCCCGGACCAGGGCACGAACCCGTGTCTCCTGCATCGGCAGGCGGATTCTCAACCACTGCGCCACCAGGGAAGCCCTCAGGTTTTTTTTAAACCAAATACTGCTAACCAACTGACCTAATAGCTAGCATTCAGAAAAAACAACAACTGCCCAGAATTCAACACGAAATTTTAAAGTTCAAAAGATAAGCTAGAACTCAAAGTTATCAAGTTAGATTTCAGTTCAGGCAAACTCTTTTTGTCCAAAATTCCTGGAAATGGTAAATTTTTGCACAAAGGCACAAATACAAATATTAATTTTCAGACCATCCTGTTTGGGACATTTTTCATCACTTGTGGCCATTTGACAGGTGCACATCCATATCACTGCCAGGCTTAAGTGGATCAATTTTGGCTTTGTGGCTAACAACCTTTTCCCCAAAAGTAAGGGAATAAAGCTGAAATGTGGTTATCTCTGAAATTTGATTCATCTCTGAGAAGAGGCCTACAGGAATATTACACCTCTTGAGTTTATTTCCAGACACCCAGAACAGTTTGGAGAAAGGCATATTCTAGGAAACAGTACCTACCACACTGGTTAAATGCTTATCACTAATGAACATTTATTGGGTAGTAACAGAGCTCTGACCCTCATAACTTAACCATACTACACTCATATCTTCCTGAAGGTACAGCTTCAATTCACAAACATAATTTTTAAGGGCATAAAAAAGAACTTTCAAGCTCACCAACATAGCAAATACCTCTCTACCTCATCTTTAAAAGTTTCACACTGTTTTGGGCTTCCCTGGTGGCGCAGTGGTTGAGAGTCCACCTGCCGATGCAGGGGACACGGGTTCGTGCCCCAGTCTGGGAGGTTCCCACATGCCCTGGAGCGGCTGGGCCCGTGAGCCATGGGCACTGAGCCTGTGCATCCGGAACCTGTGCTCCGCAAGGGGAGAGGCCACAACAGTGAGAGGCCCGCGTACCACAAAAAAAAAAAAAAAAAAAAAAAGGGAAAAAAGAAAAAAAAGTTTCACACTGTTTTGAAATTCTCCCCATACTTGAAAAACCCCATACCAACATCTTGTTGACTGATATTAAAGAAAGTCTAGCCTCATTCTCTTAACAACAATAACCTTCTAGAAGATTTGCCTAAGAAGAAAACAAACACTATCTGATAAAGGAAAGACGGATTCCACTGCAGACCTCGGGGTTCTCAGATCTGGAACATTATAATCTGACCATACTTACATGGCATTCACCGAGAGGGCACTGAATGGTAGCGAGAGCAGAACAGAAGAACCAGAGCTATGAGCACCCCTGCCGCAACACTCTTACAGCCACAGAAAGCAGAAAAATTAATTTAAATGGGACACATGGAGTCCTTACCTGTCCCTTCCCCACTCTCACCAAAAATAACCAATCATAAACTTTTAGCACCTCTCAAGGACTTCAAGAGAGACAAGAGGAGAATGTGTTGGCCTGGCTAAGGACCCTCACACATCAGTGCAACTTCTTGCTTTACAAATTTATTAAAATATGCAAGCACAGTACTTGTAAACAAAGGAGTCATTTCAGTTTTTGCTCGGAAAGATGGGAGCCAATACATTCCTTCTGGGAATTCAGGGTAACAGCTTTACAAAAACAGTGTCCAGATGTGCTTAAAAATTCAGTCTGTTTCTTCTTTTGGGGCAGACTAGAGGGAGAAACAAAGGGTGGGAGAGTCATTTTATTAAAAACTGAAAAGCTTTATTGGGCTTTTTTGGCTCGCACACTAACCTGCCCTCTGCTGACAAACCGCACAGGAGCACCTGAGGCAGGACCATCGGGGCACCCCTCCGGCAAAGGCTGCAGGGAGGTAGCACCGGGCTGACCACAGTGTGAGCCTGGGCACCTTCTCTAACTTCCAGAATGTCCTGAATGGCAGACAATTCCACCAGGTGGTGATTAAATGGCAGGGAGAGACTCTGAAAGCCAAAGATTCTCGAGTGAAAATCAAGCATTTTTGTATCAAAACCACCACCCTTAGGACAAACCTTCATTAAAAAAAAAAAAAAAAAAAATTCTCAGGACTTCCCTGGCAGTCCTGGGGTTAAGACTCCACCCTACCACTGCAGGGGGCGTGGGTTCGATCCCTGGTTGGGGAACTAAGATCCCTGCATGCTTCGGGGGCACCGCCAAGAGAAAAAGCATTCTTTTAACTGAAATGTTTTGTCAACATCAAATCCCAGTTTTAGCCTGGAATCTTTGCTGAGATTTGAAGCTTCCTCAACCCAATGGTTTCATTCCCAGAGTCCTTTTTAAACCACAGAGAGATTTAAATATGTAGTCTATTATAAAGTGTTTCGTCGTTTTCAGGGGGGTTGTAGCTGCCTCCGGGTTCTGAGGGTAAATGAGTGTTTCAAGCACAGCAAAAATAAGGGAGACAGAGAGTGAGGCATATATTATGAATAAAAAAAAATCCTAATAATAGTTTACATTATCACAAGCCAAAGTTTATGTGAGCAGCTAAGCTCCCTTTCAAAGTAGAGGGCAGCTGCTGGTAGGCGAAGGAAAATGGTATGTCAGAAACGTGACCAACCTTCAAGTTTAACTCTGCTGTCAGCCACCGCTTCCTTCCGCCACCTTACAAATGCCCTGGGGTCGGTGGCGGGATCCTTTTTGAAGTGAGTTGTTTGCAAAGGCACGGAATTGTCTCAGTGCTAGACAGACTTCATCTCCACTGTCCCTGGACAGTCCTGACAGGGCCAAGTCACCCCGGTCAGGTGACCCCACCAGAAAGGCAGCCCTGGGCGGGGAGGGGGGGGGCCTCCCACTGCCTTCTAGGATTCAGGGTAAAATGTCTGGGATGAACAGTCTTAGTCCCCAGAGGCTGCCAGGAATCCTATGGGAAGTAGGTCGGGGCTCAGAGGCTGTGCTTACATAAAGAGGTGCCAAGTCACTAAGATCCTCCAGGCATCACACACTCCCCAGAATGCTGACCCCACATAAACCCCTTTACCCAAAGCGCTAATGTGCGTAGGTTGAGTATCTGTACTCAGTAGGATAATCCAGCCCTTATGCACAGAGCACCGAGGATGTGCAGAGTGCAGGGCTAGGACACGGGGAAGGGTCTAAGAGTGACTGAGATGGGGGCCCAGTGCCCAGGAACTGACACCCCTGTGCTACCTGAGTGAAGGCTATAGGTGAGGGAGCACCTTCTGGCAGAGGCCAGCTTCACGTTTCAAAATGCGAACAGTGGTACATCTCAAGCCACTTACTTGAAGCTAAACGTTTCTATACTTACAGGGGGCGGGAGGCGCATCAGAACAGGAGAAACAGTCCCTGCGATTTATCTCCTTTTCAATTTCCATAGATATAAATCCCATTTCAAGATGTTTTCACCCAGCCAAGAGCGTTCTGCAAAAGATGAAGCTTCATCCAGCCCAGAGCAGAACAAAGGGGAAAAGCTCCCAGAAAGGAGCAGATCGCAAGGAGACCACCCCCTGCCTCCCATCCCACCCCACCTCCCAGCCTCACCACATCAAAGCACATGAATGCGCTCAGTGAGGAACCAGCTGGTGGCACCGGGAGACCCTCAAAGGCGCTTGCAAGCATAAAGGACTGGCCGTCCTGCCCAGTGTCCTTCTGGCAGAGTATCACAAGCTATAGGCCACAGGACGGAACCACCAATTTCACGGGGTGTTGGTCAAGGTTCAGGGAAGGTGTTCACAACCAAGCTTTACTTGGGGTGAGGGTATTTAGAGGTACAAGCTGCACGCATCACGCACACCTCAGTCCTTTCTGCAGGGGATTAAGACACTGCTTGCTCTGTTACTGCTGCAGGTGGAGGTGCTGGTTTAAAACCACTCAGTGCCTTCCCAGGGCACCTGGCTAAGCTCAGAGCTTCTGGAGGGCATGATCCCTGGAGATAATTCTCTTCATCAAGAAAGCTTTCTCGGTGCCCTCAAGCTGCAGGCCCTCTGGTCTCTGCATGGGTGACCTCTTCCCCAGCCTCTCATCATCACTTCCCCCTCTGGCCTGTGTCACAGACCCCTCTGGAGGTGACCAGCTTTCTGACAGCCTATCAAGCATTCTTGTCTCCTTGCCTGCCAATCAGCATCTTTAAGCAGAGGTTCCTTGTGTTGCCCTTATAAATTGGTAATTTCAGCCTAATGCAAAAAAAAGAAAAAGAAAAAAGAGCTTACTGAGCATTAAATGCTACTTCTTCCACTCTTCCTGAAATGTTCTTATCGTATCCAAGGAACAGTCACCCAGGACCCACTAAAGCAACACCACTTCAACCTGGGCAGGTGGCAATCACTCAGGATGACAGCACCTAGACGGAAACCCGGGGGACAGCAATCCCTGGGTGAGGGATGGGTGTGTATGTGTATCGCTATTTTAACCTGTTTAGCTTTCCTAATAAGAAGACAGCTAGGTATAAAATAAATCAGATACAAGGGTGTAATGTACAGCACAGGGAATATAACCAGTATTTTACAATAACTTTAAATGGAGTGTAATCTATAAAAATATCGAATCACTAGGTTGCAGACCTAAAGCTAATATAACATTGCAAATCAACTATACTTCAATTCAAAAAGAAGACAGCTTGGTGCAAATGGGGGTGAAAGGGAAACAAAATTAATCTCTCAGCCCTGCAATTACCCACATGCAGATTTTCTGCCAAACAAACTATTTCTTATCTCTGGTCAGTATTTATCTGCAGCTGCCTTTCTCCCGCCCCTGCCACCACCGTGCACATACCTGAATCCTCTCTTCCCCCCCTCCGACAGTCACTGACAGAGTGGTCCAGGCCTCCGGGACTGTCAACACCCTGATGTAATTCAGGGCTCACAGGGAGTCCGAGGCAGTGCCCTTGTTTATGGATTCAGTGATTGATTGGACCCTAAAAGCTCCTGGCCCAGAAGACTAAATAGGTTGAAAGCAATCATTAACGGGAGTGTAATGTTGAAAAAAAAACAAGAGACGCAAGGAGGCCTTTGGCAATGTGGACAAGAGCACAGGAAATGTGCTCTTGGAGGCAGAGGAGGCAGATGGACACACGAGGCACCTCTGGGTAAACACAAGTACAGGCAAATCACAATGACAGTGGAGCTGATGCGGCGGGCACACTTGGTAGAAATAAAGCAATCTGTGTACGAAGTTTTTTTTTTTTTTTTGGCCACACCACGCAGCTTGTGGGCTCTCAGTTCCCTGACCAGGGATCGGACCCGCGCCCTCGGCAATCAAAGTATCTTAACCACTGGAACGCCAGGGAATTCCCAGTGTACAAATTTAAAAAAAAAAAAAAAAAAAATCAAAACCTATGCGGAGGACAGACACTTTACTTTTGTTAGAGAAAGATCTGCAAAAATGGCCACAGGCTGGGTGTTTTTTCTCGAGACAGATCAAAAACAGGACACCCGGAAGAGGCAAGAGTCCAGGTGGAAACAGAAGGGACCGACTCAATAAGGAAATGGAATGGGTAGGATAGAAAAATTATCCTCTGAGTTAAAACTTCAAGTTATCTCAATATAAACAATTCTTAAATTCTTAAGACCAGTTCTAGTCTGACTGTCCCATTTTATAGGTAAAGAAACTGAGGGTCAGAGGGGTCATCTGCCCTGTCCACAGTCACACTCAGCTGGCCTGGGATGCCCTCATCTCGCAGGTCACACTGATGTAAATGAGACCATCTAACAGAGTGGCTTCTAGCCCAAGATTAGGATTTGCAAAAGCTGCAGTAAAGCAGGATTCATATATATTCTATTCACAGGAAATGTGTGATCAATCCAAAATCAACCTTGGAAAATCTATGTCTGAAGAAAGGTTCGCTAGCCAAATTACTGGTACAAATAGAATTCCCATGATAACGCTTAGATTCAACTATTTTCATAATATGTTATTAAGTGCAAAAGAGTCACTCAATCAATATTCTGACTTTAAAACCCTCACTTAAACGTCTTCCCTAATACTTTTACTGAGCAGCATTTCATCCATACCTCACATTAATACCACCAGACTTAAAAGCACTAAAACTTACTCAGAAGGTAAATCACCAGGTGGAAAGATTCAGTCCCTCTCTAATAAACCCAGAACGAAACAAGTATAAGGTACAACTCAAATTACAAAGTGTAAATAAAAATTATAAATGTCAGTATTTTTTCAGATGTGGAAAAATGAGCACACTTATTAACTGACAGCCGTCTGCCACCAATCATTATAAGTAGTTACTATGTGGTCAGACACAGAGCTAAATGTTTTAAAGACAGTTAACTTACTTAAGTCTCAGAACAATGCTGGGAGATAAACTATTATTGACTCATTTTACAGATGAAGAAATTTGCCCGAGGTCACAATAAATGATAGCAAATGGTAGAGCTGGGATTTGTGGACCAAATTTACCCTCTTCTCAAAACACAATTCTTTGTAGTAAATTGGCTCAGTCATTATACAAGACAGGTTGGTAAACGTGTTGTAAGAGCTATAAAACCTTTGCCCCAGTAATTCCACTTTGGGAAACACTATGTATGCCAAGGAAACAAACCAAAATGTCAAGCTGAGAAAGGAAACCAATCTGCATGAAGATAGTCATAGCAGCTTTATAACAGCAATAACTTGGAAATAGCCCAAGTGCTTCATCTATGGGGGAGAGGGGTAGTAAAAGGGACAGGGGCACACAACATGAAAATATCATATGACCACTAAGAGCAACAAGTCTGTAAACTATGTAAAAACATGGAAATATCTTCAGAAAACAAATGTAAGTAAAAAAGATAATAATAACCATTAAAAATAGTGATTACAACTCTACATCAAAATGTTTCCATATTCAAGAATGGAAGAAGCAGCATTTAATGCTCGTTAAGCTCTTTTTTTTTTTTTTGCATTAGACTGAAGTTACCAATTTATAAAGGCAACACAAGGAAACTGCTTAAAGACGCTATGATTCAGAATGTCCTTCTCTTCCTGATCTAAAGATGTGAAGTTTTCATATAAAAATAAAATAGCTCTTCTAATTTTAAAGCTCCTTCTTTAAAAAAAATAAGTCCCCCCCCCTCAGGCTTTCAAGTAAGCCCTACTCTAATATTAACAAAACCTACTAATTTATAAAAACCCAAAGCTCATGAATTTTTTTTTTGTTAGTCATTTAGCAAATTTATTTAAGGACACATATGTTGACAAACTGGAACATTATTTCTGTCACCATTTGGTCTGCACTAATAAAAGACCACACTTTCAGAATCTTTTATAAATGCATTTGGAAAAGTAACGCTGTTTAAGATGGCATAAGTCCATGGGGGTGGGGACACAGGTTTAAGAGTGTCTGAACATATGCCGAGACGGAGGCCGTGTGCTCCATGCCTAAGTGGGAGGTTTGTGCCCAGCTGCCTTTTCATAGCATCTCATTCCCCAAAGGGGAGCAGAATATGCCCACACAGGTTCTTCACCACACCCCATCCAGGTTGGCAGAGGGACCCAACAAACCCTCAGCCCAGCCACAAGCACCCCCTAACCCTGTCCACACATCGCTCCCCTGAACCCTCCAATGGCTTCCTGTATATCATGTCACCTCAGGGGAATAGAAGTACAATTAAAGAACATACTAACTAACTACTGCATCTTTTAAAATGAATGAAGTTGGGAAGCTGGGGAAGAAAGTGGCCCACAGTTGGCACCCTCTGACTTCTGTGCTAGGGGAAGAAAAGCTGACTCCTCCATTTAGCAAGATAGTTCTCTGCCTGGACCCATCTCACATCACTCTTCTTTCCAAGGGTCCTTTTTCCTCTGTCCTTACCAACCCACGCTGCTGGCCCACGTGCCCATTTTGCTCTCTACTTGGGATGACTTACTATCATCCCTCAAGCATAACGGGCTCTTTATAGGCTCTGTGTGCACCTGGCGCAAAGCCAAAGCCCCCCTCCCCCAGTATGGCAATGCCTGCCTCCAAGGCAAACTGTCCAACAGGGCAGCCTCTAGCCATGTGTAGCTCTTTAAACTAAACTTGGGTAAATTTAAAATTCAGTCCCACAATTGTGCTGGCCACATTTCAGCCACCATGGTTAATAGCTACTGAACTGGCCAGTGCAGGGAAGAACATTTCCATCGTCACAGAAAGTTTGACTGGAGGACCTCCTTACCTGCCTCTGCAATTCCAGGTGGCATTCTCCCACAGCTGGACGGCTCTTCCCACCTGACACCTTGGTGATAGCTCAGTTTCATGCAAGCAGCATATTTTTTTACATGTAAATATGGACGTTTTTGGTGTACAGTTCCACGAGTTTATACATATATAAATGTATAATTAGATGTGTAAATGTATATATCACTGTATCTACCACCACAATCAGCACACAGAACAGTTCCATCATCCCCCCAAAATTCCCTTGTACTGCCTCTTTGTAGTCAAACCCTTCATCCACCCCCAAAACCCTGGCAACCACCCATCTGGCAGCTTTTCTAAAAACTCAGATTCCTGGCCTTCCCCTGGAAATCCCACTTATGCAGGTCTGGGGTGAATCCCGGAATCTCCCACCTCCACGCCCCCTCCCAAGAATGTTCCTCAGGTGATTCTGGAGTTCAGCCAAGTTTGGTAACCTCTGGGGTAAATGCCAAATCCTAGTTTAATTATCTGCAAAGCGCTCGCTGGTACCTAGTCTTGCTTTCTTCCCACCCCCATGAGTTGCTTTGTTGCACATGGCAGACATGGCTGGGTGCTAGGAAGGCAGGGCAAGTTCGCTGCTGGGGGCACAGGCAAGGTAAGAACTCTGTGGCTCTCGCAGTATCTGGCAGAGAGAGGCCTATCTGAGGCACATGGCCTCCCATCTTAATCCCTTCCTGGCTCTTTGTGCCATGGAATCCTCATCTGGAAAAAAGGGAACCACATCAGAAATAATCGTCTACCTCTGAAGCTCGGTGGAAGTGATGATTTACATAACACGTTCAAAGGCACTGGGCAGCCAGGATGAAAGGTACCTTGTCCCGGATATATCACCACCACCCAGGGCTGCCTCTGAATGGAACGTTCCTCTCCCTGTTTACTTGATGGCTGTGGGGGAATCAGGACTCAAGTTACAATAAAATGGCAGCCTTTAAAAAGAAAAAAAAATCACAATGTTTTTTCCTCCTAAATTCGTGATCCCAAGGGCAGGGTACCAAATTCCATCTTTAAAGAGGAATTCGGAAGAGTCAGCATCATCTCAGAAAACCTCCTCTGCTCAGAAAGTAAATAATTACAAGGAGGGTCAACGCTCGAGTCTAGCCATTCTCCCAGACTTGCTCCTGTTCTGCTGACAATTCCTGGAAAACACTTTGAAAAGTTTTAAGATGATCAAAGGAAAAGAATGGCCAACCCAAGAAATGCTATCGTTTAACATCACATGTTTATTTAGCCCCACCAAGCCAAAGAGAGAAGATTGTTTGAAAGGGAGAGAATGCCTGCTTAATCAACTAAAAATGCATTCATTACTATGCTATTCACCGCGGCTTTCCTGAAATCAGACACTTTTGCCCCTAGACCGTAAGATTGAAGCGATTTGAAATGAAAATATTTCCTGTCCACTGCTTGCCAGTTTCTAGCCCCAGAGTGATATAACAGATGACATCCAGTACAATAAATGCTTTTATTAACCATAAATTTGAGACTGCTTTAGGGATTTGAAGTGTTGGGTTTCATGCTGAAAAAATGTAATGTTATCCACAGACCATCAGTGAGTAACAAAAACAGAGGCACAGGTTATGCTACTTTGATCAAATTATGGCCAAAACAAAAAAATCAGCTTTTGCATTTTAAATAGTAGTTGCATTCAGGACATATCTTCAAGGAGCACCACAAAAGTTTAATCATATGTCTTAGAGAGTTTAATGGAAATTCATCCTGAGTGCAGATTTATAGAACCAGCAGCTTCTGTTAAACAGAAAGGAAATGGAAAAGTGTTATAAAGCTAAGTGAGCTGAGAAATTCAAATACTAAAATGGGACCCCAAAATCAGGGTTTCTCAACCTCAGCACTACTGACATTTTGGGCTATTATTGGGAAAGGCTGACTTGTGCATTTGGCAATGTTTAGCAGCATCCCTGGTCCCTACCCAGGAAATGCCAGTAGCAAACCCCCTCCCAGTTGTGACAACCAAAAGTGTCTCCAGAGATTCCCCAATCACCCCCAACTGAGAACTATTGCTCTAAATCAAATTCTAAGCCTGCTTAGCAAGTGCTGCCTGATTTCTCTTTTTCTAAAGAAAAACGTCAGAGCCCAGGGAGTCTCACAGCCTAAGCTCCCTGCCCCAGGACTGCCCTCTACACAGAAATGTTTATCCCTGAGTGAGTTCTGAACTCAAAAGCACTCTACATTCCCTCTCCCACCAAAACTGACGGTAGCAGAGCCATGGAAACAAGAACCCTCTCCTTGAGCAGGGTAGACTAGACTAAGCAAAGGCAGCCCGCCGCCCTCTCCCAAGGCGCACCCTGGCCCATCCTTGGTGCCCTTCTTGTACCCCGGCACAGCATCCCTACCAGCGTCCCGATCGCTGCTTTTCTGGCCTTCTGCTTTCGGGCCACGGAGGCGACCGTGGATTCGGTGCCAGAAAATAAAATGAAAAGCGGGGTTGAACCTCTGCAGTCCATTCTCTGGACGCTGAATGTCCCGCTATTACATCTCGGCATGACATTTCACAGCCAGCAGGGGAGGAGGCCTGGTCCTGAAAACTGAACAAACTACTGGTGCACAGGCCCTCCCGCGCCCTCGCCGGCTCCCTGCACTTATGAATAAAAGATGGAGGGCTTGTCTCTGTCATCTCCCTTGTACCCTGGGAGAATAACAACTTGACACTTTTTGACGTTTTAACTTACTCCGAAGAATAATCAATATTAACTTTCTGAGTCTTTGGGCTTTAAATCTGGGGTAGGGAAAAATAAAAGAAAGAAAAGGCATGCCATGAGGTAGAAGACAGTAATTCAAGTTAAACGAATGAAACTCTGCTAAGGGTCTCTAATAAAATAATTTAGGCAATACACAATCATAGATGGAGAAGACTGGAAATTGAGGACATGTTTTGAGTGAAGTGGCCTTTTCTGGAAATAAAGTTCATTGTTTTCTTAGCACAAAGGAAAGAAGTGGCTGAGTTTGGGTGTGAGGGAGCACTCAACCGTAAACCTGCCCCGGCCAAGGGGAGGTTATAATAGGAACTCATTCCTGGCTGGTCGCTGAGGGCAACATCTACAACTGTTTGCAAAAAGTCCTGGTGAACAGCAAAAGCCTTAAGCATTCTTGGGATGCAGCACTCCCAATTTTGAGAGCACAACTGATTTCAAATCGTCTTCAAGGAAATAAGTTAAATTACAGGATAGTACAAATGACACCCTGCAGTCTCTTTGGACACTCAGTAAAGTAAAAGGAAAGCCCTACTGTAAAGCACTCTGTTTTTAAAAAAGACAAATAACACAAGATAAAACTGGGTTAAATCATTAGAAAGGTCTCTATGTACAATTTCAAGTAGAAAAAACATATTTTGCTCTTTGCTAAAACTGCATCTATATTTGTTACCTATTGATATCTAAAATCCAACAATGTTACACTCTCACCTTTAGAGGGATCTTGCCAAAATATTTAACTTGACCCTAATCATGAGGAAACAATCAGAAATCCAAGTTGTGTGACTGTCTGTACCACAAGTGACCTTGACTCTTCAGATGTATATGTTATAAAGTATCAAAAAGAAGTGGAGGAAAAAAAAAAAAGAAGTGGAGGGACTCCTTTAGATTAAAGGAGACTAAAGAGACAGGAGATGTCTATAAGCAGTGAGTGGCCCTTGTCTGAATCCTGGAAGGTGATTCAGAAAGAAATCATGAAGGATATTTAGGAGTACAGCTGAGGTACGTGGAGCAAAGCACTGGTGACTCTAGGCTAAGAGGAAATAGGTGTTCACCCCACTGTTCTTTCAACTTTTCTATAGGTTTGAAATTTTCATAATCTAAAATATATGGGAGAGAGTAAAATGAAGCCCCAGGTATAGCTGACTGGCTACCTGCTGGTCTGGGTGGGGGCTGGGCAGTAACAGCTTCATCTCCTGTTTCAGAAAATGTACACCCCAAAGTATAAAGTCTCAATACAGAATAGATTCAGGATTAAAATAAATTTTTTTAAAAATTTTATTTTTTGGGCCTCCCTGGTGGCGCAGTGGTTGAGAGTCCGCCTGCCGATGCAGGGGACATGGGTTCGTGCCCCGGTCTGGGAAGATCCCACCTGCCGCAGAGTGGCTGGGCCCGTGAGCCATGGCCGCTGAGCCTGCGGGCCCGGAGCCTGTGCTCCGCAACGGGAGAGGCCACAACTGTGAGAGACCCGCATACTGAAAAAAAAAAAGAAAAAAATTTATTTTTTTAGTTTTGACTGCATTTGGTCTTTGTTGCTGCGTGCGGGCTTTCTCCAGTTGCAGTCAGCGGGGGTTACTCTTCATTGCGGCGTGTGCGGGCTTCTCATTGTGGTGGCTTCTCTTGCTGCGGAGCACAGGCTCCAGGCACGCAGGCTTCAGTAGTTGTGGCTCGCAGGCTCTAGAGTGCAAGCTCAGCAGTTGTGACTTAGTTGCTCCATGGCATATGGGATCTTCCCAGACCAGGGCTCGAACCCGTGTCCCCTGCATTGGCAAGCGGATTCTTATCCACTGTGCCACCAGGGAAGTCCCTAAAATAAATTTTAAAAATCCATAGTAGTGTAACTTATTATTCACTTAACTGGGTACTGGTTGAGGGGGTATGTACACACAGCAGACATTTAAGACATTTAAGTTTCCGCTTTTATAAAAGGCATAGGTCCTTTTTTTTCCCCACAAAGGCAATAGTTTATTTATTTATGGCTGCGTTGGGTCTTCGTTGCTGTGCGTGGGCTTTCTCTAGCTGCGGTGAACGAGGTCTTCTCTTTGTTGCGGTGCGCGGGCTTCTCATTGCCGTGGCTTCTCTTGTTGCGGAGCACGGGCTCTTGGCACGGGGGCTTCAGTAGTTGTGGCACGCGGGCTCCATAGTGCAGGCTCAGTAGTTGTGGCACAAGGGCCTAGTTGCTCTGCGGCATGCAGGATCTTCCCAGACCAGGGCTTGAACCCGTGTCTCCTGCATTGGCAGGCAGATTCTTAACCATTGCGCCACCAGGAAAGCTCCCAAGGCACAAGTCCTTTTAAAACCCCTTTATGCCCTTCCCTAAAACTCTTCTGCAATTTATCATTCTCTTTCTCCTCTTATCAGAATTCCTACTAATTTAAAAACTTTTTGGAATGGCTCTTTAAAACTCTCCTGCCTTCCACCCAAACTCTCCCCCATTATCTATCCCAATCTTTTTTTAATGAGATAAAAGCAATGATTACCCTAATCTCCAACTTGAAAATTGTGCACTTAAAGGGGAAAAAAAAAGTGTGACCCTTTAAGTAAAAGGAAGAAAGCTCAGTAGATGGGAAATGTGCTCAAGTGAAAAGATGTTGGGATAGAATTTCTGTGTCTCAAGCTTCAAAACCCAGGGAGGAGAACAATGAGGCGGCCTGCGTGTCCAGAGCAGCCCTGAGAGACCTCGTTGGCAGTCACCTTGGGCGCGCCAGACACTGGGAACCCACCACTCCAGCCCCCCCTGCAGCAGTCTTCAGGCAGCACAACCAGATGTTACATTTTCTCTGCTTAATTTTGGTAAAACTCCATGACCTCTTTCTCAAATTAAAAAGGCAATGCTATTTTTTTAAACCACAGGAGCTATCTTTACTGAACCCTTCTAAGGATTTCATTAATTCATAGCCAGCCAACCAGGACTTTTCCCACAGTCTCCCACAAAAAAGCCTGGGAAGTCACTGATTGCTTGGCTGGATCTGAATATGAGTAGAGGTAAGATCAGAAATATCTAGTTCCTCCCACAGGGAGGCAAGGCATGAAAATCAAAGCTGGGCAAAAACTCATTACCACAGCTGGCCGGCAAACCCACAGCCCTGGAAAGGCGGCAAAGAGCATCTTTGATTCTGGATGGACCCTCTAGTGACTTCAGAAAATGAAAGGCATTCACAACCAGAGGGGACCGAAAGAAAATGAGACCTGTATCTCTGTTGAAAAGACCAAGCTGTCATACCACCTAAGGGCTGCTGCCAGGGAGTGAGAGTCATTTCATTCACTTTGTTTCATAAAGTCCGAAACCAAGATGCTTAGTTAGCGCTTAGCAGTCATTTTTTACATTTTTTTTTCATCCACAGTGCAGTGCAACCTGGACAGTCCAAACATCCCCTCTTCAAGCAACCAACACTTTGCAAACTGGGATTCCCAACCAGTACCAGCCCTAACCACTGCCTCTCTCATTCCCTGGGAATCTGTCCTGCAGCCTAGCAGTTGGCCAGTATGAGGACACAGTGCCAATAAACTGTGGTGTGAATGAAGGCGAGCATATTTTTATGTTACTCTCAGCACCTAATGCCACATGATGCACAAATATTAAGAAAACATAAGTAAAACCAACTATACTTCAATAAAAATAAAATTTTTTAAAAAATAGAACATAGGTAACTATAGAACTTCAGAGGAAACTGTCATTACAATTGCTCACCTTACATGTCACCTCCTCATAGGCCACCAAGCTCACCCGCTCTCATCACCCCATTTTATTTCCCTTCAAAGCACTTAGTCACACGTAGGGAGAACCTACTATGTGCCCCCTGATCTCCTGGTGCAGCAGGGAATGAAGCAGATCAAGGACCTGCCCTCAGGGAGCTGACAGTGCAGTGAAGGAGATGGACAGAGAGAGACAAGAAACCACTCTTGTGTGTTTCATGGTAAAAAATTTTGTGGAGAAAACTCAAGTGAAGAAAAGAGGTGAGCGAGACAGCAGCAGTTGCTATTTTAAATAGAGCAGGTCTGGTAGTTTGTTATCCTATTTGTCTCCCTTACTACAACCTAAGTTCCAGAAACCAGGCCCCACACATAGAAAACGCCAAATACTCACTGAATGAAGGAATGGCTGCTGAGGGTCACCCCTATCAAGCCGTTCATCTGCTGGAGAAACCTTCCAAGCCTCACCATCCCTGACAAGTACATGCAGGCAAAATACAAGGCACCCCTTTATCTAGTCCCAGGCTCTGTCTTCAGCCTTCTTGTTTCCATTGCCTCCAATGAGCCACCCTCCTCCAGCTTTACCCACATCTTTCTGTTTTCTTCCTTTCCGCTTTTTTTTTTTTTGGCCGCGCCTTGCAGCTTGCAGGATCTCAGTTCCCCAGCCAGGGATGGAAACCGGGCCCCACGGTGGAAGTGCCGAGTCCTAACCACTGGACCGCCAGGGAATTCCCACCCACATCCTTCCTTTTGCCCAAACTGTCCCCACCTCCTGGCTCCACGCACCAAAGGCCCCACTCAAAGTCCCCCCGGTGAGGCCAGTCTCCTTCAGCCATCTGATCCCTCCAAGCCTCCTCTGAAACGTCCAAATTAAGTGTCTTCTTCATAAGCAAATCAAGATTCCCCTTCTTCACTGCATCACTGCAAAAGGCTGAATGCATCCCACTAAATCTGGAGGCATGATGGGGCGAGTCTGACTTTACTAAACGTAGGCTTCCTGGCAAAGGTGAAAGTCACACAGGGAGCCTAGAGGGCTTTGTGGAGAAGCCTCCCAGGGAAAGGCGGGCCTCCTCCAAAGCCTGGGAAACTGAGGCAGAGCCAAGTAGCCAGAGTTACTGGGAACCAACTGAGACGTGGGCTAAAAAGCCAGAGTTCCAAAGGTGGGAGCCCAGCAGCTCCTCAGACATGTGCTCCTCATTACCCTGCTTCTCACACTGGCCGGTGCATAAGATGCAATGTTCTGGGCAGAGGGGCAGCAGGGACTGTGGTTCATGCTACTCTGGGAGGAGTGGACAAGGCACAGCAAGGACGACGAGTTCCCTGCACCATGGAGTCCTTCCTGCATCTCGCTGTCTCTGAGCCCTCATGCCTCTGTCTTGCAGCCCCGCCTGGACAGGAAGCCACTGCAGACAGGGGCCTGGCCCTACTCTACTTTGTGTTTTCCCAGAAAACATAGCTACAGTTTAACCACGGCCTGACACGGGAGCTGCTCTTGCCTCCTCACACCACATAAGTCTCTGTGAACTTCAGATATGGAGCAGTTACAACAAATCATAACCATGAGAGGGCCTGGGCCCCACCTAGAGCAGATGTGCCCCCTCCAGAGGATAGAGGCGACAAGCTGTCATGTCACTCAACAGGGACCATACTCAGGCTGACTGCTCCTGCATTTGGTCCGGACTGCATTGCATTTTCCTCAGATAAAAGGGTTCTTCAGAAACCCTTTTCAGGAGAAGAGAAGCCA
Organism: Kogia breviceps; assembly: GCF_026419965.1. Classification (NCBI taxonomy): domain Eukaryota; kingdom Metazoa; phylum Chordata; class Mammalia; order Artiodactyla; family Physeteridae; genus Kogia; species Kogia breviceps. Next base: position 32,431,205 of record NC_081319.1, on the reverse strand, counting down.
GAAATCACCTGGACAGAATAAAATCACAGAGAACCACATGGCGCGCATCTCAGGAAAATGTACCTCTTCTTTACAAGGAAATCCTCCCTCTATCCCCATCAGCCCTCCCACTGGCAAGTAAAACAGTCCAGCTCAGAACAGAAGTCTGGGGCCACAGCCAGCATTTTTTAAAGGGTTACCATTCATTGGGGGGAAAATCTACAAAACTGACAAAACAGAACACTTGGAAAAACTCCTAGTTTTTAAGGGAATAAAGGACTTTCAAAATCTAAAAAAGTTATAGTTAAAGGCTAATCTCTTAAAAAAAAAAGCCTAATCTCTTATGATTTCAAAAGGATTCATTTGAAGTATTCATTTAATGTGTGAAAGGTAAATATCCATCTAAACATTTTAATTAATGTTATCAATTTCCATTCTCTTTTCAAAGTCACTGCTTCAATTTTATAGGCATTTCTGATAAGTTCAAGCAAGGTCCCCTACAATGTAGTAATTTTAATGAAAAGCGTCGTGGTTAATGTCTATTAGATGAGGTTTGGAATGAAGAAACATACAATAAAATTATCATTTATTAAACTTCCCACAATACCTGCCATCTGTCCTGCTGTTTCAACTTTTAATGTACCAGCCTTATGCAAATAAGACATTAGGTTTACTATAAAACAAATTCTTCTTAAAAGTACGTAGTAAAGGTAGTTTGCATTTACCCTATTAAATCACACAATTTACAGGCCAACTTCCGTTTTAGAAGAGAATTACATGTGTGTTCACATCACATCTTTATTTTGTCATCCATCCAGTGATTTGTTGAAGACAGCTGGTACCTATTAAGTCCCCCCTTTAAATGTTGTAGCTTTAATTAGCTACATCCACCCTCCCCCAACATTTCCAAACAAGGAACCAAAGAAAAGTAAAGCTGTTTTTATCATGGATGGTTTGAACAATGGAATTGCAAATGTTAAAATAATAATCTTGGGCTTCCCTGGTGGAGCAGTGGTTAAGAATCCACCTTCCAGGGCTTCCCTGGTGGCGCAGTGGTTGAGAGTCCGCCTGTCGATGAAGGGGACGCGGGTTTGTGCCCTGGTCCGGGAGGATCCCACCCACGTGCCGCGCAGCGGCTGGGCCCGTGAGCCATGGCCGCTGAGCCTGCGAGTCCGGAGCCTGTGCTCCGCAACGGGAGAGGCCACAGCAGTGAGAGGCCTGCGTACCGCAAAAAAAAAAAAAAAAAAAAAAAGAATCCACCTTCCAGTGCAGGGGACACGGGTTCGAGCCCTGGTCAGGGAAGATCCCACATGCCGCAGAGCAACTAAGCCCCTGCACCACAACTACTGAGCCTGCACTCTAGAGCCCGTGAGCCACAACTACTGAAGCCCGCGCGCCTGGAGCCCGTGCTCCTCAACAAGAGAAGCCACTGCAACGAGAAGCCCACGCACCCCAACCAAGAGTAGCCCCCGCTCACCACAACTAGAGAAAGCCCGTGTGCAGTAACAAAGACCCAACGCAGCCAAAAATAAATAAAAATATAATAAATAAATTTTTAAAAAATAATAGTCTTCATTAGAGACTAACTAGTTATTCCACTTTTAGGCCCCTTCAGAAGAAACAAGGTACAGACGGAGTTTAAATGTCAGTCTTTGTTACTTAGGTAATTTTTCAATTGTTCAATTTTTAGTTTCATGCCTCATGTTAATAATTAAAACATTCCCAGATACTGCTCAGGAAAGCATGAGGGGCAGTCCTCCCAGATATATTCTTGGTATTATTTAAGCTATAAACGTTTTACTTGGGCTTCTGAACACGTGAGAACAAGCAGACAGAATCTGCAAGCAGAGAATAAGCCAAGTATGGTTTTCTATGAATAGACATCATGCTCTTCCCAGACACTGAAGAGTTCCCAACTCACACAAAGAGAAATTCAGTTGATCAAATCGCTTTAACCTGCCATATGTAGATGAAATGCACACTAATTTGGTTACAATTTAGTCTTCTCTTCTAAAAAAAAAAATGCATTCAGGGCTTTAAGTGTGAATGACATCAACAGGCTAAATTCTGAGTAAGATAAGGAGCCATGTCAAGGAATCCCCCTTAGATTGGGTTTCTTCTTAGAGACCTGCTCCAGCTTTATAATCTGCAGTAAGACTATCTGTTTCAATAGGATGTGATCACTCCTGGGCTGGTGTCTTTTCAATCAGCCGGTGGCCCTGCTGCGTTTAGAGTGGCAGAGAGGAAGTGGCCTGTGGTTAAACAGAGGAAATACCAAGGCATTTTAATAGAGCAAATAGTCTACTTCCCACAGGGAAGAGCTTCAAAGGCCCCAGGCCCTGGAGGAGACAATGTGTTACAGGGCCATCAGTCACCTAATCGTGTGTCGGGCCCATTCAGAATATCCTGGCAGCCAACACAAACACTGCCCAGGAGGACATTGCCTCCCACCAGCCAGGCAAGTTGGGCTGCCTGGAGATGGAGCCTGTGACACCAACACAGACAAGTCCCTTGGGCTTGCTGAGGGCAGAAGAACCTCCAAATTCCGGGGAGATGTGAAACAGAAATGGTCTTGGCTGCCAGAGTAGGGTGGCAGGAGAGAGGTCTGCTCCAGAGGCGCTTTCCCCCACTCTAGCCTGTCAAGTTCTGGGGATACCTGAGCCCCTGCCTCAGCCCATTCTCTTACAAATTGAGGGTGGGGGACCCAAGCTTCCAGAAGCCTAAAAACCCATCCATAGGGGGCAGACACAAGAGGCAGCAAGGAATGAAAGGAACAATTAATTGTTGACTGGGTGGCCCCAGCAGCAGCAGCAGACATCTGCCGGGGCATGGTATGTGAAAAGTTCAGGGACTGATGAGGGAAAGACAGTTTGAAAACTTTTTTAAAAGAAAAAAAAAAAAAAAACACACACACACATTTTAGGCCAAATGAAGCATGGAAAATACTCAAATTAAAATAAAGACTTATAAAAGCATTAGCTGTTCTTGCCTTTGTAAGGAAGCCATCTGTAAAGTTTGAATGGCTGAGGATATGATTTGGATCCTACCCTACTCTTTCCTGAGACTGTTTTCCAGACAGGCCCAGCTGTTCTGGGGAGGAACCCAGTGGAAGCGTCAGGTCCGCTTCACCCCCAGCCTCCTCTTTAACCCCAAGCCAGAGACACCCACCCAAAACGACTGGCTCCCCAGGTCCTCCTTCAGCCAACCTCACCCTTGCCATTTTCCAGAGCTCAGACAAAGTCTCCACTTTAAATTCTAAAAGTCCAGTGGAGTAATTTCAAGTCAAGCTCTGATTTTAAACGTTTAGAATGTGGCTTCTCGCCTCCGTGTGATCTCACAGAAGCCCTGTCTCCTAAAGCAATGATTCTCACCGTTGAGAGCATCACAGGAACTTGTTAAAATGTCAATTCCTGGGCCCCATCTCACTCCCATTCTGGTCCCATTGGCCTTGAATCTGCATTTTAATGAGCTCCCAAGGCAATCCCGATGCTGGAAGGCCCTGGACTTCACTATGAGAAATCACGTTTGGAAGGAAATGGTGCCTCAGTCGGAACTTAGCTGCGGTCTCATTCACCCAGCTGTATCCCCGAGTTAATAACTAGCACAATGCCCCAGGCACTACAGGGGCTCCGGGTCCATTGGATGGATGGGGGAGGGGAGAGAAGGGAGGGCTGCTCAAGAAAGATGGACCCCGGCCAAAGGATTCCCAAATTAACATAGCAAAACAGGCTGGAAGAAAGCATCACACTTCTTATAAAAATGTTTCTCTGAAAATGTGTCAACCAGGGCTGACTCATTTTTAACCAAGAATTCTGTAAAAGACACAAGAGCATGTGTAACATGGACAACACCGCCACAGGACAGGCAGACCAGATGCAGGCTTGAGAGCCACGAGCTGCAAGTGAATGAAAACACATCCAATTCAGAATTAAATAAACATGGCTGGGCCCCCAGCCAAGGAGAGTTCTTGGATTGGACTTTTATCAGGAACCTAAATTTTAATCAGCTGGAACTTCTTCTTTTCCAAGTACCACCCTATTCCTTCCTACCTTTAGGGATGAAGTATTTGCCTTAAATGGGAAACTTGCACTTCATTGTAAAGATGATGCCAGCATTCTGGCTTCCTGAATTCCTGAAGGAACAGACTTTGGTGGGGGAAGGTGGGGGAGAGTGGAAATTGTGTTTCAGGGATAATAGACCAGGGAAGGTGTATCCCATCTAGGTAAGAAGGCAAGAAATGTTCCCTTCTCCTCCACTGCAGGAAAAGCCACTAAATAAAAACCTGTGGGAACAGATTCCTAATTTTTTGTTCCATAAATAGGCTTCTCAAACAACCAGCAAGGCAAGAGGAGGGGAAAAAAACCTCAGTGCAAGTGACCAACATAAAGTTACCCATCACAAACAAAACCATTCCACTTCCAAGAAGCAAGCAGTTAAGACTCAGTGTAAATGAGGATGCTGGCCCCTCTGGAAGTTTTACAACTTGTTACTTCTTTGCGAAAACTGTATTTATTACTCAAAGAGCAACTTTACCTGGTGAGAGCCCTAAGAGACTTTAAAAAAAAAAAGAAAAAAAACTAGTCGAGGAAGTGAGCCCACAATTCATTTCTAAAACACTGCACTGTGTTCAAGATGGTATCGGCCCCTTAATTGCCCCGCTAATAATGGGGAGGTTGTGAAATCTGACCACTTAGACCAGGCTGGCTCCTCTGAGAGCAGCCCCGAAGGGAGGGTTACAGCTGCTGAGGGTTAGCTGGCTCCAGTCACCTTGCAAGTCCTGGGAAAATACACATTCCTGCAGGGGCAAGAGTTCCTGGAACAACCTCTCCCTGGAGAGCCAGGGGGGTCAATCTCTCAGCTCCTCTCCAGCACCCAGATCCTGCCCCTCCTGAGGGCTCACTTCTCTACCCTGCTGTGCCTCCACCTTATCAGGTTCTGTGTGACGTAGACCCACAGGAAGCCCTCTCTTGCTTGCATCACACATCACCAACCCTTATTCTTATATGTTAACACAGCCCCAACTAGACTGTAAGCAACCTCAGCACTGAGACTAAGTACTATGGGCTGAACACCCACTAACTGGTAGGGGACTCGGACATTAATCAAATACCCAAGTAACTGTACACCAATACTTACTGGGCAGCCCTCTGACAGAGCAACTTCTGTAAAACCTTACCTAGGGAGGCAGGGGCAGAGGAGGCTTCCTGCAGGAAGTGATGCTGGAGCTAAGAGGGGAGGCTGAGATGTAAAGCGAAGGAACACACGCGGGAGCAGCATGTACAAAAGCCCACCGCAGCTCACTGCTCTGATCATGACCCTTCCCCCATCCCCCTTCTCAAAATCTATCACTTCATACAGGATTTAGCAGGAAGGCTGCAGGGTCTAATTGGGTTCAGCCAAGATTTACAGGGCTCCAGGCTCTGAGCTCACCAACATGAGGTTAAGCATCTGGCTAAAGAAACTAGTCTGAAGACACAGATGTGAACAAATACTGACGATGTAGTCTGGTGAGAACCAAAGGCAAGGACCTGCAGGAGAAGGCGAAGCAAGGGGAAGGGCATTCAGAGGGCTTCCTTGAGGAGGCATCACCTGAGCTGAGTCTTAGGCCAAGCAGGGGGTTCTCAGAGGAGGAAAAGCTATCCCAGGAGCAGGGAAAAAGCATGTCTTGGCAGCATGAAGGGCACAGGAGTTAGGGAGCAGGGTGGGAGGGCCAGGGGCTGAAGTTGGAAAGGTGAGTATGTAAGGCAGGTGGACAAGCTGGGTCAGGGAAAGCTGGTGGCTCCATCAGATGCATCAAAAGGCCAGTCCAGGAGGGAAGGAGCCACGTATCAGGTTGGGAAGAGCCTAGAATCCAGGAGATGGCCCTGAGGCTTCCATGCTCATTCAAAAAGTAGGTGAAGATGACCCCAAGGAAAGGACTGTGAGGCCAAGGTAGGAGCTGTTGAGAAGGTCACCCCCAGCATGAATGTGAAGCCACTAGGATGAGGGCCACCATTAATCCTGTGGGTATGCAGGTTTAGGGGCAAACACATTCCCACAGAGAGCACAAAACCGCCAGCTTGGCTCCTCTGTGGCCAGGCTACACCCACAGCATTAAAACTTCACAAGATCTGTGCACTGACACGTGAAGCCACCTGGGCAATTGCAGAAACACAGCCAATTGGGCTGATCCACCTAGGCTGTCTTATGAAAATTCAGAATAAAATATCTGTGATGCTGTTATTCAAAAGCCAACACACTGGTTTAGATCCAGAAAATTTAGGATTGGTAAGTCAACATGGGAAAGCCTTAAGGAAAACTTTTTGATCTAAAAACTGAGGAAAACTTGGTATCTATTGAAAAAAAAAAAAAAACAAGAAGAGTGGTATTTTTACTAAAATGGGTCAGAGCAAGAAAATGTGATGTTTTACTTAAATCAGTAGGTTACATTCACTATGGGGTTGGTGAGAGGGTGGGTTACAGCTGTCTATAGCACAGATATTGGGTTTGAAGACATTTCAGCTACTTGGTTCACACCTCGTTTTCTGCACTGTTTCTCTGAATGCGGGGCAAGTGAGCTGGAGGCACCAGCCTGTGCCCCTAAAGGGGTACCAGGTTCTAGGCCTCGACTGCTTAAGGTCATTCAGAGCACCCCACAAGAGGTGGGTGGATGCTGTTTTAAGAGAACTACCCCATACCCACCCCTCAGAGCAGTAGTGCTAGGGAAACTAGGAAATCCCATTTACTCCTGTTTTCCAGGTGAAGAAATTGAGGCTCATGGCTGCCCAGGAGAAGAGCCAAGGTCATGTTCCATGGCTGCCTGAGTGCAAAGCCGGTGTCCCCTCCACAAGGCTGAAGGCCGTGAGTGCCCTGACACCAGGCTGGCCCTGACTTGGGTGCGAGGGGTGCTGGGCAGATGGACGCAGTCTCCAGGTCCTCCGGCCGCCCAAGCCCAGGAGCCCTGATGGAAACTCGGGACGGCAGCGCCCCCGTGCACACCCCCCTCCCCATGTCCCACCGCCCAGATGGCATCGAAGAAGCGCTGGGTTAGGGGCAGAGGGCTCCAAGCACAGGACAAAGTCGGTGCATCCCTCCAGTCTCGTCCCAGGCACCTGCCCGAGGGGACAAGCTCATTCCTCCCTTTGGCCACGAAAAATATCCTCAACTCAAGCTGGATGGCGGTGGAGGTGGGGGGGGGGGTCATCCGTGAGACCGTTCGAAGGACTGGATACGGGAGCAAAATTTACCATCAAGTCTGAGGTGGGGGTGAAAGTGGGGTAAGACGGCCCGGCCCAGAAGGAACAAAGCGGCCCGAAAGAGGGGGGGCGCACCCCTCCCCAGCACTCAGGGTCCCCTGCCTGGCAATCCTGGGCTTTTGCAGAGCTGTGGACCGGAGGTCCGGAAGATCCCCACTCCTGCTCCAAAGCGCCCCCCATGCGAACAGCTCGGGGGATCCCAGCCCGGGGCCCTGTGCCCTGAGGGGGAGGAGGTCCCGGGCCTGGAACAAAGGGTGGGGCGCCCCCCTCCTGCCCCACGCCGGGCGCCCCTCTCGCCCGCCCTCCTGGAGCCGGACCTCGGTCGGTGGCCGCGCCTCATTAGCAACACAAAGCCGGGGTCGGGCGGCCTCTTTCAACCCAGCCAAGGCAGGCAGACGAGCGCCCCAGGAGGGAGGCAGGAGAGCGGGAGCGGGGGGATCCCAGCCCCACCGCGCACTCTGCGGAGAGCAGGCGAGTCGAGGCGGGCGCCACTGCCCGCGAGCACCTGTGCCCCCGCGCTTTGGGGGACAGCAAGAAACTCACTGTCCTCTCCTTACCCTCCAGCCACAGGTGTCGGCGCCTCGCGTTCTGCTGGAGCCGCCTGCGGCCACTGCCAGCTGGGAGCCGTTGAGGCAGGCGTTGACTGTGAAGAAGACAGAGCAGAGCTGCAGCCACGGGGCCATGGCCGTGCGCTCACCCAGCCCGGCCCTACTCTGCTCCCCGGCCGCCCGCCGCTGGCCAGCCCGGAGTGGGCGGTGGCGCTGGCGGCCGCGGCAGAGCTGGCGGCACTACCGAGCATGCGCTGCGGGCCCTCGCCACGCCCCTTCTCTCCGGGGCCCGCCCCTAGCCTCGACCCTCAGGTTTTGGCCCCGCCCCCTAAGTCTGGCCCTTCCTCTTGGCCCCGCCCCGACCTCTAAGCCACGCCCGCACAGCCCATCTCCGAATGACGTTGAGAAGCCGGCAGCTGCAGTTTTTTCCCCTCACCTGAGGTCTTTTTTTTTTTTTAATCCAAGGATTTTTCCACGTAATGCCTGCTCCCTGCAAAACTCGGAAAAACAAAAAAATGACAATAATAGCTAAAATAATAATTTACAAGCGCCTACTATTTGCCAGTCCTCTTCTTGAATCCTCTCAAACACACCTGAAAGTATCAGTAGTATTGTTATCCCAGTTTTCAGCGCAGAAAAGCTAGGGTAATGTGGTGGTTAGAGAAATCCTGGCTGGGACCTCGGACAAATGACTTGCTCTCTCCCCATTATTGTTCCCTCCCCCTGTAAACTGGAATAACAGAGTAAGTGTCTTAGTCTGCAGAGGATTCTATTGGTTAACACATAATAAGCATTCAACAAGTGCTACAATCTACTGTTAACTGACTTGCATAAAGTCACACAGCTGGCACCTGCCAGATCTGAGATTCAAATCCAGATTGGCAAAAACAATACTCTTAACCACTACACTTGTCAAACTTACTCTTGTGAAGTGGGTAGTACCTCTGTTTGGAAAAGGAAGCTAAGGCTGGGTGAAGTGAAGTAGCCAAGATCATCCAACTTCGCCACAAGCCCCTTCCCCCTTTGACTTGTCTCTGTGCTCTTGAATCCCACCTCTTCACCCTTCTCCATTGCCTTATCCCTCATCTATGCCACCACCTCCTCCTCCACAACAGCTTCCAAAGGGCTTTTCTTGCTTGCACTTTTGTCCCAAATACAATGCATTTCTCCACCTTGGATCCAGAGTGATCTCCAAAAAGGTGTCAGACCACTGCCTTCTCCAGATTAAAAATCTTCTTCAGTGGCTTTTATTCAATGGCCTTTAGAATAAAATCTGCACTGACCTCCTCCTCTCCCATGTTATCTCTTCCTACTCTGCCTTCACTACTTGGCTCCAACTACACTGATCTCCCCGCTCAACTTCAACTTGGTTTTCTTGTCTCAGTCAACCTTGAAGACTCTCACCTTTGCCAGTCCAACAGGGCAGCCTCCTCTACATGACTCTCTCCTTCCAGGGCCTAGAATCCCCTCCCTCTCCTGTCTGCCTGGCCTACATGTGGTGATAGACAGCTCAGCTGCTACTGAGTTCCTGTATTTTCCATTGTGGCTCTGCACACCCTACCCATACCTTGTACTTAAACTCTGCAGAGACAGAAGTGGCCCAAGCTTAGCAAGCTACCCTTGTGGAGACAGTAATGCTAGCAGAAGTCCTGGTGATTGGCTTCGGAACCAAGAGCAGAGCCAGCTTCCCTTGAACTACAGAAGACGGAAGTGGGAGACAGTAGTTGCCCAAACCCGTCCTCCCTTTCTCGCTGCCCGAGAAAGGGAGGACGGGTTCCCCAAACAACAACTGGTGGTCCAGTGGGTAAGACTCTGCACTCCCATTGCAGGGGGCCCGGGGTTCGATCCCTGGTCTGGGAACTAGATCCTGCCCGCATGCCGCAACTAAGAGCCCGCATGCCTCAGCTAAAAGATCCCGCACGTCACAACAAAGATCCCATGTGCCACAACTAAGACCTGGCGCAGCCAAAATAATAAAATAAATACAGAAATAAATATATTTTTTTAATCCACCAGAAGACCCTGGTGCTGAGATTTCCCGTTCATGTGCACCACTGGACAGGAAATGTTTTATTTTTTCATCTCATCACCAGGATATTCAGGAATTCAGGCAAACCCAGCATCACTGCTTTGGTCATCCAGAAGAACCAGGATCCACAGAAGGCTGCCTCCAGGGTAACCTTCTGAATAGACCTCACGCGGTACGTTGCTCCTGTGAGGAAGCTGTAGACCCCATGCTCTGCTTCCTTCCAGACCTCTGCCCATCCTCCCTGACTCCCCTCTGGGTCATTCCCAACCCCCACAGCCGGGAGCTGGGGATGTCAGGGGTTTGGCCATGAATGTCAGGAGTGCCAGGGGCTGAAATGAGGCCAGGACCACATGGGTGTTGGTGAAGCACCCGGGAAACCAGGAGATTACCTGCTCCTTAGGCTCTTTAATCTCTGTGACATTCCAGCCTAGACAGGTGCCATAATTTATTAACCAATCCCCTGCTAAGGGACTTCTATCTATAATCAGAGATTCAAAACTATCCTCACACATTTATCTTGATACACTTATTCAGCTGTTTTCTTAAGATACATTCCTAGAATCAGAACTGCTGGATTATGCACGTTTAAAATTGGCAAATTGCTCAACATCTCATTGCAGTCTTAATGGGCTTCTCTGGTTGGTAATGAGGTGGACCCATGCTCTCAGGTATTTAGAGGCCATGTGCATTTCTTCCTTTCTTTTGGAGTTGGACCCCAGAAAAAGGATCAGTATTTAGAGCTTATGATCGAGGGAGAGCCTTAAGGAGGGTACTAGGGAGAGGAGAGCGTTGCTTCTTGAGTTTCACTCACCTCACCAATCACCATATGATTGAGTGACTGGGGAAGGCAGAGCAAAGGCTCCTACATCCTTTCCAGTCTCCACACCCACCGACTTTTGAGTTCCCTCCTGCCCACAGCTCGCTGCCCAGTCTGGCAATTGACAGCCCCTGAAAACATGCTACAGAATTTAGAGAGCACCAACTTTTCTAAAGGAGTACAGAGGACACAAGAAAGAAAATGTCTAAGTGCCTACTCTAAAACATGGTTAGAATGACACCACTCAAGACCAAGGACTGAGAGGCCCTTCTGTTTGCCTTCTAGGGAGGCCACAAGCATGCATGTGGGGAGGGGGTGGGGGTGGGGTGGGAGAACCACATACATCAAAGGGAAAAATTTGGTCAGGAAATAGAGGCAATAAATTGGCATTTGGCAACATCCTCCCCATTCTGGTCTCTTCATTAATTCCTTTCCTCTCATCCCCTCTTTTTACTGTGACTCTTCAGAATATTTGTGAGGCTGCAGGAAGCGAACCTCTGTACTAGAAACTGAGATAAAATGAGGAGGCCAGGCTCCCACAAGACCTCCATGGTCTATCCTTCCTCTAGGCCACAGCAGAGCCAGCTTTATAGGTGCCCGGAGGATGAAGCCCTCCCCAAATACAACACGTAGTCTCACCCACCGCGGCTGGGGCTGTCTGTGGCCCAGTCACAATTTAAGCCACCCCTCATCATCCCTATCTGGTTCACCTCTCTGCCACCAGTGCCCTGCACTCTGCCTGACACACATCGGTGGGCAAGAAACTGTTGCTGTCTCCATCCCTCGTTGGAATGAAGCTGGGGATTAAACAGATTAAATCACCTTAAGCCGTTGATGAAATGCAAATATATTTCCCCAATTTACCTAGAACCTAAGCAGATAAGAAAAAAAATCCTTAACACGAGGATTGCATTTTGTTAGGAGTCAAATTAACCCCTGAAACATAAGAAAAGATAAAGTGATCATGGAAACATTTTGTATCCTGAATCATTTTCAGCTGAGAAGAACTAAAAACAATTTTAATGAACGGTGGTTAGAAGCCATGGGCCAAAATTCTAATTTAGTTTTGGTATTGTGATGTACACGTATTATGCACTAATCAAGACATTAAAGGTAAAGTGTGTCCTCCACCCCCATCTCCCAGCAGGCTGAGCGTGCAAGTTTCCCTGGGCTTTGGGGAGAGCAGTACGGGGAGAACTGATACCCTCCTGAGAGACCCGCCGATGTCAGTTCGGCCCCGGGCAGTCTTGGCTCGAACCGGGTAGTTGTCATCATCTCTACTTCACAGATGGGGAAGCCAAGACTCAGCCAGGAGTTCCCAGACTCATCTGATCCCCCAAACTCTGCCTGGGGCGCTGGCCCGCATCCTTCCGGAGCCGGCCTCGGCGCCGCCCAGACTGCCCAGAGGCCCAGGGCGGGGGCGGGCGGAAGACCCGGGGCGGCCGACCCAACCGAGCGCCCCGAAACCCCCGTACACGCACCCCAAAGTGCCGCGGCCATTACACGGAGTTCATTCGACCACTGCCACTTCCCGTTTCTTTTGAAGCGCGGGGAGCCCAGTCTCCACTGTAGCCGCCAGAGGGCGCACGTGGTCAAGGTTGGAGACGCCCAAACAATCCCGGACTGCGCCGCCGCGAGGACACACTTTAGGGCATAGCCCAGATGCAGGAGCAAATGCTCGCTGTGACCCAGAGCTGGTGCGAAGTTTGCGTGGAAGTAGAGTTCAGGAGGCGGTAAGAAAACAAGGTTAAATATGGGCTTTCAGTAACAGTGTAGCTTTGGGCAATTCAGTTAACCTCTCTGGATGGCACTTTTCTTGATGGCCACATGGGAATGACATGGATGCAGACCTCAGTGGGTTTTTGTAAATCTGAAGTAAGCAAATGGCTATGAGTTGTAAACCAGGACTTGATGGAGGCAGGCCCAGGGGCAGCTGGAATCCAGAGAGTAGGCAGGGGAGATGGCCTCCTCTTGTCTCCTTTCGGAACTCACACCCTGGTTTGGATATTCCTCACCGAGGAATAGTTTTTTTGAAGTTTTCTTCAGTTTCCTCCAAATGCCTTTTTAAAGTTTGTTTGAACTTTTCAAATACAATCAGCTTTTCCTGGCTCCTCTAAAAATCATTCTTAAGGAAATGGACATGCTATGTTGGCAGGTTAGGATTTAAACTGGGCCATCAGCATCCAAAAACAAAGATCCCAGACAGGTCACAGACGTCAAGAGAAAAGAGGCCCCACTGAGACACTCAAATGAAACATGGTCAATACACAACTTGGAGCAACCATGTCAACTCTCAGTCATTTTTTGGAGGGGGCAGGGGCTTTCACAGGTACGTTTGTTCATGCACCACGGCAGTGGGAGTGCTGCAAATCAACACGATGTCCCACATTCCCTCAACACAGCCAGAACAATGTCTTGTGCAAGGAAAGCTGGTTAATGATTACCATGAGCAGGTGTAGGACTGGAAGCTTTCAAGGTTTTGCTTCTTTTATCAGCACTCCTGAATTTATAAATGACAAAGCCCATCAATCCTATTCCTACCCAAATCTGGTAAACTTGGGTACAGTAGGGCTTCATGGGGATCCACACATTTTCAATAAGGCTTTGAAGCATCCTGGTACAGGACCAAGCTCAGGCAGCCTCAGCCCACTCCAACGACTCTGAAAGGTCACTGAGCACACAGGCACTCTTACCCATTTTATTTCTCCAATTATAGTACCTAGAATTGTTAGCTCTCCATTCACTTTCTTCCACCAGATTTGTTGGGGTTTTCTGTTTGTTTTCTCCAGGACCATCTTGAACCTAAATAATACGGCTTGTGACATATATGAATGCATAATCACAGTAACTTGCATTTACATAATCAACTGTTTATTTAGCAAGCATTTATTGAGTGCGTGCTGTATGCCAGGCACTGTGTAAGGCACTGGAAAAAAAACGTGCTCAAGGCCTTGAGGTCCCTGCTCTCCAGGAACTTATTGTCCAGGGCAGTGGCTCAAGCTTAGCAGAGCCCACTAAGCCTGGGGGCAGCCACTGCAGTTCCTTATCAGATTAAGGATCTGAGGTTCAGGAAGGCTCCCTGGTTGGCCCAGTGACATGCAGCTATCTGGAGACAATGCTGCATCATGAACTTAAGTCTTCCTCTCTCACATTTTGTTTCAAAGCCTGGGGGTATAAAGAGAAGCTGGAGAAAATAAAATGCAAAAGAAGGGTTCAGAAGAGACAGGAAGCTGTGCTAGAGTTCTTCAGAGAAACAGAACTAAGAGGATATACACACATACACACACATATATATATGGGGAGAGAGAGAGAGAGAGAGAGAGAGGAAGAGTGGGAGAGGGAGAGAGATTGATTGATATACTGCAGGAATTGGCTCACAAGGTTATGGAGGCCGAGAAGTCCCACATCCTGCCCTTTGCAAGCTGGAAAACCAGGAAAGCTGGTGATGTTATTGAGTCCAAGTCTGAAGGCCAGAGAATCGAGGCTGTGTAAGTCCCAATCTGAATCTGAAAGCCTGGGAACCAGGAGAGCCCTTGCCTGAGCGCAGGAGCTGTGACCTCAGCTCAGGCAGAGAGAGAATTCGCCCTTCCTTACCTTCCTGTTCTATCTGGACCCTGAACAGGTTGGCTGACGCCCATAAGCCCTGAGGAGGGCTATCTGCGGGTCTCAGTTCACCAGTTCCAATGCTGATTTCTTCTGGAAACACCCTCACTGACACAACCAGCAATCTGGGCCTCCTTTAGTCCAGTCAAGTTGACGTATGAAATAAGCCCTGCCCGCTGCTGCCCCTCGTGGCTCCCCCACCCCATTTACATTTTAGCAGGGACTAGCTCAGGGCAAGTACCCAGGAACTGGGGCTTCAAGGCACCTGGGGAAACAGGAGAGAAGAGGAGGAAGAGACACACTGTGCACCTTTTACAGTTGTTGGGAGCATCTTCTCTACTCCTCTGGAGTTAATCTCAGTGGAGGAAAATCCTCACAGCTGAATAACTTGCACACCTAGAAGCAGTGGAGGCCACCCTGTGTGTCAGTCTTATCCGGTGTGCCCTCCATGGCATGGGAGGCCCAACCAGCTCCCCCTTGCTTGTGAAAAAACACAGTGAGCCCTAATTCTGGTCTCTCTCCCAACCTACGGCCCTAGAGCAGGAAATTCTGTAGCAAAAGTTCACTAGAGATGGAGCAAGGAGTGACAGATTGCAAAAACAGCAACAGAGCAAGGCGTTGAGCCAAGTTCATGAGAAAGAGAAGTCAGCTTCACACCAGCAACAAAAACAAAAATGCACAGAGCTCCAGGAGGGCCCGCATGCACCCTCCTGGCCAGGCCGCGTCCCCCTCCCATGTGAGCCGTCCTGAGGATGCAGGTGAGACAGCTGCTGGCACCCCTGCCCCAGCAGGTGGAATCTGCTGCAGGTTAGGATAGGCTGGGTTTGCGGGGAAGAGGAGTGTGGGGTAGAATGGTTCACCATCCCTTCCCTGGAGAGGTCAGATGATGACTTCCACAGGCCTTCTCTAGTGTATGTGTGTATATGTATATATATGGAAACTTAAAATAATTTCTTTCTTTGTTGCTGGCTGCTGTTATGTAGTGTTTCACGGTGTTTCCCTGGGACTCTCCAGGCGGTCTCATTTACTGCCTTAGTTGTGCTTTCTGCTTTGTTCATGACTTCCAAACTGCTTTCCATAAAATTGAGCCATATATACACTGGCTACTCTTGACATAATTTGTACCTTTAAAAGTATGCATAATTTGTCAAAGGCCCATGTTGAGAATGGTGTGCAATGCCATAGACTGGATTCTTTTTTAAAAAACTGGCAACGTTTCAAGTGCAATTTTAAAAAAATATTTTATTATTTATTTATTTGGCTGTGCTGGGTCTTAGTTGCAGCATGTGGGATCTTTAGTTGCAGCATGCAGGATCTAGTTCTCTGACCAGGGATGGAACTCAGGGCCCCTGCATTAGGAGTGCGGGGTCTTACCCACTGAACCACCAGCGAAGGCCTTGTCCCTTCTCTTAAAAAATAAATTTTTAAATTTTAAAAACATTTTAGATTTACATAAAAATTGAGAAGATAGTACAGAGTTCCCATATACCTCACACCCAGTTTCCCCTTTTTTAACATCATATATTAGTATGATACATTTGCCACCATGAATGAACCAATATCGGTACATTATTATTAACTAAAGCTCATACTTTATTCAGATTTCTTTTGTTTTTATCTAATGTGACTTTTCTGTTCAAGGATCCCATCTAAACATCACATTACCTTACATCTAGTTTCATGTCCTCCTTAGACTCCTCTTGGCTGTGATAGTTTCTCAGACTTTCATCTCATTTTTATTTTATATACAAGTTGCTTAGGTTAACTTTACAGTTTAGTCTTTTCTTTTCTTTTTTTTGGCCAGGGGCGGGGGGCGGGGGGAGATGGGGGCGGGAAATGCAGAGTCAAACACTGGACTGCCAGGGAATTCCCCAGTTTAGTCTTTAAGTAACAGAATATTCAGTGGGACTGTGACTGAATTTAAAGAGTAATTAACATAGCAAGCAATGGATACAGTAACTGTTGGGACTGTGTGTGTCTTCATTTTGGGGAGGGCGTGAAGCCTTCTTCATTTCTTTTCTTATTTCTTTTTCTTTTTTCTTTTTTTTTTTTTAGCTGTGTTGTGTGGCATGTGGGCTCTTAGTTCCCCAACCAGGGATGGAACCCGTGTCCCCCCAGTGGAAGCACAGAATCTTAAACCACTGGACCGCCAGGGAAGTCCCACTTCTTCATTTCTAAGATAAAAAGCTCTATCTTGTTAGGTGGAATTATAGAGAGGTTTTGTTGTATGAGAGTTCAAATGTGTGTAAAATGGAGCATATGAAAGGTGAGTAGACAAAGAGGTAGACTCTGCCAGATATCAAATGACTGTCTCTCAAATCTAAAATTCATTCTTCATGACCTGATATGCAGGAATGGAGCTGGTTCAGTTATTTTCTTTTGTCAGCTGTCACCATGTTAAACTTTGCCAGTAGAGGGTGACAGAGAGATGCTGCAGGCTTTTCCTATCACTCAGCTCCTGCAGCATAGATGGCTTTTCCAGGTCCTGCTGTATAGACAGTACCAGATTCCCCAATACCAGATTCTAGCAGCTGGGCTCCTGCAGTGCCTAGCAGCCAGAAGCTCCATGGCCCAGCAGTCTACCCTGGCACCCCTTTTGGGCAGTTTCATAGCAGAATGCCTCCAGGGAGACACCTCCCCAAGAACAGTTTTCCTAGCACCATAATGGATGGATTTCTGGAAAGTTCTGACCACACAGCACCCACCATTCAGTGAGCCATAGCCGTGCCCTCTCCAACAGGTCTGGATCTCGGCTCTGGGAGGGAGGCTTTTCCTTGGGTTGTCTTTCTCAGCCCTAGGCAGTGGCTGTTCCTGTTACAGGCTCTTCCTGTATTCTTTAGAGTTCTTTCTACTTTTTAGTAGCCAATTTCTCATTTCTCCAGGCTCTTGTTATAGTTAATAAACTTTCCTTGTTCAAATTTCTGTGTGGTTTCTGTCTCCTATCTGGACCTAGACTAGTGTGCACATAAAATAGTTTCAGAATTGCTAACTCATTCCCTTGTGAGAGCCACAGAGAGAAACAAATTTAGTAACTAAACTATGATCTTTCTGTATAGTCATTTTCAACTTTAGTCTTATAGTAGCCAGTCAAAATATTGTTTTCCAGAGTTACTTATGTTAGGTCTTTTCTTCCCTACCTCCTCCTGTGTGGTTACATTATTTATGTGTAATACATTTAGATTCCTTACTGCTGGTGTTCTGTTTGGGGTTCTCTTCTCATCCTGGTTGATTTGAATGATTTATTTATTCTCAGAGTATATGAACAATTACCCTGGTTCCATAAAAGTGTACAGGTATACTCTAAGAAGTGTTGTGGTTCCATCTACCTGTTCCCATTCCCTCCTTCTTTCCATCCCATTCCCATCCACCCACCTTCTATAAGTATGCAGTCTTTTTAGATTCTGGTTTAACTTTCCTGGAATTATTTTGCCATTTGATAGATGGGGGCCTATAGATGAGTCTCAAGCCTTCCTAGAGGGCAAAGACAGTGTCATATTCCTCCTGTCCTTGCTTTGTTTGAAGGCTAAGGTGAGCCCATCCCAAAGCTCAATAAAAGGAAATATTTGCTGAAGCTGACCACTGAATGTCATGTTGGATGGCAAATTGGTCATTTCTATTAAAATGTATGAATTTCTAATTTCTACCACATTGCCATTCTACTTCCCAATATTTAACCTGGGGGGGGGGGAAACACACTTGTGCACAGGTAGATGTGTTTTGTTTCTATAACATTCTTTTTAATGGTAGAAAAACAAACCAGAAACAACCGTAATATCTACCAATAGAGACTTGGCTAAAAACATACAATGGGGGCTTCCCTGATGGTGCAGTGGTTAAGAATCTGCCTGCCAATTCAGGGGACACGGGTTCAAGCCCTGGTCCGGGAAAATCCCACATGCCGCGGAGCAACTAAGTTCGTGCACCACAACTACTGAGCCTGCACTCTAGAGACTGCGAGCCACGACTACTGAGCCCACATGCCACAACTACTGAAGCCTGCGCGCCTAGAGCCTGTGCTCCACAACAAGAGAAGCCACCACAGTGAGAAGCCCGCGCGCCACAACGAAGAGTAGTCCCTGCTCACTGCAACTAGAGAAAGCCTGTGCACAGCAATGAAGACCCAAAGCAGCCAAAAATAAATAAATAAAATAAATTAAAACAAAACATACAATGGGGATAGCCAACCTGGCACAGTATACAATGCAATAAGTTTGTTTGTTTTAACAAGGTAGAGCTATAAGAAGCTTAGAAAAAGCTCTAAGACATATTGATGAGGGAGGGGAGGAGCTAATTATAAAAAGATAAATATGTTAGAATACCATTTATGAAAACCAACAAATAAATAAAACAACACCACATATTTTATGTGGGTACATATATATGTGTAAAAATCCATAAGAAAAAGGTTTGGAAGCAAGTATATCAAACTGAAAAAGTGATTTCATTTGGCAGGGGCTGGGGTGGAGGAGACTGCAGATTTGGGGACAGGATTTCAAAAGAAACTTTGATTTGTATTGTGTTCACTTTTTCAATATTAATGTGTTCGTGTGTTATTTGTATAATTAAAACAAACAAACAAAACACTGACTACATTAACTAAATCTCAACACCCTTGAAAAGGGACTATAACCTATTGTGGAAACAGGTGACACAGTAGGTCAGTATCTGCCCTCCTATAGAAAATTCTGGAAAATGACAAGGAGCCCCTACCTCTCTCTCTCCCATAAAATGTAAATCCTTTTCTAAAAGTTGCCTCCCACTAAGGCTTCCTGTCTGCTAATAAAAGCAAGTAATGTAAGTAATGCAATAACTTAGAACCTAGATGCAGAGTGAACACCATATACCCACCACCTGTATCCTACAGTTAACATTTGACTAGTCCTGCTCTATCACATTAGGTCACTGAAATGTAAAACCCCAGTTTACATTGTTGCTTTGATTCTTTTCTTTGCTGAGCTGTAGGATGGATATTTGACCCGAGGAAAGCAACTAATAGCTAAGGACAGAGTCCAGGTATCCCAAGGCCTTTGCTTTCTATTTCAACCATTTGATGACTGAGGTGAGAAAGGAGACAACATTCCCACATCAAGGTTGTTAAATAACTAAAGATAAAGAGTGTACAAAATACCTTTAAGTTTGTATTTATTTTCCTCTGGGGAAAAATAAAAAAATAAAACTAGAGTCTCAGCCTCATTACATTAAAGGAAAAATGATTAAGATGATAATGAGCTAGAAAGTTGACTAAGCCACTAATCAAAGACAGAGACACAGATACAATTAGTGTTTTGGGCAAGTTGCTCTGAGGATTCTTGGCTAATCCTGAGACTTCCAGAGGCTTCGCATGGGGAGCCCCATCTCAGCCGGGACACAAAAAGGCACTTCCTGCTACTGTTCTCTGTTTTTTTGTGTGTGTAGTTTGAGTTAAGACCGTGCAAAATAAACAATGGAATTTTGCCCAGGCATCACATTCCCTTCTGGGAGGAAATTACTACACTGGTGTTTCAGCTCCTCTGTTTTGGAGTATATTTTCTGGTATTTTAATTTTTAAATCCCCTAGCCCTTCTCCTGCCTTTTAGGAAAATTACTTGTGTTTTCTAACTTAATAGACTCAAATCTATACCTTTTGAAAGTCTCTCTTTGACTTAGGAAGTTTGTACAAATAGCAAAGAAATCTGGCCGAGTGAGATTCAACTTCCCCCATCGAATGCACATCATCTGTGCACCTGGAATTGTGATTCTTTTATACAGAGAGAAAAGCACGTTATAAAGCAGCATGCGTGGTGTGATTCTACTTGTCCAAAGTGCATGTTATTCATGTGGAGAATGTCTGGAAGGAGAGGAGTATCACGGGGTGGTGGGATTACTGGCGATTAATTTCTTCTTTTTACTTTCCTGTATTGTTTACATTTTAAATATTGAGAATATATTATTTTCATAATAAAAAGGACATTTTCATTTTGAGGCAACAAAAATGGGGGGTAAGCAATAAAATAACTGGAATAGAAGAAAATGCAAGCAGGAACAATGGGATGCAACAGAACTGAGGTTAGCACTCAAAATCCTCTCAGCCTCAATTGCTATCCTGTTCCATATCCATCCCCTGCCAGACCATCATCCCTTCTGGCCTGCACCCCTCCTCCAGAAGCTTCCTGCCTGATCCTCCTGTCTACCTGCCTTTTAATAATCCATTCTCTATAGAACAGCCAGAGTCATTTACTTAAAGTGAAGATCTGACCTGTAGTTCCCCCCAACTTAAAAACTGCAGAGGCCTCCAGTTGCATTAGATAAAAACCCAATCTCATCCTAACCTCAAGGCCCCGCCTGTTCTGGCCTTTGTCCCTTTTCCTTTTGCTCACTTTGCTGATAGTTCCTGGGGCACTCTTTCCTGCCTCAGGGCCTTTGCACTTGTTTGTCCCTAGCTGAGTTAACTCTTCCCTAAGCTCCTCACATGGTCAACCCTGCTCCTCAGAGTCTCCAGGAGTGGGGGCCAGGAATCTGCATTTTGAATACGTATTTTACATGATTCTCATGCACACTCATGTTTGAGAATCCCCATTCTAAAGCACTGGCTTTTGATGAGCATTCAAGGGGCAGGGAGTGCAAGAACAAACTTCTGACAGATACCTTGAGTACAGCGATGCTCCCTCAGCCCCTTGCGAGGCCACGTGGATCCTCTGGACCAAGATATTCCTCAAGAGAGACCTAGGTGTGTTGGCTCGCAGAAGGATGGGACTTTAGTACCTCAAAGTACCTCCACCTAAAGCTATTATGGCCAGAATTTTAGCTAGGAAAATTCTGCGGTGGTGACTATTATTTATTCATCTATTAGTAAATTAAACATGAAGTATCTACAACAAATTCATTTAAGGTGGGTTTGGAGACCGAGCCAGGAAGAGTTCTGAAGCAAGTACATTCAGACACCTGCCTCAGACATTCACCTGAGAACTAGCTCACTCTGGAGCCCCCATGGAGGACAAAGCCTTGGAAGGTACTGGAAAAATGACACAAATGTGCTCTGAGCTTACACTTAGGGCAAGCTCCTGTGCCAGGCGTGGTATGTAGTGGTGGCAGGGGGACACCACAAGAAGATGTACCCAGGTCTGCCCAGCCCAGCCCACCCACAAGGGCTTGCGGCCCCTTGGAGGAGCTTACCTTGGTGCAAAGTGGTTAGGGTAGTTTTGTTTTTTATTGTTTTCAAGGAATTCACCTAGTCCTACCCGGTGGGCACAAAGAGAAGTCAGAACTTTACAAGCAGGATGTGGCAGGAAAACCAATGGAGTTGTTACTTTTTTGTTGGCCTCTCCTCTCTGTGCTCCCTTTCGGGAACTCCCTTCCTCACTCCCTGTGGTTCTAGGGGGCTGCTAGTCAACGTGTCCCTGTCTCCCCCTGGACCTCCTTGCCAGACTTGGAGGGGCAGGCTCTCTTCCACTGGGCTTGCTAACCTGGCCCAAGATGAGCCTTGTGCTGTCCAGTTCCATCAGGCCCACCCAGCAGAGAATGCCTGGGCAGTGAAGAGAAAGAGAGAGTCCTAATGACGTCATACAAGCCTCTAGATGCAGACAGACCTGAAGCTGGATCCACTCCTAGTCTTCCCACCATAGGTGCTAATCAATCCCCTTATTGTTTCAATTAGTTTGAGCTCAGTCTCTTCTCTTGCAACAGAAAGACGCCTGACTCACGCACAGGCCTTTGTTTCTTTCATTGTTGTTCCAAGTCTCGAATAAAAAATGTGCTCTTGGTAGAAAATTGTCTTTGTTATGTAATAGTGAAGGCCAGTCTCGGAATGTAGATGGGCCATGTTACAACCCTACAGGGTGGGTGCTTCTATGAACACCAGGCCAGGCACAACCCTCCCATTCACAGCTCTCGGAAGCTGTTCTCCTGTGGAGAAGTGTCATGGCTCTTAACGCCCAAACGCTCTGCCCTCATACGCTGTGAATCTACACTGATGCCTCCGACTCTAACCTAATACCACAGAACTCATTCCAGCCTTCCTCCTTTCCATACTTATAACTCCCTTCCCAACAGTGAGAAACCCAGCTCCCACTGTCCTCAACATACTTACTTGCTTAAACCTATGATGCATAGAAAATAGTTTCAGAATTGCTAATCCATACAACAACAAAAAGCAAGTGTACTAACTAGAGTTCAATATTTGTTTATAATTAGTTATCATTAGTCTGAGGGGATATAGTCAGAACACAGTGTGCATAAGTTACCCCTTCCCCACTTCAGTATGTTTATGTTATTCATCTGAAATAACATTATTTGTTGTTTCTGCTTATGTTCAAATTTAAGGGACTCTGATCAACAATAAAAAATTGTTGATTTTAATTTTTGAGTATGTGAAACATGAATACAGTTCTAAGAGTCAAACCACACATAATGGTGCACTCGGGCAAGTCTAACTCCTGCTCCCGTCCCTTCCACCCCGCTCTTATGCTCCCATCCCCTCCAGCCATCCCTACTCTGAAGGTAACCAATCTCATTTCCTGGTTTATCCTTCCTGAGTTTCTCTTTTCAAAAATGAGTAGATACATCTGTGGTTTTTTATTTCTTCTTCTTTTCACACTATAGACACTTTAGCATTTTTCTTTGTTCACTTAATAATATGTATCCTGAACATCACTTCTTAACAGTTCATAGAGATAGTTGATCTGTTTTACAGCTGCATAATATTCCACTGTGTACAGTATTATGGTTTACTCAACCACTCTCCTATGTGTGGGCATTTAGGTTGCTTCCAATATTTTGCAATTACAAATAGTGCTTCAGTGAATAATCTTATGCATAAGGATTTTTGTGTTGTTGGAAATGTGTCTTGAGAGTAAATCCCTAGAAGTTGCATTGCCGAGTCAAATGTTAAACATATATGTAATTTTCTTAGATGTTGTTCAATTTCCCTTTATATGAGTTCTAGTAATTTGCATACCTTCCAGCAAAATATGAATGTGCCTATTTCCCATAGCCTTGCCAACAGAATGCTGTGTCAAACTTTAAATTTTTTGCTAATCTGACAAGGAAGAAATGTTATCTCAGTGCAGTTTTAAAAAAATTTTCTATTTAGTAACAAAACTTTGGTGTATAATTCCATGAGCTTTAACATATGTATAGACTGTTTAACCACAGTCAAGAGATAGAACATTTCCATGACTGCCCCAAATTCCCTCATGCTGCCCCTTTTTAGTCAAACGCTCTCCCCACCCACAAATTCTAGCCATCACTAATCTGTTCTCCATCCCTCTAGTTGTGACTTGTCCTCATATCATAAATATGTCTTGTCATAAATAGAGTCACAGAGCACATAACCTTTTGAGAGCTACTTTCACTCTGCATGATGTCTTTGAGATTCATCCATGACATTCTGTGCACCAATAGTTTGTTTCTTTTTACTGCCCAGTAGCATCCTTTTGTATGGATGCACCACAGTTTGCTTACCTATTTACTCATTGAAAGATCTGGATAGTTTTTGCTGATTATGAATAAAACTTCTATAAATATCTCTGTACAGTATTTTAGGTAAATACTTAGAAGTGGGATAGCTGAGTCATATGGTAAACATATATGTTTAACTTTACAAAAAACTGAAACCATAAAACTCCTAGAAGAAACATAGGTGGTAAGCTCCTTGACACTGGTCTTGATGATGATTTTTTGGATTTGACACCAAAAGCAAAAGCAACAAAAGCAAACATAAACAAGAGAGAATACAAGTAAAAAGCTTCTGCACAGCAAAGGAAACTCTCAACAAAATGAAAAGGCCACCTACTGAATGGGAGAAAATATTTGTAAATCATATATCTGATAAGGGGTTAATATTCAAAATATATAAAGAACTCATACAACTCAATAGCAAAAAAATAAACAATGTGATTAAAAAATGGGCAGAGGAACTGAATAGACATTTTTCCAAAGAAGACATACAGATAGCCACAAGTACCCATCGGGGAAATGTAAATTAAAACCACTGTGACATACCACCTCACACCTGTGAGAATGACTAGTATCAAAAAGACAAGCAATGACAAGTGTTGGTGAAGATGTGGAGAAAAGGAAACCCTGGTGCACTGCTGGTGGGAATGTAAATTTGTACAGTCACTATGGAAAACAATATGGAGATTCCTCAAAAAAATGTAAATGTTTTCTTCTAGTACTTGTGTGGTCTCATATTTAATATTTCGATCTCAAACCCATTTGGTGTATGATATGAGACATAAATTTCATTTAATTTCTTTCCAAATGGCTATCCAGTTTTCCCAGTATCATTTATTTAAAAGTTCATCTTTGCCCCCATGATTTTATTTACTAAATTTCTATATGCATTTGGGTCTATATGTGAATTTTCTATCCTATTCCATAAATTTGTCTATTCATGTGCCAGTAGAATATTTTAAAAATTACAGTTTTAATAGAATGTCTTTAGGTCCATTTGGGCTGTTGTAGATTTCTCTTTTGGTGTTTCCCTTACTATTGTTCATTTTTAGTTTTCTATAGGAACTTTAACATTAACTTTCTAGCTCCATGAAGAACCTTGTTGGTATTTCTGGTAATAGAGACAGGGATATTCTTGCCTCATTCCTGATCTTTGTGGAAATGTCCTTAGTGTTTCCCAGTGAAATAAAATGCATTATGTTAAGAAAGTATCCATCAATTTCTACTTTCATAAGTGTTTTTCTTTTTTTTAAACAAAAATAGATGTAAAATTTTGATAAAGACTTTTTTGGGGATCAATGGATATAAAAATTATATGATTTTTCTCCTAAGGTCTATTAATATGGTATATTGTATTATTCGATTTCCTAATGTTGAACCAATCTTGCATTCTTGGAATAAATCCTACTTGGTCATGATGTATTATTATTTTTTAACATGGTGTTGGATACCGTTTGCTAATATTTTATTTAGTATTTTTGCATCAGTATTCACAACTGATAAAAGTTTTGTGATTTTCTTTTCTTATTTTTGATTATCTTTTAAAAATCAACATCATTTGATTTAGGTATCAATGTCGTATTCACTGCATAAAAATAACTTGGAAATTTTCTTTCATTTGCTATATTTTACAATAATCTATGTAGCATTGGGACTCCCAGGTTTTGAAGGTTCAGTAGAATTCCCCTGTGAAGCCATATGGAGTTGGTGTTTTTCTTAGTGGAATGATATTCTGTTTCTTCTACAGAATGATGTTCTGTTTCTTCTAGAAATTGGTGCATTTAAGATTTCAATCTCTAAAGGAATCAAATTTGGTAAACTCTGGGTTTTTTTAAAAGGAAATTCACCATTTTGTCCATGTTTTTAAATGTAATTGTTCAAAGGCCTACCCAATAAACTCTTATGATTTTAAAATTTTCTTCTGTTGGGGTTTCCTTGGTGGCCCAGTGCTTAAGAATCTGCCTGCCAATGCAGGGGACACGGGTTCGAGCCCTGGTCCAGGAAGATCCAACATGCCGCAGAGCAACTAAGCCCATGCGCCACAACTACTGAGCCTGTGCTCTAGAGCCCTGAGCCACCACTACTGAGCCCGCGTGCCACAACTTCTGAAGCCCACATGCCTACAGCCTGTGCTCTGCCACTAGAGAAGCCACCACAATGAAATGCCCGTGCACCGCAACAAAGAGTAGGCCCCGCTCACCACAACTAGAGAAAGCCCGCATGCAGCAACAAAGACCCAAAGCAGCCAGAAATAAATTAAATAAATTTATATAAAAATTTTTTTTCTTCTGTTTAAATTACTATTTCCCCGTATCATTTCTTTTTCTTTTCCCCATATCATTTATTTTGTATATTTACGTTTTCTCCCTTTTTTCTTGATTAAGCTAGCAAGTGGCTTATCTATTTTGTTAACTTTTCCCACCCCAAAAGTCAGGACATTTACTTATTTAGATATGTTATTTTCCTCTTCTCTACTCACTAATTTCTGCTTTTTTCTTACCTTTATTATTTCCATCCTTGACTTCATTGTTGTTGTTGTTTATTCTGAAATTCTTTTCTGACTCGAGATTGAAAAATAATTTACTAGCACTTTCATTTTTATTGATATATGTGGTTAGTGATATGAATTTTCCTATCATCACTGCTTTATATATATTTTCCATTGATTCTTTTTTTTAAAAAAAATAAATTTATTTATTTTTGGCTGCATTGGGTCTTTGCTACTGCACATGGGCTTTCTCTAGTTGCGGCGAGCAGGGGCTACTCTTCGTTGCGGTGCGTAGGTTTCTCATTGTGGTGGCTTCTCTTGTTGTGGAGCACTGGCTCTAGGCACGTGGGCTTCAGTAGTTGTGGCACACAGGCTCAGTAGTTGTGGCTCACCGGCTGTAGAGCGCAAGCTCAGTAGCTGTGGCGCAGGGGCTTAGTTGCTCCGTGGCATGTGGGATCTTCCTGGACCAGGGCTCGAACCCGTGTCTCCTGCATTGCCAGGTGGACTCTTAACCACTGTACCACCAGGGAAGTCCTCCATTGATTCTTATATACAGGTTCATTATCATAGATTAACATAGATATTCTTGTTTTTCTTTTGTCTTGTAGAATCCTAAGTTTCTCCCTCCTGTTCCTTTTCCCCATACAATCTCCTCTCCCTTCCTTTATACCCTTTTCTCCCCCAAAGCACTGCCTTTCCTAAGGCTGCTCATGCACACTTTTTAGTCCCTTCCCTGTAATCAGTTCTTTGATTTACCAAGACTCTTTTTCCTTTTCTTTTAAAATTTGAGATAATTTTAAAAGATGGACTTTCCCTTTTCTTTTTAAATTTGAGATAATTCACATACCATAAAATTCATTCTTTAAAAGTGTACAATTCAGTGGTTTTTAAAAGTATATTCACAAGGTTATGCAATCATTAGCACATCTAATTTGAAAACATTTTCATCACTCCTCAGAAAACCCCATACCCATTAGCAGTCATTCCCCATCCCTGTTTCCAGCTCCTAGCAACTACTAACCTACTTTCTGTCTCCATGGTTTTGCCTATTCTGGACATTTCATATAAATGGAATCATACAATATGTGGCCTCTTGTATTTTGCTTCTTTTACTTAGGGTTTTCAAAGTTGTAGAATGTATCAATACTTCATTCCTTTTTATGGTTGAATAATAGTCCATTGTACGACTATACCGCATTTTGTTTATCCATTCATCTGTTGATTGTCATTTGGGTGGTTTCCACTTTTTAGCTACTATGAATAATGTTGCTATGACTATTCATGTATAAGTTTTTGTGTGGACATATGTTTTCAGTTTTCTTGAGTATATACGAAGGAGTAAAATTGATGTGTCATATGGTAGTTCTACATTTAACTTTTTGAGGAACAGACAAATGATATCCAAAGTTGCTGCTCCATTTTACATTTCCACCAGCATTGTCTTAGGTTCTCATTTCTCTATATCCTTGTTAATACTTGTTATTATTTACATTAAAAAATTATATCTATCCTCATGGGTATGAAGTGGTATTTCATTGTGGTTTTGACTTGCATTTTCTAGACTTTCTCTTTCTGGTGGTGCTTTTAACCGAATCCCTTTCAGAGCCCCTACTCCTAATCCTTATCCTACAACACACAGACACATAAAGGAGTAAAAAGTAACCGCCGCCCCCGGCCCTCCCCTTAATGCCCTCCCCATAGTAACCACTTGTTATAGCTTCAACAACTTATTATATATCCTTTCAGATCTTGTCCCTGCATTTAAACACACTC
Organism: Kogia breviceps; assembly: GCF_026419965.1. NCBI lineage: Eukaryota > Metazoa > Chordata > Mammalia > Artiodactyla > Physeteridae > Kogia > Kogia breviceps. Next base: position 32,403,301 of record NC_081319.1, on the reverse strand, counting down.
AGATTTATTTTAGTTTACTTTCATTTTTTTACATAAATGATGTTATAATATACATATTCGGTAACTTGCTTCTTTTCTTTTTGACATTCTATTTTTTTTAAGTCTATTAGCATGGTTTTTGTAAGTGGAATACTGGCATCTTCTATATGAATGAGTACATCTGGATTCCTTCTACAAATTTCTTATGGCTATTTAAGGGGAAAAGGACTTTAACCTAGTAATTTTGTTAAATCTAAACTGTAAGATGTAATATTTATACATACAAGGATGTACCTATTCTCTAGCCAAAATACCACTTATATTTGGAGAATGTATTATTTCTAAGAGATTCTTGGAACTTAAGAGATGTTGATTACCTTAGCTATCAAACACTCATATTTCATACTGCCACCCCCCAAAAAAAAGAAAGGAAGAAAATAAAATTTCAGTGTATTTTTCTAGGTATTGCCATCTGACTGTGACTATGTCTTCTGGAAGGCTTAGTGTGGGGAGGCAACTCCGGAGTTGAACAGAACTTGCCCTGCCTGAATCCTGGCTAAGCCACTTGCTAGCTGTGTGGCCCTGAAATTTATTTAGTCTTTCAGTATCCCTCAGTTTGCTCATCTGTAAAATGGGGCTAATAAATCATAATAAAAATATCTGGGTTAGGTTTCCTTATTTTTGAAGTGGGTTGACTATATCTACCTTGCAGAGCTGTTATGAAAATTAAATGAGATAATTCATGTGAAATACCATATTGCTTAGTTCGTAGCAGGCACCTAATAAATGGTGGTATTAACTATTGTTTATATTATTAGTATCATCATCTTTCACCTTTATTACTTTGGTGAGGAGGCTTGTTCTATTCATTATGCAAAAAGATATGATGGACTAAAAAAAAAGTAACAGAGATCTAAAAACCATAGAAATAACTTAATAAATGAGAAGAACACTAGGTGATCACAGGGATGGGAGGGTGTCAGATAAAGCAGTGGAAAAAGTCATAAAGGAAAAGACTGATATTTGTCTAAAAAATTTAAATCTCTATCTGCAAAAAGGGCAAATGTTAAGAAGTTATGAGTTAAAATATGGTAATCAAATGTTTACTATATAACTAGCTGCTACAAATCAACAAGAAAAGCTATCAAACTCTGTACTAGTACAGTAATGCTGTTTGTATAAGCCCTCAAACTTGGTGGTTGAAAAGTCTCTCACAGGTCTGGGACTGGGGAGAATGTAGGCGGGTTGGCTGGGCTTGGTTGCACACTACAGGTTGGGTTCAGGTCTGCTTCACGACTTTCAATTTGGAGCCCAGCCTAAAGGGGTAGCTGCTACTTTGGGTATGTTCCTCTCTTAGCAATAGCAGAAGGCAAGTAGGCGAGGGGAAAGATATACTGTCTCTTGAAGCCTCATCCTAGAACTGAGACAGTATAACTTCTCTCCACATTCCAATGGCTAAAGAAAATCACATGACCAAACCCAACATCAATGGGATGGGAAAATATACTGTGCTCTCAATAATGTGTGGTACTGGAAGGCCACATGGCAAAAATATGGATGAATAATTTTAAAATATGGAGGGCATGAAGAATTGTGAACAATGACTCAACATACCACAGATTGCTAGGAAAGAAATAGGTGAAGTAGGATTGACCAAGTGAGAAAATACAAGATATCAGTCTACATACAAAAAGTTAAACCTCAAAAAATCAAGTTAAAATAACGAGAAACCAATTTTAACCTATGAAGTTAGCAAAACTTTAAAAAAGTTATTCTACTCAATGTTAGGATGAGGTAAAACAAGCAATAATTAAAAGATTTTCATTTTTGCAGTAATAGTGCAAAGAAGCAATGTCATCTTTAAAGGTGCTTAAAAGCTTTGCTATTAATTTTCTGAATACAGTTTGAATTTTTGAGATAACTCATCAAAAGAGTAAAATTTTCCCTAAGTTTCAATTTCCATGCTTATTATATCTAACACACACACGTACACACACACACACACACACACACACACACACACACACAACCATTTTGGATCTCATTTAATTTTGCAGGAATTTTTTGCCTTGTTAAAATATTTCTAACATTTTTCTCTATTGTTCATCTCCTAGTAAGAATGATTTTCAAATGTTTTAAAGCTTTGGTACCCTCTTGGAAAGCTAGAGCACAGTGGGAAAACCACGCATCAATCAAAGAATTGTAGATCATGAGAAAAATTTGTCAGCAGAGTTACTATTATTACTTGTAGGATGATAATTACTTGCAAAATTATTTGCAGGGATTACTTTGCAAATTGCTAAGAAAAAATTTTTCTCATGATAACATCAGAAGTAAAAGTGGGTAAGTAAAGTCTGCTGCCTGAGTGTGTAAGTTGTGGGCTAAATATGATCCAGTTCTTGCATATTTAGTAATCTTCAAACGTCCCAAAGCTTGCAGCACTTTTAATTCACTCTTCTCTCCTTTTCCCACATACTTAGTTTTCAAAACCTGCCAAAGTTCCCTTCTCTCTATAACCTCCCCTTTTCTTTCCATCTTCACCACCCCACCCTCATCCAGGCCCTCAACAATTTCAAAAGCACATACTGCAACTGCAGATAGGTTGATCCCCTCAAACCAGCCTTTTTCTTCTCCCTGCGTCCTGCTTCTATCTTCCAAAGCCATGCTGCAACACTAGTTCAATAGCCAAATGTGGCTCACTATTTACCACCATATCAAATTTTACTTCCTTGGCCTTTTTCTGTATCTACCTCCAATAGGGAGGACTGGCTACAGAATTTTAGGGGCTCAGTGCAAAACGCAAATGTGACACCTCTTGGTCAAAAACTTAAGAATTTCAAAATGGCAACAGCAGAGCATTAAACCAAATGCAGGGCCCTTCTGAGCTCAGGGCCCTGTGTAACTGTGTGGGTTCCACGGCCATGAAGTTGGCCCTGCCAATAGGCACCTGCCACCTTAAGGAGGCCACTGTTCATGCTGTCCAGGTTTTGAGTCTTCTCACATGTTGTTACCTCACCCTTCCACCAACACCCAGCTCCTTCCCACATTAAGCCTTAGCCTTTTCCCAGATGCATCCAAGTAGGGGCAACAAGTTAAGGATTGATATTTACACATCTCTCTGATCCTTCCCCTCCTATAGTCTACAGTAGTCCTAACCATCTACACACGTTAATTTAGTCCCTAATTATATACTTCCCTGTGTTTTTTCTGTGTCATTCATTCATTCACTCATTCACCATCTATTGTGGGCCAACTACTTGCCTTGACTGTGCTAGGCACTGGGTATGCTAAGTCCTAAAACAGCAGAGACCTTGTTTGACTTGTTCACCACTCCTTCCCCAGAGCCTCTCATAGTGACTGGCTCACAGCAGACACTGAATAAATATTTGTTAAATAACTGTTGAATAGGTTTTCTCTCCACCATATGGTGAGTTCCTGAAGACCAAGAACTGTTTTCATTTGCTCTATGACTATTGATTGAGAACCTAATATGTGCCATACATTGTTCCAGACGTGAAAACACTGTTCTAGACCACTGCGTTTACTTCTATATTCCCTAGCACATTATCATAACAAGAGCTAACATTTACTGAGTGTTTTTTTCCTTTTTTTTTGCGATACGCGGGCCTCTCACTGTTGTGGCCTCTCCCGTTGCAGAGCACAGGCTCTGGACGCGCAGGCTCAGCGGCCGTGGCTCATGGGCCCAGCCGCTCCGCGGCATGTGGGATCTTCCCAGACTAGGGCACGAACCCGTGTTCCCTGCATCGGCAGGCAGACTCTCAACCACTGCGCCACCAGGGAAGTCCTTACTGAGTGTTTTATATGTGCCAGGCATTAGTCTAAGTCTTATCTATTATCTCACTTAATTCCCCCAATGAGTCTATGAAATAGGTCCCATTATTATCCCCATTTTATAGATGAGGAAACTGAGGCTTAAAGAGATTGAGTAACTGGCCCAAAGTCAAATAGCTGCTAGGGTTTGAACCCAGGTGACCAGACTATAGCCCAACTTTTAACTACAGGGCTAGGCTGCCTCCAATGAGTATGTTTTGATTGACTGACTTGACTGAACTAGAGAGATCAAGGAAGAGCAGTGCTGGTGGCACAACGCAAATCCATAAATAACCATCAAAGTGGCTGGGCCTCATAACAACGATGAATTGTTATGCAATTTACTGACTAACTAGATATAATAGGTGCATAGTTTTTCAAGTTTAGGAAGTGGTAAATAGGACATAAACTATGGTATCATTTATTTCACTGAAATCACCCAGCCATAAAATGCTAAGTAAAGGAGATAGCCCACTAGGCCACCCATGGAAGCCTGAAGGAAGAGAACAAACTCTAAGTTCCTACATGTTGGTAACTCTTTACTAGACTGAAGGTAAGCAATAAACTTCTTAGGCTGAAAGTTCATTTGTTGGACTCAGTAAAGCCTGTTGACACCAACAAGCTTACCAAGGCATTAGCAGGCAAAAAAAGGAAAAGGGTGGAAAACAAGAAAATAGGAGGGAGGAAAATGGAAAAGTGAGTCTAATGGAATGTAGAGTGTGGGAGCCACCAAGAGCTGCCTTGGCTGCTCTGCTGCTGTGGTTGGTGCCCCAGAAGGAGACAGAACAGTCAAGATGAACATTAAATTTAGCCAAAGGCATATGGAGGGGCTTTTAGTCCTATAGGGCTCAGTGAAATGGAGCTAGCAAGTCACTATTTGTCTTACTTTGATTTGGGTTCTACATCAAGTATCAATAAATGGACTAGCATACAGCAAACAGACTAGAAGTAAGCACAAGGCCCAGGTTGATGCTGTGTGTTGGGTTTGGTAATGGGGGATTTATGCCACTCACATAAATGTGACAAGATGCAGGGGGTGAAAGCGGCTATTAACACTGATTAACTCAAAAGTTGACCACCAGCACACACAGCCATTGTTTCCACCAGCACTCGTTAGTGACAGGCTTTGTCTGGCTGGCTTCACAAGAGACAAATGCCATTACGGGAGACCAAATAACCTTATTTAGGCAGTCGACAGATAATAGAGACGCTCCAGGTATTAGCCTGACTGCATTAGTTTGATTTGTTACTACTGTTCACCTTGTCCTAGGCATTAATGGAGACAAAGGCTTGGAATTACTAGCAGCAGAGTTAAGCTGTGGATTAGAGAGAGCCTGCATGTTTTGAGGGAAAGATAATTTTATCTGGGGTTTTCATTTCCATTTTCATCTTGCTTGATTTTTCCTCAAAGCTGAAGTCCAGTTTTTCCCTTGAATATCATCATATTATCTCCAATTTACTAGCAATTTTAATTGTTAAAAAGAGTTACTGACCTATTATTTCCTTTATCAAGATCAGCCTTTTATCTTTTAGGTTTTTGGAAATGATTTTAGGGGAAATACACTAGTGATCTTGTATATTATCTTACTTCTTGAATATTCTTACATATTATGAACTCACTTCACAATATTTAATAATATTGTTATTAGTATCTGAAAATATAAAAGGATATGCATATTACATTCATAGTTACTTCTTTAACATTACAAATTCTGTATTAAATTTTTTCTGACTTCTAAATGTTATTTGTTTTAGTTATAGATGCATAATTTCTATTATTAATGATTTCAGTTATAAATACATAACTGGTTATAAACACAATTTATTTCAATTATACACAAAATTGAATTTTAGAATCACATATATCAGTTATATTAAGCTGTCATTGGAAAATAATAAGATAATGATATTCTAGAGTTACTACGTTTCTTTCCTCACCAGACTTTTTATAGATATGGTAAGTTTGTATAATTAAAAAATAGTTTAGGGCTTCCCTGGTGGCACAGTGGTTAAGAATCTGCCTGCCAATGCAGGAGACACAGATTCGAGCCCTGGTCCGCTAAGATCCCACGTGCCATGGAGCAGCTAAGCCCGTGCTCCACAACTACTGAGCCTGCACTCTAGATCCCACAAGCCACAACTACTGAGCCCACATGCCACAACTACTGAAGCCCGTGCGCCTAGAGGTCATGCTCCGCACCAAGAGAAGTCACCACAATGGGAAGCCCGCACACCACAACGAAAAGTAGCCCTTGCTCGCCACTAGAGAAAGCCCGTGCGCAGCAACGAAGACCCAACGCAGCCAATAAATAAATAAATTAAAAAAAAAAAAAAGTTTAGGGACTTCCTGGCAGTCCAGTGGTTAAGACTCCACACTTCCACTGCAAGGGGTGCATGCTCGATCCCTGGTGGGGGAACTGTGACTCCGCATGCCGTGCAGTGTGGCCAAAAACAAAAAAAAAAGTTTAAATGCACTTCTAGTTGTTGATCAATGTTTGTGATGCTGTTTCATTTTTTCTAAAGTCTATAATTTTATACAGAATCCTCATACTTCTCAGATTTGGGGGTTAGGTTTAATTTTAGATAAATTCTAGATAACCTATGATTACTCTTTGAAAAATCTCAATTTGTGAAAAGTACTAGTTCAAAAATACTTAAATATTAACATTGTGAAATAGTTAGTTATACACAGGACTTGCTAAGCCAAGCAAACATTAAGATGGAGACAGAGCTATATGTCCGAAACTGCAGGATGTTGGAAAGATGCACAGAATGTCAAGTGTGATGACATTAAAAAAAATAACAGCAAAAACAACAAATATATACACGTGTGTATATACATGTATAGATATACACATGCTTTTATACACAGAAAGATCTACAAAAATGTTTAATGATGGTTATCTGTGAAGGATGAGATTTGAGGGAGGTTTTACTCTACTTCTATACTGCTTGAATTGTTTACAGTATGTAAACATGACCTTTGGGATTAAAATAAATGGCTATTTGGGCTTCCCTGGTGGCGCAGTGGTTGAGAGTCCGCCTGCTGATGCAGGGGACACGGGTTCGTGTCCCGGTCTGGGAAGATCCCACATGCCGCGGAGCAGCTGGGCCCGTGAGCCATGGCCGCTGAGCCTGCGCGTCTGGAGCCTGTGCTCCGCAACGGGAGAGGCCACAACAGTGAGAGACCCTTGTACCACAAAATAAATAAATAAATAGATAGATAGATAAATAAATAAATGGCTATTTGAAAAAGCTTACCCATCACATGACCCTTTCCCCTCCAACCCACTCCTGGTGACTTCTAGTCCTCCACCTTAATATGATTTCATAGGAACCTATGAAGAGCAAAGAAAGCTCTTCGTGGATAAATTGTGACTAATATATTTCATAAATAGTGCTTTGAATTTTATAATATTACTGAAAGCAGTTCTTTTTTTTTTTTTTTTTTTTTTTTTTTTGTGGTACGCGGGCCTCACTGTTGTGGCCTCTCCCGTTGCGGAGCACAGGCTCCGGACGCGCAGGCTCAGCGGCCATGGCTCACAGGCCCAGCCGCTCCGCGGCATGTGGGATCTTCCCAGACCAGGGCACGAACCCATGTCCCCTGCATCGGCAGGCGGATTCTCAACCACTGCGCCACCGGGAAGCCCGAAAGCAGTTCTTTATGTTAGAAAAAGTGGCCCCACAGAGTGACAGCAGAGACTTCTTGGAAAACATTTAATGCTTCTGGTCTTCCAGTTACTTCCCTGCTGCCCTTCTCTTCCTCCTCTCTCTCCATCTCAGCAATAGTGAAATAGGATAATCACAGCTTACTGCTGACCAGTTGTTGGGACACAGAGCTCTCTACCCCAAATTGTTCTCAGTAAATGTTTTTTAAAAAGCTCTAAAGTCTGAGTCATGCTACTTTTCCTCAGCAATAAGATACAAACTCCTCTGGCCTTTCCTATGCAATTAAAAAATGAAAGAAAAAAAAAATGAAAGAAAAGAAAAAAATATATAATGGGCATAGATTCAATAATTCAACAAGAATTATTCTACTCCGGTCATTACCGGGAGAGAAAAGAAGGGCAGAGGAATAGGAAAGAAAAAAGGTAAGCAAGGGAGAATTCAATCCAAATGGGCAAACTTGAAATACAGCTTCCAGGAAACAAAGTCAGCATTCTCCAGCTCATATCAAAAAGAACACCCACTTTGGCCTTCCATTAATTTACTGGAAAATAAACACCCAGATCTCCAGTGGCAGGACTCCCTTGTGACGCATCTTATTCTATTCCTGTCTTTAACTGGCAGGTACAGTGGCAAATGCAAAGAAAATACAGTTTTGGCCCAGAAAGTGCCCTGATTATTTCCAGTGACAATGTCAGAACATATACAAAGGGCAGGAGAGTTATCTTACCTCCTCAGTCAACATATTACTTGTAACAAAATATACAGGTGATTGGAAATCACTAGACTGGAAATAGATACAAGCCAGATGATCATTCTCACTTTGATGAATGCAAGTAAAGCACAACAGTAAGTGGACTAGAAAAATATTTTAAAATTTGTATTTATTTGTAGCTCAGTTCTTTTGTGCAATGCAATACTAATGGCATGAATAAGACAACTCATGATTTTACATCTCTACTCGGCAATAATAACTTTGCTTAAAAAAAAACAACTTGAAACTGGAATGCTGTAAGGATTTGTACTGATATATGGTGAGAAATTCTCACTGCTTTATGCCAGAAATCAAGACGAACAAAAGATTCATGAATAAATCGCACTAATATATTTAAGCATAATCATGTTTCAAAATGCAGTTGAAGGAAACTTATTGAAACAAATCACACCTTTGTGCCATTCTTCAGATTATCTGACTTGAATTATTTTGTAAATGGAATCCAGTTGTGGAGTCAATTAGTCATGAGTTTACTGATTTTAGCAAACTAATTTATTAGATTAAATTTGCTCACAAAAAATAGCTGGCTTTTTCTGAAAATGTATATTAAAATATATAGGAAAGGCCTTTATTGTAACTAAAAGTGCCCAAGTATAATAGGTACCATGTTATAATAGTAATTATTTACAATATATTTTCAGAAAAAAAAAGACAATACTCAGATTAAACACAGAAAAGAAAACATCACATCTTTAACACTTGATATTCCCATTGATTCTTTATATTCCGCAATTGGGAGATAATTCCCCATGTTTAGTTTTCTATCTATTCCAGGAGATCTGTGTTGAAATTTTTTTTGGCCATGAGAAACTGTGATTCTCTATGGGATCTTTTCAGCTTTGCACGCCGATTTTGGAACCAGATCTAAAATTAAAGAAAAAGAAAACAGATCTCAGAAATGTTATTTTATTATTCTTAACATGTTAATTACCACGAGTAACAACTAAATTAAAAAATTACCTGGATTCTGTCTTCCTCTAGGTTCAATTTTCGAGCTAAGTCTTCTCTGATATCAATGCCAGGATAGCAGTTTACTCTAAAGACATTTTCCAACACTTCAATCTAAGAATAAGGAAACAGTTATTTAAAGTGTTGATCTTCGGTATGTCATCATAAAATAGACTTTAATTTGTACAGCAACATAACTGCCTTTAAATCTTGGGCAATTAATCTGTATGTCTTTTTAAAAAAATTACTATCCAGAAACCGTTAAAAAAAAGAGAGAGAGAGAGATACAGTCTATTGTTTCATTAATAAGGATTCTAAACTGAGATCCCAAAGTGGATAGGCTTTTGCCCAACAGGGTGTCAGTTAAAGCCTTTGTATTAGATAGTTGGTTGAAAAAACTTCCTACCTGGTTTTGAGTAAAAGCGGTTCTGGGTCTTCGGCCTCTATACCAACTCAACTCTCTTTTCAAAGAAAGTCTTTCTGAGGCTGAAAAGTAATCTTCATATTTCAAAACACTTTCTTCTGGCACTGGGTGATCCACAGTACAAGGTAATGAGATCCCATTAGGAAGACTTGGGACATGTAGACATAGGTTAACCTCTTTCCCTAAAAACAGAAAAATAAATCCCACCTTAGATGTCCAATTCTATATTCCACAAAGTTCTATAAGAAGTAATTTCAGGAACTTGTCTTTAATTTTCCTAGTAGACTTCTTCTGTGTTTCACAGGAGAACTGACCTTCCATCGACCAAAATCCAAAAAGCAAACAAAAATGAGAACCCTGCCTTGCTGATAGAGGTCACATTTTGGCCTCTGAATGTCATTTATTTTTCAGTGAAAAGAGATTTAGAATATCTGATGTGGCAAATAAACCCAGAGATCTTCTGAAGAAAATGAAGGTTCTTGGCATTTCCTGTGAATGAACTTCATATCCACTTGGATCTAAGGCCGATGTTCTTTTTATTTCCCATAGGACTCAGCGGGAGGCATTAAAAGTGCTAGATTCTTCAATTATGTAATTGGATGAAATTGCAGTTTTTCTCTAAGTCTATATAGTATGAAAAAAAGGCCAAATTAAACACTGCAAACGAATTAACAAAGAATTTTAAAAGTTAAGTTGTGGCGTACCTGAAGAGCTGCAGGTGTCTGCCCAGGGCCTGTGGGGTTTCTTTGATGGAACACAGTCTTTCTTCTGGTCCAGTCCTAAGATGCTCTCAATTGAAAAGGAGCAGGGCGAGGGTTTGCTTTTCCCAAGCCGAGCACCTTCCTGAAGGCTGGGAGACATCCTCGTGTGGGCTGTACAGAGCTATAGCTCTGGCCTCTCCACTCCTCCCTGGCTGGCTCTGCCCACACGTGTACCGGGCTGGACCTTCCTGCAGTTCACCTTATGGCTCCGCTGACGATGGGGGCTGGATTTAGAACGTCACTAATTAAAATCCCGTCTTAGAAAGTTTTAGCATGTCAATGAACACTGGCCCAGCCAGCAGCTCCAGGAGTTAATTGTTTATTTGTTTGCAAGTAATTAGCAACTAATGGCTACACCAGGGGGGCCACGTACAGGGACAGAAAGTGTTATCTCTCCTAAGCAGAACACAGACTTAACTTTCTGGAAAAGAAGAGATGCACAGACTAGCACTCCTCTTTTATTTGAAATCATTAATGTATAAAATCATGCTTTTTATTCTGAAGTTTATACTTTCATGAACTCCAGTTACCTAATACAGGCAAGATAGGAGAGCAGTCAAGTAATAAATAATCTAATTTAAGTGAATTTTCTTCCAAAGAAATTGGAAAAAATAATAATCCCTTAATGCTATTATGGTAATTCTGATGAAAAGGCCTGTTTTTCACATGCATATGTAATAGTGAATGTTGTCAATGAAAACACAATACTATTTGGAGTGCAGCATACTGGAAAAGGTTGGCAATGTTATTAACACTGAGTTTAATTGTCTTCCAAGTGCCTGGATTAATTCATAAGGAACAGTTGCACCAAGTATTTTAAATAATTAATGAGCTAATTCTCTTCTTTCATCTTTTCTTTTAAATGAGAGAGATACAAGTTTATATGAAGATTCGTATGTAACTGCCTCCAAGCAACTAAAAAGTATGACTATTCAAACTAAAGGAAGAATTTCTCTCCCATCATAGTTGTTTCAAAGAAAAAAAACAGTTTATCTTTTAAAGAAAAATTTCTCTCTTGATATTTTGAGGGACTGGAGGGTTTTCATGAGGACAATAAGGTTTGTGAAAAATAACCAAGAACAGAATATTTTAATTTCATCATCCTAAGAAAACATGAAATTAAAAGAGAAACACAGCTGCTAATTGGGAAGATTCTGAAGTGGCCACTTCCTACCAAAGCTGTGACACTTTTAGTTCTTGTACTCTCCTGCTCCTCTTCTTCCAATACCTTCTTGATGATAAATTTAACCGCTCAGCTTTATCCAGCATTTAAACAACTATTGGGCTTTTCTTGTGGGAAGAGGGAAAGTAGTCTGTGTCATAGAGGAAACAGCCTCTACAGGACTGAGCTCAACTTCATCAGATTTTGCCCTATCATGATGTCACTTCCTATCACAATGTCATAAATACCAAGCTAAATTCCTCCTTACACTAGCTCTAGAGTGAATAAAGGATTCACACACAAAGCATCAACAGGCACACAAGATAGATTTATAAATATACAAGTAAAGCCATTCTGACGATGAATAAACTAGTAAAACATTTATACCTTGTGGAGGTTTTGCCTGTTGTGTCTTGGGAGATAGACTGTGCAATGGTGAGGGTGACCTTACTCTGGGAAGACTTGGAGGAAGAGATTGATTCAGGACCTCCCAGATTCCTTTCTCTCCTTTGAAACATTCATTCATTCATCCATTCATCCTGCAGTTGGGTGAACATCTACTGAATACCAGAAAAACCAGAATAGGATCCTTGCCTTCATGTGCCCATGAAGCTCACAGCAGGGGTGGGAGTGTGGAGACAGGCAACAAACAATAATTGTAAATAAGTAAATAATCTCGTACATTAACCAGGGATGAGAATGGAAAAAGAGAAAAGGTTAAGTCAGGTAAGGGAGGTGGAAGGAGGCCTCACTGAGACCTTCAACCCCACAGATTAGTGCCCTAGAGGCACAAGTTTCAAGGATGCCACAACACATGCTGAAGCAACTCCAGTCCCCAATTTCTTCTTTACGAACACAAACATTACAATATTTTTATTTCTCCTGAGTTGATTTTATCTGGACTTACTTATAACATTTTATAAATGGATGAGTAGATGGAAATAAAAGATAGAAAAGAATCGCTTTTAAAATGTGGAGGAAATGTTTTCTCATATACTCATATAATGAATTTTTATAGAGCGCTTAACCTGTGCCAGACACCATTCTAGGTGCTAGAGATTAGTGATAAACAAAACAAGGTAATTTTAGAGAGTGATAAACTCAGTGAAAGGAATAAACAAGGTGTGGTGATAAAACGTAACAGGGGTGGGGTGGAATGGGAAGAGGGTCTTTAAGTATTGATGGTCAGGGAGGCCTCTCTAAGGAGGTGACATTTTAGCTGAAGCTGAGGATGAGAGAAAGCTAGCATGCCAAGATCTTGAGAAAAAGCATTCCAGTCAGGAGGAACAGCAAGTACAAAGGTCTTGCAGCTGAAAAGCATTGGAATATCTGAGGAAGAAAAGGGCAGTTAGCCAGAGGGAAGTGAGTTGTACCAGATGCTATTTTTGGAGAGCCAGGCCTGGCTGGATAATAGATGCCTTTATAAAGACCATTGTAAGGAGTTCAAGAGCAAAGGGAACCCATGACAGGGTTTTAAGTTGGGACTAATATGATAGTCTGAGCTGTTTTTACTCACAACACTTCTGACACCAAATGTGTATGGGTTTTTCCATACCAAGCAATTCTCCAGTTCTCTGCAGACATCAACAGGGTATCCTACAATTCAATTCTGACACTAACTGCCTGGAGTTAGTGCAGACCCCACAGGTTAAGGGCTCACTTCCACAAGACTACCCCCACTTTAGAAACTAGTTTGCAAGTCCCAAGTTGCCACATGTACTTCTGACCAACCGACTGTACATCTGGGGTTCCCACGACCCACTTGTCAGGTTCACTTATTTGCGAGAATGGTTCAAAGAACTCAGGAAGGCATGTTGCTTATGTTTACTAGTTTATTATAAAGGATACAACTCAGAAACAGTCACATGGAAGAGATGTATAGGGCGAGGCATGGGGGAAAGTTCAGAGAGCTTCCATGCCGTCTCTGGGCACACCACCCTCCCAGTGAACACCATTTCAATGTGTTCGCCAACGTGGAAGCTCTCTGAACCCTGTCCTTTAGGGGTTTTTATGGAAGTTTCATTACATAAGCAAGACTGAATAATCATTGGCTATTGGTGATTGATCTCAATCTCCAGCCCCTCGCCCCTCCCCTGAGGTTGGGAGGTGGGGCTGAAAGTTACAAGCCTCTAATCTAGGTTTGGTCTTTCTCGCAACCAGCCCACATCCTGAAGCTATCTAGAACCCACCAAGAGTCATGTCATTAGAATAAAAGATGCTCCTATCACTCTTATTACTCAGGAAATTCCAAGAAATTTAGTAGCTGTGTGCCTGGAACTTGGGACAAAGACCAAATATATTTCTTTTTATTATATCACGATAGGATTTACGGTTTTAAAACCCCACCCTGACTGCTACGTAGAAAGAGATCGAAGAGTGGTAAGTGTAACCAGGAAGCTCAGTTGGGAGGTGTTTATTCAATACCTTTTAACTGAGCATATACTAATGTGAGGCATTGTTCTAGGTATGATTAAAACAGAGATAGCTGTCTGGGGCAAGAGATGATGGCTAATAGTGGATTTGGGGAGAGGTACAATTCTTCAGGAGGTTGTGGGAGACTGAGTAATTGAATAATTAGTACCAATTCTTCAATCCCCATAATATACTATATAGCCACCCCCTTGCTGTGGCCTCACAGTGGATACAGTGTACTTCCCACTCCTTAGCTTTAGGTTTGTCTATGTGACTTGCTTCAGCCAATGGGAAGTGATGTGAGCAGAAGCTTGAAATGTGTCAGCATGACTGGTTTTCCTTCCTGAGCTTCTGATATCACCATGTGGTCATCCCTGGGGTAGCTGCTGCCCCTCAGCCTGAGCCCCAGAATGAACACACAGACCCCAACCCATCCAGCGGCCTGCAGTCAAGTAGGCCAAGCCCAGGCAAACTCAGCCAAACACCAACTGACCTACAGTATTGTGAGTGAGAAAAATAAATATTCGTTGTTTAAGCCATTGAGATTTTTGAAGTTATTTGACACATAGCATTGTGGAGGAAATAGCTCATCCATTCAGGGATAGAAAAACACATCCTGCTGATGGACTGGTGGAAATGAAGGAAAGAGAGGCATTAAGGATGACTGTTTTTTGGCTTGAGCAAATATAGTGTCATTTACTAGGGTGTGAAAGCCTGGATTAGGAGAGGAAAGGTTTGGAGAGAAGTGAAGAGTTCCAGTTTGGATAGCAAGTAGGCTACTGGGTTTATGAGTATGAGCTCCGTACCAGCATAAATCATAGGTATTAAAGCCATTAAAGGGCTTCCCTGGTGGCGCAGTGGTTGAGAGTCCGCCTGCCGATGCAGGGGACGCGGGTTCGTGCCCCGGTCCGGGAGGATCCCGCGTGCCGCGGAGCGGCTGGGCCCGTGAGCCATGGCCGCTGAGCCTGCGCGTCCGGAGCCTGTGCTCTGCAACGGGAGAGGCCGCAACAGTGAGAGGCCCACGTACCACAAAAATTAAAAAAAAAAAAAAAAAAAAAAAAAAAAAAAGCCATTAAAAGCTAGAGGTTTGCATGAGATCACCAGTGAATGGACCTAGATACAAGAAGGATCTTAGGACCAAGTCTGAGGTATTCCAACAGTTGGAAATTGGAGAAGATGTGCTAGAGAAGGAACTAGAGAAGGAAACAGCTAGTAAGGCAAGAGAAAAATCTGGAGATACAGTAATTGACCCAAGAGAGGAAAAAGGGTCAAGGAGAAAGATGGCTACAATAGCATCTCAAGTGGTCTTCCTGCTTCCATCCTTGATCTCCTATGGTTTTCTATCAACACAGTAAGCAGCCAGAGGGATCATTTAAAAACAAGTCAGTTCAGGGAATTCTCTGGAGGTCCAGTGGTTAGGACTCCGTGCTTCCACTGCAGGGGGTACGGGTTCAATCCCTGGCTGCCTGGTTGGGAATAAGATCCTGCAAGCCGTGCAGTGTGGCAGGAAAAAAAAGTCAGTTCATATCATAACTCTGCTCAAAAAATGGCTTCCCATCTCAGTAAAAGTCAGTCTTTATAGTGTCCTACAGGCTCTAACATGATTTGCCAGCCCCCCCTTCCCTATCTGATCTTACCTCTTATTACATCTCCCATGCTCACTTTGTTCCAGCTACACTGGACCTCTTCCTGAAAACACAGGCACAATCCTGCTTCAGGAGTTTACACTGGTTGTTTTCACTACCTAGAATGTTCTTCCTTCACATATCCTCATGGACTACTCTGTTACCTCCTTCAAGTATTTCCTCAAATATCATTTTCTCAATAAGGCTTACTCTTCCTGCCCCTTTAAAAATTTCAACCTCTCTTTCAGGATTCCTGAGGCCCTCTGCCCTGCTCCAATTTTTGTTAAAAGCATTTACTACCTTTTGCCTTTTTATATATCCTTTTTTTGTTCTTGTTTTGTTTTTGGTTGTTTTTTTTTTTTTTTTGCCCGCACAGCACAGCATGTGGGATCTAAATTCCCTGATCAGGAGTCAAACCCATGCCCCTTGCAGTGGAAGCATGCAGTCTTAACCACTGGACCGCCAGGGAAGTCCCTTATATATCTGTTTATTATGTTTATTGTTTACCGCCTGTTTTCTATCTCTAGAATTTTTGTCTGTTCTGTTCATTCTAGCATCCAAAACAGTACTCGGCTCATACTAGATGAAAGAATAAATGAATGGTCAGCTGTGTCAATGCTGCTGAGAGGCTGAGTGAAAATATACTAGGTTTGTTAACAAGGGGGTTACTGTCAACCTTGGCAAACTGGAGGGTAAAGAAAAAGCCAGACTTGAAGTAAACTGGAGAGTGAATGGGATATTTCTGTTCTAGCAATATGCCGGACCATATTCCTTGAAAGACCCTTCAACTACAAAACAATTAGATCCTGGGTAAAATATACCTTCAAATATATTGCTGAGATCCCCATAAGTAAGGGAAATTTTGTTTGTTCACCAAACAAAACAATAAAAACCCAACAACCAAGAAATGAAATCAGAACTGGGAGCAGTGATCAGTAAACAAACGATAAATACGAGGTAACCCACAAGGGAAAAATCCTTAGCATCACTGAAACCAGGATTCTAATCCTCAGGCTAGCAGTAGACAAGGGCGGGGGGCACCAAACTGAACTCTCTTACTTCAGGCCACTTCGATAATGGTTCCTGGCAAAAGCAGACCAAATTCTTTCTGGAAGAAAGTCTCCCTAATTTAGGTCCACAGGATTCCCACAGATTAAAAGTAAGCAAATATAACCTCACAATCAAAGACTGGCAAGCACATGAGGCCAGCTACCATGACATGTGTAGAGGCCAGCATGGAGAGGAATTGAGGTTTCCCGTCAATAGCCAACACCAACTTGCCAGCTATGTGAATGAGTCACTTGGGAAGTGAATCCTCCAGCCCTGCTCAAGCCTTCAGATGACTGAAGCGCCAAATGACACCTGATCACAATATTAACAGAGACTCCAAGACAGGACTAGGTATCCAAGTCGCTCCTGAATTCCTGACATAGAGAAACTGTGAGAGGTATTAAATGAATACTACTGTTTTAAACCACTATGCTTTGGGTGATTTATACAGCACTAGATAATTTATCTAAAAAGCTCCTCATTAAGAAAAACTGGGCACAGGGAACTCTACTCAATACTCTGTAAGGGCCTATAAGGGAAAAGAATCTAAAAAAAAAAAGTGGATATAGGTATGTATAACTGATTCACTTTGCTGTACTGCAGAAACTAACACAACATTGTAAACCAACTATACTCCAATTAAAAAAAAACAAACAAACTGGGGAGGGGGAACCTGTAGGTAGACTAGTCAAGAACAATAGATAGAACACAAATTACCAATATTGGGAATAAAGAGGTGATATCACTACAGAAATTGCAGACATTAAAAAGATAAAAGAATATAATGAACAACTTTATATCAGTAAATTCAACAACTTACATGAAATAGGCAAGTATCTTGAAAAATATATGATTACCAAAACTGAGACAACGTGAAATAGAAAACATGCCTAGTTCTATATCTATTAAAGAAACTGACTTGGTTATCAAATTTTTTCCCACAAAGAAAACTTCAGGCCCAGATAACTTCACTGGTGAAGTTTATCAAACATTTAAAGAAAATCTTGGGACTTCTCTGGTGGCACAGTGGTTGAGAATCCACCTGCCAATGCAAGGGACATGGGTTCGATCCCTGGTCTGAGAAGATCCCACGTGCTGTGGAGAAACTAAGCCCGTGCACCACAACTACTGAGCCTGTGCTCTAGAGCCCGCGAGCCACAACTACTGAGCCCATGTGCCATATCTATCGAAGCCCGCATGCCTAGAGCCTGTGCTCCGCAACAAGAGAAGCCACCACAATGAGAAGCCGGCGCACCGCAAAAAAGAGCAGCCCCCGCTGGCTACAACTAGAGAAAGCCGGCGTGCAGCAACAAAGACCCAATGCAGTCAAAAATAAATAAATTTATTTAAAAAAATTTTTTTCCAGCAAATTAGGATTAGAAGTAACTTTCTCAATCTGATAAAGGGCATCTATAGAAATAATCGGTTAACATACTATTTAATGGGGAAAAATTGAACGTTTTCTCCCTAAGATTAGGAACAAAGCAAGGATGGTCACTTTCACCATTTCTATTGAACACCAGTGCAATAAAGAAAGAAAAAGAAATAAAGATCATATAGATCAGAAAGGAAGAAGTAAAGGGTCTCTTTTCACAGATGACATGATTGTTTACAATAGAAAACTTTTGAGAACCTGCAAAAGCTACTAAAACTAATAAGTGAATTTAGCGAAGTCATACTATAAAGGTAAATATACAAAAATCAATTTAATCCCATACATTAGGAGCAAACAAACATATACTTATGCTATGATCCAGCAATTCCATTCCTAGAAAAATTAAAACAGGTCCACAAAAAGACTTGCATGAGAATATTCACAGAAGCTCTACTGATAATAGGCCAAACTAGCAACTAAATATCTATCAACAGGAATGCAGATAAACTATGGTATAATACAATACTAGAATACAACTCAACAATATAAAGCTATTGATATATAGTATCAATATATGGAACAACACTGATGAATTTCAAAAGCATTTCAAAAACATTATAGGTCAAAGAAGCCTTATACAAAAGAATACATGAAGTTTGATTCACTTATGTGATGTTCCAGAACAGACAAAACTAGTTTACATTGAAAAAATCAGAATTTGGGGTTGGAGGCAGAGAATGAATGGGAAGAAGAATCAGGAAACATGGCGGGGTGATGGTAATGTTCTATATCTTGCTAGGTTTTGGATTACACAGATGTATTCATTTGTCAATATTTATTAATACTCTAAGATTTATTCACTTCACTGTATGTAAAATTTTATCTGTTAAAGCATAAACGAGTGCTGAACTATAGTTAATGATACACATGCTAAAGAGTTTAGGGGAGAAGTATATTGATGTCTATAACTTTAAAATGCATAAAAAATAAAATAGATTGGTGGATAGATAGATATGTGATTATAATTAAACATTATTCTATAATTGTAAACAAATAGAACTTCTAGTCCCATGAAGTTTTCTAAAATGAGAGACATGTTCTGTGTTTGCACTATCTAAGATGGTAGCCACTAGCCACATGTGGCTAATGAGCACTTGAAATGTGGCTGGTGCAAGTGCTGGTGCAATTAAATTTTAAATTTAATTCTCTTGTAATTTATTTACATTTAGGTAGCCACACGTGGCCAGTGGCTACTATACTGAACAGCACAGACAGAGAATACTGCCATCACTGCAGAAAGTTCTGTTGGACAATGCTGGTCTAGAAGTACAGAACAATGTTGAAAATAGTGATGATGAAAACAGACATCCTTGTTTTGTTCCTGACATGAGAATAGTGTTTCACCACTAATGTAATGCCTACTGTTGGTTTCTAATAAGTGCTGTTTATCTAGAGTAATGTTATAATGAATACAAACACAAAATATCTATAGTGATTTATAGCTTTTAAAGCATTTTTAGTGTATTTGTGCTTTAATAAATGCTCCACTATTTGGTAGCTGAGAAAACAAACTGAGATTCAGTTATAATTTACAGAAGTCACCAAATAGCAGTGGCAGAGCCTTGACTTTTCCATCTCCAAATTCCCTGTTCTATTGATTTTATCAATTAATGGCCACTGTAGCATCTTCACCAATGATATCATGATACAAACATCAAAGTGTACTGATCGGGCTTCCCTGGTGGCGCAGTGGTTGAGGGTCCGCCTGCCTATGCAGGGGACACGGGTTCGTGCCTCGGTCCGGGAGGATCCCACATGCCGGGGAGCGGCTGGGCCCGTGGGCCATGGCCGCTGAGCCTGCGCGTCCGGAGCCTGTGCTCCGCAATGGGATAGGCCGCAACAGTGAGAGGCCCGCGTACCACAAAAAAAAAAAAAAAAAAAGTGTACTGATCAATTAAGAAGAAGGTTGTGAACCTAATTGGGAAAAGAACTTGGAAAATAATAGATACATGTATATGTATAACTGAATCACTTTGTTGTACAACTGAAACTAACACAACATTGTTAATCAACTATACTCCAATATAAAATAAATAGTTAAAAAGAAAGAAAAAGGTTGTGAAACCTTGCTTATGATCAATCCTCAATATCTTTCAACAATTATTTTGAGATGAGAAAGAAAAGCCTGACACATTGACACTGAAGAGACTTTAGGAATTGTACAATTGGATAGCCTATATTTTAAACATCTACATGTTCAAGGTGAAGCAAAAGTTGAGAGATTTAGGTTTTATTTTGCTTTAGTAACTTGTAAATCAACTCAGGCTTTGCTAACATTTATTTTCTAATTATGTATTTCAATTAAGTCCCAAATCATTAACTATCAGGAAAAATGCCCAATGTGTTAGGTGTTTTGGCAGAGATTTTTATAAACCAGTCATAGCATAATAAGAAATAAAATCAGCCTGTGAGCGTAATAAGAAAGAAATGCAATAAGCGAAGCTTTAATGACATTTGCCCCTTACTTTTGCACAGGAATTACACTGTTCTATTTGAGACCCTCAGTATTTTTAAATATTAAAATGTGTTTTCTAAAATAAAATACTTTATTTTTTACTATTACACATACAGTATCTCCTAGAGCAACGCTAAAGTAGACATTCAATAAATATTTGAATGAGTGAATAAACGGATGGATGGATAGATGGATGGACGGATGGGACTAGGAAGAGGTGACATTTGTAAGCTGGACAGGCAATGTAAATTCTGTGTGTTTACTATTGTTGCCATTGCTTTTTAATGTGTAAAAGTATTCCCAGTTTTCTATGAACTACTTATGTACGACTCCAGGGTAATCCACAAATTAGACATTATGATATTCTGAAACTATAATTAAATAAAAAGTGAGATGGGGGATTCATTTTTAAAATCTGAGCTTAAAATTTAAAAATCCTGAGGCACAATTCATATCTGTGACACTCTGTCATTCTTCAGGCCCTCCTCAGCCATCATTGTTACTTCAAACACATGGTATATTTCCCAGTGGCTACAAGGGTCAGGAGAATTGGGACTATTTCACACACTTCTGTCTCTCCCAGCACCGCTCAGTGCCCATCAAACAGGAGATATTAAATAAAGATTTGTAGAATAAGTTCACTCTATTTATAACATTTAGAAAACATTTTAGGCTTTGCTCTTCTCAACCTCAGAGTATAGTTTCATATTTTTACACTTTCAAATCAGTCAAAATTGTTTGCAGTATAGTGCCTTGCATATATCAAGCCCTTGATTTTAAAAATTTGATATAAAATCATCTAAAACTCTGATATATTTCTATTTTTTAAAAAATTCATTTAATACTATGGTACATAGAGTAAAATATGATAGTCTCTTTCAATTCTACCCCATTTTTACTCTCCAACCCACTGGCCACCACTAACAGTTTAATGCTGCTCCTTCCTGTCTTTTTAGAATGCCTTGATATAAAGAGGTAGATGCATGCACACATGTTTTTATCCACATGGAGTGAGACACACATACTATTCTGCAATGTGGTTCCCCCACACTGACATGACATGACATCAGCACGCACAGCTCTACCTCATTCTTCAACAGCTGCTTGGTGCTACATCAAGTGGAAGAACCATAATTTATTGAACTATACCCCTGATAATGGCACGTATGTTTGTCTCCAATTTTTTAAACTATAACAAACAATGACTACCTTGTTAGCATAAACGCAGGAGTATTTCCATAAAAAAGTTTCTTTGAAGAATATATTATTTCTTTATCATCCAAAAATAAACCAGAATTTATTATGAAAAAAAAAGAATATATTATTTTTTTGCTGGATTCTGCCATATTTCCTTCTAAGAAGTCTTTACCAATGAACACTCCCACCCAATCTAGCCCTTGTCTTTATGTCCTCCCCAGATTGACAGTGGGAACAAGAAAACTCAGGGCTACGTTAAATTAGACTCAGGATTTCCCCAGACTCAATAATCAAAGATAAAATACTTTAGGATTTAAGGCTCCCAGGAGCTCAGTCCTACACGTTAGTGTCATTTAATCTAATCATTGTAGTTTAAATGAGAGTTGTCAGTTAACCTGAGAACCTGATTGTTATTTATAACATTGTTTCTGGAGGATAAACGTCATGGTTCTTATCAACTTAAAAACAACTTTTTGAATCACAACAAACATTTATTAAACTCCAGCATATATCAGGGATGTACTAGGTAACCAGGGGATGAAATTATTTCTGCCCTCAAGAAACTCATGATCGGGCTTCCCTGGTGGCGCAGTGGTTGAGAATCCGCCTGCCGATGCAGGGGACACGGGTTCGTGCCCCGGTCTGGGAAGATCCCACGTGCCGCGGAGCGGCTGGGCCCGTGAGCCATGGCCTCTGAGCCTGCGCGTCCGGAGCCTGTGCTCCGCAACGGGAGAGGCCACAACAGTGAGAGGCCCGCGTACCGAAAAAAAAAAAAAAAAAAGAAACTAACTCATGATCAAGAAGGTAGTCATTAATATTAATTTTGTTCAGTGTGATAATGAGATTATGGTTATATTTTTTTTAATGCCCTTCTAAAAGAGATTCTACTTAAGTATTTACAGGTGAAATTTCAGAATGTCTGGGTTTTGGTTGAAAATACTTCAGGAGGGCTTCCCTGGTGGTGCAGTGATTAAGAATCTGCCTGCCAATGCAGGGGACATGGGTTGGAGCCCTGGTCCGGGAAGATCCCACATGCCGCGGAGCAACTAAGCCCGTGAGCCACAACTACTGAGCCCACACACCACAACTACTAAAGCCTGCGCGCCTAGAGTCCATGCTCCGCAGCAAGAGAAGCCCCGCAACGAGAAGCCAGCACACCGAAACGAAGAGTAGCCCCTGCTTGCCACAACTAGAGAAAGCCCATGCACAGCAGAGAAGACCCAATGCAGCCAAAATAAATAAATTTAAAAAAAAATCTTATATTATAAAAAAAAAAGAAAATACTTCAGGAAAACCCTGAAAGAAAACAAAGGTAATTGAAGCAAGTGTTGCAAAATGTTAAAGAAAATGATAAAGAAGATGTGGCACATATATACAATGGAATATTACTTAGCCATAAAAAGAAATGAAACTGAGTTATTTATAATGAGGTGGATAGACCTGGAGTCTGTCATACAGAGTGAAGTAAGTCAGAAGGAGAAAAACAAATACCGTATGCTAACACATATATATGGACTCTAAGGAAAAACAAATGTCATGAAGAGATTAGTGGTAGGACGGGAATAAAACACAGACTTACTAGAGCATGGACTTGAGGATATGGGGAGGGGGGAAGGGTAAGCTGTGAAGATGTGAGAGAGTGGCAGGGACATATATACACTATCAAATGTAAATTAGATAGCTAGTGGGAAGCTGCCGCATAGCACAGGGAGATCACCTCTGTGCTTTGTGACCACCTAGAGGGGTGGCATAGGGAGGGTGGGAGGGAGGGTGATGCAAGAGGGAAGAGATATGGGAACATATGTATATGTATAACTGATTCACTTTGTTGTTAAGGAAAAACTAACACACTATTGTAAAACAGTTATACTCCAATAAAGATGTTTAAAAAAAAAATGGGCAAAAGACTTGAATAGACATTTCTCCAAAGAATATATACAAATGGCTAATAAGAACATGAAAAGATGCTCAATATCATTAATCATTAGGGAAATGTAACTCAAAACTACAATGAGATATCATCTCATACCCATTATGACGGAAAGAAAAAAAAATCTTATATTATAAAAAAAAGAAAAGAAAAGAAAATACTTCAGGAAAACCCTGAAAGAAAACAAAGGTAATTGAAGCAAGTGTTGCAAAATGTTGATAAGTGCTGCATTGGACCGATTGGTATATGTGGATTCATTGTCTCTAATGAATAGAAATATAATAATGTGGGTTCACTACTTTCTCTACTTTTGTAAATACAAATAACAAAATTCTCTTATTCTTCTAGGAATACCAATCAATAAATACAAAATTTCAATATAAGAATATAATAAAGATGTGTGCACAAGAGGCTATGGGAGCAGAAAAGGGCCCAGACTGCTTGAGTGAGACTGAGAAGGGCTGAGGAGTGGTAACAGCACAACTCTGGCGTCATACTACTTGGGTCCAAATTCCAGCACTGCGCTTTTTTTTAACTATGTGACCTTGGGCATGTAACTTAGCCTCTCTGTGCTTCAGTTTCCTCTATAGTTAAAGGGGGATAATTATAGTACCTAACTGAGGATCAAATGAGATAATACTTGCAAAGCCCTTGAAATAACACCTGACACATAGTAAACATTAGGTAAACTGCTTGCTATCATTTATTACCATTATCAATGTTACTATGAAGGCTTTTCAGAGATGTCTTCAGGTAGAGATGTTTCATGAAAAGATCAGAGAAAAGCAACGTAATGAAGGCCAGTCAGGTATAGGTGTGTGTGTGTGTGTGTGTGTGTGTGTGTGTGTGTGTGTGTGTCTGTTGAGGGGAGTAAGAGGGAGGAAGTGAACCGGATTCCCATATTTCTAGCTTACGTGACCAAATGGATAATGACATCATTAACAGGAAAAAGAGATGAAGGAGACTTTACCACTTGAAAACTGTATTTCTAATCATATAAACAAATGACAAAGTATTTAGCAAACTGAATTACCTCAGAATTAAAATATAGTTCCCAGATTGAGAAGGTAAAAAACTGATGAAAAATTGGCAGCATGCAAGTTAAATGATAAAGATTCTAAAAATACTTTAGGGGATTTTATCTGGAATAGTAAACATTATTGTTATACAGCTCACATATATAACCTAAATAAATGAATTCATTTTAGTACTAGAAGATAACTGGAAATAACATTTCAGAAATCTAGCAACTCGGATATTAGTGGAATTGCCTTAAAATAAATACATATTTCTAAAAGGTTATAATCAAATAAGGCAGGTGTCATGGTTACCACTGGATCCTTTCATATAAGTACTACCTGAGAATTCTCGGCAGTGTTTGGGTCCCCATTAAAGCAGATATATGTATGGGGGGCAGGGGCAGAAAAGAGCAAAAATCATCTCGGGAATATTTTACTTTGAGTACCCTGAGGTCATATCCCTCTCCAGGAACCACGCTTTCTTCCTGTCAACAGCCATGACATCTATTTACTTAATAATTTCTCTTTAAAATTTGAAAAAACTTTAAGGGAAAAATAAACAATTTAGCAACATGTCATTGGTCTATTCATGAATATACCTATGCACCAATTTTCATTTTAATATTTAATGTTATCTATTTAATTTTGAAAGAATCTCAAACTTTCAGAGAAGTTGTAAGTATAGTACAAAAAACTTTTCTCTCCAACCATTTGAGAGTAGTTGCTGACATCATGCTCCATCACCACTAAATACTTTAGTGTGTTTCTTCTGCAAACAAGGACATTCACCTAAATAATCACAATAAAATCATCAAAGTCCGGAAGTTAACACTGATACATCCCTACCACCTAATCACCAAACCCAATTCAAATTTCACAATTGTCCCAAATAACATCCTTTACAGTGAAAGGATCCAGTTCAGAATCACAAACTGCCTTCAATTGTGTTACTTTAGTCTCATCCAATCAGCAACAGATCCTCTAGTATTTCTTTGACTTTCATGACCTGGACACTTTTGAACATTACAGTCAGGTACTTTGTAGAAAGTCCTTCATTTAGGGTTTGTTTGATGTTTCCTCATGATTAGATTCAGGTTAAGCATCTTTGGCAGGATGACACAAAAGTGATGCCGTGTTCTCATTTCCTATTAGGTAGCAAATAATTTTGATTTGTCTCATTACTGGTGATTTTAACTTTGAGCATTTGATTAAGATGGCATCTGCCAGGTTTTCCCACTATAAAGTTACTCTTTTCACCTTTATAATGTAGTATTTTTTTGGCGAGGTATTTTAAGCCTATGTAAATATTTTGTTCCTCAACAAACTTTCTATTTATTCATTTCTTTATATCAGCAGGGACTCGTGGTTTCCTATTTTATTTATTTATTTATTTATTTATCTTTGGCTGTGTTGGGTCTTCGTTGCTGTGTGAGGGCTTTCTCTAGTTGCGGTGAGCAGAAGCTACTTTTCATTGCGGTGCGTGGGCTGCTCATTGTGGTGACTTCTCGTCGCGGAGCACGGGCTTTAGGAATGCGGGTTTCAGTAGTTGTGGCTCGTGGGCTCAGTAGTTGTGGCTCGCAGGGTCTAGAGTGCAGGCTCGGTAGTTGTGGTGCATGGGCTTAGTTGCTCCGCGGCATGTGGGATCTTCCCGGACCAGGGCTCGAACCCGTGTTCCCTGCCTTGGTAGGCGGATTCTTAACCACTGCGCCACTGGGGAAGTCTCTCCTAAGAATCTCATATTTATTGTGACGTTGAAATTTCCCCTGATTTGGCTAATGGGATTCCCCTTCAAGGTGACTTCTGTGTTCTTTTGACACATCATTTTTGAGCACTTTCTACTTTCTAGCACAGCAAGATGTCTCAGGCACATTTTGTTATTTTCTTGCTCTAGCTCTGTGTCAGCCATTTCTCCAAGGAGCCCTAGCTCTTTTTAATGGAGAATGGTGTTTGGAAGCCAAGATATGGACTCAGATGTGCATTCATTGTTATTGGGGTATCTCTGCTCACAAGCCTTCTCGATGAAAAAGCTAAGAAACACATGCAGGTACGTGACATATACGCACTTTACATCCAGTTTACTCCTATACATTTTTTTTTTCTCTCTTTTTTTTTTAACATCTTTATTTGAGTATAACTGTTTTACAATAGTGTGTTAGTTTCTCCTTTACAACAAAGTGAATCAGTTATACATATACATATGTTCCCATAACTCTTCCCTCTTTTGTCACCCTCCCTCCCACCCTCCCTATCCCACCCCTCTAGGTGGTCACAAAGCACAGAGGTGAACTCCCTGTGCTATGCTGCAGCTTCCCACTAGCTATCTAATTTACATTTGGTAGTGTGTATATGTCCCTGCCACTCTCTCACATCTTCACAGCTTACCCTTCCCCCTCCCCATAACTCCTATACATTTATTGAAATCTGTGAGTTCACATACACACCTCTAATTCCGGTCTCGTACCAGAGGATTCATTCTAACCTTCTCCCTTTCCATATTTGTAATTCCCTTCTCTAACAGTGAGAAATCTGGCTTCCCTTATCTTCAATATATTTACCTATTGCATCTATCCCCCTGTGTAACCAAACTGCCATTGCTACCACTCCTTCCCCGCAAAGATGCCCTACTTCCTCACTTGAGCTCTGACGCCTCGTCCTAGGCTGCCCTACTTCATGGATATTCTCCACACCCCTTGTGTTCTGAAGTCCTGCAGTAGGCTTCCAACCTGAACAAAAGCCCTCCTCATCATGCATGGACTCTGAAACAGCCCTCTCAGGCATCCTCACCCCACATTTGCTCCAACATCCTGCTGCTTGGGGGCTGCCCCTCCAACCAAAATGCTGTTTTTACCCATCTTGTGCTCTGACGCCCCCCTATGTAGATAAGGGGGCTCACCTTGCACGGGCTCTGGCACCCCACACCAGGGTGCCCCTTTGTGAGGACGCCCTCCTCGCCCCTGCTGGCTCCAACACCCCATCCTGGGCCCCCGTGCCGGCCCACCCTGCATACACTCCTACTTTATTTGGCCACACCTAATGGCTTTAGGGCTGAATTATTCAGAAAGGCAAGAGAAAAAAACATACAGCTGTTTTTACATGAAATCATTGTCTTCTGTTATTAAGACTTTACTTTTGACCCTGTATATAGAACATGACTTAGCTAAATCACTCATGTAATTTTTCCTTTAAACCAATACATCTCATAAAGTATTGAGTTTACTTAAGACAATGTTAATTTGCCCATGATTTATGATATCTCATATCACTAATTTATACAGTTTCTCCAACATTTGTTTCAAATCACAACTTCAATTAAAGGTGTTTTTGGGACTTCCCTGGTGGTCCCATGGGTAAGACTCTGTGCTCCCAATGCAGGGGGCCGGGGTTCGATCCCTGGTAGGGGAACTAGATCCCACGTGCACACTGCAACTGAGTCCGCATGCCACAACTAAGAGTCCACATGTCGCAACTAAGAAGCCACATGCCACAACTGAAAAAAGATCCCACGTGTCACAACTAAGACTCGGCGCAGCCAAAAACAAATAAATAATATTAAATAAATGAATAAAGGTGTTTTTATCCAAAATCAGGGTAGAAGTCAAAATCCTCACACCTTTCCTGCCACCCTGATCTCTATGCAATTCTCAAAATAGCCAGCCACTCCTGCCTTAGGGCTTAGGGCGTCTGCCAGGTTGTTCCTCTCCCGGAACACCTTCTCCTCAGATGCCCCATTGCTCACTCCAGTAACTCCTTCAAGTTTTTGTTCAGATGTCACCTTCTCAATGAAGTCTATTCTGACAAGCTTATTTAAAATTGCAACTGCCCCTCATCCCATTTTCCCTGCTGTTTTCCATAGCACTCCCCACTTTCTAATATACTACTGATATACTTATAGTACTACATATTATGTTTATTTTTCATTGTCTCTCTTCCTACCATTTCCACTAAACTGTAGCTCTGCAAGGGCAGAGATTTTGAATATTTTGTTCATTACCTAATAAATATTTGTTGAATGACGACAGCCATTTCCTGAGGTAGTTTGAATTCTAAAACTAAATTCAGAGCACCATCTAGTGTTCTTAGAAGGATGTCCTGATTAACTCAGACTTCTCTGCATCAGCCATGATATAAACAGTACTGGTTTAATCAATTCTCAGTAACTGTTTTTTTACTGCCCTCTGTGGTTCCATAGAAAGTAGAATGATTTCAGTGATTAACCTGTCATGGGACTTACTGGTTTCTCTAAAAGCTATCTCTTCTCCACTGACTTGCCTATTGCTCCCCAGAACTTCTGGGAAGTAGGAATGTCATGAAGATCTTATATCTTTTAATCTGAGGGCATCTCCCCTCCCCACACTGCCAAAAACCAAAAAACAAAAACAGGGTAATAGCCTTTGCTGGTTTGGTTACCTACACCATTTCTCCAGAATATCACAATCTATATTTATTGATTAAAAATTTTTTGATTTGACTACAAAAGCCCCTAAATCAAAGTGATAAAACACTAGCAAGGGTAATGGTAATATTATTTAAAATAGTATCAGGATTCTCTAAGACAATGAGGACAATCTTCTGATTTAGAAAATATTGGCTTCCTTAGTTATGACAAAGAGGGAAAAATGAAGAAAATGAAAGCTGCCTTAAAAGCACTGACACATTTAATATTTAAGAGTAAATAATGAAGAGAATACTTAGCTGATGTTTACTGAATGCTTATTGTGCCCAGCACTGTTCTGAAAGCTCATTAATCATCTTCCCAACTCTATCATGTAGGTTCTCTATATTAAGCCCCATTTTTTAGATGACAAAATGGAGACACAGAGAAGTTAAGTAACTTGACTCAAGTCACAGAACTAGTGAAGAGTGAGGCCAGGATTCAAAGCCAGCTAGGCTGGCTCCACAGTCCATGTCCATGAGCTCACGCCCATGCTTTTATTCACCTCCCAACAGAAACAGGAACGATGCTGCTTGGTTTCACAGTTCTTGGCTTGGTCAAAGAAATTAGTTTACAATGTCCTCATCTTCCAAAAACGAAACAAGGCAACCATAAAAGAAACAGGCATATACAATTATCCTAGAAATAAAGTTTAATTCTTTTCACAGTCAAGAAAGTAGAAGCTATGGAATTTGCCTTTCCAGGGATTTATGTTTTAGCCACAAATTTGCAATCTAAGGATGCTGTGGCAAAGAGCAAAAGCAACATTAATATTAAGGTCAAAGACCAGAGGGTGGTTTGCGATGGGCACAATGAAGAATCGGTTGGTCCTGGCTGCCAACCCACCTCTTTTGGAACATACTCCTCAGAACTTCTGATTCTACCCCCTCAATTGCCCAAAGCTTCTTCCTACTCGACCACAGGTTCAAATGTTTTAGAGTCGATGGAATGACTCAGGTTCCCAAAATATCAATTAATATACTCATTTCTTGAATTTGGTTCATCTCAGCTGAATGCTAAGAAAACAGCTGAATTATCTGTTAAAGTGAGTCTCATTAAGGAGTGATTTATTAGGTAACATCTAGAATTATTTGCATTATATATTATACTCTCAAAACGAGCATGAATTACCCCAGAATTTCAGATTGATGGAGTCTTTCAGGGGATGTTTGTAAGTGGGAAGATTCCCAAGCTCTCAAGGTGATTCTGGAAATGGTGCCCCTCTCACCATCCTCAGCTGGAACCAAAGACTCTTACCTAAATATTTACTTGACCCTTTAAATTTTCTAAAATACAAGGTTATTTGGTAAAGGGAAATGGTTATTTTCCATTTTGGATAGAGTTTGTCAACATGTGGTTTGAAGATGACCTGCTTTGGATTTACCTGGGAGATTCCCAGTCCTACCTCTGACCTACTGCATCAGAATCTTCAGCTGGGCTCAGTAATCTGTATTCTAACAACCTCTCCCAGATGACTTTTATGTGTGCATAAGTTTGGTAACCACTAACCTAAGGGGATAATTTTAAAAGGTAAAGCACCAGTGGTGTCATTTGGGTTGTTGGATTCTTTCCTATTATATACCGCAGACCAGAACTTCAAGAGGTATCATGTAAAAACTTAATTATAAGAAGATCAAATATAATTTTAGGAGACTAATAATTAACAAATCTACTTACAAGACTGTATGTCTTTTTTTTGTAAATTATATTGTGAAACGTCTCAATGAATTCTTTGGTGGATGTCGTTTAATCCTGCCCTGCCTTCCATAAAATTAACCTGCTGGCCAGTTTTTACTATGCTACCCACACAAGTCTCCAGTAACCTTTGAGGCATTCTCTCAACAAGCCTCATTTCCTGTATGAAAGGAACCGAGTTTGGTCAACTGTACAGTTGGTCAACTAGGCTGATTAAACTTAAACTGGTTATCAAAGGAGACTGCAATTCTGCAGTTTTAAAGGTGTTTTAAAATAGGAAATACAATAATTTTTCTGGTTGAGCAGAGTGAACAGTAGCCTAAAGCTAGAGGATCCAAATGGAAAGCCTTTTAAGATTCTTTCTAGCTTTATAATTTGACTAAACTGCCTCTCCACCCAACTGAACGTCAACCTTGTTTTTGTTTGCTTTGTTTTTTAATCAGCTGAGCCTGGCAAGAATTCCTTGCCTCTCTCTGATAATATAATAGACTCTTGAGAATCCTTGCACAGTTCAGGTGCACGGAACATACAAAACAGGAAACCATTTAACTTGATGATAATACCCCACCCAGATAATTCAGATACCTAAGATAATTTTTCATTGGAGTTATTTAGTTTGGCCAAGTTAACTGGCCAAACCCCTTCAGTTGCACCATATAACTCTTCTTCACTTTGTTTTCACATGTCACTTACTCCTGATTCTTATTGTCACTAACTTTCTTCTTCTTCACTTATAATCTAATTACAGTTCAACCAAGAACTTTACTTACCCTGAAAGTCTTCCTTCTTTACAGCCAGGTTGCATGCCACTGTGCTGACAGACAAGAAGTGTCGAAGACCAGAGTTGTATTGCTGAGATCTGTATGATGCCGGGTACATCCAAGCAGCTGGGAACCAGTAACACTGTAAGAACTGACTCCAAACCACCTTTCAAAAATTAAAGATCTCGGGCTTCCCTGGTGGCGCAGTGGTTGAGAATCCGCCTGCCGATGCAGGGGACGCGGGTTCGTGCCCTGGTCTGGGAAGATCCCACATGCCGCGGAGCAGCTGGGCCCGAGAGCCATGGCCGCTGAGCCTGTGCATCCGGAGCCTGCGCTCCGCAACGGGAGAGGCCACAACAGTGAGAGGCCCGAGTACCACAAAAAAAAAAAAAAAAAATTAAAAAAAAAAATTAAAGATCTCTTCTACAGGGTGACTAGTTGATAAACAATCTAAGGGGAGAGCTCTTATTGAAAGTTTATTGAAATCTAAGGATTATTCTGTGAAACTATACTGCAAGTCTACCTGGTAAAAACTTTAAAAATTGATTCTATTTTTCCTTCAAGAGATCATGGTAAAATCTAGTATTTGAGTTTAAAATAAGTAACTTCCATTCCGGTTACTCTATTTGGATTTGTTCCACTGTACCTGGATTTATTCCAATTTATCTGTGGAATCGGGCAACTAATAATTTTTATTCAGCATTTCTTATACTTCTTGAATGAAAATGGGATGGACTGGTGGGATTAATGGCTAGATATTTAGACGACACTAGTGATTCTGCCATTTTCTCTGTATAATGATTCTTCTCTAAGGAATGTGGACATATAGAGATGGACAAGAGGCAGAAGTCCTAATCCAGACCGAGTTCTAGAAGTAGAGCTTCACTTTTCTTTCCTGTAAAAAATGTTAGAGGCTGAGGAAGCTATTTAAAGATTCTTCCAAAACTTTAACAGAAATGCTAATCAGTTACCAGCATAATAAATCAGTGCACCCTGACTTTAAAAAGATGTTTTGTGATTTATAGGAAATATGGAAGTCTGAATTGTGGCGTGTCAGTCTCTCAAGGCCAGGTTAGAACTGACGAATTGGCAGCAAAGTCACGCTTTTAACTGAATATACTGATATGCAAGTGCTCAGAAAAAGTCTTACGGAGTCTACTGTCCACGAATTTACCAGAAAGCCAAGTTAACGACACAACTGATTACTCAGATCTGAGTTAGCCAGCACCATTTTGCTGGGGAGGGGAAACTGGACGCTTCAGGCAGGGTTGGGAAGGTTACAATTTGAGGAAACTAAAGAAGGCGCCAGCAGGGAGGTCTCCTTCATGGTCTCTGACGAAAAATGTTGCGGGAGTACTCAAACCGCCCCAAATTCCCCAGTGCTGTCCTCACTCGACGCTCTGGTTCCAGGAGACGCACGCCTTGCTAGAGGAAGACGGTCCCCTACGATTTACAACCAAATGCGCGGAAGTACGGCTGGTGCTCGAGGTGCGCAGTAAGGGCCGCCTCCGCCGCCTCGGAGGCCCAAGCTCGCAGGCAAGCCCAGAGCAGCAAAGGAACCTCCGGGCCCGCCCCGTCGTGGTGACGGGCGTCACCGCAAGCCAATGGGCGCGCCGGGAGGCGGGGCAGGCCGGCCAAGGGGGCGGGATTTCCCGCGCGGCAGCGCGGCCCCTTGGAGCCTGGCGAGGGCTGCAGACCCATCAAGAGAGGGCGGGTCGGGGTCAGCTGCTGCAGGCGGGCCGGCGCGGGAGCTGTGGGCGGCCGCCGCGTCTTCTGCTGCCGCCCTCCCTCCGCCACGATGCCGGGGATCGACAAGCTGCCCATCGAGGAAACGCTGGAGGACAGCCCGCAGGTGAGGCGCGGGCGGCGGCGGGCTGCGAGGGAAGGAGCGGGGCTGGCCGACCCCAGGCCTGGCGCTGCCGCGGCCGCAGGTGCCAGCCCTGGCCTAGGTGGGCGCCGCCCCCCAGTGTCCCCGCCGGTAGCTGGCGGCGCCCCGAGCGCGGAGGCCGGGCCGCCCTCCCGAGGCCCGCGTGGGCCTGCGCCGCTGGGCCGAGAGCCGCGCGCGGGGTCTGGGACGTCGGCAGGCTGCGACCGAGCCGCGGCCGCCTTGGCTCGTGGGCCCAGCGGTCACGTACGCGCGCGGGGCTCCCTTGTATTTGACAAAAGATGCTTTATGATCGCCGTGATGTGAGGTGGTAAATCCAGATCCTGGAATTTTCTCTTCGAAAACCTCTTCGGAGAAAATGCAGAAGGAGAAAAGAGCCCGTAGACTTAATGATTTCTGACCAAGCTAGGGAAGGAAATGGATAGCTTTCGGGGGGGAGATGCTGAAAGGCTGTTGATATGCCCGTGCGGAGAGTCCTTGGCGAAGCCCGTCAGGGGTCCCGGAGCCTCCCGGCCGAGTGTCGTGGCCGTGAGTGTAGCCGCTGTCACTCGGGCCATGCTCGCCGAGTGGAGGACGGCGCCTTCGCGGCTTCACGACTGCTGCGCCCTCGTTGCAGACTTGGCTCTAATAAACTCATCAAAATAAAAGCCCTGTGTTTTGTGCGTTGGGGCTGATGCTAGTGTGGTTGCTCTAGCTTAAGATAGTCTAGGAAAACGTAACCATTACTGATGTTTTCAGTACTGAAGAATGCAATCAGCGATGTTAAAACCATGTTGGTAGGCGCTGTAACTTGCGTTGAGAAACTTCATCCCTAGGCCTGTCTCTTACACAATAAGGGATGTAAGACGGTGTTGCTGGTTGGCTACCACTTAGAATGAAATGTTGTTCATTTAGAACTACAACTGCACATATTTCATGTGTTTAATATGTTTAATATGACTCCAAAAGAACAGGAGGGAGGGGCTGGATCCCCCTTTACTGTATGATATGGCTGCCATGGATGTGGTGCCAATTTTGATTACCAGGTTGAAGTTGGGCTCTGATTGTGGAATTGATTTGGGTTTTTTTCACGCTGAAAGTTATCTTCACAGGCCAGTTGCCAGCTGGTAATATACTCCTATCAGCCTATGTTGACACAAAGAGAAACTGACTTCTTGGCTTATTTTGACTGCCAGAATAGCCAGTTCAAATGCTTAACGATTTCTGTAGTATAAAGTCATAAACTACATTTGTTTCAGATGTTTAGCAAAAATTTTGTGGGATGCATTGGTCAGGTGTACTTTTGTCGTTTTACTTTTTTATTTTATAAGACTCAACAGGTGCCTTACCTTTCTTCTCATACCTGGGCTTGCTTTTATAGCTCATAAAGACTACACACTGCTCAGAATGGGTTACACAGTGCCCTAGCCATGATTTAGGAGGGTATAATCTCTTGACTCATCTAATTTCTTGAACTTTTCACACAATTAGTTTACAACTTGAGCTCCTTTTTGTACAGGCATGTGCTGTATTAGTATTAGTTTTATGGTAATTTTTAATGAAATAGCCACGTTGATAGTCTTTCAATTTCTAGAAGTAGTAAATTTGAACTAGTTAGTGTTTACTTGGGAAAATTAATTGGGACAACTGGGATTTAGAAGGGTAAGACACTGGGAAGCAATTCTTGGGGAAAACCTGTGGCAAGATGGAAAGCCCTGGATTGGGGATTCAGGATATAAGGGTTTTAGTCATTACTGCTGCTTAGTACCTTCTACCTTAGGGCAAGTCACTTAACTTCTCTGAACTTCAGCTGTTATAGATAGTGAATGTTTTAATCTTTGTACTTGATTATGAAAATAATGGTTGTTTGCTTCAGAAAAATTGGAAGATACAGAAAGCACAGTTACCTGTCGTGCGCCCAGCAGCAAACTCTGTTAACAGTTTGCTTTCTTTTTTCTAGTTTTTTTCTCTTACACCTTCTATTGTGATTGAGATTATATTGTGCATAACGATTTTTATTTGGCTTTAACTACACATTGTAGCTTAAGTACCTTCACACGTTATTACATACTGAATAAAAAATTCAAAGGTTGCACATTTCCTTGACTCACTTAAAATAGTTGTCCTGTTGTTGGACTTTTAGAGTTTTTCCCAAGTTTTGCTTTTATATATAGTGCTAAGATTAATGCTTTTGGGCATCAATTTTTGTTCTCATCGGGACTATTTATCTAGGATAGAGTCCAAGAAGTTGAGCAACAAAGAGGAGGAAAACTTCTAAAGCTCCTGATAGAGATGTTTTTATTAGATTATTTGATCCTAGTCAAAAATGGCCTGCCAGTTGCTATGTAAAAAAGTTAGAGCCTGGGAGTCATGAAAGACTACCCTGAATTACAATTATCATTTTTTAGTTTTAATTTAAAGTAAGGAAGTATTAAAATAGGGGCATATTTGCAAGTCCAAACCCAGCTGATTGCACATAAACATCTTTAGAATTATCTTGCACAAACCATACCATTCTGTAAAAGATACCATATGTTGAAGTAGGAAATCTTAAGACTATACTAGATGCCTTATCAATGCTTATATATTATTGTTTTGAAAATCAGAAACAAAATTAAACTTTCTATTTAGTAAGAAAAGATATGATCTTTAAAAAATAATTGATTTTATATGTAGATAAAAATCTTATCAACGATCCATCTAAGCTAGAACTGTGCAGGCAAACTCCAGTCCCAAATGAAGGCTTTTCTCTTTGGTATAATATGAAATACTCAAAGATTATGAGAGATACTTTTTAAAAATTCACATTTTGACATCTCTTATATTGAGATGTCCCTTACAGTTGATGTTGTTTTACTTGTAATTGCCTGCAAATGTACACACTTGGTTATTTCTCCCAGTGACATAAGTGGCCAAGTGTAGCCTTTTAATGTTCAGCCAACAAATCAATTTACAACCACTTGAAGGATTATCAGTCTTTTTTTTTTGTCTGAAAATATTTCTTTGACAGCTAGTAACATGAAGCAAGTGCTGCCATCAAAACTTGCTGACTGGGTATCAATAATTTGGAAGAAAATATTGGAGATAAAAGTGGAGCACTTCTGAGAAATATTTGTCACCTACTCGTGGCACAGAATAATATTGCATGTGAAAACATGGCTAGCGGTGTCTCTTATGTCAAAAAATTATGCACAAGAGTTGAAATTTTAGGGTTATATTAAATTTGTGCAACTTGTGTTTTCTTTTTTGTGTTTATTTGAGAGTTATATGAAAAATTATGTCAAAGATCTGTTTCCATAAATATAAAGTAAAAACTTCAAGACATTAGAAAACCTGAATTCATAGCTTAATTGCCAGCATTGTTTTGTTTGTGACAGTAGTATATTAAACTGGCGCAGCTCACAGTGAATGCCGTCATAGATTCAATGAAATGGTGGTACCATATTGATTGCATTTTTGTAAGCTGCTAACTTTAAACAGTCATTATACAGTCTTGAACTCGATCTTATTAGCTTTACATAAGGAAGCTGTTTCAACCCTGTTTGAGGCTAAGAACATCTTTTAAATTTAAGTCCACTACACATTTTTGCATAAATGTGTTATTCCTTGAATTAGAATGCTAATTTTTGAAGAAAAAAAGAAAACGTAAGTGGCAGACTTTTCTTAAGAATGGCACTTGGAAACAAGATTCATGATG
Source organism: Kogia breviceps (assembly GCF_026419965.1). Taxonomy (NCBI): domain Eukaryota; kingdom Metazoa; phylum Chordata; class Mammalia; order Artiodactyla; family Physeteridae; genus Kogia; species Kogia breviceps. Next base: position 32,366,183 of record NC_081319.1, on the reverse strand, counting down.
CTTTCTTTTTTACATCTTAAAATAGCACTTGGGGAATGGCAATAGGGCATTAGAGCTAAAAAATAAAAAGATTCTGTCAGATCTAAATCTCTGGGGCATGGGGAAGTAGAGGACTGAGATAACTTGGACTTCATATACTGGTATAATGATTTTACGCTGCTTTTTAAAACAACCATAGTGACTTAGCTTTCTCTTCTGAAAATAGGAAGCTAAGGAATAAGTTGATTTTTAGAAACCAGCTTCTAAGGCTGAGGTATAAATTAACTATTTGTAGAATAAAAGTACAAGGTCATCTTTTAGATTTTAAGCTGTAGTTATCTCAATAATTCTTGGAATTTAATTCTTATCCTGCCTTTGGGATATAAAAAGGTGAACATACTTTGCCTTTATGCTGAGTTTCCTTATCTCTGATCCTTTTTATTGACAGTCTTAACATTTACTGACTGACAAGTTTTTACTCTTAAAGTGAAGGTAATTTTTACATGCTCATGCTCATTGTGGGCAAAAAAAAAGCGCCTAACAACGTAGAAATGTATAAAGAAGAAGAAAAATGATTCCAAATTCTGCACTCAGAAAAAACCTAGTTAGCATTTTACGGGCCACGTTGGGGAGGGGAAGGGGTACTATGGTGTTATTTTGGATTATGATGGGGAGGGGTTTGGCACTACTAGAAGAGACTATGGAAAAAGAGAAATAATCAGGGACTTCCCTGGTGGCACAGTGGTTGACATTCCACCTACCAATTCAGGGGACATGGGTTCAATCCCTGATCCGGGAAGATCCCACATGCTGCGGAGCAACTAAGCCCGTGCGCTGCAACTGCTGAGCCCACGTGCTGCAACTACTGAAGCCCACGCACCTAGAGCCTGTGCTCCGCAACAAGAGAAGCCACTGCAATGAGAAGCCCACGCACTGCAACGAAGAGTAACCCCTGCTTGCTGCAACTAGAGAAAGCCCCTGCGCAGCAATGAAGACCCAACACAGCCAAAAAAAAAAAAAAAAAAAAACAGAGAGAGAGAGAGGGAAATAATCATACTAAGTTATTCTGAAAAAAGATATTTAAAATATTTATACATGGAATATTGTTAATATAGTCTTGACTGATTCTGTAGATTTGTTTTTAGTTTAATTACAGACTTTTAATTCATAAAAATATACCTTTGTTGTTCCTTCTAAGGTTTGTGTAACATAGTTGGAAAATCTATCTGTTTTAATAAAGTGAAATTGAGAATAAAGAACCCCAGCATCTTGGCATTACTATCAAAAGAGAGAAAATAGATCAAAACTCAGAATTGTTAGAGTTCTAATATCCTGTGATTTTTCCATCTTTTAGGAAAAAAAGATTTCCACTTGATTTATATAATGGTTAACATAAACTTAACTGCTTTTATTTTATACAGACAAGGTCTTTACTGGGTGTATTTGAAGAAGATGCTACAGCTATTTCCAACTATATGAACCAGTTGTATCAAGCTATGCATCGGATTTATGATGCACAGGTAAAGAACTAAAGGCTGACTCAGTGCATTTATAAAATAAATCTTTAAGCCCATGAGGACAGAGATAGTGTCTGTCTTATTTACTGGTGCCTAGCCCTGTCCAGGGTGCATAGTAATAAACATTTGTTGAATGGGTGAATGAACATTAAGTATTTTGTATTACAGAGCTTACATTTAAATTACTAGTGTATAGTTTGTAGCACTACAGAAGTGATGAAGATTGAAGCATTTGCTCCTTTTCCCCAAACATAGTAAGGACTTTCTTAGTGAAACTCATTGATAATGATCTTTGCGTAAGATTTGACGTAAAACCCTGTATTGTCACCAGTATTTTCCCTAATCATGCTTTTAATCTTATGGGATACTTCCCCTTTTTGAGCAGAGGATTTGAAAGTAGCTAGCCTCTATCTAGTTAAAAGGTAATAAAGAGTAGATATAGCTCCGGGGTACTAGGAGATGAATTTTAAAAGGATGTGACTAGATTATTTTGGTTGAACAGGCATAAGATTTGAGGCTCTGTTTATGTAACTTAATTATAAGCCTTAACAGCAACCTGGGTTCTATGATAAACTCTCTTTGGGATTAATTAAGTGTACAAGTTTCTTTTTTGCCCCTTCTCAATTTCTCTTCTTTCTGGACTCAAATTTTCGTTATGTACTTTAAAGTTACTGTGATAGTTACTTATTTATTTTTCTTAGTGATAGGTCGCTCAAGAATTTGATTTCTGACCACACAGATTAATATGTAAAAGAAACATTACATATGTCATTATATTCATCACTGAAAAAAAACCTTTAATTAAACAAAGCATTTCCTTCATATGGCTACATTGCTATATGGTATGACTAGGTCACATGGTTGTATGTTATTTTGGTTGTATGTTATTAAATGCTTATCATGGTCTAGTATCAGCATCTAGAGAGAGGGATAATCAGTTATCAGTGTAGACTCTCTGAAGATTCTGGATAACATTGTGTACAGTTTACTTCTAGCTTTAAAGCTTTAACTATTCATTTTTATTAGCGAAAAAGAAAAAGCACACACCTGGAACACTGCTAAATTCCTTGACGGTGTCTGTTTCATGGTTTGAGTTTCCCTTTAAAGTGCTTAGTGGTAGTTCCCTTTCCAATGGCTTAATGAGGGGTTTTGAGAACATGTTGTACATGTACATGTTGTTATGTTAAGTGATAAATAAAAGTGGAATAGGAATCTTCAATTAAAACTTTTTTCTTAATCTGTAGTACTGTGTTAATTTGAATGCTCATCTTTTCCCGTAGAATGAATTAAGTGCAGCAACTCACCTGACTTCAAAACTTTTAAAAGAATATGAAAAACAGGTACTATATATGAAAGTTTTAAAAGTATAATTTAAAATATGCAGTGATACAGTATCTGTATAGATAAATAGAATTTCTTATCAATAATTCTAAGCCTTTTGGGATTCACAGAAGGTAATTTTGATATGCCATTGAAATTCCATTATGCACTTATATCTAATTGTAATGATTTAATGTTAGACACAGAGGTTATGTAATTTACCTCTCTTTTTTCAAATGAAGAAACTGAGGCTTGCTCAAGGTTACACAGCTGGCTAGTAGAGAAATTGGAGCTAATTTTAAATCTTTGAACTTCTAGTATGGTGTGCATTCCTGTACACCATGTTGATGGGTCACTTAGCAAACATTTTAATTAATGTGTACTACTTATATGAATTACATTATTTTATTAAAATGATGTTTTTAGAACTTATTCAAAATTTTAGAAGTTTTCTGAAGTTATTTAAAAATTAAAAATTATAATGTCACTCACAAAAGACATACAGCATTGGACCTTTACCTCATCTCTGTTTCTCACTTTTCAGCGTTTTCCACTGGGGGGTGATGATGAAGTTATGAGTTCTACTTTGCAACAGTTTTCAAAAGTTATAGATGAGGTAAATGCTTATTTTATTTTGCTTGGATAAGTGATCTTATAATTAAGTTACTGAAGTTGTTTAGCTTTTATTGGGAAGTTTATTATTATGATTTTATGAGTAAATCTCAATGATAAAAGATTACTATTTAAAGAAGGACCTTATTTCCAAATCTTGGTGGCTGCAACACTATCTTTGTCTGATTAAAGCAAATTGTTTTCAAGGAATAAGTATATAGATGTACTCTCTCTACTTTCATGTACCATTCAATCTTTAATTGTGTAGTTTGATGTAGGCAGGGAGAGAAGAGTTAAGCTGTTAGCCATAGCTGGGCTCTTTACAGTTTCTCTGTCTTTTACGTTGAGCAGTATTTTACCATTCAGTTCATTAATCCTTCCTTCCCAAACAACCAATACCTACCCTTAATTTCTCTACCAGTCAGCAGAACAAATCATTAAGACCTAGAAGCCAAGAGGAAGCAAGGTGGTGAGAAATGTTCGGAGAATCCATCCATAACTATTTTGTACTACTGCAGTGAAAGCTCTTTTCAGATGAGCCATTAGGTAGTTCTGTCTTTTCGAGTCTCTTAACTGGAAAAGTAGTGTTTTGAAATATTTTAATAACTCATCATAGCAAAATATTGTCACAGGAGATCAATTTAAAGAAATATTTATAGGAAATGGAATTTTTTATTGTGGTAAAATATACATAAAATTTACCATTAATGATCATTTTGCAATTCCCAGTGTTGTGCAACCACTACTGATGTTCCAGAACATTTTCATCCTCATCCCAAAGGAAACCTACTAGGTGCCTATTAAGTAGTCACTCCCTCCCTCCCCTCAGCTCCTGGCAACCACAAATCTGCTTTCTGTCTGTATGGATTTGCCTGTTTTGGATATTTCATACAAATGGACTCATACGATTTGTGGATTTTTGCGTCTGTCTTCTTTCACTTGACGTAATGTTGTCAGGGTTCATTCATGTTGTAGAATGTATCAGAATTTCATTTTTTGTTTTTATTTTGTTTTGCTGAATAAAATTCCATTGTATGTATACCACATTTTATTTATCCATTCATTAGTTGACAGACATTTGATTTGGGTTGTTTTCCATCTTTTGGCTAATGTGAACAGTGCTGCTGTGAGCATTCATGTACAAATTTTTTGTTTTTGTTTTTTCAAACACCAGTTTTCAGTTTTTTGGGGTATATACCCAGGAGGGGGAATTGCTGGATCATATAATAATTTTATGTTTAGCTTTTTGAGATACTGCCAAACTGTTTTCCACAGCTCTTGTACAATTTTACATTTCTGCCAGTAATGTAGGAGTGTTCCAATTTCTCCACATCCTTATCAACACTTGTTATTTTCATTAATTTTTTTTACTATTGCCATCTAAGTGGGTGTGAAGTGGAATCTCACTGTAGTTTTGATATGCATTTTCCTGAAGGCTAATGATGTTGAGCATTTTTTCCTATGCTTATTGACCATTTGTATATATTTGAGAAAGTATCTATTCAAACCTTTCCCCATTAAAAAAAATTATGTTTATTTTTTCATGTTTATTTTATTTTACTTTTTTTGGCCACGCCTCACGGCTTATGGGATCCCAGTTCCCCAACCAGGGATTGAACTCAGGCCCTCAGCAGTGAGAGCAAGGAGTCCTAATCACTGGACCACCAGGGAATTCCCTGCCCAATTTTTAATTGGGTTGTCTTTTAGAGCTGAGTTTAAGGGTTCTTTATTCTAAAGTATACAAGTCCCTTATCAGATATGTGATTGGTAAATATTTTCTCCCATTCTGTGGGTCGTCTTTTTATTTTCTTGATAGTATCCTTTGATGCACAAAAGTTTTCAATTCTGATGAAGTCCAGTTTATATTTTCTTTGGTTGCTTGTGCTTTTGGTGTCATATCTTAGAAACCATTGCTAAATTCAAGGTTATCACATGTTTTCTTCTGAAAGTTTTAAATGGAATTTTTTTGACTGTCACCTAATTATGTGATAACATCACATAATTTTAGGGTTCCCTTATGTAAATGTATCAGTACCTTTTTTAACTTTTTGGCCGCACCACTTGGTATATAGGATCTTAGTTCCCCAACCAGGGATCGAACCTGTGCCCCCTGCTGTGGAAGCACGGAGTCTTAACCGCTGGACTGCCAGGGAATCCCTATACCAACACCTTTTTACTAGGTTTTGTTTAGTTTCCATAATGCTGGTTGATTGTCTCTTTGTAGTTATTTGGCCTTTTTGGTCTTTCTTTTACCAGCTTAGCTCTTGTCATGCGGTACTTTCAACGCAGCTTGCTGATGCCATGATGTTCCCCATTACCCAGTTTAAAGAAAGAGATCTGAAAGGTATTGAAGTCAAGCTTATGTTTACTTTCATTAGCTGTCGGAAGATCACTGCTTTTAAAATGTGTAATACCCTATAGCTTAACCATTTCTGACTGTAGCAAGTGTCACTTTTACTTTAATTAGTTGCTAAACATTTACAGGAGCTCCTGCTAGATGTTAAGCTAGCTACTGAGCAGTACTGATATGAATAAGATGTCACATCCCTTGAGAAAGCCCAAAGAAGGAGATGGGTAAACAGATAATTCTGGTACTCTTATAATTAGGGATGAGCAAGGTGCTGTGGGGCCTCAGAGGAGGGTGTCAGAAAGGCTCCCTCACGGATGTGCCATGAGCACTGAGCAAGGAAGAATAATTTGCCAGGAGAAGAGAGTCACTGTTCTACTGGAGGGACCAGAAAGCACAGTTATGGGTCGAAATGCATGTGTTGTTTTGAGAAATTGAGTGTGGCTGCAGTGTTGGATATGTTGTGGGATGGCGGGAGACAACTATAGAAATAGATTAGTTGGGACTAGATCATGCTAAAGATGTTGGACTTGAGTTTATAAGCAAAGAGAAGACAATGGAGGTCTTTAAGAAGTATACCTTTGTTTTTGGAGGATGGATTTAATGCTAGGAGAATGGACTAGGAAGTTGTGAGAGTCCAGTGAGGTGTGGCCAGGGCCTGAACTGGGACAGTGGCGCAGGAGATGAGGCGTGTTGGTGGGCTGGAGTGGTGGGAGGTAGGGGCTGGTCCATCTAACAACCCATGTCTCAGTAGCTTGTGGTGGCTTTCTTTTTTTTCCCATTTAGGATTATTACATGATAAAATGAGAGCGTTTATAGACTTGGCTCTGCTTTCTTACAATTTACAATCTCAGACAATCATACAGACTTATTTACAAAGTATGTAGATAGAGTAAAAATATTGTACTAATGTATCAGTGGATGATAAAGTATTTGAATTATACATGGAATAAAGACAAATGTATTTTAGAGATAGAATTAATATTTGTCTTGGTAATCTTCAAGTATAATCTTTTCCAAGGTCAAGAAACAAGACCTCTTTTCTCCATCTAAGGGGACTGAATATCATAATCTTGTCAATAAAATGTTCTTTTTGTCATTCAGCGTTTGAACTTATTAGAATCAGTATCAAAAAATCAATAGGTTGGATTCTGGTACTAAATCAGAACATTTGTATATCTTAGAATTTGCAGTGTTTTGGTTTTTAAAAATTTACTTATTTTATGTATTTATTTTTGACTGCATTGGGTCTTCGTTGCTGTGCGCAGGCTTTCTCTAGTTGCGGTGAGTGGGGGCTACTCTTAGTTGCGGTGCGCAGGCTTCTCTTCTCTTGTTACAGAGCACGGGCTCTAGGTGCGCGGGCTTCAGTAGTTGTGGTGCATGGGCTCAGTAGCTGTGGCTCGCGGGCTCTAGAGCGCAGGCTCAGTAGTTGTGGCCCACGGGCTTAGTTGCTCTGCGGCATGTGGGATCTTCCCAGACCAGGGCTTGAACCTGTGTCCCCTGCATTGGCAGGCACATTCTTAACCACTGAGCCCCCAGGGAAGCCCTGAAATGGTTTTAAAATTTTGTTTTGGGGTCATATTACAATTTGTGGCAGGTACAATTTCTGGTGGTGTAACTGTTGTTAATGATAGTAAATGTTAGGCTAGTTGAAACACAATAACTTTTTCACTTTGAACGTTGAACTTCGAAATATTTGGAGTTTTAATAGTAGCTTAAATGGTAGTTACTGTTTTCTAAACAAAATTTAAGATAGTTCATAAATATGCTAAACTGAAATTATTCTTGAACTTTTCCAGAAATATTGACATTAAAGGAAGTGTTTCAGATTGCTAGTAATGGTAAGCTCTGAATACTTTGTACATTTATTTCTTGTAATGATGCATTTCTTTATCAACACAAATCTATGGCCAGATTTTATGTAATAATTGAAAAAAATGAAGCTAATTAAAGGTTTAAGTGAATATTATTTAAATCCTTGTTATTTAAGTTGCACTATTTATGCTAGAAGAAATATTTGAAAGGAAGTTAATAAATCTTGTGGTTTGTTTATCTTCATAATACCTAAGAAGGTGGTATATTTTCCCTTCCTTATTTTCCTGTCTATTCCATATTTTCTTTAATGAGCATTTGCTACTTCTGTACTAAAAAATACTTTAAAAAACTTTTAGTGGACTACTGTTTCCTTGGAATTAAATGTTTTTACCAATTTAATAAACAGAAACATACTTTAGGGGGAAATTTGGCTGTGGGGAACATTTGGGTGGAGTGGATCACATAGTAGGGGATTCTTATTTTACTTTAGTACATTTGTTGAAAGATGCACATGTGAAAACCATTAAAGCACTTATAAGTTTTGCAAAGTACTGTTGTATTTTTGTTAATAGTCATTTCTGTTTTCCAGATCATGATGCTGCAATTAACAGATATAGCAGATTGTCAAAGAAAAGAGAAAATGACAAGGTGTGATACATATTACTCCTTCAGTATCACAATTAACAACTGTTTCATTAGGTGGTCTAGTTTCTCCAGTTTAAAAATGGTAGCCAGCAGTTGCTTTGTATGCTTTGCTGTATTGCCCTTAGTTTATTCTTTCCTTCTAGTTATTTCAAAGCCTTTCTGTTAATTATCAGACAATTAATAATTGTCTTTTTAAACAAAATATTCTTCTGTTGATAGAGTTTTATAAGTAAACGTAACTATTCCAAAAATGTAATTGATGCCCAGGTGTAACATTGCCTCCTTTTGCTTTGTATTTTGATAACACTGCATTTGTTTTATATATGTATTCAAAAGTGTGTTCTGATATACAGTGGTTAAAAAGTTGAATTGTTACATACATAATTGAATGAAATTCTGTTTTGAGGACCTCCTCATTTACAGGGAATATATATATATATATATACATATATATATATTTTATGCTTCTTCAAGGAGTGAAATTCAGAAATATTATACTACATTTGAGGAGAAATGCATTTGAGTAAAGAACAAAGAACAGAGTATTAACAAGTTCATCTAGATGCTCCTTAAGATCATTTCTCTGTCAGTGCTTAGTCCAAGGCTTGATCAGAGTAGGCCTCCGCTAGATGCTTGTGAGTGAGGTGGTCTCTGTGCCCAGGAATTGGCGTCTGCAGCCTTGGCTGCAGCTGCTGGTAGGGACACAGTGACCACTGTGGGAATCCACAGTTGGGTATGATTACTGTGCAACAGCCACTGTGACACAAAAAAGGAATGTTTCTCTCACAAATTCAGTACAAAGATCTGCTTTCACTGATTACTTGATGGTGCAAATATTTATAAAATACATATGTTTTTAGATCTACATTACTTTGTTACTTTGCCATAGAGAAGCAGTTAAAGGCTCTAAGTATGAACTTTGTTTTATTTTACATTGCCTCTGGCTGTTCCAGGTATTTTTAAAAACATTCTTCCACTAATTCAAGTTATTTGAAAAATTTATTGAGCACCTACTATATGTTGGGTACTATGGGGGAACAATGTGAGTAGGCTCCACCTCTGCCCTCAAGTAGTGGATAATCCACATCTATCAAAGGCTTCCTGTATGAAGGCATGTGACTAGAGCACCTGCCAGAATACAAGGATGAAGAGAACACATGAATTAACACTGAGTTAAGTGCAGTAAAGAAGTCTTAACAAAATGCTGGGAGAGCAGAGAGAGGACAGTGTATCTTTGATTGGTAAGTTGGGATATGTTACACTTTAAGGAGGTGTCATTTGCATTGAAGCTGAGCAGATGTCAGTGGTTTGGGATTGGGGGAGAGGGCATTTCTGGAAGAAAAATGGCCTTTGCAGAAGCACATGGGAGAGTCTGGAGAGTGTAAAGGTTAAGAGCACTGGCTCTGGAATCAGACTGGTTGGGAACTAATATCAGCTGTGCCGCTTATTTTCCTGAGGTCAAATAAGCTGGTTTGGTTTGGTTACACTGGTTACTTAATTTCTGTATCACAAAAACTCAATAGTTGTGAAGAGGAAGGAGAATGCATGCCGAGTACGTGGCTTGTAGATTTTATTATTATTTCTAGCAGTAATTATGATAATGGAAAGATAATCATTTCAGTGTGTCTGGAGCATAGGATGTATTTGGGGGAGGTATGGCCAAACGACAAGAAAGGTAGTTTGGGGCCAGGTTACTATGTTAATGACTGAAATGTATGTTAGCGGGAGTGGGCAGCCACCAAAGGATTTTAAGTAAATGAGTGACACCATGCAATTGTGATAACAGAATGAAAATATTAGTGGAAATATGAAGAGGACAAGACTAGAGGGAATCCAATGAAAAGGTATCGGAATAGTTGGCAAAGATATTAGGAGAGTCTCAGCTAAGGTTGTTATTGAAAGTGTAGAGGAGGGAATACTTTTGGAAGATACTTCACAAGTAGAATTGACAAGACTTATGGGAGGAGGAGGAATTAAAAAATGAGTCCCCAAATTCTTAGTTGATGGGATGGATCTAGGAAAAATTAAGAGAGCTAAGAAACAAAGTAGAGGAGCAGGTTTTGTGAGGAGGATACTGTCTTCAGTTTTGTGCATTTCCAGCACATTCACGCATAAAGGAGCCATATGGAGAACTGCTTCCTCTGACAACTGGGAGAGTGAGGGGCAGGAGATAAAACTTCGGGAGTCATTGGTGTATTAGAATATTCTCGGTACTTGCTTTGGTATTCTGTGGAAAGCAGGAAGAGAAGAGACAGTGTATGTCATGTAACAGGTGCTCAATAAATATTCGTTGTCTGAATACAAGAACTCAAGGGACATAGTTTAAGTGTGGGTGAAGGAAAACAAGTACAAGAAAAGAGGAGCATTAGGGAGAGAACCAGAGAACTAGGAGGCAAGTGGTATGCTGTGAACTGAAAAAAGGTCAAAGATTAACGGCTAAGCTAATACCAGACTGTTTTCTGCTTTTCCTCCATGTTGTAGACCTTATCTGCCATGCTTAGTTCACTTACTATACCATTCATAGCTATGTGTGGAATGCTGCTTTTAATGTGCATTTAAAAAAATAAAGTGGTTGGTAGTAAAACAGGAAAACTATCTTAGCCAATATTCTGCAGGATTTCTATTTCAGAAAATAAAGCTATGTACAATTGCTGGTGATGCACCTTTTTCCTTGGGTAGTCTCTTCCCCTCAGCCACTACTAAAGATAATTCAAAATTAAATAAATAATAGTATTTTTAATCTTTCACTCAAAGGTGAAGTATGAAGTAACAGAAGATGTCTACACTTCCAGAAAAAAACAACACCAGACCATGATGCATTATTTTTGTGCATTAAATACTCTTCAATACAAAAAGAAAATAGCATTGTTAGAACCTCTACTTGGGTACATGCAAGCTCAGGTGAATATTGTACTGTGTTTTGGATTATAACTGTCTTAAGAACTTTATATTGTTTGATTTTTATGTTAAATGTAAGGATATTACACACTAAGGTCAAATACTCATTTGTGTCTGTGATTTTAAAGCATTTTTAAAAATGTCAGAGTGCTATTTTAAGGAAGTCAGGGATAAGGGTTTTCCTAGCAAATGAAGATTTCAAATATTTTAGGGTAAATGAAACCACTCACCTTGTATTTAGACCTTGCCCATCACAGCTGGGGACAGGGAACAGAAAGATAAATGAATTCCAAAGCTACTCCTATTGCTCAAGCTTCCACTCACTCTTGCTTCATAATAGATCTGAAAGAGAATGGACATGTTTGAGCTTGTCTCATGTTCCTGTCATACTTCCTGAGTTAATATTAATGGATGGGGGCTTCCCTGGTGGCGCAGTGGTTGAGAGTCCGCCTGCCGATGCAGGGGACACGGGATCGTGCCCAGGTCCGGGAGGATCCCACATTTCGCGGAGCCGCTGGGCCCGTGAGCCATGGCCACTGAGCCTGCGCGTCCGGAACCTGTGCTCCGCAACGGGAGAGGCCACAACAGTGAGAGGCCCATGTACCGAAAAAAAAAAAAGATTAATGGATGAACTCCAAAGTATTCCAAGAGTTGTACATCAGGAAGGAGGCTAGAAAATTAAATTTGGCTAACATAAGATGGAATAGCAGTCCCCTAAAAGCAAGAGTTTAAAGAAATTTGAATATTCCTTTGAATATGAGTACTTATTATTCCTCAGATATAAAACTTATCTTTGTAGTAAACATGAAATAGTTTATCCATATGACTTACTTGAAATGTTTTAAAATATATTTTCTAATTTTAAAAACTTGGTTACTATATGCATGTGTTAATATATAAGATGATGCACAGTGAAATTTAAGTGTAGTTTCTTCAGTGGCTCTATGCCCAGTAGAAATCATTGTAAACTACAACCTATTTTTACACAAATGGAAATAATCCTTTGTTTTTTACTTAACTATGTATCTTGGTGATTGTTTATATGATTCACTCTAAGTATTTTGTGTGTATGTGTTTCTGTTGTTCAACCTCCCATTCCCACGCCCTCTTGCCCCAGATAAGTTTCTTTAAGATGGGTTCTGAAAATCTCAATGACCAACTGGAAGAATTCTTAACTAATATTGGAACAAGTGTACAGAAGTAAGTATTTTCTTCCTTAAAATTGAAAATGAAGTTATGAGAATGATAAGTTAACAGCTAAATACCATAATCTAAAAATATTTACCACTTAATTTCTGAGGGGCTATTTTCCCTGCCGTGAGAGTGTTTCTTGAGTGGCTTGTGGATGCTTCTCGGTTTTCTCACCATCTTTTCCACAGAATTTGAACTCTGAATTTCATAACAGTGTCAACTCTGATGGTATTTTATTGATTGTAGACTAGGTTTTATGTCTGAATACAGCAGACACATAATAGTAATTATCCATAAGTGAATTATCTTCACAGGTATCTGAATTGTAGGGGATAGATGGGAGAGTACTAAATAAATCTTGCTTTACAAGCCATGAGAGATTAAAGAGACAGAGAAAGTAGTTCCAATCAGGTTCAGAGTCTGAGCAGAGATGTGGTTAATCTGCAATATGGAGGGAGATGAAAATGATTATTGTTTTAAACGCACAGGACAGAGCAGTTTGAAAATTCCTCCAAAGTATGAGTCATTCAGTGTGGCTTCATTAGTTTTGGAATTTGGTATTGTTCCCAAATATCTAAGTTTCAAGTAAAACGTAAAGCTGCTTTATAACACGCCACTTTAACCACCCATGCCACTGCTGTTCTCTTTAGGAAAATATATACAGAACAAATTTACAGATAAATAAGATGGGTAAGGAGTTCTTTGTCTGTTGTAGTTTGTAGTAAATAATCTGTTCCCTCTGTTAGTGTTCGCAGGGAAATGGACAGTGATGTAGAGACCATGCAGCAGACAATAGAGGATTTGGAAGTAGCCAGTGACCCCTTGTATGTGCCTGACCCAGATCCCACAAAATTTCCTGTTAATCGAAACTTAACCCGAAAGGCTGGATACCTTAATGCTAGGAAGTAAGAAAACTATTGTTATTTTCACATATTGTGTATCAATTAAGGTAATAGGAAGTGAATATAATAAATGATATCTCCAAACTGTTCCGATTTTACTAAATGTTGAATCTTTTTACTAATACCACTGTTAGTATTTATGCCAACTTTTTGACAGATGAGGTACATGAATAATTTTCAAAAGTAAAATTCTATTTAGATATTTATCAAATGATTTATAATTATTTTTTAAAAGTGAAACCAATTTGAGCTTAAATCAATCTAGCATAACATGTGAATGCTATTAAATATCATTGTCATACTTTAAAATATATGTAATTACACCATCAAGTCAAATTTTAGTTTTTACTTTAAGATAGGATAAAGCAAGTTAACCTAGCAGTAAAATAAATTCTTTTGTTTTGAATTTATTCCCTTGAAATAGTTGGACTGTATTTTATGGAGCATCATACAGCTGTAATTTGATCATTTCCAGCCTTGTTTTGGAAATATATACATGCACAATCACACAAGTGGGTCAGTTTACGTGAATTTACTTTAGAAACTGAAAACCTGATTTTTATATTTTCTAGGCACCTTAGTGCCTTTTTGCACGGTGGTTCTTTGTGATGTGCTTTATCTTTATCTTGTTTCTGGCTGATGATGAGATTTTTGATGTGTTGTTATTAAAGAGTGAATGTACTTTCTTCATTTAGTAAAACAGGCTTGGTGTCATCTACCTGGGACAGACAGTTTTACTTCACACAGGGTGGAAACCTAATGAGTCAGGCCCGTGGGGACGTAGCAGGAGGCCTGGCCATGGACATAGACAACTGTTCAGTAATGGCTGTGGACTGTGAAGACAGGCGATACTGTTTTCAGATCACTTCTTTTGATGGCAAAAAGTTAGTATTTTTCCCTACTATTAAAAAAAATTTGTCATATTTTAAAACTACTGAAATGTAGGATAATTCCTTTTCACTTGGACATTGTACACATATTTTAGAATTATTATGTATTAAGATAATTTTCTTTTTAATCTTGTAGAAATTAGTTGAATTTTCCTTTTTGACTTAGATAAATGATGGCTTAATATTTTGAGGTTGTCAAAGCAAGTTTATATGGTAAAGACCTGGGATTTCATGTTAAGAGACTTGTCACTGAAACTCCAGCATGGTATGGGGAAGGCAGCACAAGTTAGTGGAAAGACCTCCAACCTTGGGTCTTCCCTGGTGGCGCAGTGGTTGAGAGTCTGCCTGCCAATGCAGGGGACATGGGTTCGTGCCCCGGTCCTGGAAGACCCCACATGCCGCAGAGCGGCTGGGCCTGTGAGCCATGGCCGCGGAGCCTCTGCTCCGCAATGGGAGAGGCCACAACAGTGAGAGGCCCGCATACCAAAAAAAAAAAGAAGAGTTCCAACCTTGGGGTCAGAAAGTTCAAATTTCTGGATCCACTACCTACTTTGCAGTGTTAGACAAGTTACCTGACCTCTCTGAGCTTCAATTTTCTACATGTAAAATGGAGGGGGGGGGGTGTCCTTCATTTCTATTTTGTGAATTGTTATGTAGAATAGAACTCTAACTTATGTAATGTGCCTAGCATGTAGTAGGTGCTAATAATAATATTTTAAAATGTTAATCAAATATTTCTGATCAAATTAATTATTTAGGCCATTAATGTTTACATGCCATTTTTTTGTTTTTGTTTTTGTTTTTTTGCGGTATGCGGGCCTCGCACTGTTGTGGCCTCTCCCGTTGCGGAGCACAGGCTCTGGACGCACAGGCTCCGCGGCCATGGCTCACGGGCTTAGTTGCTCCGCGGCATGTGGGATCTTCCCGGACCAGGGCACGAACCCGTGTCTCCTGCATCCGCAGGCGGATTCTCAACCACTGCGCCACCAGGGAAGCCCTACATGCCATTTTTTAAACTTCTATTACCTTTGCATTAAACAAGAATCCCATAGAGCAGCTTTTAAAACAAATTTTTGAGAAGCACAGAAAAATACAAAAAGATGTATGAAAAAAATCTATAATCTCATTAACCAGAAGCAATAATTAACTTTTTGGTCATTGCCTTACAGTTTTTATTTTTTATTCTAAGTACATTTTTAAAATAGTTGAGGAAATACTGAATGTTTATTTCATCATACAATGAATGTCAATTACTGTGTGTCATTTATCACACTGGGTGTTGGGAGTCCCTTTGTTCATTTGTCAAAATTACCAAACTGTTAACATTACTGGTTGTATTTACATTTTTGTATTTCCAGTTTTTTGCTAATGCTTAACATGATTTCCCATTTCACATTCCTGGTGTGATTCAAAATTAGTGAAAAAACTTTTTTTCTAACTCTTACAATATTAACATCTATAGAAAAGCTACATATCCCTATGTTAGTGATTAATATGTTGAAAAGTTTTACTTAACCATATTCAAGGAAAAATAATAAATAATGAAGTAAAATTAGTATTTTCTATTAGGACACTGATTTATGTTTGAAATATATATGGTAAGTGTCAGAAAGTTGAAATGCATTGTCTTAGTGTCAATGTACCTTTGTTATAGGATTCCTTCTGAAAACCAGCACATTTCTTTTTTGGTACATCTTGGCATAGATAGACAAAGTCAAGAGTTGTTAAAATCTGAGTCCTGATACCTCTGATAGTCTCCTTTCCTTAAGATACTGGTTGGTTATGTGTTTTCTGTTTGTTTGTTTCATATTGATGTGTATCTTTAAAGATAAAAATGTCTCACTCATGTTAAAAGTACTTTAGAAAAAAGTTGACTGTCAAACTTTTTCTCTTTTTTTTCAGGTCTTCAATTTTGCAAGCAGAAAGTAAAAAAGACCATGAAGAGGTAAAATTTTATCTACTTAATTTCTTCAGCATCATCTTAAGATATTTTTCTGATGACAAAACATATTGATGTGTTCATTATAGAAATTTGGAAAATCCTAGTTAATTACAAATCTTTTTTTCATAAAAGTCTATTGTCCTCAAGCAACATTCTTAAGTTTCACGTGGAGTTTTACAACTGGACCTATAAGGAGAGACCTTAGAGATCATCTCTTGCTGTCTTTTTAAAAGCTCAAATTCAGAAATGACCTTGTGACTGCTGCTTTCTGGCAGGCTGTTAGTATCATGAGGCGAGTTTAATCTATTCCCTTCTCTTACCAACTCTGAGACAGTATTTGCTGCATTAAGAATATAGTGGCAGATGTAGCATGGCAGGAAGCAACTAAAGCTTAAAACCTTGGGGAAATGAAAGACAGAAAAACAAAAATTTGGGAGTGTTTGTTCTTCCTCATGAGTCTTGTTTTTGGCTCCATTTTTACTTGTTGTTCACCAAATATGGAAGGTAAGTTGTTATATAATTGTGTTGGTAAAAGACAAGGTTAGAAATTATGTAGAGATCAACTTTTATTTACTTCTTATGGAAAAGAGTAGGTATTAAAACCTTCTGGTCTCTGAGGAATACAGACATATGTCTGTTCTTTGCAGGGTTTACCAAACAGAATATTAGGTTAGCTTTGTGAGGCTCCTCAGGCACTGGAATACTTGAGAGTGAAGCAGAGGATGTGGGGCAGAGAGTGTTTTCTGTGTTATTTATAAACCTGAAAGGGGGGAAGTATGTAAAATACATTCACAAGGAATATATTTAGCTCTTAACTTTTTTTACATTGGTATTAATCATGATATCTGAGTCCAGACTGTCTTATTTGGTGGGGATTAGAGGGGGGTGTGATATAAAAAGATAAATATAGACTATTAAATTACAGTTTAACATGATAGCTATATTTTTAATTTCCTTGTATGAAATAAATTTGGGATTTAAAAATAACAAATCTCTTCAGTGTTCTGTTATACCTTCATATGTTGTACATATATGTGTTTTTGTATATAGGAAGGTATTTATCTCATAAGAAAGATTATATGTTATTTCTTCTAGTGAAACTTCTATGTCAGTTAAATATTAAATACTCTCTTTTAGAAGGGAAGCATTGTAGAAAAAAATATTAATCATATTTTTCTATTTTTTCCTCTTGCAGTGGATCTGTACAATAAATAATATATCTAAACAGATATATTTAAGTGAAAACCCAGAGGTAATATTTTTATTTTATGTATCCAGATCTGGCAAAATTGAATAATTCTGTGGTTTATATGGCTTTTATTGTATTTTCTCAAGTTCTGTAATCTTTTAATTGGCCCTTGAATGGGCAACTTTCATATATCATGAATAGAATGAGTATCTGGTCTTCCTAGAACAGTAAATTATTTCAGAACATACTGAAATCAGTCAACCAACAAATGTAAGTAGACATCAACCTTGTGTTTAGCACCGTGTTGAGCACCATGGAGAAAGGGGATATAGAAGAAAAATAGGCCGTGGCCTCTGCCCTCCAGGAGCTTATGTATGTGGGAAGAGAAAACTAAAACTTTAAGTAACATTTCATATAAATTGAAAGTGTATGGTGATGACTGAAAGCTTAAGATTTCAGAATATTAAGATCAGTATGGATTTTAGTTTTCGAGAAAACTCTGTGGAGATGGCAGAATCCTGAGCTAGGTAGGATTTGTCCAAATTTTGAGGAAAAGAGAAGACACTAGATAAGAGAATAAAAACAAAAGCACAAATGCAGAAATGTTGTGTTTGTGAAATTAGTTGTATAATTAGAATTGAAAGGTCTTGTTGGAGAGTAATAGAAAACTGAAATGTGCATACAGATCACCTGGGGACCTTGTTAAAATGCATATTACCTTTCTGTAGGTCTGGGGTGAGGCAGCCTGAACTGTCAGGTTTTGCCAGTTATGCTTTAAGTAGTGGGTATCAAATCAGATGAACTCAGCAGTGTAGACAGAGTTGTAGATGCAGTCCAAACATGCAGGCAGAACCCGGGGTGCAGAGAACTCTGGAAGGACCAGTGAGTCCTAACTGCAGTGTAGTTGGGAAGAGACTTGGTTTAAGAGAGGAACCATCTGACCTCTGCCAGTCTTGGTAGGCCCAGCTAGGCTGTGAACCCGGCTGCCTCCCAGGGCTGTTTGGGGCTGATGGGAGGCTGGGGGTGGGGGTTACGGTTTCAGTTGAGGCAGATCAGGGCTAATTTCTCTAGGAAGCCCTACCCTTCTAAGTCTTAAACTGTTGTTGGTGTAGTGGTTAATTAGATAGGACTGTTGGGGGACATGTAGGAGGCCATTATAGTTTAGGCACGAATTGAGGGTCTGAACATGGTGGTAACCTGAGGGAAGAGAGAAGAATGAATCATAGAAACACGTAAAAAGAAATTAGGTGGACTAGTTAGTAACTGATCGATGTAAAGGATGAAGAAACTGACCAATATGAAGGAGACAAAGATGACTTCCAGGTTTTAAGCCCAAATGAAGGGAAAAACAATTTGGAAAAGAAGAGTTCTGTTTTTACCATAATGGTTTTGAGGTGCCATCCAAGACACATATGATTTGGATGCCTAGGAAAAAAGTTTTGAACTAAAGAAGCAAAATCTCATGACCTGAAAAATATTAGTTATTTCTGTTAGTTTTATAATGATCTAATGAGTTTAATCTAAGAATATCAGTGCTAACTGTAGAGAAGTCTTCTGCTTTTAGTAACTTGATCTCCTGCCAATCTTGCTTTTTCTTTCTGTTATGTCACTTGGAAACAACAAAAAATTAAAATGCAAATTAGATGACGTGTTAATACCTAGGGAATACAAAGGGAATGTAGTGTTTGGATTTGAATAAGTCAGGCTTATTGTACTTTCCTGCCAATTATCAGAAGTCAGAGTTTTAATATTTTTCAGATTATCCAGAACTATTTTATTTATATTAATGAGAGAAGAAATTTTGATCAATTTGTGGTATTGTCTTCATACTTTTGCTAAGACGCAGAAGTGCAAAAATGTTTTGTGATTATTTTTTCTAATGTACATGCTATTTTATTTAGCTCATGTTTTAAATAAGTTTTAAATTATTTAATAAGTTTAATATTTTAATAAGTTTAAAAATATTTCTTATGGAAAGCTTTTTTTCAAATTTGGCCTGAAAATATCCATGATAACTTTATTAATAAATACACAGATATTTCTGAGCATAAATACATTCTGGAAAATCATGAAAACTTCAGCATTATAGTTATAAAGTACTTTAATATTTTGTGACTATTTCCTACTCCTTTTAAATTTCTTTATTTAGCAAATTTGAGTGCCCATATGCTAGGCACTGTACTAGGTGCTAGCAATACAAACCTTAATCTAAAAAAAATTTGATAGTTATAATTTTTTTTTTTTTTTTTTTTTTTTTTGCGGTACACGGGCCCCTCACTGTTGTGGCTTCTCCCGTTGCGGAGCACAGGCTCCGGACACTCAGGCTCAGCGGCCATGGCTCACGGGCCCAGCCGCTCCATGGCATGTGGGATCTTCCCAAACCGGGGCATGAACCTGTGTCCCCTGCATCGGCAGGCGGACTCGCAACCACTGCGCCACCAGGGAAGCCCGATAGTTATAATTTAAAGAAAAAATATTTCCTATTATGTATATTAGTAGAAAAAAATCAGATTTTCCCCCTAGATTTACAGGAAGTAAGAGGAAACTTAAGTTATAATGTTGTGAAGTTAATTGTGTGTCTTAATACTAAGACAAGAGAATGTGGAACTACTTTAGTAACTTCAATTTACATTTTACGTGTAACTCAAGGACATTCTGACAGTTCAGAGAGTTATATTTAAACTTTTGGTTTTCTTGCTTTACTAATTAGTCCTTTTTTAAAAAAAATAATAGGAAATTGCTGCACGAGTAAATCAGTCAGCTTTGGAAGCTGTTACTCCTTCCCCATCTTTCCAGCAGAGGCACGAGAGCCTGCGGCCAGCAGGGTGAGTTACCAGACTGAGCTATTTAAAGAACTATATGGGCTATTGAAAGTGTTAGCAAACACTTTGATTTTAGCAGTGCTAGTTACATTAGTACGAAATAGTTCTAGAAAATGTATTTCAAATTGGTAAATTTACTAGCAAGAGTGCTAAATAAATGATGATTCCAAATTTCCCTTGTGTTTATCTCTAGGTTAAAGTGATTTATGTTTCTGAATTTAGTAACTGGAAAGAAAGAAGTCTTTTGATAAAGTCTTTTGACAAAGTATCTGTGATTTGGGATTGTGTTTATTAAAATTTGTTCTCATTGACTTATAAAATTGTATTTTCTTTTCTCATAGTTTAAGTGTTTAATTTCCAAAAGAGAAAACTAAATGCAATGCCTTCTTGTTTTCTTCTGTGCTTAGACAATCTCGGCCACTGACAGCTCGAACCAGCAGGTCAGGATCCATAGGATCTGAGTCCACAAATTTGGCTGCCCTCTCTCTAGATTCTCTCGTTGCCCCAGACACCCCAATACAGTTTGACATCATTTCTCCTGTGTGTGAAGATCAGCCTGGCCAGGCAAAAGCCTCTGGCCAGGGAGGCAGGTGGGTGATAGGCAGGTCTGTAGGGCTGTAAGGCTTATGAGCCAATTTCTACAGTTGAGAGCCTTCCCTCATATATCTTGTGCATCAGCTATGTTTTACTTTCTTTGTTTAATTACCTAACAGAATTTTGATAGTTGGAGAAGAATCATGCAGGCTTTTCTCTGTTTTTTGCCTCAGTTAAATGAGTTAAGATAATTTAGTTTTAGAAATACTCAATTCTGGGGGCTTCCCTGGTGGCGCAGTGGTTGAGAGTCTGCCTGCCGATGCAGGGGACACGGGTTTGTGCCCCGGTCTGGGAGGATCCCACATGCCACGGAGCGGCTAGGCCCGTGAGCCATGGCCACTGAGCTTGCGCGTCTGGAGCCTGTGCTCCGCAACGGGAGAGGCCACAACAGTGAGGGGTCCGCATACCACAAAGAAAACAAACAAAAAAAGAGAACCAAAAATACTCAATTCTGAATTGTTTATCAGATCTACTTCTAAGGTATTTACTCTTAAAATTACAGAAGAAAGTTGACGGTCCTATTTTTATGTCATGACAGTATTTTTAAAATTCTTGAGAGTAATACATGTGCTACAGGTTTATTAGAAAATGTTATCTAGGGGACTTCCCTGGTGGTCCAGTGGGTAGGACTCTGTGCTTCCAATGCAAGGGGCCCAGCTTCAATCGCTGGTTGGGCAACTAGATCCCGCATGCATGCCACAACTGAGAAGTCTGCATGATGCAACTAAGAAACCCGCATGCCTCAACTAAAAAAAAATAATAATCTTGTGTCAGGCTAAGAAATCTCCAGGAAGGAACTAAAACATTGTCATGCTATGAATTATTAATGAATTATCTTTTGTTTATATAATGAGAAATCCTTGTCAAAGCAGTTAAAATTTTTCTTTGGCTATGGATGAAGGAAACGTGGCTTAAGGCAAATCATTTATTAAGTAGGTGGGGCACCTAATAAATTGATAATGTAGTAATTTGGATATACATGGCCGTGACCAAGAAAAGATAATTTACTCTTGATCACAGAAATATACTTAGCATTTGATATGATAGGTCAGACATGTATTAGGGAGATCAATTTCATGTTATCTTAAAGCCAGTGTTATTTTAGAACCACTTAGCTCTCTGTTTGTCTGTAAAACCTACTTTGGATTGTACTTTTCTTCCTTCATTGTGGGTGTGTCATGAGCCATGCACACTAAGGAGGGAGGGAGCTTCCATCTCTAGTTAGCTTTTCTTCTTGCATTCTGTTATGTATGCCTTGGGAAAAACAGGTTTAAGACTAGAAAATGTTCAAATTATCATAGTTAACTTGCGACGTGTACTTAGAGGACCTAAAAAAAGGATTTTTACAATCCAGGGAAATTCCTGGCATTTTTCTCATGTATCTATAAAGTTGAAGCTAAATTAGCCATTCCTCTGTCCTATTTTATTTAAATTCAAGAACTTTTGCAACATGTTTTATTATAATGTTGATTTTTGTGTGTCTATGGCTAAACATGCAATCTGTCCACATCTTCTAAAATATAGCAACTTTGAGTTCAGCCTGTTAACTTAGTGTGAGGGCAGAGGCCTTCATCACAAGTGAGTTGGTCATCAGTAGTGTTCCTTAACAGGAAGGGGTATTTTGGAGCTTTTTAAAAATGTATGTACAAGGTTTTGTGACTTTTAGTTTTTAACTCTGGGTTCAATGATTGAGATTCCTTCCACGTGGCTCATGATAACTGACCTCTGGATCATAATTTTTTAAAATACTTTTCAGGCGTACAAATCCATTTGGAGAATCTGGAGGAGGTACAAAATCTGAAACTGAAGGTAAAACAAGTGTAGTATTCTTATATTTTAGAAATTCTGAGAGCAGTAAACTGTGTGAAGAATTTGATGTTTACATTTGTTTTGCTGTATGCTGTTTTAATGGTATCTATACTTCACAGTTTTCTCTTTTCACTCATAGTACATTTAAAGCAACAGAACTTAATCAAACTTAAGATTTCATTATTCACACAAAATTATAGATTATGAAACTTTTGCCCTCATAGTCAAATTCTCATTCCATAAGATATCATTTGACCTTTTCCTAACAGCTGTTTTCTTCTGGTTTTGGAGCATAACTTTTTTTTTCTTTTTCCCATAGCTATTTACTTTGATATAATTTCAAACTTACAGAAAAGCTGTACACATAGTAAAAGGGATACTTTTTAACTCAGAAGTACCAATTGCCAAAGCATAACCTTTTGCTATTTGAGTTTGGGATCTTAATTCTTCTAGAAGATGAACATTGTAGTTAGGAGTTATTTCTAAATGCTTCTGCTATGTTGAATTTTTCATTGGAAAACCTAAAGAAAGCAGTGTATTTTATTCCTTAGGAAAAGAAATTTGGGATTTAAAAACACATAATGTACCTTGTTTTGTTGTAGATTAACCTTTTGCTATTTGAGTTTGAGATCTTAATTCTTCTATAAGATGAACACTGTAGTTACGAGTTATTTCTAAATGCTTCTGCTATGTTGAATTTTTCATTGGAAAACCTAAAGAAAGCAGTGTATTTTATTCCTTAGGAAAAAAAATTTGGGATTTAAAAATACATAATGTACCTTGTTTTGTTGTAGATTCTATTCTTCATCAGTTGTTTATTGTCCGATTCCTTGGTTCTATGGAGGTGAAATCAGATGACAATCCAGATGTTGTTTATGAAACAATGCGCCAAATCTTAGCTGCCCGGGCCATCCATAACATCTTTCGTATGACAGAATCACATTTATTAGTCTCTTGTGATTGTTTAAAGTAAGTAGTAACCTGTCCCTCAAAAAACTGTAGGAAAAAATGTTTACATAATTTTAGCCTAATTAAAATTTGTCTCCCAAATTTTTAATTATTATTATAGGTTAATTGATCCACAGACACAAGTTACAAGGCTCATGGTGAGTTCTGAATGTTTAAAGTTTTATTTTAAGTCTCTTTGTACATATACACATCTTACATCTTTATAATAATCCTGATTCTGTATATTCAGATATGGTAGCGTGAATTATGATGGGTCTTTAGGGTGTTATAATTGAGTCTGTGGCTATCTCTGCAGAAAAGTTGTAACATTCCATGTAACTTAAAGAATCAATGCAATCTGGTGTGATACTTAGTATCTATATCTATCCCTCAGTTAGGGAGCATATATCATACACTAAAGAAACTAAAAATTAAATTAAGGGATTAAAAGGCCAACATGATTGAGTTTATTTTATAATTATCTGTTTTGAAATAGCTGCAGGCATGTGCTTCTATTTAATCATTTAATAATATAGACCACTTTTGTTACTGAATTTGAATTTGTAAAATGTGTTAATGACTAATAAAACAAATTCAGTATTCAACAACCTTTTAATTTTCCTGACAATCCAAACCAAATATGACATTGTTTGTTCTTGGATTACCATTCGGCTAAGAAAAGCAATTGACTCTAATGTTCTATTTAGGATATTAAATAACTTAGTACATGAGTTTGTCATATATAAGAGGGCTGTTTTAATGGTTTGAAAAATTTCATGTTTGCTTCTGATGTTTTCTGTGGCAGTTTCCATTACCCAGTGTAGTTTTGTATGCTACACACCAGGAAAATAAGAGGCTTTTTGGATTTGTTCTTCGGACATCAGGAGGGAGAAGTGAAAGTAATCTGTCATCAGTCTGCTATATATTTGAATCAAACAATGAGGGTGAAAAGGTACGTGGCTTTTCAAAATGTGTTTCAGCTGTGAAATACGTGTCATAGTCAAAGTTCTTACTAAGATTTCTGGAGAAAAACTCCCAAACTTTGCCTAATCCAACTGAGTTGCTTGACCAAAGCCTCTTGTTTTGAAGAGAGCTGAGCTGATGGGTTGGGCCATCTGACTCCACAAACCTGTATCTTCCTGGCCATTGATAGCTGTTGCAATCTTCTGGCTTCCTTAACTTATCCTGGGAATGCAAAATATTCCCATAATCAGCCATTTTCAAATGTCTTCATCTTAGAGTAACAGCAGCAGCTGCTTGCTTTGTTCTTTGCAACTTTACCATCTCAGTAATGAATTTGAGATAACAAGAAGTGGGGTATGTGAAAGAGGTGAGAGCCAGCAGTGGGAGCTCACAGACTGAAGAAAATACACAAAGGATTGTTTTGGGGGCTGGAACATTCTTAAATCAGCTTTTGTTTGAAGCAATGTATTAAAATGAGTTATAAAACTAGTTACACCAGCCATTTGGATACTTGAAATTATTGCTTTGATGTAAGAACTGCCTGAGTTTTTCTTACTTGTTCCCTGTTTAGATTTGTGATTCTGTTGGACTGGCAAAACAGATAGCTTTGCATGCAGAACTGGTAAGAATCCAAGACACTTAATTATCCAAGAATGTTAACTAAAGTAATATAAGATCTTTCATATTAGCAAGTAAATAAAAGTGATTTTGCTATGCAAGGTTAACAATAGATGCTATTGCTGATACATAGCATTTAGAATTTGGATAAATGGCTAACCTTACAATGTAAATTTTTGGTGTGCTTTCTCATATAAATGCAAATAATAATTTGAAAAGGTTACAAAGGTAATATTAATTGACAAGTTAAAATTTAAAGTTATTTCATATTTAATTCATTAGTTGTATTCATCTGGTCTTCAGGATCGCAGGGCATCAGAAAAACAAAAAGAAATAGAGAGAGTAAAAGAGAAGCAACAGAAAGAACTCAGTAAACAAAAACAAATTGAAAAGGTATGCAGTCCTAATGTCTAGATCTTCTCTGACTAGATATGATGTTTATGAAGAATTTCCTTAATTCAGCACTGTGACTTTCATATTGGAATTTTCAAGTGAAGGTCTGTTTTACTTGCTCAGCCACTTCATACATAGCATAGCAGAAAAGGATGACATCTGTCTTCTTGGCTGCACCGCATGGCTTGTGGGATCTTAGTTCCCCAACCAGGGATTGAACCGGGGCCCTCGTCTGTGAGAGCTCGGAGTCCCAACCACTGGACTGCCAGGGAATTCCTGACATCTGTCTTCTGATACAATGTTTACATTATAGTTATACTGACATGTAGTGTGACTTGCTGTTTAGCAAACATACTACATATTCCAGAAGAGGTTGGAAGGTTGTCTCTGTCAAAGTAGGTCTTTTGAGAGGAGATATATATATGGCTTTCATCAATGGTAGTTGTGTGTGTGTGTGTGTGTGTGTGTGTGTGTGGATACACACACACACACGCACATACATATATATTAGAGGGAAGGGAGGGGATGTGGAGTGATTCATTATGAGCCTTTTCTGTAGTTTATAATGAGAGATAATGATGGCTTGAATGTAAGTTGTTGGCCATAAAAATGGAGAAGAGTGACATGTTGGCTTTTATAGGCTTTCTAGAAAAGTGTCAAAATTTACTTTGGTGTTGCATTGGTTGTGTGTAGTCTTTCTTTTCAGTAAGTTGCCAGAATTATGCATACATATTTATGACAGAAGAGTTGAAGTGGCTCTCAAGTATGTATTTAACTGCTTAGTTTCCTATTTGATTGCAAACAATTAACTTTAAGTTTCTTTTCTGTCTTTTCCACTAGGACTTAGAAGAACAAAGTCGGTTGATAGCTGCTTCCAGTAGACCAAACCAAGCCAGTAGTGAGGGGCAGTTTGTTGTCCTTAGCAGTAGCCAGTCAGAAGAGAGTGATTTGGGAGAAGAAGGAAAGAAGAGAGAGTCAGAAGCATAAACTTATCCTTACTTTTTGGTTGATATTCGCCTCCCACCCCTTTGAATTTGTTGGCAATTTCTGTGGTGAAATGGCACAAGGTAACAACAATGCTGAACTATCAAGGAGACTAAAATTTATATTTGCTTGTTTATTTTAACTTCATTTTTTTAAACTACGACGGACCTTGACAACTTAGGTTTGCATTGAATTTTTTTTCCCTTAGAAATAATATACTGTGCAGTAACTTCAAATTCCACATGTCTAAAAGAAACCTGTTCATATCCCTGAAGTAGATTGCTGAGGAATTACAGTTGCTCAAGCTTGTTCTTCCTTCAAATTGTGAACTTATTACCTTGCACTGTAATTGGCTGTGACCATAAGAAATCATTTATTCTTCAGCTTCAGATATTCATGGATATGCTCCCTCTCTTTCATTAGGAACAATTGCTGGCAGTGAGGAAGCTTTTGACTGAATAGTTTTAAAATCCTTATACAGATAATTCTACAAGTTTGCAAATATTTTAACAATGTTAAATGTGCAATAGAACTTTTACAAAATAATTAGAATAGAGATTTTAGACTTAAGGTTTCAAGTTGTGGCAGGTGGTACTGTTGATTTCAGGGCATTTTCTTGGATTGCTCGCATTTCTCTGATGTACTACACCTGATGCCTGTGGGAAAGAAGCTTAAGTGTCTTCAGTTCAAGATTGCTACAGCCCTTGGCATTTTATTATCACATTCTTAGTTCTCAGGTTGGGACTTGAATTGTTGCTGCAGAGCAGTAATGGTTAAAATAAGATTTTGGAATTTATTAAAAGGGATTTTTTTTTTGTTCAAATACATTTTAGATTAGGATTTAACATGTAAAGATATTGTTACAGGATACATTGTATTTTCTGCATTGTGTGAAATAATTTTTATTGAAAATCAAGTGACATTTAGAAAGAAGTTCTATAGCAATTGTTTCCTGCTTAAAAATTCTCAGAATTTAGTTTAAAAATGTAATCTTTTAAATTTCAGACTGATAGCCCACAGTATTTTCATAATTCCATGTTTTTATAAAATACTGATCATCACTTTATATCCGTGAAGGCAAATAATATATGAGAATAGAATAATTTGCACTAATTATTGTAAATACTTGTCCTCTTTAAATAAGTAGAGTGAAAGGTGTAATTCCATGAAAGACTGAAAAGCAATTGAGTGCTTGTTATAGGAGAGTCAACCCAGGAAGGATTTTAACCTGGTGCCAAGGTTAAAATGACATTTCTCTACTGCCTAATTCTGTGTCAAAACTTGATTTTTTTTTAACTTGGACTTTTAACATTGCTGATAGAAATTATGTTCCTGTGTTTCCCATGTAAAAGTATATATGGCCAAGTTAAATATATTGAGTGAAATATTTTACACAGTCATGCATTTAAAATTTTCAAGAGATTAGCCACTAAGACTAATTTTACAAGGGAAAAGCCTTTTGTTATTTAACATACATTTTTTTCTTTTTAGTTCTGATTTAGAAATGGCATATAGTTCTCACAATATAGGGTGGGTGTTTCATACTGTATATACATTGTTTTCTGTAGGAACGGGATAGATAATTATATATAGGATCATGATTTTTTTTAGCCATGTGCCAAATGGGAATAATGATTACTTAATCATTATTTTGAAGCCTTATGTTACCAAAACATACAGTAAAAAAGTAGAAATTTATGGAATACTTTTTGAAAAAAGTTTATTTTGTCCTTGCTAAAGGGAATGCTTTCACAGTAGTTTGTGTATCATTCCTTTTGTAGAAATTGAAATTTCTTCTGTGGTCAGCATTTGCTTAGTCACGGCAAGTCCTGCTTTTAAGACCTTTTTGAGAATTAGTAAGCCTTTTGTTTCAGTAAGTCTTTTGTTTTACTATAAAGTTGTCACCTCACTTAGTTCAGGTGTAACTTGTCAGCCACTATGCAGGGAAGGTGGTCAGCATTAGGAGGCAGTTTTACTAGGCTGGTGCTTTGCGTGGTAGCGTACTACTGCCCTTGGTGAGCACTCTGGGTCAAAGTATAGGCTAAAGTTAAGGGTACTGGCCGACTTAGGGATGCTGGACCGACTTGTGGTTCCTTTTAAGTCATGTTTTGATAGGAATTTCCACAATAACACACCCATGTCCATAGGTCAGACCAAAGTGCTTTCCAGTGCCAAATAGAAGTTATGTGTGGGTTTAACAGTTTTAGATGATTCAACTTCTGTTCTGTTACTGTAGAACCATATGAATGATTCCATTACTGCAGATATTTAAGGATCAACTTTAATAAATTCTGTGTTTTGTTTAAAGAAGGCTCCCCATGGATTTCTGCATAATGTTAAAGCTGATCTTTGTTACCCTTTGAAATCCCTTCAAGCTTTTGGATGCTTTGGTGGTGATTGAATTAGATTTTGGGATATCTTTCTCAGACTTGAACTTGCACTCAATGGTTTTAGAAATTAACTGATTCCTTAAAAGGAAAGAAATTAAGTCTACCTAACTCTGCTAGGCACTCTTGCAACCTAGGTCAACACTACTTTTGTAACTATGGTAGTGAAGTCAATAGATAGGAAACTGATTATTCCTTCCCCCTTGTAAAATTGGGAAAACTTGCTAACAAGGGGCTAAAACTATTGCCTTGAACATAGTCCCCAGTCTAGTTTTTGCCATGTCTACAATGATTACTTTGTGTTTAATTTCAAAAGAATTCTCAGATTCCACAGTCTAGGGGTGGTAAATTTATGTTACTTTTATGCTTGAGGAAAGGATAGTAGGGTATGCATACCATTCTACATAACATATAATCATATGTGGTAAAGGCATCTGAGTTAATTTTGAGTTCTATATAGGAACTGCAAGTATTTAAGATTTGAATCTTCTTATACCTGGTGACAGACCCTAAGAGCCTGTCTTTTGTAAAACCTCTGCCACCCAAATTAATAAAATGAAAATATTAACATTGGTTTTGATAACAGCCTCCTAGCATTCAAACTGTACTTTAAATGTTCAAACACACTGATTGTAGCAAGCAAGCCTTTGACTTTATTTTTATCAAGTTTGGCTTATTCTTCTTTCATGAGATTTTTTTCTTCCATATTAATTAATAATACATAATAATTTGAAACTGGAACTATATTATACTTTTTAACTAATCTCTTATGGCTGTACTCGTGTAATTAGGTTAATATGAGAACTGGGGATTAAGTTATAACTAATGTGCAAAACCACTTTGTATATTTGGTGATTTTGTAATGTAAGTGAATTGGTTCATTCTTATTTCACTGATACTGTTAATCATGCATATACAATTAAAAATTATTCTTCATTTCCCTTTAGAATTAAATTTGAAAAAGTCAACTTTATGTAATGGTGGTATACATGTGGAGTGAAGAACTTATTTTTTCATTTTATCAAAATAAGTATTCCTGACAAGGCTTCAGGAAATATGCTGTTAGGAGATTTTTAATGTATAATAAAGTCCATGATTTTTTATAGTCTTTTTTGTATGAAATATTTGATATATACTCTGAATTTTACTTCTCCAAGTAATTTCAAATGATGTTTATAAAACAATTGGACTTTTTCTTAATCTGTTATGATACTGTTATTACACATCTAACCCTATTGCAAGTCCATAACAGCTAAAATGGGAAAAAAATGTCACTTATGGGGAAATAATACTAATTCGTATTTAGTGACTTTTTTCCTTTAGAAAAATTAAGAGAATTTTCAATAATTACCCTAGACATGTTACAATGTATACTTGCTATGTTGGGTCCTATTCAAAGAAATTTCTGTAATTTAAAGGGTCAGGTTATTGTATACACCAGCTTAAGTGGCTTGGGCCTGTAGTTTTAATACTAATGCATATTCATCCCCTGTGCTCTTTATGGTTTCCTGT
This sequence comes from Kogia breviceps, assembly GCF_026419965.1. NCBI lineage: Eukaryota > Metazoa > Chordata > Mammalia > Artiodactyla > Physeteridae > Kogia > Kogia breviceps. The sequence continues at coordinate 32,335,906 of NC_081319.1, read as the reverse complement.
AGCACTTACCAAGTTCTGTTCTTCTACTGGCAGTTTGTTTTAATTTGTTTTGAATTTTATAAAATGTATACACTTATAGAAGGTCCAGGGAGTGGATGAAGTTAACTTCAGAATTATGTAATTTATCTAGGTGCATGTATATCCTAAATATATTTGTGTATCGACATACATATAATCTAGCACTCATTTATAAACAGACACCACAATTTGATTTAAAAAAATAAAAACTATTCATGCCAGCTAATTTTGTAAATTTTTTATGTGGAAACTGTATTATTAGTAATTTTAAGTCTGTGCTTACTGAAATAGTGTGTATAGCCATGAATTCCTACATCAGAAAGAAATCATATAACTTCAGTTTCCTTAAGAAGGACTATATTATGCTAAAAAAAAAGTATGCTAAGACTAAACATATAAACATCAAGCTATAACTGACTGGGCCTGTGGTCATCATCCTGCCTCTCTGTTCTCTCTGTTGATGTGCCATATAATGGTACACAGGTATGGGTGAATGAATGTCTTCTTAGTCTCTTTCCTCCCTTCCACATACAGAAACCTGTACTTAAATGCAGCATAGAATATATAGAAATAAAATTTTAAACCAACACCTATAACTGCTTCTATCAGTGAGCCCCTCCTCTGTGTCTAGTAATGGACTAGGTTCAGTACAGAAATCATAGGCCATCATCCATTTGAAAACACTTTTAGTGATCACATTAACCAATAAATGGCAACCCTTAGCCAGGGTTTTGTAGAAAGAAGGAACGCATGTATCACATTAATGATGAAATCGCAATTGAAGGTTCTCTTTCAATTAACTGAATTACCTCAGTAATGGACTCTGCAAGTAAACAGACACTAAGCTAGCCTTGGGACTTTTGTACAAGAACAGCTAATTTCAGGGTCATGTACTAGGGTCGATACTTTATTCATTGCAGTCACTAAGACGTTTTATATATGTACTTCTCTATAGGAAGGATTACTGTTAAGAATTATCTTGAATTATCAGAGGTAGCATTTATTATTTTGAGCATGTAAAAATGTGGATTTATACATTTAATATAAGATGCATACAGCATTAGAACTGATGTATCTTAGTTAATTGAAATTTTTACTGTTTGGGTTTTATCTTTACATAACTGCCTTTCAGAATGCCAGCCATCTGTTGAGAGGCTATGTTCAGAGTGACTTTTTAAAGAATGTAGACTGCATTGAGATTTTAGTTGCTAGGTAAAGTGAGAGAGAAATGTGAATCAATGTAACAAGTCAAATTTTAAGAAAGGTATCTGCGGAATTATATACCTTTTCATCCAGAATAGTTTGATTACCAGGTTCCCGTGAAAATTCCTTGTTCATAAAGGTCATATTCTTTGTAAAGGACATATGCCTTTAGACGATTGGGTAACGGAAGAAATGACATGAAGATGGGGCAGCGCAAATGTAAACGTCCCATACACTTCCGGATCTTGAGGCGGCACAAATGTTTCAGGGAGCGAGGGTTTGCTAAAATGAAAAACAGGCACATTATCCAAAAGAAAGAATTGCCTCTTTTTTTTTTTTTTTTTTCCCGGTACGCAGGCCTCTCACCGTTGTGGCCTCTCCCGCTGCGGAGCACAGGCTCCGGACGCGCAGGCTCAGCGGCCATGGCTCACGGGACCAGCCGGCTCTGCAGCACGTGGGATCTTCCTGGACCGGGGCACAAACCCATGTCCCCCTGCATCGGCAGGCAGACTCTCAACCACTGCACCACCAGGGCAGCCCAGAATTGCTTCATTTTTTTAGTGATCTCTAGCTAATGTATTTTATACTTAAGCCACCAAGATTTTCATTTGCTGTGACTAAATGGAAAAGTTAATTGGGAAATAGCTTACCACTTCTCATTGCAGATCTCGTAGCTGTGGTTTCAGAGCCATGTCTTGTTAGAGTCCAAAGACTGGCATCAGTTGTGGGTCTGGCCTGTGAGACCTAAAGCTCCTACATCTGTGTGTATTAACCCCCTGTCCTGCCCCTTGGGGTCAGGCTAAAAACTAAAGATCACTACCTGTGGGGAAATTATATGAAAGAAATTCTTCTTAATTTGACTTATGTGCTACTGTGAAAGAATTTGATTTGAAGGGTCATTTAATATCCTCTGTAGCCTTAGATCTTAGCATTTTCTCATCCCTGTTTTTAGTGCCATTTCATAGTTTTTAATTCCTGTGTCTATGGTGTTCCATAGGATCAGAAGAAAAGTATTACCTACCTATATAATAAATAATTACCTAACAGATTTTATCTATTGGGTAATGGTAGTAAGTACAAATTAAGTATAGTTATAAACGGTAACTTTTTTAGATAGGAATAGTATTTTTCTTGGTTTCTTTAGGTCAAGCTTTTAACTGAAGAGAACAATGTTCTACAAAAGAAATAAGAGTTAAGTTAGTATTTTTTAGTAAGAATCATCAAGAAAGAAACATACTCACTCAAGATAAAATGGATTTCTGACCAGAGCCTCTGTTTTTGGAGCACAGCTTTCAACTTTGAACAGATCCTAACTTGATCAACATAATCAAGCATCACTCGAACAACCTTTCCAGAGAGATGTTGCAGCCATGACAAAGTTATTACTTCACAGAACTGAGGAAGAAAATCAGAACTATGAAAGTAAATGGAAAACTTAAGTATCTGTGGTTTAACACAGTAATCAATAGAACACTAAACTCGGAGTCAAGAACCAAGGTTTGAGGTTCCTCATTTATAAACTACGGTGTTGAACAAGAAAATATTTCTTAGCTCTAACATTTGGAAAAATATTTACTACCAAGTCTTCCAAACTTTATAAGATATGAGGGTTTAAAACAGACTGTTACATAATATCTTTTATCCCCTTTGGTTGCCCACGTGGCTGTCTGGAATAAAGATTACCTTTCCAGCTTCACTTGCATCTAGATGTGGCCATCTGACTAAGTTCTAGCCAATGAGATGTCAATGGAAGTGTGAGCAACTTCCAGAATACTGTTAAAAGAAGAGCAAGGTGTGTGCTGCTTCCTCCTGCCTGCCTTCCTGCTGGTTGGAATGTGGATATGAGTTTCTCCTGTGAATCATGGAACTGTCCAATTCGAAGGCTATTTACTCTCGCCTTTATAGGAGAGGGGAGTAAGCCATCTTATTAGAGCCTCTCTTATTTGGGGTTTTCTATCATTCATAACCTATTCCCACTCTGACACTTGAAACGTATGATAGTTTCTGCCTTTAATTTACATGTCCTTACACAAGATGCCCATGTGAAAAGGCAAATAATACTATATGAAAAGTCAGGAAATAATATAAGATGACATATTGCTTAAATACCAAGTCCTACATTAATCATAACCTAAAAGTAATATACAATATTAAAATATTTCCTTTTCAGAATTGACTCAAAGTTCTTTCTCCATTTTACTTATATTTTCAGATTTTAGTAATATGAATTCAAGTATCTACAGTGCATCTATTGTGTGCTAAGTACAGATCTGTAAGCTGAGGAAAGTGGTGAACAAGAGCTTACCTTCATGTATTTGTGGGGGAGATACATAATCAGTAAAATATTAAGAATTTCAGAAACCAATAAGTACTATAAAAGAAATGAAAAGCATTAAAGAGAATGATTAGGAAACAGAACTACCTTAGGTTAAGATGCATAAGGAAGGGCCTCTTTGAGGACGTAACACTTGAAATGAGACCTGAAGGGTGGCAGCTATTTGAAAAATCAGGGGAGGAGCTCAAGTTGGGGAAAATAGAAGTGACCAATTAAGGACGGGGAAAATAGGAGACTGGTGTGATGGCAGCTAAGAGAAAAATGTCTCAAGAAGAAGAGAGTGGTCAACTATATTTATTGTGATCCTTTTCTCATCAAAATGACCAAAGAAAACCATTAATCAAATGTTAGAGCCAAAAACCTAGGGGTACAAGTAGCAGGAACCCAGAAACATTTAAGCTAGATAACTCACTTCTTCAAAGAAAAAGCATAACTGGTATATAAGGCTGCATTTATTTTTCACAGCCTTGTTCAGATGTTGCTTCATTTGTGAAACTCCCTAACTAGAGTTAAATCACTTTCTCCTCTAAACTGTTTCTATACCTTTTACATCTTTCTACTATCATGTTTATTTTATCATATATTTATCATATTAAAATCTTTCCCTCCATGAGCTTCTGGAGGGGATGGAGTTTTATCTTTTGCTGTAGTTCAGGGCCACAGAAAATGACTACATAGGGTGACACAGCCGATACTGTGCACTTACCATAGTATCTTTGATAACTGTAGATGTCCAGCCTTCAAAAGTATAGAAAGGGTGAACTTTGTCTCCATGAGGACAATCAAAGCATCGCTCTGTGTCATACCCATAATTCAACAGCATCCTGAGCATGACTTCATCTTTTAGCGCGTATTGAAGTGCTGATGGGAAATGTAAAGGGTTGACTTTGCAGAAGTAATTAACGTTGGCCCCATGCCGTAGCAGCAGGCTTATCAGCTCATAGTTGCCCATCCTTAGGGCTATCTGGAGGCAGTTAACTGGATCTTGATTAGGCAGAGCTCCAGCACTCAGAAGCAGCTTAACTGAAGAGAGGTCACAATTCGATACAGCAAAATACAAAGCTGACTTCCTGTGGTCATCATAGTGTTTGCGAATTCTCTGATCTAGCATGAAATTTACATCAAATCCAGCCTGGATGAGAAGTTCCAGGCATTTGGGGTGTGCTCCTGCTGCTGCACAGTGAACTGGACTGATGCCACTCCGCTTAATGGCAGCAACATCCGTAACTGGAACCAAAATCTTTAGAGCTCTGAGAAAGAATTTCAAAGTGCATTAAAAAATAGTTTTTGTTAAGATGCTGCATTGACCTGTATATGATTGCTTTATATTAGCACTGGATGGTATTAGTATCAGTTGTTATTTAGACACCCCAACCAAAAAAAAGCATAGTCCTGCATCCAAAAATTCAGATACCACATAAAGTTAAATGAAACTAAGGCATAGATATAAAACTCAGAATTACCCCAGTCAGTGAAACCTGAGGCTCCCCATATTGCCAAACGACCTGAAAATAAAATAGTTTTAGGTCTCTTCAGAGTCTACAGAGGATGTCTGAATTTACCACTTTCTAGCTGGTCAAGAGTTCTCACCTTTAAAAGGGGTGTTGGAGTTGTAGGATCAGAGATGAAGAATATAAAATTCCCAGAAGCTGCCCCCCCCCCCAAAAGAACCCCATAGCTATTACTATTTCTATTATTTGCAATAATGTAGTTGAACTTACAACAAGTGGCCTCTGTCAGCTGCCACATGAATGGGCAGGTGGCCTGAATTCTTAGGGATGTTGGCATCAGCTCCATACTCTAGCAAGAGAGTCACAGAGTCTGGTTTTCCTCCACTAGCTGCTTCAAGTAAGATGGAAGAAGAATCAGAGGCCTGACCAAGAGCATTAGCTCCTAGGAGGAGAAAGAGTGATGTTATGCAAAGAGTCTTTTCCACCATATTGCTTAAGTATTCTTAAAAGTGTACCACCACTACCAAAAAGCAATTATTGAGTAGCTACTTTAGCAAAACACTAAGAATCAAAGACATAAAGTATGTACCTCCTGTCTCAGACAGTTTACAAACTAGTTGGGGAGAGAAAATGGTGTAAGCAGTCTCTAAGTTATAAGTAGGTTGGCTTTCAGAGTAATTTTATAAGTTATTTGTTTCTAACTTAAAAATCCCAGGAGAAGTAATTTTACAGAAGATGGTTTTATTTCCAGACCAGCATACAAAAGCTCGCTTACCTCATAACACACTATAAGATGGTACTAACAATCCTGTCGAACTATGTCACCATGACATCTAATGAAGATCTTATGGTGGAAAAGCGTAATGAAGATCTTATGGTAGAAAAGCGTATTTGTTCTGTTTTAACTTGTTCCTAGGAGACTGTTCTTACTAAGAGACACTAGCTGCTTTTAGTTGAAGATAGGGACTGTTGATAGTTAAAAGGGTATATTGTAGTACCCTGTAAGCTAAGTGCTGTGTGAGTGCTGTGGATAATAAGAGTACAGATACAGGCTGTCTTCTTGAAGATCTCAGTGCTGGGGTTGTGAGCAGGGCTGGGAGGTGAAGGAAGGAGGAAGGAATTTGGGGTCAGTTGTGGAAGGCCTCTTAGTAAAGGCTTTGAAGAAAGAGTAGCATTTGAATGGACAAAAGATGAGGAGGACACTCTGGGCACCTTCACAACTCATATAAAAAAGATATAGTGACTTTAGTGTGGACTCCATAATCTTCAGAATATAAGGACTCTAATATTTATTGCTGTCTTGAATGTGTAAGCAATAAGCCAAAGCCCATTTATGGTGTATGTTGGCTCATCACAGTCATTTGTTCTTCTCTGTTCTTTATTTTGGCAATATAATCCACATACAAATTCTATTTCAATATATTATTCCTAATTCATATGGTGTCATTGTGCTTTTCATGGACTGGCACTCTATTGATGTTTTAACTTGGAGAAAATTGAAAGATCTTTCTTCATGCAAAAGATTATGATGAATCAGGTCTCAGTCTTAAAAGCTCATATAGTTTTAGATGCAAAACTCCAGACTTAAGTGGAGTTGTACAGTGGGAGGAGAGATGAAAGCGACTTCAGTCTTTGGAAAATTATGTCCCCTCCTTACAAGTGCAGAATGGGGTACCCAAATGATGCCATTCATTGAATAATCCATCTTGAAAATGAATTCCTAGAAGACAGATTATCTTCTCTATGTTCTGGAAGGAATCCATAAAATGCTTCCTACAGAAGAATTCTCACTGTAGCGTTTGATGAGGAATAATCCATTTTAGGTGGGTGTTCTCTTAGTGAAAGTTCTGCATAGAACTATGAGAAATCTATTACATGCACCAGGTTTTTTCTTTTACTGAAGAACTTATTCACATTTTTTGCTAATACACATAATATATATGTCCTGATTATCATCGCTCAATTAAATAACCCCTTCCTGCATACTTTTGTCTAACTGAAAAATTTGTAAATAGATTAAAATATTTTGAAAATTTAAAAAATGAATATAATGGCTCCCCCAGAACCCCATTCCTAGAATGCATTAAGAAATGTCTAATAAGCCCCCGTGTAATGAGTACTCACTATGTGCTGGTTTCTTTATGTATGTAATAATTTATAAACTTCACTACAACCCTAGGAAGTAGATGCTAATATCTTCATTTTAAAGATGAAGAAACTGAGTTTCATTGAGATTAAATTACTTCACCAGAGATGCACAACTAGTAAGCAAGGTAGTCGGGGTTCATGTACAGGAGGGCCAGATCCAGGTGCTATTTCTATGATGCCATGTTGCCACTCTAGCAATGCAGGGTAGTAAAGTAATGTGATTTAGAATGAGACAGAGTGGGTTCAAAGCTTGGCTGTTCTATTTAGTAGCTATGTGCAAATGACTGTATAAGGGGCTTACCTAAGGGAAATGCTCCCTCACTGACCTCACTGAGGTCAACTGATACTGGTTTCTTTGAAAGGTTAAGGATTTAAAATCTGTTGCCTCTCCTGTTTCTTTATATTTTAATCAGTGATCTACACAAAAGGTTGCTCTTTTTGTGTAGATGAAGGATCCAGTGTTTACTTTGTTATTCCAGCTAATGACTTTAGACATCTCTGGTATCACTCATTTAAAACATCTTACTTAAAATGTCTTACGGCCATTGATTGGGAACTAGCCTCCCCTATATGATAGGAAAGATTTAGGTAAGTCTAAAAAGCAGAAAGTTGTTCTTAAATGTAGGAGTCCCTGCAGTCTAGAAAATTGGACACCAGGACCGTCTATTGTTAGAGAAAGAAATAAGACTTCTGGATACAAATGGGGAGGAGAATAAAGAAGATAATTATAATATTGAGACTATTAAATCTTGGTAAAGATTTGCTTCTTTGGAAAAAAGCTTTAGATATTACACTGCTTCTTGTAACAGTGTCATCAATGAGGGTCTCCTCAAAGACAGTTCTCTGAGCCAGGATCTCTGCCAGTTAAATCGGGATCTAAGATGGCCACAGCTATAGCACAGGTGGCAGGGGAGGGCGTGTTTGAAGGGAAGTTCTACATCTAGTACCATCCCTGACCCTCACTTTCCTCAAGGGTAAAATGAGGATAATGCCTACCTCACAGGGTTTGTAGAAGATTATTTGAGGTAAAATAAGTAGCTTAATACCTGGTGCTTAGGAAGTACTCAATACATATAAATTGCCTTCCCCTTCTCTCAGAGTTTTGTTTATTGCTAGAGGGGAGAACTGGGACCCAAAGAGAAGAAATCAGGAAGAATTTCCTAACAACTTAATTCATCTGGTAACAGGTTGGACTGCCTCATAACTTAGCTTAAGCAGAGACACCGTGAAGGGGATGTTGTGGAGTATTTCATTCTATGAATCTAGAAAAGAACAACACCACACAAAAAATTAAACAAAAAACAACCATCCTCTTAACGTGGTCTGGGTACATTAAGTAAAAGAGTAACCTGCATCCTAGTAATTTTAGGGAAACTGCTTCACAGCAAATAAGAAATATTCAATCCCTATTTTAGGTTCTTTCAGTAGCTAATATTAACACACACTTCAATAAAATATTAAATTAGGCTTAAATAAAATGTTAACTTCTATTACACTGAAGCTCTCCATAAAGAGGAGAATGCTTAGGTCATGTTATCCTTTAGTAGTGTGCTGACTGTATAGGAAAAATCTTGCCTTTCTGCAGTAATAGTTCCATGATTTTAGTGTGTCCACTTTGGGCAGCAAGGGCAAGAGGAGTGAATCCGTAGGAGCTCTTTGGGTCAGGGTGTGCCCCAGAAACCAGCAGGAGCTTCACTATGTCCCGTCTGCCCAGTCTGGCTGCTTCGTGGAGAGCTGTCCTCTCGTTGGAACACTGCAGATTGACATCTGCTCCATGGCTGATCAGCAAGGCGGCCATATTGTAGGTGTCCTGTAGAACAGCTGGGAGATAAGAAGTGAGGGAGGCATCATGTTCAACCGGAAATTAAGGCCAGAGTATCGGATCAGCTAGTTTCCCTCAGGCTTCTTAAGGAGTTCTTCCTACCTATCTCCCATGTACCAGCATTTGGTGTTTAGGAAATGGATTGTAAAATGAGGCATATATCAAATAATATTAATAGTGTTTTACATCAATAGGCTATTTGCTTTTCTGTAAACCATGACCAATTATTCATTGTCTGTTGGCTGCTTATGTGACTGAAAAACAAAGTTTTCATTTATCATCTTTATGTTCTCAAGAAAATGGGAACTTAAGTACCTAGTACAGTCCTAGAAATGTTTGTAGCTGCTTTACATGAAGAAAAACAAGAACAGCAATAATTAGGAAATTATTTTTAACCTCACATTTTGTTAACCAATATTCTCTAATGGGCATTTCTGCATTTATGCTGTTAATTTGCATTGGATGATAATCTTTAGTCCTTCAAGATTCTAGAGCACCTTAATTTATCCATCTCCCTATCCATTTGCTAATTGTTGGCACCAGCTGTGTTTGGGGAATCTTGCTAGGTGTTAGGCACCGAATCAGTATGAATTCTGCTCGCAACCATTTATAATGTGCCATATAAAGGGCTATAATTGCACTAAGACTAGAAATATAGAGTGCCAAGAGTGTTGGGTTGTTCTTAATTCATTGAGCTGGCACTTTGTGTGCTCTTTCATTCTGGAAAGATGAAACATGTCCTTTGTTTTAGGAAATAATTTTCTTGACTTGTCTCATTGATGGTATATTGCCTCTATTTTGTCTGTTCTCTTTCTACCATTCCTATTACTCACATGTTGCTCCTCTTCAGTTATCGTCCTAATTCTCTTAGTTATTCTTCTTTCTGATTGTTCATTTCTTATCTTCTTCTTCTGGAAGCTTTCCTAACTTTATCTCCTCACATTTGAGTTGTTTTAAATTTCTGCCATCATATTTTTTAATTTTCAAGAGTGTTTTTTGTTTTGTTCTTCATATTTTTTTTAGTAGTGTCCTGCTATTTCATTAATTTTCATTGATCTCTCTGAGGAAATTAATGATAATTTCCCCCTACATTTTATTTTTCCCTAAATAATCTGTTTCCTCCAAGTTGTTTATCTTTGTTTGTTGAAGACTTTCCTCAGATAGTCCTTGGATGTCTGCTCATGATTAAGAGTTGGGGACTAAAAATCTGCCTGGAAATTCTAAACATTGACTGTGGTCTTAACTGTAGGTTAATATGCCTGGGCTATTTGTTGGGGAACCTCCAGTTTTAGTATTTTTAGTTCTTTCTCTTTGAGCTGATCAGATTCTCCAAAGAAGCCTCCTCTTGGAGGGTGAAGTTCTAGCTGCCGGCTTTCTAGAATTTGGTGAAGAACTGGGAGATCTGAGCCTACGTGCTTAATTCCTCCAGTGTTTTCAATCCAGTACTCTTGCCCTTGCCAAATAACCCCCAGTCCAGAGAGCCTTTGCTCACACTATTCAGAGAAAAAACTTCCAAAATCCTGCTGGGTGGGGGAAGAGTCTGACCCAGCAGGGTGGATTGAGAGAAGTGATCTAGATACCTGACTACTTGTTTCTTAATAGTTTTCAACCAATTTTTCTATTTTAGCTGCCCATCCTTCATCCCTGCTCCATGAGGTAACTACAGCCAACAGTTTCCAGGCCTTTTGATATAACTGTGCTGGTTTTTGGCCTTCCCCACTCCAATTTAAAATTTGGCTTTCTTGACACTTACTACTCATCCATCTGCTCTTCTGATTTTTAAAAATCATGTTATTGTTGTCTCCTCTCCCATTCTTCCCATTCTTTGTATCTTAACCCTTTAAAACATTGGATGAACTGTAATCCTCCTGAAGACTCAGGAGGCAGCAAAATTAGTCATTCATATTTAATCTGCCATCTTTACCCAACCATTGGCTGCTTCTTCCTACTCTGCTCCTCTCCTATATTTCTTATACCAGAATTAACTTGTTCAACTGAGGTACCATGTAAAATGATCGGCTCATAACTGGGCAGAGACTTTGCCTCAGGCCACCTCACAGGCCAGCCTATATAAAGCTTCTTGAGGGTCAGGTACCCATGTGTGGTTATTTGGCACCAGAGTGACAGTGCTGCAACTATGCACAAGAAACTGCCTTTGAAACCTGTGGGCCTGGAGGACACTCAGAGCCACAGACTGTTCTCCAGAGCTAACATGTTAATTTACCTGTAAGAAGAGGAGAATTGCCTTCGACATTCTTGGCATTTGGATTGCAGCCATTGAGAAGAAGAAAACGGACATTTTCTAAGAGGCAATTGTTGACAGCCAAAAAAAGTGGTGTTTCACCATTGTGGGTGGTTTGCTCCCACACACTGGGTTTTGAAGCTGAAATAAATCCATTAGACCACACAGATTAAGATACAGAAATAAATTTTAAATTTATTTCTCAGAAGCATCAATAAGAGTTATAAAGGGAGTTTACCTTTCAGGGTTATTTCCAAAATGTTCTTATTTAATTGCACTGCAGCCTTATGGAGAGGAAGCCAGCCCATCTCATCTGCTTCATCAAAAGCAGAATGGTACTTGGTCAACCCTGACAATACATCTTCCTTACCTATTAACAAGTCAAATGAGAACATATTCACATTTGGCACATATACAAGGCAGCCCATACTGCTTCTGAATTCCATCATCAAGGTCAGTGCATGAGACAACAGTATTCTAGCACTACCTTTAATGAAAGACAAATTTAAATGGCATAGGACAAACAAGCAGTAAGGCCTTTCATCTAGCATTCCATACCACCTGGACCTGTGAATACCCGTCATCTTGTTACATACAGAAAACAGCTCTTTCCACCGAGGAGCCCAGGAGCTGTTTGCTAAGTTTTGCTGAAGTAGTTTCCCCCAGGAAAGGCCCCATCAGACTCTTGACAATTAGCTGTTGACCCCATAGTGTTCAGCACTTGGAGATCCTGCTTCTAGGCTTCCTGAACTTAGAGGGGAAACGCTACCAGTTGTCACCATCACATCTTACCACAAGTTGAAGGGGATAGAATAGGAAGAGTACTTAACTGTCTCTATTGTTTCAACTATCCTCTTACAGTCTGCAATCAAAAAGCTGCAGAGAAAAAACATATGAATGTAATTCCAAAACTGAGGAAAAAACTAAGGCATTTGATAAAACAAAAGGAAAGGGTAAAGGCAACAGTAGTTAACCAGGAATGAACTCATATGAGGCAATGACTGAGGCATAATAGAAATACTTCGAAACGCAAGAGGGAGGAGATATGGGGATATATATATATGTATAGCTGATTCACTTTATGATAAAGCAGAAACTAACACACCATTGTAAAGCAATTATACTCCAATAAAGATGTTTCAAAAAATAAATAAATGAAAGATATATGTATATCTTTCGTAGCATGGCCCTTAATGTGTTCCAGGGAAACTCCCCCTCCCATGTGTCTTCCCTCGTCAGCTTCTTCAGGGCAAGAACTGTGAGAGCCTGGATCACTGTTAGCCTTCAATCAGTGTCTGCTGAACTGAATCAAACATGCCTAGGACTGAAATGTCACATTGTCACATGGTAAAATTTAAATGGCCACTCTATAATGTCAATGATTCCAGCAAAAATTATTATTTAAAAACATAGTAAATAATCATGGTGTAAGTTTTAAAAAATATTCATGATCAGAATCTGTATTCATGATCAGAATCTGTATTCAAAAAACATAATTAGCAGTTTTTTAAAGTAATATTTTTATTAAAATATTTAAAGTTTTAAAGCTGAACTTATAAATCTTATATTATTTTTAAATCTAGTAAATAAGGATTGTCACCTTCCCTTTTTATTTGATTATTCAATGAACCCAGCTTGAAAAAAATAAATCCCCTTAGACAATCTGTCCTACTTAAAATTTAGTCAATCTCCCTATCTTAAAGTCAACTGATTAGCAACCTTAATTCCATCTGCAGCCTTAATTCTCCATTGCCATGTAAGGTTACATATCCACAGGTTCTGGGGATTATGACTTGGACATCTTTTGGTTAGGGGGGGCTTTATTGCTCCTGTCTCAAGTATATTCTGTTTTCCTAACTCCTTCAAGTGCCTGATCAAATCAGCAAGCCTTGCTAAGTGTCATACAATTCTTGCAAGTCTAATGACTGAAATTTATAACTGTAGTCAATTTTAATTTCTTTGAAACATTTCAGTACTCTTAATCAAAATCTCTTATGCGTTTCAACCTAAAATCATGACTTCAAAGTTAATCACAAGGTTTAATCACAAGGTTAATACAACAGTTAACCCAATGAAAAATCCAATTTCTTTACAAAACTTTTAACTATTTAAAGATTATTTAAAGATTATTCCTAAATTTAACATAAAAGTGTAAGAATAGTGTAGTAAAGAACACAGACTCTGAAGCCAGGCTGCCTGGCTCTTTACTTACTAGCTCTGTGACCTTGGGTAAGTCATTTAATTTCTCTATGCTATGCCTCAGTCGCCTCATCTCTAAATGAGGAAAATAATAGTACCTACCACATAGAGAGGTAATGAGAATTAGAATTTAAATGAGTTAGTACATATTTATGAAATGCTCAGAATAGTGTGGCACACACTGACCACTCCATGAGTATGTTACTTAAAAAAAAATACTGTAGGTTTGATATACTCCAACATCTCTGTATTTAATTACAAAATCTCTTGGGGTTAAAACACATTTATCCCGTTTTACCTCCATCAGTCAAATAGAGGTTACCATCCCAAGCAAATGGGTTTAATACCCCTGAAAAATAATTGTAACTACTCAGGGGCTTGAAGTTGCTGATCACCCAGAGAGCATTTGACTAGCTGTGCTTGGCTGCAGACAGCCCATATCCAGGGCAATTCTCTTACTCCACTGAGGGATCCATGGGGTCCCTTTCTAGTGTTGTCATACCAGAACTCTGAGTTCACACCCTTCAGAAGGGGTTAGTCTCTTCTGGGTTTAAGTTTATATAATTACTCCTTTTGATTAGAGTAGATTAAAGACTTTACCCTACTGAGGTTTCTGTGTCTTGGTTGGATTTATGCATTTCCTTAGCTCCCCAAAGACAAGATGCATTAGTGTTCTCTTGTCTTACATATCCTCATGTATTTCTTCCTTCTGATTTCTCATCTGCCTCTCCTCACCCATATTTGCTAGTAACCTCCTCCAACTATTTTTTCTTGTTTTAAATTAATTTTTATTGGAGTATGGTTGCTTTACAATGTTATGTTAGCCTCCAGTGTGTTACAAAATGAATCAGCCATATACATACAGATATCCCCTCCCTTTTGGACTTCCCTCCCATTTAGGTTACCACAGTGCATTAGGTAGAGTTCCCTGTGCTATAAAGTATGTTCCTATCAGTTGTCTATTTTATACATAGTATCAATAATATCAATGTGTCAATCCCAGTCTCCCAATTCCTCCCTCCCCACCCCTTTCCCCTTTGGTATCCATACATTTGTTCTCTATGTCTATGTCTGTATTTCTGCTTTGCACATAAGGTCATTGATACCATTTTTCTAGATTCCATATACATGCGTTAATATACGATACTTGCTTTTCTCTTTCTGACTTACTTCACTCTGTGTGACAGTCTCTAGGTCCATCCATGTCTCTACAAATGACCCAATTTCGTTCCTTTTTATGGCTGAGTAATATTCCACTGTATATATGTGCCACATCTTCTTTATCCACTCCTCTGCTGATGGACACTTAGGTTGCTTCCATGTCCTGGCTATTATTTTTTTTACTGCCTGATTAAATTCTGAATTATTTCCAAATTTCTACTGTCTGGTCACACATCAAGTCTCATAGATATTCAGCTCCTTGGATTCTGACCCTCTCTTCTGTTTTTGTCACAACACTAGCATCGTGCTTATGACAAGGCTCAACTGTTGAATACTTATACTACATTGCCAGGGAGATACCATTACCTCTCATCTTCAGGTGACTGCTGTGTAGTTTCCGGCTTGTGAATATCCTGTAAACTCTGCTGAATGATGAGCTGGGTGTCAAACTCATCGTCTATGTCTTCATCACTGGTGTAATTATCCATGTGAAATGCAGACAGATTTACTTTAAAGTCAAAATGAATTAAAAATATTTTTCCAGTTGTAAAAGATTATCAACTGATTAAAATTATAAATGAAATTCAGAAAACTAAAAAATTAATAGGATTGATAAATGAAAAAGTGAAAAATTTAGAACACAAAATATTCATTTAAAAATTTTTTGAAAACCCCAAACAGTTTTCTGAACTACCACAGATTCAACATAAATTAGAAGTTTTCCATGAGCAGCCACCTACTTAAAGCTTATTCAGGAAACACAACCTTTCATATAAAACTTAGGTCAGTGCCATTGTAACTATGAAAATGTTCATATCAATCTATTTTAAACTTGGCTTATGAGTTTTTCTCATTAATTATAGCTCTCACTCCAAAGAATATCTTTCCTACACGCAGGGAGTATTATGCTGAAAATAATATTTTATTTAGTTAGTAAATACTAAAAATAAACATGTTACAGGAATAAATGTATTCTCATAACATATAACAGGAATAGTGGGAAAAACCCCCCGATATATTTTGCTAGGCAACATCTCAATGGTTTTAAAAGAACATTTCAGTTTTAGCATAGAATAGGTTTGATCACATACCAAAGACTTTTTACCTTTTATTATATCCTTTAGGACAGCACTGAAGTTTTCACTGTTAAGGATTAGCACATCAGAATTTTCATTTATATTTAGGATCTCCACTCCCATGTAGTGACCATTCCATTAATAGCTTTACTATAAATACTTGATCATAAGACAGTCTGGCACATTCTCTGTTTTTTTTTTTTTTTGTTGTTTTTTCTCCCTGTTTTTTATATGTGGTTTAGCTCTGTTAGAAAACATGATCTCTTTTTTTCACTGCTGTATTCATTAAATTTAAAAGATTAAACATTCTATTCCTGGAATAAACTGCTTTTGCAGGGGGTTGGCCATGTGAAGTGAATTCATTCTCTTAGGGCTCATGCACATAGACACTACAAACCAGAATCAATTTTCTACTTAAGAGAGGCCAAACATTTTGCACTGACTGAATTATCAAAAGTGACTGTCCCAATGGTCCTGATTCACTGGGATGCTGCACCTACATTTTCTTTGGATTACAAGGCTGCGGCGTAAAATGTCCAGGGAATCCTAAGGAAGGAATAAAAGATAATAAAATAAGATAATAAAAACAATAAAATTTTGACTATAATTTTGTTTTGTTGAAATGTTTAAAAATTGTTAATATACACTAATACGATAAGGGCATACTAAATAATAAGAATAATAACTACTAAAAATAACAAAGAGCCCCCTTGGCATTTCCAATTAAATATGAAGCACATGCCAAGAAGCATGATACCACCTCAAGTATGTAGGATTTCCTTCCAGTCATCTAACTGCCTTTGCATGTCAATTCACTGCTTTGCGTTTCCTTTCCTTGTCACAGGGGTACTGTGAGAAATGGAACTAACGTTTTAAAAGTATGAAGGAAGGGGTTTCATTCTGAAATTGTTTCAACATTTTCCTTATTTACAATTTATTTATTTATGTATTTGAAATGTTTGTGTATAATCACTTCACATAGGTGAGTGGAAATTATTACTGAAGCTGATGAAATGACTTAACACTTGTGAAACAGATAATTTCTGATATTAATTAAATTTTATCCAGTCTTCCCAAATCTGTTTTTCACATATATATCAAACTAAAAAGAAGAACTAAATAAAAGCTTCAAAGATTTTCCACATTTCATGTTTTTCTTCCACAGATGTATGTGATCTTGAGAGTCCATGTGGAAGGCTGTACTCCAATTGAGACTGGTACATCAGGGAGGCGAACAATGCAAAGACCACTCACAAAGATCATTTAAAAGAATTACACCAAGATACTTGGGTTTTATAATATATAAATTTTCAAGTAAGTGAAGGCAATATTTTTTTAACTTCTTTCAGATGTTTTCTTAATTTGTCCAATTTAGTCATCCAACTGACAAAGCAGAGCAACCCCACGTTTGATCCAGTGTTGAGTGGGTTGGTCTGTTTTCAACAACATTGCAATGACAAAGTTAGTAGAATGTCCTGTGGTGGAAAGAGTTCCTTTACGTTCACTTGTCTTGTAAAGAGGACAGACATAGGCATTCGACTTCACAATCTGAGACTTTTTAGCTTGAAGAAAAAGGAAATATATTCATTTGATAAAAGGAAAACAGCCACTGGTACTAAAAGAACAACTATTTATCTTGTAATAAAATGACCAGTACTAAATCTAAGATCATGTTTATGATATTGAACATTTTAAAGTTATTGTTGCTGTGTTTTTACAGTTGGCATATAACTATGGTTGTGAAACAAGGTAAATGATTTCATATGGTGCATGATTCTAGGTCTGGAGGACAGGAATTGATTTTAAAGACCTGATCACTTAGCAGGTATGAAAATACTCAAGAGGACTTGGGAGAGAAGGAGAGATTAGGGAAGAAGGAATAAAATACAGCATAGGTAACGGAGGAGATGCAGAAAGAGAAACACAGCTGCTTAAAGCTCTACTACAAGAAATCCATAAATTAGAAGCTGAAGTTACTATTTGTTTTCAGCAGGTTATTACTAAGAAAAATATACCAACTCTTACCTACTCACAAAAAGAATCTATACACAATCCTTGAAAAGCCAGATATGAGATATTAGGAATCTTTCTAAACTGAGGCCACATTTGTCATAGTTATAAATGAACTGCTTTAATAATAAAAAATGCTTAATGGGTTGAGTGGTGATTGGGTAATTTATAAATTGTTCATTTATAGTTATTTGAGAATTAAAAAATAGAGAAGAAATAAAAAACAAAAGAATGAGCTTCAATTGTTCAGATTTGGTGGGGAAATGATGATTGCAGAAGGAGGGAAGGAACAAGTAGGTTTCCCAAGGGGGCAAAATTGGCCTCCACCCTGTGTGGTTTGCAACATCTGTACCTTGGGGCACCTGGCTGGCTCCTAGGCCTAGGAGTTTCTTATAGCCAGAAAACTCTAGTCACTAGCTGGAGACTGTGTCAAGCCTATTTGTGTCTCTGGGAGGTATGCAAAGGCACTTCAGAATCAAAATATTGATGGGAAGCTCTAGACTGAAAAAGCAGAAGTGTAGGGGAGGGGCAAAGGAAACGTTATATCCCATGGGATAAGAGGAAAAAGAGGCAGAATAATATTCCTCAAATAATATAACTGCAACCCAGAAAGGGAGAACAGTATATTTCCATTGTAAACATTAAGTCACTATTTACTATAATTGAACAAAATCCTAATAGGTCTGAACAGAGACTTATTTGGAGAAGCAGTTATAATATCTATCATTATCCTTCCTAAAACTCTACAAAGTTCTGTTAGAAATATATTTACTTGGTTTTATCCATATCACGGGCATCAGGTCAAACAGAAGTTTGGGGTATTGTTCGGCAAGCAATCCGCTGTGAAGAGAAAATGACAGATGTTTATTAGAAATAAAATAAAATTTGCATCTTAGAAATTGCTACTTAGCTATTGGCTTTTAATACAAGAGAGGACCAAAGATATGCAGGAAAAGAAATGTAAAAACAAAACCAAGGAAGAGGCAATGAAGAATCAAGAGAAACAGAAGAAAAATATGGAAAGGCAATGTGTCAAACAGTGGACAAATATCAATTTCTGTTTTAAAAGTACTGTCCATGAGGCGGACACTATGCTGTCACATTTAACCTTCCCAATAGTCTTGTTCCCATTCCTAATCCTATTTCACAGATGAAGAGTGGAAGCTCAGAGAGATTGAGTACTTTTCTCACAGTAACACAGCTCTTAAATGCCAGCATGAGGATTCAAACATAGATCTATCTATCTAGAAAATGTGGTTTATTTTCCCTATGCTGCATTGTTTGTTTGTTTGCTTGCTTGTTTGCTTTCAAGAGGAGGGAAGAAAGGGATGAAAAGATGAATACATATATAAGGAAACGTAAGAGAAATGTCAGCAGAATGATGAAAATGAAAAGAGAAATAATCAGATGAACTATGTGCAGCTAGGTCTCCTCATATCCCTGTCTTAGAACCATCTCTGTAGAACCACCTTCACGCTCCTTCTTAAGTGACTTTCCCTGCCTCGGGCTTTAACCCTCCCTTGAGAGCAAAGTGTAACCCTGACTCTGGAAATAGGAGATTATGCTTAGTAATGGGCTTCAAGGGAAATAATCTTTCCCTTTCTCATATGTCTGTGTGTGTGTGTGTGTGTGTGTGTGTGTGTGTGTGTGTGTATGCACATATGCACTGTTTAGTTTCTTAAGCTGGAAATTCAGTATTTATTTAAAATATGTATTTATTATGTCATCAAAATGCAAGAAAGGGCTTCCCTGGTGGCGCATTGGTTGAGAATCTGCCTGCTAATGCAGGGGACACGGGTTCGAGCCCTGGTCTGGGAGGATCCCACATGCCGCGGAGCAACTAGGCCTGTGAGCCACAACTACT
Organism: Kogia breviceps; assembly: GCF_026419965.1. NCBI lineage: Eukaryota > Metazoa > Chordata > Mammalia > Artiodactyla > Physeteridae > Kogia > Kogia breviceps. The sequence continues at coordinate 32,316,377 of NC_081319.1, read as the reverse complement.
GAGCCTGCACGTCTGGAGCCTGTGCTCTGCAACAAGAGAGGCCGCGGTAGTGAGAGGCCCGCGCACAGTGATGAAGAGTGGCCCCCACTTGCCACAACTAGAGAAAGCCCTCGCACAGAAACGAAGACCCATCACAGCAAAAATAAATAAATTAATTAATAAACTCCTATCCCCAAAATCTTCTTTAAAAAAATGCAAGTTTTCCATTCACCAGTAGAAATGGGAACTTTACTATACTATAAACTGTTTGAAACTGAGGTGCTCCTACACATTACCAGACAGAACGTAACTGTTATAAAACAGAAGAAGAAAAATAATTTCAACTAACTTTTCTACTAGTAAGACCATTGAAATATTAACTCAAAATTGTTCAGAACCTGAAATTACTCACTCATTAACTGTCTGAGCCTGAGTAATGATTTATGGCAAGAATTCTGATATTATTTATTACTTGTCATATTCTCTAGATGAAGTCTTTTGGTTGAGGGGGATGGCAGTGGGGAAAGGTAGCAGACAGCTTATCTCACCTATGATTCAGCTACAACTGAGTAGGTCTTTGCAGTTGAAACTACTGACCTTGTTCTGTCCCAGCGTGCTCCATCCAGATATAATCCGTGGATATAAACGCCATCTTCTGGTGGTCCCTCAGATGTATCAGAAGAAATAACCTGAAGGCAGAAGCACACACTAGCAATGATTTCCTCCCTAGACAACTTTGTCTCATAAAGAATGCAGTAGCTAAATCTTCAGAACATATTCAGGGAAACTCCTCCATATAATAGCTTCTTAAACTGTAAGACTTTTTCAGTAAAATGTAAATCTAAAAATATATAATACAATTCCTTTTGACATATTTTATATGGTTTTACTGTACCTCATATTAATTTTTTGCTAAGATAGAAAAACAGCATTAGATTATTTGAATTGAATATTGAGATATATAAAAATTCTCTCACAAAGATAGCAAGACAAATATTATATACTTTCTTCATGAACACAAAGAATGGAAAGAAGTAGAACTGTTTGTAATGGGCTATAAAAATATGAATTCCCCATATTTTCCTTGCTTAAATACATGCCTTTGATGTAATGAGATACTCTGGAGTTTAAGGAGTTTACTGTACCTCAAATTCATATCCTAGTAAATCAATAGGGATGGTATATTTTCTGGCATAATTCTGCATCGCTCCAGTTAAAAAGGCTTGGGTGAAAAAGAAACCTGAGAGCCAAAACACACAAGGTTTTCCTGAATTATACCAGTCCTATAAAGGAAAAAAAATGCATTATGTTCATTTTTCAACTTACTCAAGAATCACCTGACATACAATTCCTGATTCTGGTTTTTGTGTATGTTGCCCACACTTTCCATCACAGGACTCTCTTTCCTGACACCAAACACACAACCTATTTTGGCCCTTCTACCTTTTATCCCTTCTAGTTACTCTTCTTGGAAAATTCAAACTAACCTTAACATTAACCTGAATAAAACAAAATTTGAAAGATTCAAATCTTCTGCAAAAAGGCAAATGTAAATTATTTGACGGTTTATTACATTACTTAATACCACTCAACTGAAGAGAGAAAAAAAAAAAAAACCACTCAAAAGAAACCATCTTGGGGCTTCCCTGGTGGCGCAGTGGTTAAGAATCTGCCTGCCATTGCAGGGGACACGGGTTCGAGCCCTGGTCCGGGAAGATCCCACATGCTGCGGAGCAACTAAGCCCGTGTGCCACAACTACTGAGCCTGCGCTCTAAAGTCTGCGAGCCACAACTACTGAAGCCTGCACACATAGAGCCCGTGTTCCTCAACAAGAGAAGCCACCGCAATGAGGAGCTCACGCACAAGGAAGAGTAGCCTCTGCTCGCCACAACTAGAGAAAACCCGCGTGCAGCAATGAAAACCCGGTTCAGCCAAAAATAAATAAATAAAATAAATAAATTTATTTTTTTAAAAAAAGCAAACATCTTTAGACATCTTATGCATTGTCTAACTATAGCCCTCATGTGTTGGTTCCAGTTCCTTAATCCTCTTAAACTCCCTGCCTCCATACCCACTATCCCTGTTCCAGTTTAGATATCCTGGCCTTCTTTCTGTATCATGTATACCTCTTCTTGTTTCTTCCCTCTGTCTGCTCAGTACATCTATAATGATGCTGCCAGAGTACACTTCTCCATGCAGGTTTGGATCAAGTTTTAGCATCTTTAATTCTTCAGCGATCTATTACTACCCTACCAAATTAAAGTCTAAAACATATTAGTCTCCTATTCAAGATACTTCACAACCTGGCCCCAAATTGTATTTATAGATCCATCCCTTTTAGTTCCCCTTTAAACATCTTACATTATAATCAGAATGTACTCTTGGTGGTCTCTTCTCTGCACTGGGTGGACATCTGTTGTTTTTTCTGCTTATCTTAAAGTGGCACTACTCTTATATCCCTCTGGAGGATGAACCCTCCTACACTTTCAGTTGAAACACTTCTGGTGGTAGAAATGCACCTTCTGGAAGTGGGCATGTCATTCATGCCTAGCTGATCATACCTGCAGTCATAGTGACTGATTCAGGAATGGACATGTGACCCAATCAAAGCCAGAGATGTAGAGACTTTTGCTGGGACTTTTGGGGAAAAGATTCACTCTAAACTCTTTGAAGTTTTGTGGACGTAAGGCCAGAGTTGCTGTTGCTATCCTGCTACCATCAGACAAGAACCTAACTGAGAATGGAGTTAATCCACAGAGACTGGAGCCGAGAGAAGTGCAAGAAGCCAGGATCAGGCAACCACATTTGCACCCTAGGCCAAATGCTGCCTGGAGTCACTTTACTCCCTGGCTTTTTCCATTACATGAGGGAACAAACTTAATTTTTGCTTATGTCAAAATTTTTACAACAGAATCAATCCTAAATGATATAGTGCCTTTCATCCTACAGCTGTCTCTTAAGTCCTCTTCCTTTATTTGCAGTGTCCAAAACTATTCATCATTTAGACCAGCTCAAATGCTACCTCATCCAATAAACAAACTCTGCTTTCCTAAGTTAAAAGAACTCTCTCCCTTCTTTGAATTCCCAAAGCATCTTATATGTTGCTCTTAGCTTTTTCTTGGGTACATAGATTATCTTCTTGTAGGCTATTGGCAACTTGAAGGTAACCTAGCAACTTTAACCAGCAACAAAGCGCTTTAGACAAAGTGGGTCTCAATTCACATTTGAATGAACAGATGAATTAATAAAATGAACTTTGTCTCTGGGTGAGTAGCACACTATGGGAAGAAGCCAGCTTTGTTCCCTGGGAAGAAGAGAACAAACCACTGCTGGAGACGTGGCAACAGTACAAGCTGTCAGATCAAGAAGAAGAAGAGAAAGAGATGGAGCTTGACAAGGGTACAAACCAGGCAGAACTAGTACCATGCACAAGAAAGCTATAAGAACCCAGAAGGCAAGTGTATAGAACATTCCCTTGCTCACTCCAGGGCTTCATTTAGCCAAGAATGTCATGAGTGTCTGGGTCAGCTACTTACATACAATCTCTGAATCAGCTACCATTTACTGAGCGCTTAGTGCATACCATGTAGGAGCTAAGTAATTTACATGCATCACCTCATTTAGTCCACGAAATAATTCAGTGAGTTAGGAATTATTCCTCCCATTTTACTGATGAGGAAACTGGGGTGTAGAAAGATGAGTATCTTGCTCAAAGTCACACAGATACTAAGTGTCAGATCCCAGATTTAATCTGAGATTCCAGCCAGTGTGCAAAAAGCTTTAAAAAAAAAGGCACAGTCAGGAGGAAGGGAAGGTAAGTAGGGTGAACAGTGAGAGAGAAATGAGAAAAGAAGAAAAAACTCCAGATGACTCAATTTGTTTAATTTGTTAACTCTAAGGATCATTAGGAGGTAAGGTCAAGAGTCCAGGAGAGAGAAAGGTGATGGGAAAACTGTACAGCATCTGTAAGGGTAAGAAAACAATGGGGAAGATACATTCAGGGGAAGATTCGTGGTGAAGGATGATAAACATGCCCAATAATGAGTGAGATTTTCCTTTCTCATTCAAACAGAATGATTCCAAGGGGAAAGTCAAATTAAGAAAGTAGAGAGTTTGGGCTTCCCTGGTGGCGCAGTGGTTGAGAATCCGCCTGCCGATGCAGGGGACACGGGTTCGTGCCCCGGTCCGGGAAGATCCCACATGCCGCGGAGCGGCTGGGACTGTGAGCCATGGCCGCTGAGCCTGTGCATCCGGAGCCTGTGCTCCGCAACGGGAGAGGCCACAGCAGTGAGAGGCCCGCATACCGAAAAAAAAAAAAAAAAGAAAGTAGAGAGTTTGATATGAACTTTATGTTAACAATAACAACAAAGGAAATTTGTCCTGGATATTATTCCAGCTGGCACCATGCCAGGACCTCTCTAGGGGACCAAGCTAAGTACTCTTCAAGGCCCTTCAGGAACAAAGTAGTATACAAGAAATGTAAGCAGTTCTGATTAAAATTTCAGAAAAGTTTAGGAAATGAAAAAAAGTGAGATTATGTCAAGGGGAGGATGGAATTAACTATATGTCAGATGCTTTTGATAAGGGACAGAAAGAGGCTGGTACACACAGGAAGAAGTCAAACACATGTCATTAGACATGTTGGCTAGAAATCACCCAGGTGCACATACTCTTACCTATTAAATTAGCAAAGATTAAAAAGGAGAACACTAATTAATGAAAAACAGGCACTCACATTCACTATTGATAGGCCTACAATTGCCTAATTTTTACATAGGGTGATTATGTAATGTATATCAAAAGCTCTAAAAAGATCCAAAGGGAATAGATTAAAGCATTAAAAGAATAAAGAACCACTGACCAGAAGGATTTTCTAGGAACACAAGGATGGTTTCACACTTGGAAATCTAGTGATATAATTCAATGCAATAATAAGCTAAAAAAGAAAAAAAATCACATCATCAGCAATAAGTGCTAAAAAAGCATTTGGAAAAATTAAACAATTTCTGGATTTTATTAAATAATAGTTCACATTTACTGAATGCCTATAACTGTTAACCATATGAGATAAAAGTTCCCATTTTATGGATGAGGAAACTGAGGCTAGTAAGTGGCAACTCTTCTAGAGCCTAAACACTTAAAACCCCTATTATAGGGACTTCCCTGGTGGTGTAGTGGTTAAGAATCCACCTGCCAATGCAGGGGACATGGGTTCAATCCCTGATCCGGGAAGATCCCACATGCCATGAAGCAACCAAGCCCGTGCACCACAACTACTGAGCCCCCTCTCTAGAGCCCGTGAGCCACAAATACTGAGACCCTGTGCTGCAACTACTGAAACCCATGTGCCTAGAGGCTGTGCTCTGCAACAAGAGAAGCCACTGAAACAAGAAGCCTGTGGACCACAACAAAGAGTAGCCCCTGTTCGCCCAACTAGAGGAAGCCCGCACACAGCAATGAAGAACCAACGCAGCCAAAAAATAAATAAAATTTTTTAAAAAATGTAAAACCCCCCTTATATTCTGATTCTTTTGTTAAGTGTATAATCTACATAAAAAGCTACAATAAATTATTATTTTTAAATTTTTCAAAGAAATATGGGCCTAAGAGATGAAGAGGCAATTCAAATCAAAGAAGAAATACAAAAACACCTAGAAACAAATGAAAATGAAAACACAACAATCCAAAACTTATGGGACGCAGCAAAAGGAGTTCTAAGAGGGAAGTTTATACAGATACAAGCTTACCTCAGGAAACAAGAAAAATCTCAAATAAACAACCTAACCTTACACCTAAAGGAACTAGAGAAAGAAGAACAAACAAAACACAGAGTTAATAGAAGAAAGGAAATCACAAAGGTCAGAGCAGAAATAAATGAAATAGAGACTAAAAAATAAATAAAATAGAAAAAAATCAATGAAATTAAAAGCTGGTTTTTTGAAAAGATAAACAAAATTGATAAACCTTTAGCCAGACTCATCAAGGAAAAAAGGGAGTGGGCCCAAATCAATAAAATCAGAAATGAAAAAGGAGAAGGTACAACCAATTCCACAGAAATACAAAGGCTCATAAGAGACTACTATGAGCAATTATATGCCAATAAAATGACAACTTAGAAGAAATGGACAAACTCTTAGAAAGGTACAATCTCCCAAGACTGAGCCAGGAAGAAATAGAAAATATGAACAGACCAGTTACCAGTAATGAAATTGAATCAGTAATTTAAAAACTTCCAACAATCAAAAGTCCAGAACCAGAAGACTTTACAGGGAAAGTCTACCAAACATTTAGAGAAGGGTTAACACCTGTCTTTCTGAAACTATTCCAAGAAACTGCAGAAGGAACGCTTCCGAACTCATTCTATGAGGCCAGCATTACCCTGATACCAAAACCAGACAAAGACACCACACAAAAAAAGAAGAGGCAAATATCACTGATGAACATATTTGCAAAAATCCTCAACAAAATACTATCAAACCAAGTCCATTAAAAGGATCATACACAATGATCAAGGGGGATTTATCCCAGGGTTGCCAGGATTTTTCAATATCTGCAAATCAATCAATGTGAAACACCACATTAACAAATTGAAGAATAAAAACCATATGATATCTCAATAGACAGAGAAAAACTTTTGATAAAATTCAGAATCCATTTATGATAAAAACTCTCCAGAAAGTGGGCATAGAGGGAACATACCTCAACATAATAAAGGCCATATATGACAAACCCACAGCAAACCTCATACTCAATAGTGAAAAATTGACAGCATTTCCTCTAAGATCAGGAACAAGACAAGGATTCCCACTCTCACCACTTTTATTCAGTATAGTTTTGGAAGTCCTAGCCACAGCAATCAAAGAAGAAAAAGAAATAAAAGGAATCCAAATTGTAAAGGAGGAAGTAAAACTATCACTGCTTGCAGATGACATGATACTGTATATGTATAGCTGATTCACTTTGTTATAAAGCAGAAACTAACACATGATTGTAAAGCAATTAAACTCAAATAAAGATGTTAAACACACACACACACACACACACACACACACACACACACACACACACACACAATGAGATATCGCCCTGCACCTGTCAGAATGGCTATCACCAAAATGAACACAAATAACAAATGCTGGCAAGGATGTGGACAAAAAAGAACCCTTGTACACTGTTGGAGGGAATGTAACTTGTTTCAGGCACTATGAAACATGGAGGTTTCTCAAATAATTAAAAATAGAACTAACACATTACCCAGCAATTCCAGTCTCAGATATATATTGGGAAAAAAACAACACTAATTTGAAAAGATACATGCACCCCAATGTTCATAGTAGCATTATTTACAGTTGTAATATATGGAAGCAGCCTAAGAGTCCATCAACAGGTGAATGGATAAAGTAGGTGTGGTATATATATACAACGGAATACTACTTGGCCATTAAAAAGAATGAAATTTTGCCATTTGAAGAAACATGGGTGGACTTGGAGGGCGTTATGCTAAGTGAAATAAGTCAGACAGAGAAAGACAAATACTTTACGATGTCACTTATATGTGGAATCTAAAAAATACAACAAACTAGTATATACAGCAAAAAAAAGCAGAATCACAGATATAGAGAACAAACTAGTGGTTACCAGTGTGGGAGTGCAATGTAGGGGTGGAGGAGTGGGAAGCACAAACTACTGGGTGTAAGATAGGCTCAAGGATGTATTGTACAATGTGAGGAATAAAACCAATATTTTTTAATAACTGTAAATGGAAAGTAACCTTTAAAAAATTTATAAAAAAATACAAACAAACAAAAATAGTCCCATGAAAACTCGGCCTAGGAGATGAATAGGCAATTCACAGGAGAGAACACAAACAGCAAACACACACATCAAAAGAAGCACAGACTCACTAATAATCAAAGAAACTCAAATTGAAACAAAGATAAGGTTGACCTATCAGATTGGCAAAAATTAAAAAGCAATGTATGAGAAAGCCTATCTCTCCACATCTTCACAAGTAGGGTTATTTTATTATTAGCTTCTATAGTGAAACAAATAAAGCGTTTGTATCATAAAAGGGCAACTGAACACTCAGAGGTCATATACCTATGTGAATTTCCAAAATGTATTTTGGGGGCTCTCCCCACCCACTATCCTCACATAAGCATCAGCCATAGGATGGGGGCAAGCGGAGGAGTTGGGGAGGAAAAAGAGTGTGCTGCCTTACACATCCTTTATGTGTGAGATTGCAGGGTGAAGGGTTCGGAGATTTCAAAGCACCCATCTTTTCCCTGGTTTTATGAGATAAGAGATAAGAAGCACTGATTTCTAGATAATGGCCAATTATTGATAAATCCAAGCCTCAGGGCTCTTTTTGTGATTTACCATCAGTAGTAAAATCACAAGACCAAGTTGTGAATCTTCAAAAATATAAATGTCACATATTACTTGGGTTTTGGTAAAATAAAATTTTAATTTTCTACTTAGTACTTTGAAATGTGTGTAATTTTCAATATTCTAAAATTTTAGTTAGATTACCATGAAACTACTAATCCATTTCATCTAACTCAGAGACATTCAAGTGACCACAGCCAATTTCTAGTATCTCTTCAGTCAACCCCCAAAATGAAATAATATATACATTATAATATATATATTATATATAATTTTTAACCTGTAAAAAGTTCAGCCGGGCTAGAAAGTCTGTGATGTAACTTCCTAGGGGTTTAAGACTTGGGTATGATCGTTGGGCCCATATTTCTGGAACCTTTCCAACAAGCAGACTGCCAGAGAGTGCCTCCAAAGCAGAATCCATGACAACCACACCCTTAATAGCTTTTTCAAGGTCCTGTAGAGTGTTGCGTATAGTTTTAATTAAACTGCAAGGAAAGAAATTGTGTCATCAACATATATATGATAGTAAATACCAACATACAGTCTTTCCAGAAGAAGAAATAGCAGGATACCACTTGCAGCTTTATGGGAGTATATTCCCAAAGTGTGGTCACCTCTCACTTGATAATATAATTTTAGGTGATACTTGGATGAACATTTTTCATTTTATTTATTACATATGTATTTTTAAATATAGAAAATAATATAACTTGCATATCACAATTGCTGTTTTTGAGGTATTATTGCTTAAGACCAGGCAAATTTAAACAGAGAATGATTTAAGGAAAAATATCAGGTAAATAATGTTATAGGTGACATGCAAATATGAAAAAAGTTATAAAGGTATGATACAATGGCTGAAACTTTGGAAACACTGAATTAAAACATACAGTGTATATTCATTTATACCCTTGCAAGTACTTTGTTTCCCACTTAGGCTCAAACTGCTAAGAACACCATAAATGTACCTGAAGTGAGGGTTTTAGCCTAGAAGCCTAAGCAACTGAGAGATAGTATGTTATGATATGTAAATACATATGGTCTTTGTATAAAAATTACTAAATTAATTAAGGCATCATAGTGTTTTAATATGCTTTATTTTAAAATTTCGAAAAGTCTGGAAACTGAAACAAACTTGGAAACACTAGAAAATTCATGACCAAAACAATTCTCCATTCCTTAAGCCAGTATTGAACTGTAGAAAATTCAATTTGAAAATTCAAAGCAGGGGCTTCCCTGGTGGTACAGTGGTTAAGAATCTGCCTGCCAATGCAGGGGTCACGGGTTCAAGCCCTGGTCTCGGAAGATCTCACATGCGGAGCAACTAAGCCCATGCACCGCAACTAGTGAGCCTGCGCTCTAGGGCCCGCGAGTCACAACTACTGAGCCCATGAGCCACAACTACTGAGCCCACTTGCCACAACTACGAAAGCCCGTGCACCTACAGCTCATTCTCCTCAACAAGAGAGGCCACCACAATGAGAGGCCCGGTCCACAACAAAGAGTAACCCCCACTCGCAGCAACTAGAGGAAAGCCCATGTGCAGCAACAAAGACCCAACACAGCCAAAAATAAATAAATACATTTTAAAATAAATAAATAAATAAATTCATTTCAAAAAATTCAAAGCAAATAATTTGTTTGCTAGTTTAGGGTACCTAGTCAATCCAGATAGACTCAGGAAGAAAATGGGGGGGGGGTATATATGTGTCAGTGGCAGAAAATTGACAAGAGATGTATTTACACATAGACCAAGATAAGGCTCATTCCATCTTTAGTTCCTGAGGAGAAGAGCAATGGATGGATGAGAAATTATGATTAATGAATATTTTTAACCAGTAAAAGCAGATCTGTATTTCAATACCATTTTTACATTATAAAAGATACCTTCCCTTCTGGGGCAGAAGATTATGCAACTTTAAAAAAGGAGAAAAACTCTAATGAAATGGCAAGTTTTGATAATTTTTTCTTAAAATTTTAATTCAATACCAGTATCTTTTTATCAACTTTGGTTGGTAGCCTTCTGAATAACTGGGTATAGAGCTCCTTACTTGTTAAATCTTTCCATTTCTTGTATTAAAACAGTATTCATGCTCTCTTCATATCTCACGGGATACTTGAGTAGTGCCGATTCAATGTCAAAGTCATTTGGTAGCTAAGAGAATAGATTTTAAAGATCACATATTAAAAAAAAATCACATATTACTCTCAGAATAATTAGTTTCATTCAGCTATAATATCAATTATAGCTAACATTAGGCAATTACTATGTGTCAGGTATTATGCTAACTGCTTTCCAAATATTATCTCATGTAATCCTTACCATTCACCATTAGGTGGCCATCATTATCATTTAAGTACGGAGAGGTTAAGTAAATGCCCAAGGGTACAGAGTCCAAAAGTGGTCTGTTTAAATCCATAGATCTCTAACACTAAGGCCCATGCTCTTTACTACAGGATAGAGTACTATGAAGAAGATACACATTTCTGAAAAGTTGTGTAATTTTCTTTTGTAAATTGAATCTTATTTTCTATTAATAAAACTGATTTACCATTTCATAACTTTTTTATTTATTTCCAATAAATTATCAACTGGCTCAAAATGGATTTGCTTACACCACTATCAAATAATTAATGTGTAAATGTAGCAAGGTTCCAGGGCATAGGGAAAGAGAAGGCCATTGAGTGTCTGATTTCAATGAGGCATCTCAGAGACACTTGAGGAGAAGTGATAAAGGGGACTTTGGGATTGGTGATCAAGCCCCAAGACAATGGAATTCACACTCTTAAAGGGGGCAAAGGAATTTCTCTATGGGGGAACTCCCAAACTAAGAAAGTTGAGCTGCCCAGACTGTCCCCAGGCAATGGTCCTTGGGTGGTACAAAAGAATTCTAAGTCATGTTAGGTGGTGTCACTCAAGGCACATTTGGCTCAGCACAAACATTCTACCCCAATTAAGTCCTATATGCCACTTCCAGGTAACCTCCTGCTTAGGGATCTTGTAAGAGCCACCATTTTGGGAGGGCAAGAACCTTGCCCCAAAGAAATAAACCACACAAGAAGAAGGGGCTGAGGGTCAGAAGAGGCAAATGGCAGAAGCAGCAGTCCAGAGGTGGAGGTTGGAGGAGGCTAGTTTGATTTTACCTAGGAGTAGCAGGCAGTGTTGCTCCCTTCTCCTCTCCAGTGGCCACAGCCAGGCTTAAGGTGAGTAGGCTCTACTTAAGGACTGGTGTAAGGCAAGGGTACCAACTGTGAGAGTAGAGTAGGTGCCATCCGTGGATTTTCAAGGCAGATGGGGTAGGGGTCAGGTTCTGCTCTATCAGAGTGCCTGACACTGAAATATGGGGATAATTATAGTATTTATCCTGGAGGGGAGTTGTGCAGAGCTGTGCTTAGGACCATAAAGTCCTCTTAGTAGTTCTTTATTGAATTTAAGACAGAAAAAAGTGAGAAAAGAGATTATCATTCCACTTTACCAAGAGGGCTAAGTACATTGGGCTGTAGTATGGGGAAAAAAAGGCTGTAGCTGTTAATTTACTGCTGATCTTATTTCCCTGTGCCTCCTCACTTCTGAAGGTATAGATTAAAAACCATTCCCTCCTTGAACCAGCAAGTTCAGACCATTTCCTCCATTAAAAAAAAGTAGGCCTACCATCTTTATTTAGAAATGATAATAAATCATATATTTAGTAGCTTATCCACAACTGTAGTTACTAAGAACTTACTATTTGCCAGGCATTATGCAAAGCACTTTAATTTAATGATCTCCTTAATGTTCACAAGAACCTTATACAGTTGATACTATTATCACCACTTTACAGATTTGAAAACTAATGTTCAGAAAGGCAAAGTATCTCACTCAAGGTCATAATGCCGCTAAATGGAGTTTTCAGATTGACATTTCAGTGCCATTTTGATTTACGTTATATTACAAGTAACATATCTTAAGCTAAACATTACCTTGCTGAGAATATCTTTGGTAATTTCTAGTAGAATCTGGTCAGCACTTCCTGAGGATCCTGTCTGTTTGGAGCCTCCTTGGGTGAGGAGCAAGGACTCAAAGAGGATTTTCGTTTGTTGAAGATCTTTGGAGATATCAACATTTTCATGTAATCCAAACATCTCAGGGTGTTGAGTAAATGGAAGTTTCTACCAGAAAATAGATTCAACAAGCATCACATTTTCACTGGATACGTTAATTCATAAGGTAGACATGTGTAGACCAAAAAGAGTTAAAAATCAACTAAACATCAAGCAACAGAGGAATCAAACTTTTCCAGTTTTCAGTAACTACTAGAAACAAAATATATTGAAAGCTGATTGAACCAAAGTACTTGTCTAATCCTATACATTATGGGAGACTACTTCACTATTTGCTTTTTAGAAAAATCACACTTGAATCTGACCCTATTTTCAGTGATATCAGTTACCTTAATGAATTCAATGTACTCATTATAAGTGCCTTTGGGAGGTGCAAAATAGTTTCCACTGGGAGAAAACTTATAATGAGAGTTTTCAATTATGTGTGGGTTATAAAAGTCAGCCAGCATGGTTAAGAGGAGACGTCTGTCCCAATCATCTGTCACTCTTCCTCCATAGTTACACTCTCCAGTCAGGTAAGAGATAGCTTCAAATGGAATTGTATCATATTCATTTATAAATAACTGAAACAAAGGAAAAATGAAATGAGAAAAACCTTAAAGTATTTCACTTCATTTCCATTTTAAGATGGCCTTAAATATCTATCAATCAATCAATCATCCATCTCTCTATACACATGGAAGTGGGGTTGGAAGAATTATCATCATGGTTGTTTTGAAGCCCCATATCACAGCACAGAGCAGAAAAATACAATATTCTGTGGTTGTCTAGTTGGATTAATATATTTGGTAAAACATGACAGAAATAATGGGAAAGTATTGGAGTTGGACAGACCTGAGTTCAAATCTTACCTCAATGGGTAAATTTACTTCTTAGCTTTGGTTTTCTCCAAAATAGGGATAATACCCACCTTACAGGGTTGCTGTGAGAATTAAAATTCATGTAAGTAATGTGCCTAGTTCAAAGCCTGAGTGAGTAGGAATTTATAATGGACATTTGATCTTTTTTCTTTGGTGGGGGGCTGCTGACCATCTCATGCATCTCATGTTTCATTGTAAGTCTACAGAAACTGAAAAAGCCGACCACTCACTTTCTCAGCCTCCATTATGGCTAAAGCCTAGGCTTGTGACCTGGGCTTGGAAACTCAGATGTAGCCATCCTAGACTGAACTGGGGTTTAGGGTGCAAAGAAGCAGGAACAGCAAAGAATTTTTTTGATGACATCAGAGAGTGTGCAGTAGACTAGTGTCTGTGTGGCAGTTATTAGAGCTGTGGTGTCTAATAATTAACAAGAGTAGAAGGAATGCTGTTACCAGACTTGATATGATTCTGGATATGACTGTGGATGCCTTGCCTCTCCAGCCATCTTGGTAATTCTGTGACCTACCCAATATTCTTTCAATAAATTCCTTTTCTACTGTTTTTATTGACTGATAGAGCTAAATTGTAGATCTGACTGAGTGGAGGCTAAGAGTAGAGTATAGTGAGGACCTGTATAAAGCTAACACTGAGGAGGGCACTGCAAAAAGAAAGAACTAGGGTCCTTGATGCCAACACTTTTGTTGAATCAACCAACTCCAGAGTCTGTCCTTCCTCTGCAACTCTTTTTTATGTGAGATAAAAAGTTTCATTATGGTTTAAGCCAGTTTGAATCAGGTTTCCCATTATTTGCAGCAGAAAAATGCAGATGGAGATTATGCTTTATAAGTCAAAATTATAATTATTAATACCACGGGAGAACTGAATAAGTCATTCTAAGCAAAGAGAATTGCCTAGGGCCTGGTACACAGTGATCCTCCATCAGTGTTAGTTCCTTTCTAATTTTACCTGTAGTTGTCGAATACTGATGCGTAAATCTGATTCATTAAATCCATATGGAATATTCCAACCAAGAGGACCAAATTTTTTTCTCTCTTGCACAAGGGCATGAAAAAAACAAACTCCAAACAGCAACTTCTCCCATGCCTTTAAGATAAAAATATGCAACAAGAAAAAATTCTGATCAGATTTCCATTACTAAAATGAGGGGAACTGATGATCTTTCATTATAAGATTCTATGATCATATGTCTCTACAAACTTCTATTTAGAAAGACTATTCGAAATAATGCTTACTATAAAAAGTATTAATCTTATGACTTATCCCAAACCTCCAAGCTAGACAAACTACAATAACATTACACTTTATTAAAATGCAATAGTGCTGGAGAGACATGCCAAGATGGCAGAATAGGAAGACCTTGAACTCACCTCCTCCCTTGATACACCAAAATTACAACTACTTACAGAGCAACTATCTATGAGAACAACCTGAAGGTAGAAGAAAAGATTTTCCACAACTAAAGACATAAAGAGAGAACCACAAGATGGGTAGGAGGATCAGAGACATACGGTAGTCAGGACCCAGGTTTGCTGACCCACAAATGCGAGGAATATCACAATTATAGAGGTCTTCCCCAAGGAGTGAAGGGTCTGAGCCCCACATTGGGCTCCCCGGTGTAGGGGCCCTGCACTGGGAAGACAAGCACCCAGAACGTCAGGTTTTGAAAACCAGCAAGGCTTATGTTCAGGAGAGCTGGTAGGCTATAGAAAACAGAGACTCCACTCTTAAAGGCCGTGTACAAAATCTCCCTTAGTACTTATGTTTCCTTCCATGCAGGAAAACTTCAATTAATGTAACACTCCTGGATTTTCTCCATCCTTATACTCACTGGTGGAGGGAGGAGTACCTATCTGATGGGTAAATTTGGGAAATGTCAAGCAAATATGCTTTGCTCAGCTTTTCCCTTTTCTCTCTTAGAAGTGAGCTTCCTGCAGGGAAGGAAGTTTTCCTCTGTTCCTCTGGGTAGATAAATGTACTTAATTCTGGGTTCAGTAATACTAAGCCCACTTGTTCACTGATGTAAACTACATCTTCCAACATAGTCTATATCAGTAATTAAGGTTATAATTTGGTTCCCATACGTTTGTACTTTTTCCTGTTTCTTAACTGGTAAGAATTTGGGCAGAGAAAAGGAGTGCTATTTATCGGAACTCCTAACATCCTCAATACCATGTGTAAAACTTTTTTACATACGGATACATTGAAGAGTGTTATTAATATGTCAAAACATTACTAGAATTTCCATGAAGGCAGACTTTTTTGGTGATGGCAGTGTCTATTTTACTCTCACTGCATTATATTGTACCTAACAAACATATTTGTTGAAAGAATAAATAAATAATGTTAAAATAGATTGCTATTCTTGGGTCTTAATTGTCTTAATCAAATGTACTGTTGGACTCTTGTACAAACTAAGAAATATTCATTCATTCAACAAATATTTATTTGAGTATCTACTACATGGGAAGCAGAACACAAACAATTGGGAATAAAATAAGATAGGTACAATTTCTATCATCTTAGGAAATGCCTAAAGTTTAATATTAAATAAAATATTTATGTTTTCACTATAAAAACACATTTTAAAAGTTCCAGAGGCTGAATATTACCAGTTCCTTTCCCTCGCATCCATTGAAAAACTCAGGATCAGAAACTGGATGAGTGAGATATGATTGGAGGAGATTTAGCCGAAGACCCGTAGGAGGTTCATTAGTCATTTTTACTCCATTCTGTAGAATTGTTACTGGGAACTAAGACAAAATAAACAAAGAGCATTACTCTAGATAACCAACTCAAGTCCTAAAAATACATACACTAGTGGATTAAAAATAGGTATAAGGGAGGACTCCAGAAATATTTTTAAAACCTCTTAAGGTTAAGCATTTAAGATATACAATGTATCAGTAACAGATAACCAAATAAATGTACTAAACTCCAAAGGAAATAAATATACTTTTGGAGATGGGTAACTTGTGAGCCAAAGCCTAAAGGATGAGTTACAGCCTTCGGGAGAAAAATCTTCACATATTTTTTCCAACATGGGCATCCAGGAGACAGCAAGGTGACAGTTCTGTAGGCAAACCCAAGTTCCTTCCTCTATTGCTGCGTTAATCATTTTTGTTGCAATTGGTCCTTGTCCCTGTCCCAGTGAAATAGCTTGAAATTTATTTCCAGACATAGCTTTATCATTTGCAAATTTCAGTAAGCCTAAGAGGGCACACAAAAAAATGGTTTCACTGCTTACTCTAAAATTATAAAATACACCTTATATTTCAGTGTATAAGTATTTAATTGTGAAAAATTCTAGTTATCTTTCCTTATAAATACCGAACTTACTGATTTACACTCATCTAAGAAATAGATATTGAACAAGATGATTTATTTATAATTTATTAAGTTGACATTATGCACTTACTGGCCATGGGATCTGCTCCTGGAGATAACACAAAAATTAAGGGAATGGTGCAATTTGAATCCAAATAACTCTTTGTCAAATCAAATGGTGGAGGCTCTACAAACTTTTTCCCTAGTTTTTCAGTTACGTAGTTAGTTATAGCTGGAGTTATCTGTTGAAGAGAGAAAAAATATGATCTTTAGAGTAACTTTTATTTCATATAACAACTTTGATTATTACTGAAAACCGACAGAGTAAACTATGAGCCTAATGGATAAGAAAAGCATGCAGCATATCATAGGCAAAGCGCTAATTTTCCTAATATATAAAAGGTATCTATAAATTGATGGGACAAGACTAACAATCCAAAAGAAAATGGGCAAAGAAGATAAACAGTTTATAGAAAATGAAATAGAAATGGATCTTAAACATATGAAAAGATGCTCAACCTCATTTAGTATAGCAGAGACTGCAAACTGTCTCCATTCTGTGTCTCCTTTTGGTAACAGAACCCCAAGTTTTCCCAACCTTTCATGCAGCTAGATGTGGCCATGTGACTAAGTCTTGGGCAGAGAAATACAAATAGACATTATATATGGAGCTTCCAGATCCTATTTTTTATAAGGAAACTGTTTGCCTTCAACACTCTCTTTTCCTGTTCAACAGATGTGGTGTTCATGACCCAGCTTCAATCTCACTGACAAAGACCACACTTTAGGAGTCTTCTCTAGCATGAGAGAAAGGACTGGAATCTCTGGATGATCTCAAGAACAGAGGTGCCCTGCCAGCCCTCAAGCAATACTCTGGGCTGTTAGGAGAGATAGAGAGATTAACTTCTATTTTATTTCAGCTACTGTATTTTAGGTCCCTTTGTTACAGCAGTTTTGTCTATACCCTAACACTTATAAATAAGAAAAATACAAATTATAATTATACTTAGATACCATTTTTCACCATCAGCCTGTCATATAAATGGGACAAAGATAGCCTGTATGTATTTACCCCTGGATTATTTATTTTTCACAGTAGGCTAAAACCTGTTAGCTCAAAAGTCCACTGGCACCAAACTCAAAATGTTACATATTCAACTGTTTTAAACATAGCCCAAATAAGCAGATTTTTAACCATTTAGAGTCTGCCTACTTTTCACCCAACATCTGCTAGCCATAAAAAGATAAGCCCCAGGATATAAAGACCCCAAGCCACTGCTGCCCTTCAGAGCTCTGACACAGAGACTCCCAGCCTCCATGCTGATGAATAATGTTGCCCAGACACCACACAAGTCCCCTCTCCATTAGGATTCCCTTGCCTTCCCCTCTCCTTTGGAGTTGTGGACCTCCCCTCACTCCCAGCCTCTGCACAGACACCTGCTATGAGGGATTTCTTCCTCCCCAACAAACAAACCTGTCAAAGTAACATCTAATGAAACTCATGTGCGTTACTGCCACCTCGATCAGCCCCAGAATCCTCAATCCCTCTGCACAGATTGGCAAAGATCCAAAAGTTTGGCAACAGGGCTTCCCTGGTGGTGCAGTGGTTAAGAATCCGCCTGCCAATGGAGGGGACACGGGTTCGAGCCCTGATCTGGAAAGATCCCACATGCCGCGGAGCAACTAAGCCCACGCACCACAACTACTGAGCCTGTGCTCTAGAGCCCATGAGCCACAACTACTGAGCCCATGTGCCACAACTACTGAAGCCCGCATGCCTAGAGCTCCTGCTCCACAACGAGAAGCCACCACAATGAGAAGCCTGCACACCACAACGAAGAGCAGCCCCCGCTCGCCGCAACTAGAGAAAGTCTGCATGCAGCAACGAAGACCCAACACAGCCAAAAATAAATAAATAAATAAATAAATAAATAAATAAATAATTTAAAAGTTTGGCAACATACTGTGTGGGCAAAAGTACAGGTAAACAGATATTTTCATACACTGCTGAGGAAGAGCAATCTGGTATAACTTTCATGGAGGACAATTTGAAAGTATACATAAAATTACAGAGGGCAAATCCACTGACACAGCAATTTTGTTCCTAGGAATTTATTCTGATAAATAGTTGCACATGTGAGAAATGATTTTTGAATAAGGTTATTCATTGCAGCTATTTTATAATAGATAATATATAAATATTATAAAGATCCATCAATAGGAACTGGCTAAAGAAATTATTGTACACGCATACAATGGAATACCATGCAATTGTAAAAAAAAAGAAAGAGAACACTATTTATGAATTAGTAGAGAAAAAAGCAATATGCAAAACAGTGGATGCTACCATTTGTGTTGAAAATAAATGGAAAAAGAATTTATATGTATGTACATTTATATGTGTATAAAAGGACAACAAGAAGCAGATAACAGTAACTGTTTGAGAGGAAGGATGATGAATGACTGAGAGATGGAGACTGGAGGCACACTTTTCATTGTATTCATATATTCATGTGATTCAAAACAGTGCATCAGTTTTGAACCACAGGAAGATGTGACTTACTTATAAATTATATTAAAATTAATTAAAAATAAAAGAATGCTGTTCATCAATATTAGCAGCAGAAAAATCAGTACAAAGAGGTATCAGACACTATCGTCTAAATGCCAAATGACTTTCTAAAGGGAAACTGTAGGAATTTGAAGGAGAGAGGAGTGAACATCACAGGCTTCTTTGGTCCTGGAAGGTTTGTGAAATACGTGGGGAGGAAGGATAGAGGCTTCTATATGGGTAATTTACTGTAGCTGTGAGCAATTCTGTAGCTTTAAATAGTAGAAGTTTCAAGGAGAAGAATAGTAGAAGTTTCAAGGAGCTTCTCTATGGGTAATTTTGCGTAGTTGTGAGCAATTCTGTAGTTTTAAATAGAAGTTTCAAGCTGAAAAGAGGTCTGATTAGCCAAGGTAATAAGACTGCAAAGCTGTACTTTTGTCATTATTCTACAGGTATTGACAGGCTCCTGAAGGTTTTTTTAAAAAAAGAGCTCACAATGACTGCCCTAGCAGCTTTTTATTTCTTTCTTTAATAACTACAAATGAGCAATGATGAAATCTTTTTCATCCTTTTACCATTAACACCATGTATAATTTCTACCTAGCACAGTAGATCTTCAGTATACATTTTTAAGGAAAGGGAGATGCTGAGGACACAGAGACCTTGCTCCGCATTACCCTACGCACTGGCCAGGGGCAATGCTCCCTGACATGATGTAACTGTAATCAAGTATGATAGTTTTCTATAGAAAAAGTATCTTGTTCCAGTAATTTAACATGAGAAGAAGTTATAAGACTTTTCTATAATATTAAAATATATATTTTAATCCTTCATGTAAGATACTCTAGAGAATAAATTATGGAGATTTAAACAGACCTGGATATGGGCTTTGTGATGATTAATTTTATGTGCCAGCTTGGCTAGGGCACAGTATCTAAATACCTGTTAAGGTATTTTTAAAATAAGATTAACATTTAAATCAGTAGACTTTGAGTAAAGTAGATTACTCTCCATAATGTGATTCGGCCTCATTCAATCAGTTGAAGGCCTTAGGGGAAAAAAGACCGATTTCTACTGAGGAAGAGGGAATTCTGTCAGTAGACCACCTTTGGACTCAAGCTGCAACATCAGCTCTTCCCTGGGTCTGCAGTCTGCAGATTTTGGACTTGCCAGCTGCTCACAATCATGTGAGCCAATTCCTTAAAATCAACAGAATCCTACTGATTCTGTTTCTCTGGAGAATCCTGACTAACACAGACTTTAACTGAATTTGGTTTAATGCAATTAAATTCAACTCAACTCACAGATATTTATTGAGATGTCCAACCATCTGCCAGGTACTGCTTTAAGTCCTGGAGATATTGAACAAAAAAGATACGGGTCCTGACCTCAAGAAGCTCAGAGTCCAGTGGGAGACCCTAACAAATAAACAGACAATTATTGTGTATTCCAGTGTGGTCAGTGTGGTGTTTAAGCACAGGATCCCAAGCATGGCAGACAAACCAGTAACCCCACACGTGGTACTGAAACAATACCTCCATTGGTCATCAGAGAGCCATTCTGTGGAATGCAAATAGGCAGGGGTTTCCCAGATGAAGAGCTACTCATTCCTAAGTTTACCATGAACAAGGGAAGCTATTTGTGATAAAATAATGAAGAAAGCACTGTTTCGGCCTTCAAGGGACTTATTTTCTAGTGAAAGGAACATACATATATATACATACAACTATCACGTAGGAAAGAATGAAGTACATTTTAACAATGTACAAAGGTCTTTGGGAGTTAGAGTAAGGAGAAATGAGATAATGCTCCTTGTGAAACTTTACTAAAAACATAAAATGTAAAAAAATAAAAGAAAAGAAAAGAAAAGGAAAAAGAAAAGACAGGACCATTGCAACCAATCACTTTCAATACCTTCATTTTATATGTGGTTGTAACTGGAACTCAGAAAGGTGAAGTGACTTACTCAAAGTTTTAAACTACATATATAAGCATAGCTTTTAGTTTTTTGGTTTTTTTTTTAACATCTTTATTGGAGTATAATTGCTTTACAATGGTGTGTTAGTTTCTGCTTTATAACAAAGTGAATCAGCTATACATATACATATGTCCCCAAATCTCCTCCCTCTTGCGTCTCCCTCCCACCCTCCCTATCCCACCCCTCTAGGTGGTCACAAAGCACCAAGTTGATCTCCCTGTGCTTCGCAGCTGCTTCCCACTAGCTATCTATTTTACATTTGGTAGTATTTATAAGTTAGCTTTTAGTTTTCTGTTTAAAATTTTTCCTTTCGTAACACTATAACACTTTTCTCAAGTGTATGAAAATTGGTATCAGCCTATTTATTTCACCTAAAGAAAGATTTTTGTGCATGTTTGAACTAATAAAATTATGACACATTCAAGATTTTCTACTATCTTCTGCTTCTAGTCAATATGGAGGAAAGGGACCAGATTTACCTTCTTGCCATAAGGAACTAAAAAATGGGCAATATTAATGAAACAGCCATTTTCAGACATAAGGCTGTTCAGACAATAGGTGGTACAGGATAGTGATCCCTGATAAAAAAGAAACAAACAAGGTGAGACCTATTATTCCCTTGACTTTCCTCTGGGAGATACATTCCAGACTGTGGAACAAGGAGAGCAACTGAAAGTAGTACAACACAGTGTTGCTGAGTTGGGAAGACAAGAATCAGAGTTCAAGGAGGCTCAGGCTGCTGGAAGTTTCAGAGTTCAAATTTGAAGGGAAGTATCCAGAGAAAGAGCTCAGAAATCTGCATAATATTGTCCTTGTATCTTTGCTGAACACCATGGTATGTATACATAGGCCAAGCAAAGAGTGACTGGGGAGCTGTGAACTTGGGATATGAGGAGCTACCAGAGTTCATGAAAGGCTGGGAATCATTCAAGTTCCCAGTAGCCACAACGGAGAGTCCTTGGTGATCACTTGGGGCATTCAGTAAAGGCCCTAGAAGGGCCACACTTTAGCCAGGGAACTAAACTATCCATGGAGTAAAGGCTATTCTATACCTGTGATAACAAATCTTAAAACAATCTTTGAAAGGCAACCTGAATTTAACTGTATAGTCAAAGGGGTAGGTAAACCTTTTCTACAGAGAGCTAGATAGTAAATATTTTAGGTGTTGTGGGTTACATACAATTTCTGCTACTTATCCTTTTTCTTTTTTTAAAAAAATTTACTTATTTTATTTATTTTTGGCTGCATTGGATCTTCATTGCTGCACGTGGCCTTTCTCTAGTGGCGGCAAGCAAGGGCTTCTCTTCGTTGTGGCTTGCAGGTTTCTCATTGCGGTGGCTTCTCTTGTTGCGGAGCATGGGCTCTAGGTGTGCAGGCTTCAGGAGTTGTGGCATGCGGGCTCAGTAGTTGTGGCTTGTGGGCTCTAGAGTGCAGGCTCAGTAGTTGTGGCACACGGACTTAGTTGCTCCACGGCATGTGGGATCTTCCCAGACCAAGGCTCAAACCCGTGTCCCCTGCATTGGCAGGCAGACTCTTAACCACTGTGCCACCAGGGAAGCCCTATTATTCTTCTTTAAAACAACCCTTTAAAATGCAAAAATCATTTACAGTTCATGGGCTGGAGAAAAATAGGTCACTGGCTAGATTTGGCCCAGAGGCGTTGTTTGCTAACCCTGAACTAGCAGAACAAAAGTCAACAATCTTTAAAGGAAGATGACAAAATCAAAATCATAAACAATGTCCAGAATCCAATCAAACATTACTGGGCATGCCAGGATATGGGAAAATATAATCTATAACCAAGAGTAAAATCATTCAATAGAAACAGATCCAGAAATGATGGAATTAGCAGTCAATGATTTAAAAACAGTTATTATAACTGTTTTCAAGTATTTAAAGAAAAATATAAACAGAATGAAAAGAGAAATAGAATATATAAAAAAGAAAAAAATGAACATTCTGTAAATGAAATATACAGTTGCTGAAACAAAAATTAATTGGATGGAATTAATAGCAGATTAGACACTACAAAAGAAGAAATCACCAAATTTAAAGATAGCAATAGAAACTGTCCAAACTGAAGTACAGTGATACAAAGGATTTTAAAATAATTAACAGAGTATCACCCACCTATGGTATAATATCAAGCAGTCTAATGTATATTTAATTGGAATCATGGGAAAAAAGTATTTGAAGAAATAATGGCCAAAGTTTTTCTCAAGTTGAGGAAAACTATAAACCTACAGATCCAAGGAACTCAATGAACCCATGTGAGCATCTGAAATAAAGGTTAAAGTACCAAATAACAATAACTTTAAACCTAGTACTTCATAAATGGCAAATTATCTGGGTTCCAAATAGAACACATTTGTCTTTTACCTTATCAGGTCTTAAGCACCGAAGAATTATGATTTTCTGTAGTTCATTTAGCCTCGTATCCATTGGTGCTGGAAATTTAGCATTGTGTGGCTCTTTACTATTGTAGATCTCCCGCCATTCAGCTATATTGTCACAAAAATGATTCCTAATGGAAAGAAAAGCTTAATGATTATCCTTTCATTGGGAAAAAATTTTAAAAAGAGACTGTTAAATGAGGAGATGAATCAAGACAGCTATAGAACTATTTTTTTTAAATCACTAGATTAAATTTAAAAATCACTAGATTACAAATTTACCCATCACTATTGAATGCTAAGTCATTGTGTTTAAACAATTACCTGAGTCCTTTGAATGCAGGAAATTCACTTGCACGACAGATTTCCTCCCAGGTTTTATCGGGTAGCCAAGTTGGATCAGGATTTTTCTCAGAACTCTTAAGACTTACACCTCCAGTTAAAAGAAACATCAGTTCCTGGTATTCAATCTCTTTCTTTGCCCTGTGTTCCCCAAATAAGGACTGTTGTAAATTGTTGTTTTAAAATTGAATGAAGTCAGTTTCTGCTTATATAGCCTGGATAAAACAATCAGAACTGACCTACCCTACTGCTATAAACAACTAGAAACTGGAAAAAAAAATTAAAGAAACATTTTTTTTAGAAATTATAATAGCTAGTGCAGGACTGTGTTCCATGAAAAAAAGGGAGACAAGGTGATCCCCATGATTGCCTCAGCTAACCGCCTGGAGGCACTTTTCAGACTACAAAGCATGAGGGTAATCATATCAGAATCTAGGAGTACTGCTGAGTTGAAGAGACAGAGATCAGAGTTAAGGAAGGCTAAGGGCAGAGTATTTGTGGGCAGAGTACCAGAAGGGAGGGAAATACATGGACGAAGAGCTTCAAAAATCTGCATACAAATTCTCTCGATTCTATTGCTAAATGCTGAGTTATGTATGAGTATAAAACCCCAGGAGGCCAGGCAAAGAATATCTGGGGAGTTGCAAACTAAGTAGCTACCAGAGCTCACACAGGACTGAATATATGAGTTATTGCCAACTAGAGTTGAATCTTTATTGAACACCAGAGGAATTCAGTGGTGACACTGGAGACATTTTAGTAGTGAAGCTAACCTAGCTGTAGAATAAAGTCTACTCTAAAACTGTCATAAGAAATCTTAAAAATAAGACTTGAAGAGATCAAACAAATTCAGTATAATTTAAGTACCTGCAAAAGTAAAGTCTAGTGCTCTTTAAAGGAATAAAAAAAAAAGACACAGCACTTACCGATGTAAAATTCACAACATCCATAACCAGGAGAAAAGTCAGTACATAGATACGATGTAGAAGTGATAGAGATGATATAACAAGCAGATAAGAATGTTAAAAGAGCTATTATAAACATGCTGAAGGAGTGAAAGCGAAACATGAACATAATGAAGAGAGAAGTGGGCAAAATAAAAAATAACCAAATGAAGCTTCTAGAGATAAAAAATTAAAATCTGAAAGAAAAATTCACTGACTTTTTCTCAGATTTACAGAAATTGAAAGTATGCATTACCAGCAGACCTACACGATAAGAAATGTTCAAAGAAATTTCAGGTAGGTGGAAATTTGAATCAACAAAAAAGAATAAAGAGCATCAGAAATGGTAACTAGTAGATAAACATAAAAGACATTTTTCTATTACTTATGTCTCTTTTAAAAGTAATTGACTATTTATAGCAAAATAACAACATGCTGTGGGCTTTATAACATATATACAAGTAAAATGTATGACAATAAAACAAAAGCTATGAGGGGAAAGATAAAAGTATATTGTTTTCAGTTCTTATATATATATGAAATAGTATAATTTTACCTGAAGATAGACTATAATAAGTTCAAAGGTATACTATAACCCTAAACAAATCACTAAAATAATAAAACATAAAATTATAGCTAATAAGCCAACAAAGGAGATAAAATGGAAGCATAAACATACTCAATTTAAAGAAAAATAGATTTATAGAGACGTGGATGAACCTAGAGACTGTCATACTGAGTGAAGTAAGTCAGAAAGAGAAAAAGAAATATCGTATATTAACATATATATGTAGAATCTAGAAAAATGGTACAGATGAACCAGTTTGCAAGGCAGAAATAGACACACAGGCGTAGAGAACAAATGTATGGACACCAAGGGGGGAAGGGGAATGGGATGAATTGGGAGATTAGGATTGACATGTATACATTAATATGTATAAAACAGATAACTAACGAGAAACTGTTATGTAAATAAATAAATAAAAAAATAAAATCCACAGGTTAAAAAAATAAATAAAACAAACACTAAGTTCCCCAAAAAAGAGAATAAAGAAAAATAGAAAATGAGGAAACATGCAACAAAGAGCAAAACAGAAAATAAATCATAAGATGGTAGATTTGAACATAACTCTATCTATTTTCTCATTAAATGTAAATAGTCTAAACAATTTCATTAAAGGTAGTGATTATCATATTGGATAAAACAAGTAAGACCCAATTACATGCTGTCTATAGTCACAGTTTAAATATAAAATAAATAGGTTAAAAGTAAAAGTATGGAAAAATATATACCATGCTAACACTATTCAAAAGAAAGCTGGAGGGGCTACAATAATATAATACAAAGTAGATTTCAGAGCAATAAATATTACCAGGGATTTTAAAAAGTCAAGTCAATCTATTAAGAGGACATAACAGTCCTAAACATTTATACATCTAATAACAGAGCATCAAAACACAAAGTAATATTGATAGAACTGCAAGACGTCTCTACATTTAGAGATTCCAACTCTCTCTCTATAACTGAACAAGTAGATAGAAAATCAATAAAGATATAGAAGATATATGGACCATCTTGACCTCCTTGACATTTTAGAACATTCCACCCAAGAACAGCAAAATACACATTCTTTCCAAGAGCACATAGAACATTTACAAAGATGGATCATATTCTGGGCCATCTAATGTCTCATTCATAAAATTTCTGGAACAGGAATAACTATAGAGACAGAAAGCAGATCAGTATTACCTGGGGCTGGAAGTAAGAGCAGGAATTGACTAAACTGGCAAAAGGAAACTTCTGGGGATGATGGAAGGGTTCTAAAACTGGATTTTGGTGATGGTTGCACAATTATAAATGTACTAAAAATCATCTAACTGTATTCTTACAGTGGGGGAATTGCATAATGTGGCAATTATACCTAATAAAACTGAAAAAAGAGGATATCTCTATTGAGTGACTTCCATTTATAGAAAAAGGTACAAAAGAACATTTACAGTGTATTCCCTTTGTGTAAGAAAGGAAAATAGGAAAAACATAAACAAATTTATATAAACACACAGACACACACTTCACAAAAATTTACTCGAAATGGATCATAGACCTAAATGTAAAATGCAAAACTATAAAATTCCTAGAAGATAACATAGGAAAAAATCTAGGAGGCTTTAGGTATGGCAATAACTTTTTAGATACAACACCGAAGGCACGATCCATGAAAAAAAGAATTGATAAGGTGGACTTCATTAAAATTTAAAACATTTGCTCTGCAAAAGACAGAGAATAAGAAGGCAAGCTACACACTAGGAGAAAATATTTCCCAAAGATGTATCTGATAAAGGACTGTCATCCAACTCAACAACAAAAGATGAACAACCAAACTGATTAATAAATGGACAAAAGACCTAACAGATGCCTCATCAAAAAAGATATAAAGATACCAAATAAGCAAATGAAAATATTTTCAATATTATATATCATTAGTGAATTGCAAATTAAAACAAGACTACACTACACATCTATTAGAATGGTGAAATCCAGAACACTGACAAGACCAAATGCTGGCAAGGTTGTGAAGCAACAGGAACTCTCATTCATTGCTGGTAAAATGCAATGGATTAAGGAATGTAAACTATATGCTTGTTGAGCCTCTTCTGGGATCTGTGATGCAGAACAGGTTTAGACTTTCACTTAGGACCCATTTTCACGGAGAAAATATTAGTCAAGAAGGAAAATCTTTTAATATTTTAATGGTCCCATGAGTGAGAAAATAAAGGTGCTCCTTCAGCACCTTCCCCTGCCCAATATGTTCTGGCCCCTGAGTTTTTGCTTTTTCCAGTGTGTGGGTCAGTTTCAACATTCAGGACGCCAAGGACCACAAGCCAAGATTCCTAAAAATGCTGAGGTGCTGCATGGAATCTCTTGGAAGACAGTTTCTTATAAAACTAAACATACTCCTACCCATGATCCAGCAATCACACTTAGTATTTAACTAAATAAGTTAAAAACTTATGTGCACACAAAACCCTGCAGTTTTATTCATACTTTTCAAAACTTGCAAGCAACCAAGATGTCCTCCAGTAGGTGAACAGATAAACTACAGTACATCCGGACAATGAAATATTACTCAGTGCTGAAAAGAAATGAACAATCAAGCCATGAAAAGACATAGAAGAATCTTAAATGCGTATTATTAAGTGAAAGAAGCCAATCTAAAAACTCTATTTCTTTCTTTCTTTATTTTTTTGGCCACACCACACGGCTTGCAGGATCTTAGTTCCCTGACCAGGCTGGCAGTGAAAGCACTGAGTCCTAAGTGCTGGACTGCCAGGGAATTCCCTGAAAACTCTATTTCTTGATCTGAGTGGTAGTTATGCAGATTTTTGCTTTGTACGAACTTACCAAACTGTACCTGAACATTTTGTGAGCTTTTCTGTATGATCCAAATTTTAAAAATCAAACATCAAAACACCAATACTACTATAGAGAAATGTACAAGTAAAATCATGAATTATGCAGAGCTAAAACATGATATCCTTCTGTGAGAAGCCATTGATTAGGTTTTCCAGGCAAGTTTTCAAAATAAAGAATAAGCAAGTAACTTACAAAAGAAGATTGGCACATAATAAAAAAGAAAACAATAGCTTGTCCTTTTCAAACAGTGACCGGCATATATTACAATATAAGTTGTATGTGAAGTGGTCATTTAAATATCGTAGGCGCTTTTCCAAAATTTTGGATTTGTTACTGAAAGGTTAAAAAAAAGGAAAATATATTGAGTTAAGTAAAGCTAAGAAAAAATAAGTAACATATGAATTAACATACAAGTTGTTTTTATTTTATCAAAATAACCACTGTTAAAAATATGAAACTACACACACACACACACACACACACACACACACACACACACACACGTGTGTGTGCCTATATTGGGCTCACCAAAAAGTTCATTCAGGAAAAAACCCAAATGAACTTTTTGGCCAGGCCAATAAAAATGGTGACATCTGAGTAAGCTCTCTGGATTGTACCAGTGTGAACTTCCTGGTTTTGATATTGTATTATAGTTATATAAGATATTATCGTTGGAAGGGAACCCTCATGCACTATTGGTGGGAATGTAAATTGGTACATAGTCCCACTATGAAAAACAGTATGGGGATTTCTCAAAAAAATAAAAATAGAACCACTATACAATCCAGCAATGCCACTTCTGGGTATTTACCCCCCCCCAAAACTCTAAAAACACTAATTCAAAAAGTTATATGCACCCTATGTTTACTGCAGCATTATTATTTTTTTAAGTGAAGTATAGCTGATTTATAATATTGTGTACATTTCAGGTGTACAGCACAGCGATTCAGTTATACATTTATATATATACATATAAATCTATATATTCTTTTTCAGATTCTTTTCCCTTATAAGTTATTACATAATATTGAGTATAGTTCCCTGTGTTGCAGAGTATGTCCTTGTTGGTTATCTATTTTATACATAGTAGTGTGTATATGTTAATCCCAGTCTCCGAATGTATCCCTCCCCTGACTCCTGTTTTCCCCTTTGGTAACCATAAATTTGTTTTCTGTGTCTGTCTCTTTCTGTTGTGGAAATAAGTTCATTCGTGTCTTTTTCTTTTTCTTTTAGATTCCACATACAAGCGATGTCTTATTTGTCCTTCTCAGTCTGGAATACTTCACTTAGTATGAGAATCTCTAGGTCCATCCATGTTGCTGCAAAGGGCATTATTTCATTCTTTTTTTATGGTTGAGTAATATTTCACTGTACATATATACCACATCTTTTTTTTCTCTCTTCTTTTTATTAATGTAGTATATCATATTGATTGATTTTTTTAACATCTTTATTGGAGTATAATTGCTTTACAATGGTGTGTTAGTTTCTGCTTTATAACAAAGTGAATCAGCTATACATATACATATATCCCCATATCTCCTCCCTCTTGTGTCTCCTTCCCACCCTCCCTATCTCACCCCTCTAGGTGGTCACAAAGCACTGAGCTGATTATCTTTTCAAATTATGGTTTTCTCTGGATATATGCCCAGGAGTGGGATTGCAGGATCATATGGTAGTTCTATTTTAAGTTTTTTAAGGAACCTCCATACTGTTCTCCATAGTGGCTGTACCAGTTTACATTCCCACCAACAGTGTAAGAGGGTTCCTTTTTCTCCACACCCTCTCTAGCATTATTATTTGTAGACTTTTTGATGATGACCATTCTGACTGGTGTGAGATGATGCCTCATTGTAGTTTTGATTTGCATTTCTCTAATAATTAATGATGTTGAGCATCTTTTCATGTGCCTTTTGGCCATCTGTGTATCTTCTTTGGAGAAATGTCTATTTAGGTCTTCTGCCCATTTTTTGATTGGAATTTAAGTGTCCATCAATAGATGACTGAATAAAGAAGATGTGGTATATATACACAATATATACTTAGCCATAAAAAAAGAAAA
Source organism: Kogia breviceps (assembly GCF_026419965.1). Taxonomy (NCBI): domain Eukaryota; kingdom Metazoa; phylum Chordata; class Mammalia; order Artiodactyla; family Physeteridae; genus Kogia; species Kogia breviceps. The sequence goes on along the minus strand of NC_081319.1, from coordinate 32,286,018 downwards.
TTTGCCATTTGCAACAACATGGAAGGAACTAGAGTGTATATGCTAAGTGAAATAAGTCAGATAGAGAAAAATATCACATGATCTCACTTATATGTAGAGTCTAAAAAACAAAACAAATTAACAAACAAAACAACACAGAAATAGATTTATAGATACAGAGAGCAAACTGGTGGTTGCCAGAGGGGATGGGGTGGGGCCATATAGGTGAAGGGGATTAAGAGGTACAAATTTCCAGAAAATAAATCAGACATGGGATGCAACATAGCATAAGGAATATAGTCAATAATATTGTAATACTTTTGTATGGTGACAGATGGTTACTAGACTTATTGTCATAATCATTTCTTAATGTATTTAAATGTTGACTCACTATGTTGTACACCTGAGACTAACATAATATTGTATATCAACTACACTTCAACTGAAAAAAAAAAAGATGTAAGAACTGGAGAAACTGGGTAAAGGGTACATGGGACCTCCCTGTACAGTTTTTTGCATGTGACGCTTCGTATGAAGCTATATGTTAAAAATGGGGTATAATTCTATGAGAAAATGAAATATGGTTTACACCATCTATTTTCAAAATTCTAAATTTCTTATTGTACTCCCAAATGACTGAAAACAATCAGTTAATTAAAAAGCACCTACTCAATATCTATTAGTGTGAGAATCTAAGCTCAGGAGGGAACTGTAAGAGATAAAGAATTATGAAACATTTACCTGCCTCAAAGAAGCATAAAATCTAGATCAAGATCCATATGTTTAAAAAAAATGAAAAGTAAGAAAACATATGGACAAAAGTGATTACTTCTGGATGGGTTATGACTAATATTTATTTTCTTCTTTATACTCTTACATGCTTAAAATTTTGCAATAAGAATATGTTGCTTTCATTTTTTTAGTTCAATTTTTTTCAGTAATACTTATGGGAATCTAAGATGATACACCCATTCTAGGAAAGTTTAGCAGTTACTTAAAAAAAAATAAACAAGCAACTACCACATGACCCAGCAACTGCACTCCTGGGCATTTATCTTGGAGAAATGAAAACTTATGTTCACACAAAAACCTGTCCATGCATTTTATAGCAATTTTATTTGTAAAAGCCCAAACCTGGAAATAACCCAGATGTCCTGTAACAAGTGAATGATTAAGCAAACTGTAGTACATCAATATCATTAAAAACTTCTCAGTAATAAAAAGGAGTACACAACCTAAATGAATCCCCAGAGAATTATACTGGGTGAAAAAAAGCCAATTCACAAAAGTTACATAGTGTATGATTCCTCTATAAATACTCTATAAATATTATCTTTTAAATTCTCATAACAACTCTTAAAGGTAGGTATTATTATTATCTCTATTTTATAGATAAGAAAAATTGAGGCAATTACAGAAAAGTTAGCTGACTTGCCTGTATTCATGCAGCTATTATGTGGCAGAACTGAAATTTAATCCCTTACTCCAGTCTAACTCCAAAATCTGTGTACATTCAGTAATTGGTTAAAGTGAAAATATCTAGCAAATGATTAGAAATGTGGGGCTGAAATTTTTTAGAGACCTCAAGGCTGGAGAAAGATATATTGGAGTTGCTAGCAAAGATAGGTCATGTGCTTTATCAAAATATTTAAAAGAGAGGGGCAAAAAGACCTAAAGCTAATCCCTCTATGCCTAAATCTTGAGTAGAAGTGAAACAAAACTTAAAATAGAAATGAGGCCTGCTTGCTTGCTTTTTCCTTCTTTCTTTCCTCCCTTCCTCCCATCCTTCTTTCCTTCCCTCTTCCCCTTCCTTCCCTCCCTTCTTTTGTCCTTCCTTCCTTCCTTCCTTCCCTTTTCCCATATTTTGTAATGTTCTATAGTGAATATGTATCATATAAATAGTAAGAAAAAAAATTATATATTTTAAATGGAAAGGATGGTGAAAATCCAACCTAGGGAGCATAAATGAAGCTAGAGAATGTTTACCTGTCATGAATAGAGTTGATATAAAGGTTCACAAACCAGATGAGAGAGTACTGGTACATGGGATCAATGTTAGCCAGGTCTGCAATGCTAAAGAATAATACTGATGAATGTTTAGCAATAGGTCTATAGCCTTCTCGAGACTCTGCTATTTTGAGTTCTGTTTTTTCTGCAATCTAGAAGAAGAGAAAAATCAAGATTAAGAAATAGGAGATGTTTTAATTATGTATTTTTCATATAATGAAATTTATATTAAAAATATCCCCTAAGTTAATGACAAAATTATACAGGCATAGTTTACATCAAGGGCTTTACTATGTTAAAGTCTATAAAAAGGAAAGGGAGGGACTACCCTGGTGGTCCAGTGGTAAAGAATCTGCCTTCCAATGCAGGGGACACTGGTTCGATCCCTGGTTCTGGAACTAAGGTCCCACATGCTGTAGGGCAACTAAGCCTGTGCACCACAACTACTGAGCCTGCGTGCCTCAACTAGAGAGCCTGCATGCCACAAACTACAGAGTCCACATGCTCTGGAGCCCACGGGCCACAACTAGAGAAGAGAAAAAAAAAACCTGCACGACACAACTAGAGAGATGCCCATGCGCCACAATGAAAAGCCCATTGTAACTAAAGCCCCCACATGCCTCAGCGAAGCTCCTGCATGCTGCAACTAAGACCCAACGCAGCAAAAAAAAAAGTCTAAAAAAGAAAGGGAAAGGAAGGAAGGAAAGAACTAGGGAGAGAGGGAAGAGGATGAAGAGGATGAAGAGAGGGTGGAAAGAAGAGAGGTAAAAGAAAAAAAAATATCTTTACATATTGAAGGTGTAAATGCCCACCAATCATTTCTTTCTTATTTGAGGAATGCAAAACTGTCAATCTTTGCCTATTCTTTGCCTTCATCTGACATGTATCTATTATTGTCACTCACCCTCTTTTATTTTAATAGGTCAGAGATAGAGAGAGAGGGAGATGGAGAGAGAGACAGCAAGTATGCATGTGTGTATGGTTTAAGGTGTCAACATGTGTACCAGAACCCAGCACAAAGTCTGGCAAAGTAGGAATTCAGAAATACTTGTTGGCTGACGGTTTGAAACATTAAGAATACCTTTTTTCAGTGAAATTCTCAAATTTTTAACTTTTCTGGGCTTAATAGGGGTATAGATATTTAACCCCAAATGAAAAAATTTCTCCAAGATACCAGCCCTTCAAATGACCACTCAATCTGATAGGTTGATATTCTATAGGAAAAACATGTAGAGCATTTTTCCAACCGTCTCTCCCTTCTTTGGAAATGCTATCCACAGACTCTGTTGAATAAATGTGCCTATGTAGCCATGTTTATATTGAATGATCCTGTTTGTAGCTGATTCAATCAGGTGGGAGGGATAGAACCAGACCCAAAGTAAGCTAATTAATTTTCCCTTCAGAGAATGAGAACTTTAGGAGCATCAAAAACTGAAATCAGGCGGTACTTGGCCTTAGTGCTAAAAGGTAATGGTATCAGAGTTGGTTTCTATGTGCAAGATAAACGTACGAAGGAACAGTACAAAAGTTTTACAGAAAAAATTGGTCTCCGGATGGAGCAGAAAGAAGTACATATGAGGACAACACAACCTTACAGAAAGGGAGAGACAAAGAGCATAGAAACTTAATGCTTTCCATTAATTCCTGAGGCCTGTATGTACTTCCTATAATTGGGAAAATAAAATATCCCCTTGTATATTTTTTATCTAAGCTAATTTGAGTAGGTTTCTTTTCCTTGCAAGCAAACTTTACCCCAAATTACAGTGTAGCTACAATTAAAAGTAAGGTTTGAACCTCAATCTTGACTATAAGTAAAACAAAGTTATCAACAATGGAAATTAATGACATTTTTAGAAAAGAAAGCATAATCTTGGTATTCTCATTTAAACCTCCTGTTATTTAACCCTTAATTTTTTCAGCTAAATGCCATTTACCATTAACGGCAACAGTAAGCAAAAACATTTAGCAAATATTGTTATTATTTTTAAAGCGTAAATAATAGTTTAACTCAGGTTCCAAGGCTTAATCTGCATTATATTTATAAATAGTGTTATATTTATATATACTTGGCTGCTTAGTATGAAACGCTAAACTCAAGACATACAGATTTTTGATTAATTACCATTAATGGCCTAAAATCAAAGGACAAGAGATTTTTCTAACAAATAAACATTGTGAGCATATGATGTTAAAAGAGGAGAATTTATTATTTGTAAAAATTTCCTGGGCTGTGCTATTTATATATATTATACTTTCCAAGAATCCACAAGACTAAACTTCAATCAAGACAACTTTTGCAGGGAGGGAAGGCTTTGAAACTTATAGAACAAAATTTTTAAAAAATATTTATTTATTTAATTGCACAGGGTCTTACTTGTGGCATGTGAACTCTTAGTTGCAGCATGCATGTGGGATCTAGTTCCCTGACCAGGGATCGAACCCAGGCCCCCTGCATTGGGAGTGTGGAGTCTTATCCACTGCACCACAAGGGAAGTCCAGAACAAATTCTTAAAGTTTTGTTTGTGTTTGTTTAATGTTATGGGTTGGGATAAAAGGGAAAAGCAGGTTTTAGACTATGTGGGGACACTTTGCTCTGAAGATGGTTTTTCTTACATCTGGGTGGGTGGGTGGTTAGAAGTCAGGGCCAGATACAGAGCATGTTTTGAATCAAAATATATAGTGAATTCTAAATTATGTTTGTAATGATCAATGAGACCCAGTTAAAAAGACATTATGATTAAATTTCTCTTTTTTTTTTGTAAGATGAAGTATTTGAACCAATAAATATTGATATCTACTTTCCTCTTTGAGTCTAATAGGAAATAAGCTGATAAATGCTTCCTGTATTTTCTTCCCTTTGAAAAAACACTGTGGTGAGAGGAAAACGAGGAATGGGTTCTGCTCTGATGAACATTAATTGGTAAGGCAGACATTATAGAATATCTCAGCCATGGTCCCAAGGTGGGAGGCTACCACAGCACATTACTCTAAGACACTACTCCTTCTGGCTCTCCTGAAATGAAAAACACAAACACAAAACAAAACAGTACACCTGGCTAGAGAGAGTCATTACCATCACATTCACATAAAACTAAACCCATCCCAAGGGGAAAGGTGCCTAGATGTTTTGGAAATCCTCTACCCCAAAACTGGTGTGCATGGGGTAGGGTGCAAACAGAAGGATGCTGAGCAATTAGTGAAATTTCTATTTAGGTTTCTTTTTATTTTTTAATTATGCCAATATTAAGATGTGTTTAATTCATTGGGTGGGCCAAGGAGGATTGAAAGGTCTGAAAATCAGTAAAGTTAGCCTACTAAAGTCATTCTGTATTATCATTTCATTGTGTGAACTTGGGCCTTGACTCCTTTTTCTGGGCCCTACTTTTCTCAGCTATGAAATGCTAAAGGTGAGAAATAGCTAAGGCTTCTTCCACCCATAACACTGTAGGATTATATTTTTTAAAAGATGCAATATAAAAATACCATTTAGCTGTGTTAGATGATAAGGACATTATTGTATGTGTCTTCCTTCCTCTACCTGCCACTCCCAACTCTCATACCTCTCTCCCAGACAAAAGACAAGGCAATGTCAGAAGATCATCCTTATTAGTTCCTAGAACCACTTACTGTCCAATTAACCAGCAATTACCTTCACACATCTTAAGTTCCAACCAGGAACAGAGGGAAGCCATATTCTCAAACTTAAGTTTTAGGTGAAGAGTCAATTAAAATTTGAATGAACCTGACTAGCTTACCCTACCTATGCAATAATAAAAAGTATGTTTAGGGCTTCCCTGGTGGTGCAGTGGTTGAGAATCCGCCTGCCGATGCAGGAGACACGGGTTCGTGCCCTGGTCCGGGAAGATCCCACATGCCGCGGAGCAACTAAGCCCGTGAGCCATGGCCGCTAGGCCTGCGCGTCCGGAGCCTGTGCCCCGCAACGGGAGAGGCCACAACAGTGAGAGGCCCGCATACCGCAAAAAAAAAAAAAAAAAAAAAAAAAAAAGTATGTTTAAAATTTGTTTCATTCCAAATTTATTTCTTCTGTGTATAGGTGCCACATAGATGACACCAGGTTTTGAATGATTCAACAGTATAAGATATTCTCTTATGAATTTAAAATTAGTTTCTATCTTTTGGTATTTTATGAATTCTTTTCCTCTTCCCATAAGCCTAGTATAGCACTTTCCTAAGGGAGTGGGAGCACATTGGACTCCTAAGAATCTAAAAATTTCTAGGATTCTTTTTTCACCTGTTGTTTCTTTGTTATCTCATTGGACATCAATTTAGCGGAGTCTAAGACTTTAATTGTACTTTCATCTTCTAAAATGTTCCCTTCTGAAGATGATAATGTTTCTAAAATTTTTTTCTCTATATCTTTTAGCTGTTTCTTATTAGCTGCAGACTGAAGAATAAGAGCATTTCGTTCCTCTTCTAATTCTGGTCTAAAGAGATAAAAACATTTAGTCTAAATTTGTAGTATTTTATCCAAATATTAGATATCACAATTCTGTAGACAGTTAAATAATTTTGTAGACATATAATACAAATTAAGATCATTAATCTCTTTATCCTAACCTAAGGAAAAAAATACTCCCATGAAAATAATAATTTGAGAAATTCAAGCAAAAAAAAGCATTAATTACATATATGTAAAATGTGGCAATAACATATACTACAGTAAGTCTAAGAATATGTTAAATTTATCCATATGGCTTAGCTCATTGTGTGAGAATAAGAACTGGAAAAGAAACTCAGAATATGAGACTTCTTATCTATTCCTTGGCTTAATCACATTCAGTCCCATTTTCATCATCTCTTCTACAACAGGAGACAGAAAAGATGACTCATCCTACAACTGGCTCTTCAAGTAAAAGACAAAACTCGCAATTACATCTTAACAATGAAGGTATGAAACTTCAAAATAACATAATTCACCATGTTATAGAATATGTTATGACATAGTTCTGTCTTGGTTACTGTGCAGGTGGGATAAATATTGAAAATAACAAAAGTACTTCATGGTACATATTTTCACTTATAATTTGATTTCATGTAATAGACTACTTGATAGTGTTATATTAAGCTTCAAGTGGAATCAAAGATTTCCTTCAGGAAGCAATTCTTTACTAGTAGCCCTTCTAGGTATCATAATATTTTTTCTCATTTAAAAAATAATACATGGGCTTCCCTGGTGGCGCAGTGGTTGGGTGCCCGCCTGCCGGTGCGGGGGACACGGGTTCGGGCCCCGGTCTTGAGGGGGGATCCTGCGTGCCGCGGAGCGGCTGGGCCCGTGGGCCATGGCCGCTGAGCCTGAGCGGCCAGAGCCTGTGCTCTGCGGCGGGAAAGGCCGCAGCAGTGGGAGGCCCGCATACTGCAAAAAAAATAAATAAATAAAATAAAAAATAATACAGTAAAAAATAATACATGCTAGTAATGGAAAAATACATAAAGTATAAAGAAAATAATAAGAATTATCCATAATCTTACCACTCCTAAGGATTATCACTGTCAATACTCTGGTGTAATCTTTCTCAATCTTTTTTTGTTATATATGGATATCCATTCATGCATTAACTTTTTAAAAACAAATATTACCCCTACCATATATAGGTTTGTATCCTGCTTTTTCATTCTTGTCCTAAGTATTTTCTTATTTCATTAATATCCTGTATATGTCTTTGAATACATTTCTGATTTTGTCTGTAGCATACATTCATAGGGATGAAATTTTTTGGCTCAAACAGTCAGATACAAGTAAGAAGTCATGGCGTATCACCTGAATCCTGCTACCCATACTAAAAGCCCAATATAACATGGTTGGTTTATAACTTACTTGTTATAGAATGGCTATTTTAAAGAATTAAATACTTAATTTATAATGACAAAACGTAAAATTTTGACAAGGTTTCAAAATAATCACATAACAAAAGTATTAATGGCCTACAAATATTCCTCTCTATACCCCCTGGAAGTATCTAAAAAAACACGTACCTCTCCTTTGCAACAACAATACCTAGTAATTGATCTTCAAGTCCTTCTGGAGTTATCATGAAATTGAGCAAAGATAGCTTTGTAGCCAGCTCTGGCATATAGTGTGGATTCCTCAGCTTTGTGGTGATATAAAACTTGAAATCAAAGGAATACTCAATAATGACCTCACCAAGTCTGATGCAATCAATGCCACCTGTATTTTAGGAAAAAAATGCAGAATAAATAAGCCAAAGTTACATAGCCCATCCCCCTTATGTTAAAACCCTTCCTAGGTTACAAGTAAAAAGTCATAAAGTAATTTCAAATAGAATACAGGTGTTGCAAAAGTCACATATAACACAGAGGCAAGTAAGCAATTATCCAGCAGGACTCATTAATTCTGGGGTAATATAAGACATTTTCGCTGGTTGTCATGGAGCCTTCTAAATGAAGATTCCTTTTTTTTTTTTTTTTTTTTTTTTGCGGTACGCGGGCCTCTCACTGCTGCAGCCTCTCCCGTTACGGAGCACAGGCTCCGGACGCGCAGGCCCAGCGGCCATGGCTTACTGGCCCAGCCGCTCCGTGGCATGTGGGATCCTCCCAGACCGGGGCTCGAACCCGTGTCTCCTGCATCGGCAGGCGGACTCTCAACCACTGCATCACCAGGGAAGCCCTCAAGATTCCTTTTGATCTTACTTATTCCATTACTTTTCAATAATGATTCCAAAATTATTTATATATTACTAAAGCTCTTAAAAGTACTAGAGTTTGACAGAGATAAAATTTTTATAAGCAGAAATATATAAGGTGGGCAACGTTTACCTAAAGTCAACTCTGGTCCACATTAACCACTACTATTCATAGTAATGGACTTTGTGTGGTCCTTGGTCACAAGATAAAGGAATTTCAGGCTGGCTTCAACTTCATGTTCTCTACTGGACAACAGTCTAGGTAACAGTGATTAAGGCAATGAAGGTATTTACTTTAGAATATCTGATACTTGTTCCAAATTTCCTTTCATGCATAACAATGACACAGAAGTTCTATGTTAACATTATTATTAAAATATGTAGTGGTTTTCTTGCCTCAGAGATAATCCATTCACCTTTCAGTTCTACCAACCAATATCAATTGATTTCTACCTTGTTTAAAAGTTTGTCTAAGTAGTAAAGGCTCCAAAGATGGATCCAGTTCTTCACCAACATTTTCTAATAGAAGTGGAGTTCCAAACTGAATACAGTTTTCCAGTGTTCTCATATAGTCTGAATCTGATAGCTTAATAACACTAAGCTGATTTTCTTTCTCAGAGTTTTTGATCCATTTATTGGCTTGACCCTGGGGGTCAATCATTAAAGGCCTAGAATATAATAAGAAATATAATGAGGGGAATAAATAGATGTTGAGATTTCTTTTAAATTATATAATTTACATAATAAACATCACCATCAATCTGTACAAATACAAAGTGTTTCATGTGCATTATCAGGGTTAATCTTCACAAAAGTCCTGTGAGAAAAAACTGAAAAGGAGTTTTATTCTCATTTATTTTTGAAGTGAAGAAATTCAGTCTCAGGGAGTACTTTGCCCAAGGTTCTAAGGTTAAAAAACTAGTTCAATGTCAGAAGTAGGACAAAGAGCTGTGCTTTTTCCAACATAACATACTGTTTTCATGGTAATTTTAATACATGTCATCTATTAACATAATATAAAAAATAATCCAATGTATTTGATAAAAATTTAAAATAAGAGATCCACTAGCCTACAACAGATTTCCTTAGGTTATGAGTAGAACCATAAACTAAGTTTCCAAGTTTAGTTTAGTATATATTTGAGATCTATTTAGGAATTTTTTCTATGTAAGTATGGTAAAGACTTTGTGTTTAAGAACATATGATTCATGGTTCCAGAGAATCAAAATATGATGTGCTTTCCTCTTCTTCAGTGATGATGCTGTCTTAGGTTCCTTTTATATTCAGCACAGTGTATTAAATTATCTCTAAAAAATATTAGCACAGAAAGGGGAGTTTTCATTCCATGTCACTTTGGCTTTCCCATTCTCCTTCTGTTTCAACAGCTTCTAGGGATAAAAATCCCCTTTCCCTTTGCCTAAAAATAAGCTCTTTAATCAACTACTCCCAGATAACTTTGTTCTTTTATTTTCTTTCCTTTCCAAAAAACAAAACAATCCAATACTAGCTGACTGGTTGTTTTCTTTCTCTGCTCAAACTGTGCTGAAATCCTACTGAAAGCGCAAAAAAGTCCAGATGCTAGTTAAAATTTACCTTTGCTATCACAGCAAACAGAGGAAAAGTGTTCTGGAAATGATAAAGTTATTTTGCACACAATTGCTTAAAAGTTGTCTAGTAATTAGACTAGATGTTTTTAGTACCTTTCAAGGCCCTGTTTAAAGGGACATTTTTTCTTCCTTATATATCCTTATTATTGGAAAAACATGGTATTTGTTCATTCCCCTGCAAAAAGTAACTATTTCTGTCAATTAAGATTTTTAATGCCTATCAATATTCTTGGTAAAACCTAAATCAATCAATGTTCTCAGTAATACAATAATTAGAGATCCTGTTTATTCTAAAAGAAATCCAACTTCTATTTAATACAACTTTCTTTGAGTATTACAAATACAACTGGAAAATTGAGTTGTGTCCATCAGAGAAATAATGCCATGCCAAGTTATTTGTATTCCATATGTACCTGACTGTAGGTATGAAAGTAATGCTCATCTACATTTGAGATCCTTGGGCAGTCTGAAGAAAAAAGCATTATCAATCTATGCTTCTGAGAGAGGTAGTAATTTGGGGGAAAACAAAGCTTTGCTGTTAAGTAGCCAGTAGCCAGTGTTGTATTAGTAAACAATAATAAAGCAGAAGAGTAAGTATTTTCATTGTGGTTAAAAAGTAAACAAGGGGCTTCCCTGGTGGCACAGTGGTTAAGAATACTCCTGCCAATGCAGGGGACACAGGTTTGAACGCTGGTCTAGGAAGATCTCAAATGCCACAGAGCAACTAAGCCCATGTGCCACAACTGCTAAGCCTGTGCTCTGGAGCCCGCGAGTCACAACTATTGAGACTGCGTGCCACAACTACTGAAGCCTGCGCGCCTAGAGCCCCTGCTCTGCAACGGGAAGGCCACCGCAATGAGAAGCCCGCGCACCGCGAAGAGTGGCCCCCGCTCAACACAACTAGAAAGGGCCCGCACGCAGCAATGAAGACCCAAAGCAAAAAAAAAAAAAAAAAAGTAAGCAAAGTCAGAATTTGAGATATAGACACTAAAATGAGGTATTTGAAGATGATAATTATTTTTAAAAACTAACATTTACTGTGCATTTATCATGTGCTAAGCACTTTTTCACAATGTTCCTATGAGGTAGGAGTTACTATTATCCCCATTTACAGATGGGGGACCTGAGGCAGTGAGAGGTGAAGAGGGTTACCAAAATCTCAAGATAGAAGATGACAGAGGAAAATCTGACTCCAAATATCCTGATTCCAGAGTCTGCACTACTTTCAACCACTGTACAATATTAAAACAGACAAACCTTTAGAAATCATGAGCAAGCACAAAAAGCACTGATTAATAATCAACTATGGTTCCAGCAGCATAACTGTTAAATAACCTAAAAATCCTTCTGCTACCTAGTACTGGTGGATAAAATATGACATTTAAAAAATACACAGGTGACTTACATTTTAAATATACATACATACATACAGAAAAACACAGGTGCCAGAAACACAGACAAAGCTGAATTCTAGAACACTAGGTATGTAAGCTGAAATTAAAGCTAGCCTTGGGGAGAGTGTCAGTACTAATAACCTAAGGGCTTCCTGCCCATATGTGGCAGGCTGAAACTGAGACTCTTGTATTAAGCTTAAACCCAAGAAAGGCTTAGTGAAATCATAGGAAAAAATCCAACTCTATTCTTAAGGAGACAAGAAGGAAGTGTTCTGATTCCCGTTTCACCTCCAGCTTGGAAAAAGTCCCCTGAGAATCTGTAATCATGGGTCTATAGTTCATGCAGGTTCAAGGTGCAAGTTTATACTATGTACATGATACAGGAAACTCCAGCTGGAAAATTGACATATATTGAGCCTATAACACTCATGAGAATCCTAGAAGGGACAAAATACAAATTGCAGCTGGGGCAAGAGCAAAAGAAAAACTCAACCCCTGGAGGGGAGGTAGAAAAATGTCTTGGGCTAAAAACATTATACCTTTACCAACCTTTACTAAGTAGAAATCTCTTACTCTAGGAGAGGGGTATGAAACTCCTGTTCAAGACCAACCAAGGTAGAATGCAGAACTTAGCTGTCATACGAAGGAGGGGCAGAAAGGCTGAAAATGTCCTACTCCTAGGCCCCAGATGCACAGGGCCTTCCTAAGACTAAGAATCCGAATAACAGAGAACTCACACTCTGCCCCCAAAACAACCTAACATAGAGTACCAAACAATAGCTACCTCTAGGGGAACAGCAAAAATAGAGAGAGGCCCCCTCTGTGTCATGGGCATTCAGGAACAGTTGAAAGCTGAAGGTAAAACTCTAACACTGAGAAGAACACTCCAGAAAGCTACCCCTCATTCTCAGCATAGACCCATAGCTAGATTAAGTTGAAGCCTCTGGTCCCCTGAACTTTACCATAGTAACAACAAAACCCAAACCTAGTTCAACTGATGATTAGACTGACTCAAACCTCTGCACTAATGGTGAGATACAAGAAGAGGCATGACTATATCCAGGAGTTAATACCATTTAGCTCAATCCCTACTGTTAGACTAATAATATCTAGCATTCAATCAAATATTATGAGATACTTAATTAAACAAGCAAGGAAAAAAACTCAAAAGACAAAGAAACTAACAGAAACAGGCTCAAAGATGACACAAATGTTGGAAATATTAGATATGTATTTTTAAAATAACTGTGATTAAAATGTAAAAGAGCTAGTGAAAAAGGTGGACAACATGCCTCAAGAGGCAATCTTAGAAGAGACATGAACTATAAGAAAGAGTTAAATGGAAATAAAAACTATGTTAAATCTAAAGAATTTCTTTCATAGGTTGTGCAGACTCAATACAACTAAGGAGAGAGTGAGTTAATATAGTTATTAACTTGAAGATAGTTTTATAGAATTATCTAGTGTGAAACTCAAAAAGAAAAAAGAGTGGTTAAAAGAAGAACAGGGCATCCAATAGCTTTGGGACAATATCAAAAAGACTCACAAATGTAAGTTTTCTTACCAGAAAGAGAAGAGGGATAAAATGAAGTAGATCTGAGAAGCTCAGAAAACCTCAATCAGGAGAACTACAGAGTCGAAAAGAGACAGACAGACAGACACACACACACACACACACGATACATCACAATCAAACTGCTGGAAGCTAAAAATAGAAGAGAATTTGAAGGTTGTCAGAGGAAAAAAAGACATTACAGAAAAAGGAATTAAAATTAGAGCAGACTTCTTATCAGAAACTATGCAGTCCAGGAACAATGGAGTGACATCTTTAAAGGAAAAAAGGAAAACCAAAAGAATCCAAAAAACTGTCAACTCAGAATTCTAAACCCAGCAAACAATATCTTTCAAAATGAAGATGAAATAAAGAAAAAAAGCTAAATGAATTAATTGCCAATAGATCTATACTCAGGAAGTGCTGAAAAATATTTGTCAGGCAGAAGAAATATGAAAATAAATAGAAACATAAAGAAATGAAGAAGTCTAAGGGAATTCCCTGGCAGCCCAGTGGTTAGGACTTGGTTCTTTCACTGCTGTGACTCAGGTTCAACCCTGGTTGGGGAACTAAGATCTTATAAGCCATGCCACCACAAGGCCAAAAAAAAATAAACAATCAAAAAGTCCAAAAATGGGGAAAAAATGAACATAAACATAAAAGACATTTTTCTTATATTTAATCACCCTAACATAATTACTGTCTAAAGCAAAAATAGTAACAATGTATTGTGGGATTTATGACATATGAAAAATAAAATATACAATAACAGCACAATAAATAAGAGAGAGACACTGGAACTATACTGTTGAAAGATTCTTATACTATATGTGTAGCAGTATATTGCTATCTGAAAATATTCAGAAACTAAAGATGTATATTGTAAACTCTAGAGCAAACACTTAAAATAAGGAATATGTAACCAACAAGCAAATAGTGGAGATAAAATGGAATCATAAAAAAATTCAATTAATCCAAAGCCAGGTGGAAAAAGAAGATAAAAGGAACAAAGAACAGATGAGCCAAACAGAAAAGAACTTGTAAGACAGTAGATTTAAATCTAAATGTATCAATAATTCCATTAAGTATAAATGATCTAAATACTCTGATTACAAGTGAGAATTATATCAATTATGTCTCTATTTTAAAAAACAGAAAAAAGTCATGTAATCCCTCCTATTTAAAAGCTTCAAATGGTTGGTAATGTTCTGCATCTTGAATGTGGCAGGGATCATATGACTATAGGCCTTAATCAAAATTCATAAAACACTGTACCTAAAAAGGGTGAATTTTATTATATATATCATATCTCAATAAACCTGACATAAAATTAATGAAAAAATAAAGTGAGGAGAAAAACAAAGACATTTTCAGACCAATTCACAAGTCCTTACTAAGACTGAAGGGAAAAAGACAGCATTACAAATCAGTGAGGAAAGGAAGAATAACTCAATAAATGCTGCTGGGGTAAATGGTTATCATTATAAAATAAATAAATAAAATTAGATCCTTACCTTTCATCACGTCCAAAGACACAAAAAGAAGCAAGCAACAGGGTCCTAATTGTAAACTGCTTTCCCAGTTCACGACTCTTTTTCTGAGAACTATATTCTTGACCTACTCATGTGTGTTACTACAATGGCTTGTCCTCCAGCCATAGGTGACAAGACCTAGTATGGATATTTGTCCCACACTAAACTAATCAGATTTTTCTCTCATGGGAATTGGAACTTGTACTTAATGGTTCTGGTTAATGTATATTATTCAACTGATGAGTTTTGTGAACTAGGAACTAAGGCTTCATTAGGGAATGGCCATGTGTACAGAAGAACAGAATCAGCATATAATCAGAGATAGGCTAATGAAGCAGCTGCAAAGAGAAAAACACAGAAGATAGGTCCTATGGTGAGGGAGAGAAAGAGAGACAGAGGGAGAGATTGAGACTGATTGGGAGAGATACCAATTTTCACATTACAAAAGCCTGCTGGCCCAACTTTTCTCTGAGGTACACTTAAGATACTCTAAAGTGGGTAGCCCAAAGAGTGAACGTTAGTTACATTACTGGGTTCTGCTGTTAGGAGGCAGAGAGAAGAGATTAAGCCTCTGTGGTCACTTACAGTGTCCAGAAGGATGATAGCCATAGATGAACACATTGGTCCCAACTGGCAAAAAGTGAAGTCTGGTCTATAAGGATGGAGACTCATCCCTCAGAAGTGACCCAGTCCATGACTTATTGACCAGCCAGTCCAAAAATAACAGGTAGAAAGGAGTAACACCATTGAAATATTACTGTGTTAGAAGAGTCATCTTTCTGCCAGAAAATGACAGATTATTTTCTTCAATTTACATACAATCCTGAAACCTCTGGTTTCCCTGGATTTCAGTTAAGCCTTATAGATATCCTAATAGCATTTTTGAACTGCAAATTAAAAAATCTGAATGGCCACCAAATGCATAGAAAAGAGTTCTAAAACAGAATACTCAGGGTCAAATATTCTGTTAAATAGAAATTTCCCTGCTTTACAAGAGAACACATTTTCTGGAATAGCTAATTACACTTCCTCAGATTGTAATAAATTATACTAATTGCCTAGAAGTTTCAACCTAAGGATGTTCACTCTCAAGTAAAATATTGAGTGGATAAGCACTCAAAACACATACATCAGTATTTCAGTAAAACGATACTATCAATATAAAGGAGACTTAGACGTCTTGAAGTGTCTAGTAAGGTTTCCAAAGACTATAATAAACAATACCTCAAACTTTTAGAATGTAAGATTTCCTTGTATCTTTAATGTATCTTATATCCCAAAAGAAGACTGAAATTTCCATTACAGTTATAAAGGTAGCAAATGTGATACCCTATTCCACATTTCACTTAACATAATAAATAAGAACAAGGATTTGGAAGTTAAATTGCCTGTGTTCAAATTCTTACTCCACCATTTATTAGCTCAGTTATCTCACTAAATTTCAAATTACTAAATCACTCTGGGCCTCAGTTGTCTCATCTGTAAAATGGAATAATAAGAACTAACTCATAGGAATTTGTGAGGATATAAGGCCCTTACAAAGTACCTCATGAATATAAGAACTCAATAGTATCTATCATAGTATATTTGACATAAGATCCCAAGAAAAGACTTAAATTAGATGACAACATGATTAAATAACCATTTATAAGAAACTATTTCTCAGATGAGAATAATTTCCCAAGTTTTTGAAAGTGATATAAATAAAAGGATAACAATAAAAACCATTTGGAAAACTCATATAGTTATCACACTATCAATGATAGTGTTGAAAAAGATATACATGAAATTGCATAAATTATTGTTATAGTATCATGAAAATGGGTAGAAATACCTAGTTAAAATAAATACATTGAATAGCCAAAACCTGCAAACGGCCCAAGTGTCCATCAACAGGATAATACATAAACTTATACAGTCATGTAATGGAATACTACTCAACACAAAAATTAGTAAGATTATGCTTTGTGGGAAAAGCCCTATACAAAAGACTACATACAATATGATTCCATTTATATGAAGTTCTAGAATAGGCAAAACTAATCTGTGATGGAAAATAATCAGAATAACTTCCTATGGGATGAGGGTGGGGATTTACTGGGAAGGGACAAAAGAGAATGTTTTATATCTTGACAGAGGTTTGGGTTGCACAAGTGCATACTTTTGTTAGAACTCATTGAATGGTATAGTTTTCAGTTTTCTGTACTTCATTATGTGTAAATTTTACCTCCAAAGAAAAAAAACCAAATACTGAACTTTAGTTAATGATATGCATGCTGAAGTATTTGGAAGGAAGTAGATCCATATCTGCAACATATGTTGAAATACATCAAAAAGGATGAGTTGATGGATGGATAGAGGGATAGATAAGAATAATAAAATGTTAATTGCAAGATCTAGGAGGTAGTAGCTATATAGGCACTTACTGTAATCCTTTCAACTTTTCTCTATATTTGAAAACCTTAAAATAAAATAATTGAAAAATAAATACTTTATGTTCCTTACCAACGCCTGGAGTTATTAACAATCACTCCATTGTCTATGGAGAAAGTATCTGTAGGCAATCCAGCAATATTCCAAGCTCTAATTTTTACTGGATCACCCAGGGTCTTACTCAATGAGAACTCCTCTGAACATGGGATTTTTTTCTGCTGTAAGAAATAAACAAATTTCTTTTGATGTTTTCTTTTGTCTTGTTGATTGAAATATTGTTAACATTAAAATGCTGATTTAATTGTTATTAGATATTGTTTAATAATGCTAAAGAACAAAAAGAAAACTGAAAGGAAAGTTGGACTATAGAAGTATTTCACTGATCAAAGAAGAAAAAAAGAAAAACCCCATATTTTCAGTCATTTCTCCCCTTCTCTGTTTTTATGATCATCTTTTCCCCCCAAATACCCCAACAAATACCTTAAGTGTTCTATATAAAGAAACTTATGAAATATAAAACCATTACCTTGCACAACATGCTCCAATCTTCTGTACATGTTTGTCGAAAGCCAGCAGTGAAAGCACCAAGGTAGGCTATTACTCCTGCTGATACTAAGACATCACCAGTCAAATTTTCATATACTATCTGAAGGTCATCTGCAGCTTGAGACCATCTGGGAGATTAATCAAAGGCAAAATAGCCTCACCATAGAGAATGATCTAAGATAGTAATTGAAAGGGCTAGGGACTTCTAGTCCAAATTCTATAACAAAATGCCATGAAATGTTGGGCACTTGCTTATCTATAAGCAAGGAGGTTGTGTCCCTTCTAGCTCTAATGTGCTATAATATATATCTATGTTATACAAATGATAATCTACCTTTGATTATTAGAATATTAGGCATTTCTTATAGGACTTGTTCTTTCAGAATAAGCAAAACAAAAACAAAAAAACCACCAGCATTTTGTCTAATAATTTTAATCAGGATGATATGGTCTAGTGGCCCTGCTATTTGTTCCTGAAAAACATAGGAACATTTGCAATTCATTACCAAAAATTACATTTAAGTTGTATAGCAGCTGACATACTAATGCTAAGGTTGATATTTTTTTGCATTTAATGAAACCTTTACAATAAAAAGTGCATTCCAAAACCATCCAATCTACACTACAAAGTATTGTCAAAAGTATGTAACTTTATCATGCTATTCATTCAACAAATATAGTTAATAACTATGATAGTTGGCTGGCCAGTACAAATAAATAGATTAAAATAAGGCTAACTGGCTTTGTTAAATCAAGTCAGTTATCCGAAATAAATTTAACAAAATGAACCATATATCCACTACTCCCTCCCAAACATTTTATTATGAAAAATTTTAACATACATAAAATTGGAAAGAATTGCACGACCCACATACTCACCACTTAAAAATTATCATTTGCTTTATTTGCTTCTTTCTCTCTCTCTCTCTCTCTCTCTCTCTCTCTCTCTCTCTTTTTTAACATTTGAAAGCAAGTTGCAAACACCATCTTCAACATTGATATTCTGTTAGGAGAAGCTTAGCCAGGTGCTTTATAGAAAGTCCCACAATCTCAACCAGCCATTTAAAACTCAGTAATCATAATAAATACCCAAAGAAAGTCACATATTCAAGTCCGACATTTTAAAATATTGTTAATAGGAGTAGAAATCTGACCTTGATTTTTCTCCACCTAGTCCTCCAATTAGTTTTGAGGCTCTTTCAAGTTTCTTAGCACAGAGTTCCACCTGGTCTTCTAAACGAGCCTTTTCCTCAGTTTTCTCAAGAAATGTTGCTTGTAAATTTTCCACATGATGTTCTACTTCTGCTAGTTCTGCTCTCTTCTGATTCAAAAGCTCCATTGTCTCAGCTAAGGACTTCTGAGCTTCTGTTAAGCGGGCTTTCTTAGGAGCCACTACCTGTTTGGAACAATATATGCAGCTATAATGTGTACTATATAAATCTGACAATCAACATAAAATGTTTATGATTATAAATACATTTATCACTTATAACAATAAATTATACAAATTTTAAATGCCTTAAATATTACATCATATTTTTATATGCAGATAAAGTAAAATATATTTCTATGTCTTATAAAATATATAAAATCATTCTGGACTAGCAAACTGTTATCTATAAAATAGTCAAGTTATTCTAGACTAATAAAATGTCATAATATGTAGCAAGAATAGCATAATATATAGCAAAATATCTCAAAATAATGAGGAGTTGCCATTCAACTGCTGCAAAAAAAAAAATAGAAAAACATGTAACAGGAATTACAAATGCTTAAAAATACATGAAAGTGCTTTTTTTTTTTTGGCATTTCCAAGTCAGCTTGGAAATTCTCAATGTCTTCCCATTCATCTGAGGCTTACATTTGCCTTGAGGGGATTAAGACAGCAGAAGTAATACAAAAAGAAATAAAGTCTCGATGTTCAGCTTCACTACCAAAACTGAATTTACCTCAGCGAATCTTGAAAAGTGACACTTTGTTGAGAGAAAAAGAATTTTCTAAATTTCTTATTTTATTATGCTCATTAGTATCAATATATCAAGAATGGAGTTTGGCCAACTTGATCAGAGTGTACTATCAGCCACCAGTAGAAGGAATTTACAAGACGACCAAAGAGAGTATATGTCCATTTGAAAGAAGGGAGACCTAAGTCTTCTGGTACATTGCCGTGAGTGAGTTGAAGGGTAAGAGGAAGAGTGAGGCAAAGAATCAGATATTGGGGCTTCCCTGGTGGCGTGCAGTGGTGAAGAATCCTCCTGCCAATGCAGGGGACACAGGTTCGATCCCTGGTCTGGGAAGATCCCAAATGCCACAGAGCAGCTAAGCCCGTGTGCCACAACTACTGAGTCTGTGCTCTAGAGCTCAGGAGCCACAACTACTGAGCCTGTGTGCCACAACTACTGAAGCCTGTGTGCCTAGAGCCCCTGCCCTGCAACAAGAGAAGCCACTGCAGGCTTCCCTGGTGGCGCAGTGGTTGAGAGTCCGCCTGCCGATGCAGGGGACGAGGGTTCGTGCCCCGGTCTGGGAAGATCCCACATGCCGCGGAGCGGCTGGGCGCGTGAGCCATGGCCGC
The DNA here is from genome assembly GCF_026419965.1 of Kogia breviceps. Taxonomy (NCBI): domain Eukaryota; kingdom Metazoa; phylum Chordata; class Mammalia; order Artiodactyla; family Physeteridae; genus Kogia; species Kogia breviceps. Next base: position 32,265,734 of record NC_081319.1, on the reverse strand, counting down.
TGAGCCTGCGTGTCCAGAGCCTGTGCTCCACAACGGGAGAGGCCACAACAGTGAGAGGCCCGCGTACCCGCGTACTGAAAAAAAAAAAAAAAAAGAGAGAAGCCACTGCAATGAGAAGCCTGTGCACTGCAACGAATAGTAGCCCCAGCTCACTGCAATTAGAGAAAGCCTGCACACAGCAACCAAGACCCAGCGCAGACAAAAAAAAAAAAAAAAAAAAAAGGATCAGATATTGAATTAGGAAGCTCTACTTTCTACTTTGGACTTTGGAGAAGACCTTGCTGGATATCTCCCTTCAACCCCTCCATAACAACATGAGACAGGTGCATCAGAATTAAAATAGCAGTGTGGAGGTGTAGAGTGGAAAGTCAGAAAAGAACCTGAATACCTTAGATTCTCAGCTCTATAGAAAGGATCCAGAAGATTCCACATGTGCAAATTAGCTGAGTTGAGAGCTCGCGGACGTGCTGAGATTACTATGGGGAGGGACAATATGTTCAAATGGAAGAACATCCATGAAAATTAATTTTAAGGTTTCCCTGGTGGCGCTGTGGTTAAGAATCCGCCTGTCAATGAAGGGGACACAGGTTCGAGCCCTGGTCCTGGAAGATCCCACATGCCACGCAGCAGCTAAGCCTGTGTGCCACAACTGCTGAGCCTGCACTCTAGAGCCCATGAGCCACAACTACTGAGCCCGCGTGCCACAACAAGAGAAGCCACCGCAGTGAGAAGCCTGCGCACCACAACGAAGAGTAGCCCCCGCTCGCCGCAACTACAGAGAGCCTGTGTGCAGCAATGAAGACCCAACACAGCCAAAACCAAATAAAAATAAAGTAAATTTATTAATAATATTAATTTTATTTCTTTAACAGGTGTATAAAGTTCTACTCCCCTGAAATTTACAGTCACAGTCTGTACCTCTCTACAGGCACATATACCTTATTAAGAATATCTTCTTAATCATTACAGCCTGATCACTCATCCTATACTCTGAGGTTGTTCTAAACACATGCTATCGTGTATTTCCATGGGTATTTTTATTTATATTTCCTGCTCCCCTTGGTAGAATTCTGTAAGCTCCTGAGGGCAAGGCCAGTGTTTCCTTGATCCTTTGCTAGTCAAATTTACAAAATGCTCTTAACCATTCTCTGCTCTCTCAGGAATTTGGCCTCAGTGGGTACTCCAAAAAAGACTCCCTATCACTGCATGCCATGGCTTGACTCCACGCTCCGCCTCTTAACCTTACTGTAATTTCTTACTTCTGACCTTTGCATCAAGATTTTAATCTGCCACTTTGCCCTTGGTGTTTTCGATTTTTCTTTGCTTCTGCTGTCCCCTCATAAAACTTAATTCTCTTTTGCACCAGGTCCCTGTAGCTATAGGTCAGTCTGGCCAATTCCAATGATCATCCCTGCTCTCACTTACACTAGTCCCAAACAGGTTATGTCACACATAAGTATTCTCTTCATGTACTAGATACTTAGTTAAAGTCTGATGATTATGCTGCAGCAGGACAAATTCTTTGTGGTATCACTTTTAGAAACTTCTTAACTAGTAAATATCAGCATAGATTTTAATTTATGGGAATATTTCAACACAAAATGGATGCGCTGATCCTCAAAATACCTTTGCAACTCTGTCATACACTTCCATAGCCATGATCCACTTACACAGACCCTCAGCTGCAGAGGAAGCTTTAGCAACCTTAAGGGGATCAAATTCAGGGTTTGTTAAGTATTCACCACGAATCTTCTGCATAACAGTCACCTATAAAACAAAGATTTAGATCTTAAAATTTCAACATATATCACACAACCATAGATGAAAAATTAATCATACACAGTAAAAAAAAGTATATAAAAAAGTTATGTTGCCTTTAAAAACCAAAGTGAGTACTTTGAGATATTTTTAAAATAAGCATAATTGTAGCAGTCATATTTGTGAGCAAAATATGCAAACTTATTACAGATAGTGAAACGATATTTCTTCCAAAAAAATTAATAGACTTTTGTAGTTTGGGAAAACATATGGAAATAAGGAAAAAGAACAATTAAACATAAATAAATAGAAGTTTGGATGAAAAACAACTATACTTTTTTACCTCACAAATTTATATATCCAATTTATTAAGAAATAAACTATTATAAGACACTTGGAGAACTCATGTCAATAATACACTAAAACAGTAATTTATTCAATGACTTTTGATGGTCTGAAAGAGGAGAGGTTTTATGTATTATGAGAATTCATAATATAGTCATTAATAAATATAATATTCATTTATTTATTATCTTAATTCTAAAGACAGACTATCTTCTTAAGTTTTATATAATATTGCAAAATGTTAAAGATTTTATACATCTTGGCAAAATTACATTTGTAGAAAAAAATCCAATGAAACTCACCGGAATGTTGTCCTTGTCATATTCTCTCAAATCTCTTAGGAAATTCATATCTCCCAGAAGTTTTTTGCTAGGTCCCCAGTAATCTAATATCTATAAATAACATTTATGGAAACTTATTAGATGTGCAATTAAATATGCTTGATATAAAACTTTTCTTCTTGAGGTTTAAGATATATTAATCCAGAGAAACTATACATTGTACTTTCAAAATATAAAGCTACATCTCCTTGGAAATGAAATAGAGAGACCTCTCTCCCTGAGAACATGTTAAGTATATCAAATATTTAAAATATGTATATGAACTTATATATTGAATTTATTATTAAAAATTAAACATTAAAAGGCAAAAAATATGATTATTTCTCTTTAGAAAACTTAAGAAAAGCAGCTGGTATAAACACCATCACAATTTTCATATAAGAAAATATATTTTTTTAATTTCAACTTTTATTTTCCATTAATCTTGACTTTCAAACCAGAAAGGTAGTGCCATAGACTGAAAGTTTGTGTCCTTTCCCCAAATTCGTATGCTGAAGCCTACTCCCCAATGTAAAAGTATTTGGAGGTGGGGTCTTTGGGAGGTGGTCTTTGGTCTGAGAAATAGACCTCAAAGAGGTCCCTCACCCTTCCACTATGTGAGGACACAACAAAGAGATGGTAGTCTATAAACCAGGAAGTGAACCCTCAACAGACACTGAATCTACTGTAGTCTTGATTTTGGACTTCCCGGCCTCCAGAAGTGTGAGAAATAAATTTTTGTTGTTTATAAGCCACCCCAATCTGTGGTAATTTGTTATAGCAGCCCAAATGGATTAAAACAGGTAGCAAATATTTTTCTTATAGAAAATCTCCTCACCTACCTAGACTTCCCAAGTGGAATAAAGAAGAGAAAGCAGAAAGACAAAGATTATACACTGCTCTGTCAGTTATAAGATAAAGCACATAGTACTTGTTCTAATAAAAGGTGTTAAATAAGTAGCTGAACATTCTTTTTATTAATTTCAGAAGCCTGATGGGGTGTAAGTGTGTGTGTGTGTATGTCTATCTGTGTGTGCGTAAGTGAGAATAACTTGTTAAGGTAAGAGCCTATTTATTTTCTTTATCTTTATTATGTCAATGAAGGACAGAATGACCAAAAAATAAATCCCAATTCTCCAATTCAGGAATTCAAACCTAGGTATTGTAAAAACCTGAAAAGAAAATAAGTCTATAAATTTAGTTTAGGATAGATGTTACACCATCTTTTTAAAGGGAGATACTTTGAATAATAATTGTAATAACAACAGCTAACATTTAGTAATAAATGTGTAATATTTATTATTATAAACAGCTTACTGTTTATAAGGCCTTATACATAAGAACTTTGTATGTATTAACTAATCTAATCCTTGCATTAACTTTGTGAAGCAGGTACTATGACAATCCTCTTTTTACACAGTTCCACAGAGGTTAAGCATTGTCTCCAGGGTCACATTGCTAGGAGGGTCAGAATTTCTGAATATAGAATTCTGACTCAAGAGCAAATGCTTTTAACAATGTCACTGTACTGTTTAACAGCAGAATTTTTTGAATGCTCAGAAACAACACCTATATAACCATATCACATTCTTGAGACTCTTAGCTGGAAAAGTACAGGTGTCTCACTGTTCATTCAACCCCACCCCATGACAGTGGGGAATTCTGCATAGACAGAAAAGGAGATGGAAACAACTGGAACTACATTTTTCTGATGCTATACTGCGTTAGTTTTATCTAGGATACATATAATCTGGAAAACAATATGTCTTCCCTGAAGTGGGTACTGTTGACATTTAATTTGATAATAGTTGTTGTAAAGTGTTCTGTACATTCACGAATATGATATAAATCTGTGTCTAGTTATTACCTTGCCTCCAGTTCCTGAAGGATCCGAAATTTTTTCTGGTTTTATATCTTTCATAACACAAACAGCTGCCATAACTAGTTTAACACCAGATGGAGGATTCTTCATTGACTTCACAATTGTAATGTCAGCTGGCTAAATAAAAAGAAAACAGGGTATCTTCAGAATAGCCCACTTTTAAATAATGAGAGTTTCAAAAATAATGTTGGAGAATAATAAAAGCATAAATTTTCATTTGAAACTGTAATTGTTTTTTGCTTTGCATGGTTATAAAAGAATTAACAAAAGAGAACTTAAGTACAGTAAACCAATGGTTCCCAAGTGTTTGAGAGTTCATAGCTTCTTATGAGAATATGGTGACAGCTAAGAATCTCCCAGAGAAAATAATTTTGCACACATGCACAAAATTTTTATATAGTCACATGCCAAGCCCACACATGGAATCCACATTAATAACCCTAAGTTAAATAAAGACTTAATTCTATATTTCCTTACATGTTAGCTTTACCCACCAAAAATGAAAGAAGAGGTAAGTTCCAATTCCAAACTTATTTTCTAAAAAGGTATATATTGTTATGACAGACACAATTGATTCAGTTAGTTATTATCCACTCCAGTATCCTTCTGACTTCCCTTGCAATTGCTGGAAAGCTAAAAATTTATCTTAGTTTCCCACGCAGCTAGAATTGTGAGAGGTCGTTAGGTCCTACCATCAGATCACTTGAGTGATACTAGAATTCAGAATGAAGAAGTGAGGAGACTTGCAGGGCAGGAGGCATCTGTTTTGCTGATATGGATTATGGTGGAGGCAATATGGCTCTGTAAGAAAGCTCTGCAGGCTTCCAACTCAGAGGGATCATTCCTCTGGTAGATTAGTGCCTCAGTTTAGGTTTGTAAGTCATTCCTGGCAGCTCGGCCTAGAATCTATTTACTTAGTTCTTCCAAGAATTCTGTAATTTATTTATAAAATTCCCTAAAGAATCTTTGCTAACACTAAATAGTCAATACTCTTCTCTGCAACTGAACCCTAACTCTTTTATATAATACAGTATTTGATACTATGAAGGGTACAAACAACTGAAAGGGAAACCTGATACTGATAACTTGAACTGGTGGTGTTTAAAGGCATCAAGAATCCTGTGAGGATGCAGTACTGAAAGTCCATGGTACACAGTAATAAAAGTTACCTAAATTCATGCTCATGGTCGTCTAGAATGGAGTGTCTATTAAAAACAAACTTTGTCAAAATGATTGGCTCCTGTGATAAACGTCTAAGGAGAGAATGAAGAAAGACTACTGGGTAGAATGTGGCTTTTAAATGTGACAGAGAGCAGACATGAAGAAAATAATAAGCTCAGAATTTTAATATTAAAATTCTGGTTAAATTCCTGGTTCACAGCACAGTGACAGTTTCTAAATATAAATGCCCTAACACAATCTTAAGTCTTACAACAACAAGTCTGATATAACTGAAAATCAGATATAGAGTTTGATCCTGAAAGATGCTGAATTACTGATAGGCTGAGCTCACCATCTTGTCAGGTATCTTACGTGAAAGTTGTAGTGGTCCCTAAACTTTCTGACACTGGGGACTGGTTTCGTGGAAGACAATTTTTCCACGGATGTGGGGTGGAGGGTGGCCGGGGGATGGTTCAGGCGATACTGCAAGCCATGGTTCAGGAGGCAATGCGAGCGATGCAGAGCAGCAGATGAAGCTTTGCTTGCCCGCCGCTCACCTCCTGCTGTGCGGCCACGTTCCTAATAGGCTGCGGAACATTAGCGGTCTGCCGCCTGGGGGTTGGGGACCCCTGAGTTAGGGCATTGATTAGGAAAAAAAGCAAAGAATGGGGTCTGAATATCCTGAACTTCCATACTACACTGGGCCTCCCTAGTCAACAGAAGCTGGGCTCTCTGCTCTGTTTGGTGAGGTTATTCTGGTTTTGCCAAAAGACCCTGTAGAGTCACACACAACATAGTGTAATGCAGACAGGTGTGAGTCACATCTATATTGGAAATGATCTTTAGGTTTTGCTGTATATGCATGTCCAGAAGGCTGCAGAAAGGTAGCTCGACATTCTATTTAACATATGCCTCCTGGTCCATGTACAGAACCACTGTGGCCTCTTGGAGATTACTCCGTTCTCACTGGAATATCCTGAATGAAAATTATAAATAATATATGAAAAGCAAAAAATGTAAGATAACAGTATAGCAAAAAGGAATTGTTAAGAGTCAAGTTTCATTTGACTGGAGAAAAACAATATAATACCACCCACTGAAAGTGAACTACACCGAATTAACCAAGTATCTGTATGCAGTTTCACTTCGTTGGTGAAACACAAGCTAATTCAAACACTTGCCTTTAGTGTATCCAGTGCAGACAGAGCTGCTTCCAAAGCTGGAATCGCCTCAGCTAGATCACTTTCACACTCATTTTTCAGAGCTTGGGCTTCTTCAGCCTTTCCACTGGCTATCTCTTCATCAAACTTCACAAACTTTCTTTTTGCTTCCACTTGTGCAGATTCCATCTCAATAATCTAAAGAAAAGAAAGAAAAAAATAAAGACATTTCCTTAAACATCCTAATGCTTTCTCTATCCTAGAGACAAAAGAATACTTGAAGATTAGGGAACCCGACATATCATTTTGAAGGATAAAATGAGGAGAAATGTAAATACATGTGACCTAATTTGGTAATGGGCTCCCCATCTCTCTTCAAAAACAACAGAAACCACGTGGAACCCAATGAGTCAACTGAAAAGGGTAACATCCCGAAGATCTAGTGGCAAAAAAATTAAGGCTTATTTTCAAGGCTGATTTTATATATTTCAATTGTCCTCTGACATCAGTTTTTAAAAATTCAGGATACTTTACCTGCATCATATGTGCATTTTCAATTTTAGCTTCCTCCAATTTGGGCTGTAACTGAACAAGCTCTATTTTCATTTCACCAACCTAAGTAGACAATTTGTCATTAGTTTTCATACCTACAATAGCTACGGAAGCCAAACAGAAAATTGAAACTTAAATGTATCATAAGGTATTGTGGACAGAAAACCTTAACTTTTTTTTTTCCAGTTCTTTACATGATAAACAAAACCATGAGTGTGGCCAATTTTCTTCACAAAAGAGTTTATCTTCCTTGAGTATGACAGGGCAGTGGAAGAATGCAGTTGTTGTGGAAGAAAATCAGATAGAAAAGAGGTGGCAGCTCAGGCTATCCCTATTATACTATGTGCCTGGTATACAGTGCATCCAGACCACCCCAACACTCTGTTGCCTATGTTGAAATAATGCTAATAAGTATTACTAGCACTTGACTCATTTAAAAAAAACCCAATCTTATATTTAACCAGTTATTACAATAAAAAGTCAACCCTGACATTATATTCTCTTCAAATGCCAAAAAATTAAGAATAAAACTGGGTATATGTGAGTCTGTGTGGTCTGGGAAACTCAGTGAACTTCTGTAAAATTCACTTTACTCATCTGTAAAATGAGGATCATAAAAGTGTCTACCTCATGGAGTTGTTATGAGGAATAATTGAAGGAATGCACATGTAGCACATAACACAGTAACTGGCACATAATATATTCTCAATAAATTATAGCTCTTCTATTTCCCATTATGTATTACCATTTGAGCAGCTCCTCAAATTTACCTGAGACTCAGCAAAATCTAATTTGTCAAGTCCATTCACATATCGCTGTTTTGCTTCCATTACAGCTTGTTGCCTCTTAGTCAAAAGCTGTCGAAATGATGCAATAAGTTCAAGGTAAGAAGTAGCAGTAACATAGTTATGTCGTCCTAACGCATGCAAGAACCTAAAAGAGAGGCAGATAGCATATCTTACTATAAGTAATGGGTTTTACAAAGTAAGAAGTAAATTTGACATAGCATTAGCAACAAACATTTAAGAATAAAGGTTAATTTTATTCAGAAGTTGCTGAATACTTGAAGTTTACAAAATCCTAGAATTTTACACAGAACAATTTCCTAATTTCTTGTCTACAAAATATCAAACAGCAATGATGCAGTTAAAAAGCACAAATCAACAAAGATATGTCTCAAAAGAGAACTATAGCAAGAAAGATATAGGTAGGTCTTTTTACATGTTTCATATGCCAGGAGGATCTAAGAGACCCAAGATACTTTACACAAGTATAGTAGGTAAGGGGACCACAGATAGCATAGCAAGAATGAGTCGTCATTCCTTGCACACGTGTCACATGTTGGTTGAACAGGGTTTGGCCAGAAATATAAGACTACTACCCATACACATAAAAACAATGGATACAATGATGTTTCACAGCAAGTATGTAGACTAGAGCCCACTGATTGGTGTTAACTGTCCAAGCCAAACATGCTAGCTGGCTGTAAAACTCTGGCAATATTCTATGAGCACCTTTGAAATGAGGATCTCAGAGATGAACAGAGGTAAAACGTATACTTTTAAGGCATCCACAGCCCACCAACCATCTCCCTCCTTGTCTGAGAACTTCCAACCAGTGCCCCAAGAGCAATGTTTGTTCTGTGAAACCTGCCACCATAACCACAGCAGATCAGAGCAGGGTTGCACACTGGACACAAACAAGGCTAATCATATTTTGGAATAAATTGGGAATAGAGAGCTGGAAACAGCCAATCAGTCTCTGCTACAGCTGGAATTGCAAGAAGTAAAATTGAGAATCGAGAGGCAGACAGTTTCCTCCACATATACTGGGAAGTAAAAAATTCAGTCTGTAAAGAGAAAGAAGAAAGCAGATGCCCCAAGAGAAACAGGGATGAGAAACAGAGAAAAAGCATTTCTGGGTTTGTGGTGGCTTTTAAACTCCTGCTTCCAATCACTTCTAAGATACAGCTCTATTCTTTCCCTTAAACTTTGTAAGGTACCCCTGTATCTTGGTAATAAATTCCTCTCTTTGTAAAACCTAGATCAAGTAGCTTTCTATTACTTACAAGTCTTAACTAATTAAATGATTGGAGAGACTTAGAAGCCATAGAAATCCTATTAAAATTTGGGGCTTTCACCAAAAAAGATGCTTTAAAATACAAGGCTTTATTGTAAAATTTATTAATATTAACCTTTCTGAAAGATGCATAATGGAAGTGTGAAAGTGTTTGCAGATTGGAACTATCTCTCGTCGTTCAACCTCAGTAAGCTCCAGTGTTTCTAAGAATTTCACAGCTACCAGTTCAAGAGCGTCTTCAGGCCATGGCTAAAAATAAGAAAAAGAAAAGCAAATAAAAGTTAAGATGATTAGTCACACTTCAGTTATATAAATTGTCTTCCTATGTGAGAAGAACTTGGGGTTGAGAAAATTAAAACCTTAATAGGGAAAATAGAACTAGAGGGACTAAGGTCACAATAAATCTATGAAAGATCTAATAAATATTTTATACAGTAAAATTAAAGATAACACAATATAAAGGAATAATAATAATTTACATATCAAAGATATACTACACTGCTTCCCTAACTCTTCCACTTGGACATCTAGTAGGCACCCCAAATTTAGAAGGACAATGGCATAGGCTGCTTAGTTACTCTCCTAATACCTATCAGTCCCCTTTCCTTAGGACTCCAATTTTATTCTAGATAGCAATATGCCCAGTTATAATACCACATTTCCTAGACTCCTTTGCAATTCAGAGTAAATAATGACATATAAGCAAGCTCTCCAGAGAATTACATAGAGCTGGCATGGGTCCTTTTTGCTCTACTTTCCATTATTCTACTTCATTCCTGGAGCACAGATGTGAAAGTTGGAGATCTAGCGGCCACATTAGACCATATGATGACTCTGAAGATGGAAACCACATGCTAAGGATAGTAAAGAAGAACATGGGATTCTGATGACTTTGTTAACTCACAAAAATCCCAGTCTGCTTATCTTCAGTTTTTTTTTTTTCTATATGAGAGAGGAAAAGAAAAAAAAACCTATGTGTTTAGTTTGGATTTCTCTTACTAGCAGCCCATTATAATTCCTACCTGTTATAACATCCAAAGTTGAACATTTGATTTTCTTCCCCACAAATTTACTTTTCTTCCAGTATTCCCCATCTCAGTGAAATGGTTCCTTTGCTTTTCCTAGAATATACCAAGTGTGCTTCTGCCTCTGGGCCACTGGATTTGCCGTCCCTCTGACTAGAACCCTCCCCACCTAGACCTCCATGTGGTTCACTCTTTCACATCTCTGTGCAAATGCCAATTTACCAGGAAGGTCTTCCCAAAGCACTCTTTCTAAAACAGCATTCCTTCCCTCATTACTCTTTCCCTTATCCTGAATTTTTTCTTAGCACTTACCAATATCTGACATATATATTTATTTGTTTTTATCTGTCTCCCCGACTCACCACTAAAATGTAAAGCCCACGAAAGCAAGGACTTCTTCCTCACTGCTGGTATCTTCAGTGTCTAAAACAGCTCTTGTCAATAAATACTTGAAATATTTATTCAATGAAATAATTTATGTTAAATGAGTAATTAATCTCCATTTGCTCATTAGAGTATTTTCCAAACTTCATTTCATTTAGATTCAACAAGATGCTTATAATTTTTTTCTTTATAGTAGACAATATGCATTTTAAGATCAATTTTTTCAGTGTCTGGCCCTCTATCCTGGTAAAAGTCAAACTTTTTTGATCAAGCACCCTATTAGTAAAAAAAAGTTTTAAGCACACACTACCAGTGTACACATACTTATTATCAGATTATATGCATATGGTATTAACTGTACTAATATATATATTTTTAAACCTCAAAAGAGGCATCTAAAGATTATTAAGATAAATGAATTTTTTTTTAAATGCCAAAATAAGGGTCATATGACTTTTCTAGTCATGTAACTCTTTTTATACTGAAAAAGTTCTCCCAAAAGCTCCCTGGCAGACTTTAAATCCAGATCCATTGGCAAGCAACAGGTCATGAACAGGCTCATGTGTAAAATGGTCAACAGTAAGAGGAGTGAGAGCACCAATGCTGACTTAGACCAACCAGGAATGAATCCCTATTGTACATGGCTACATGGATAGTGATTTCCCAAACAAAATCAGAATTCTGTCAGCAAAGATGGAGTGGGTAGAAAATGGCTGTTGATAGGTAACCACGCTATCATAAGCTAATATTGCAAGTCACGACACACCCTGGGGATAAGCTTTATTATTTAAACAGTTGATATAAATCCATATTCCAAATACCCTTCTTAAATTTGTTTTTACCAATGTCTTACCAGATCTTGTTAAGTAGTCATTGTTTTTGCCTTATAATGTAGCTGACACAGAGCTTGAGCTAGCTCCTACTAGTTTATGACATTCTCTTACTGTCCACATACAACTGCATTATGTATCTTCAATTTTTAGTTCATTGCAGGAATCCCTCAGGGTACCTTGTATACTATCTATGACACATGGCCATTTGACATACAAACTGAGTAAGGGTGTCAATGTTAATCCATATGAAATATTTCATACAAAAGCGAATATTCCAGTAAATCCTTCCCTTATCCTCTGAGTTGTTTTGGCACCTCTGGTGAGCATACACCCTACTTTGGAGAACAGAGATCTATCCAAAAAGTCAATGACTTCCTGACTATGTGACACAGTGGTTTACACTCACTTCCTGAGTTTAAAAGAGCCAGGCCCCAAACAATGCCATCAGTGCCCCTGACACAGGTTCTATAGCCCCACTGTTCCACTATAAAATCTCTGTTCCTCTCTGTTATCCACTTAATCTCCCTTATCTATTTGCAATTCCTAGTTCCACCTTTTTAAAAATTTCCCCCAACAAGTATGAATCACATATTACAGAACAGAAAGCCTCATGGTTATAAAAAACATATCCAGAAGTAGTAGAATTGTATTTATAAGATTTCACAAAAGAAAAACTTATGGTTGTACAGGCTTTTTTCATTTGTTTGTTTGGTTTTTGTTGGGGCTACTTAATGGAAGCAATATTAAGATATAGTTTGCATAAAGCAAAACTGTTTTGCACAGCTTTTATTGTATAAACACTAAAACATCCACTAGCTGAAACATATTGCAATCCTCAAAAGGGCAGAATTAGTTTTTCAAACACGCAATTGATAAATAGGCAAGAGAGACTAAAACAAATTAGTATCCGAAATTTATCTTTAAAAGAAATTATCCAGGGTCAATCTATAGTCCACATTCTATTAGGCATAAAACGAATAAATAGAAGGCACCATGAGCTACCCTTCTCAAGAGCATAAATACTTAATGGTTTTACACAGGCAGTGATGATTTGCCTTGTTTAAATGAGGCGGTGGCCTGCATCATTTGCTGCTGGCATGACTGAAATTGCCACCAAGTTGGTCTTCCTGTTTCTTGTTTTGCCCCACTGCAAATCATCCACCATATAGCCTCCAAGTGTTTTGGGTTATTCCTAAAATATTGATTAGCTAAATATATGTTAATGCCCCCACAATGTCTTTGGGATAAAACCAAATTCCTAGGCACATTTACAAATTCCTTTATAGCCTGGCACCCACTTAAAGCTCCAACTTAACTTCTGCTGCCCTCATTGCCAGTCAGCCATACCAAACTATTTGCCCAAATGAGCCATGCTCTCCCCACTGTTCCACCTTTGCATGTACTAACCTCTTGTGATAGTAAATTTAATGTGTCTACTTGCTATGGGCCAAAGGGTGCCCATATATTTAGTCAAACATTATTCTGGGTGTTTCTGTGAGGTGCATTTTTGGATGCGTTCAATATTTAAATGAACAGACTGAGTAAAGCAGGCTGCTCTCCCTAATGTAAGTGAGCCTCATCCAATCAGTTGAAGGCCTGAATAGAACAAAAAGCCTGACCCTCTCTCAGATAAGGGGGACTTCCTCCTGCCTGATGGCCTTCAAGAGGGAACATCAGTTTTTTCCTGCCTTTGGACTCAGATGGAAATATCATTTCTTCTTAGGTCTCAAGCTTGCTGGCCTTCAGACTGGAACTACACCGTCAGCTCTTGTGGGTCTCCAGCTTGCCAGCTGCAAATCTTGGAACATGTCAGCCTCCATGATCATGTGAGCCAATTCCTTACAGTAAATATAGGTACAGATAGATAAAGATATAGCTCTCTCTATATATATCTTTACACATATACGTGTGTGTGTGTATATATATATGTATAGATAAGATACATTCTGCTGGTTCCTTATACACCCCCTCCTCTATGTAACGAATTCATTTTCATATTTCAGAGAGTCACTGTCTTAATAAGTACACCTTTACCGCACCAAGACTATGGCTCTTTTATATAATTGTTGACTGCTCATTTGCTGACTGCCTTTTTTGTCTTCCAGTCTAGAGTGTGAGCTCCTTTTGGGGATCATGTAGTCTTACCAGTCCCTGATGCTGCCATTAGAGTAAGTGATCAAGAAACACTTAATGAATGTAAATTAATAGAGGTTGAGTAAGATTTCAGTAAAATTCCAAAAGATTTAGTTGTCCTTCCCCCCCCAGATTACAAACCTGAAACCAGTCAATGGTACAGCAATTGATGAGGGATGGGAACTGCCTCAAGCAATTTCGAAAGGCATCTCCAATGGGACTAAAGACCACTACAACATGAAGATTATCTTTGCAGCGCTTCACAAAGAAAGCAAACAGCGCTAAGGGACTGAATTCATTGTGTTTATTGCCAGCCTGAGCCACAGGACGAACACCCTAGGGAATACCAGAAAAAACCTCATAAATAAAAACAGGTATGCTGATAATAAGATTAGTAGATATTGGAATATTAAGAATTTTTATTGCTCCCCTTATAAATATCTTTAAACTTTTGTTTTTAAATCAAAATAATGGTTTTGTTATAGCTTGCACTTAGAAGACTACTTTCAATTCTCTAATTCTATAATTTAAAAACAAATATCTGCCAAAAATTTAATTTATAAAAATACAAAGTTCACCAAGATATATGTGTGGGACTATAATTCAACATTGTTTTTAGGAGGATAAAATGTAAACAACTAAAGTGTCCAGTTAAGGTCTTCCCTGGTGGCGCAGTGGTTGAGAGTCTGCCTGCCGATGCAGGGGACACGGGTTCGTGCCCTGGTCCGGGAAGATCCCACATGCTGCGGAGCGGCAGGGCCTGTGAGCCATGGCCGCTGAGCCTGCGCGTCCGGAGCCTGTGCTCCACAATGGGAGAGGCCACAACAGTGAGAGGCCCGTGTACCACAAATAAATAAATAAATAAATAAATAAATAAAGTGTCCTGTTAAAAACATTATAGGGACTTCCCTGGTGGTCCAGTGGTTAAGACTCCGTGCTCCCAATTCAGGGGGCCCCGGTTCGATCCCTGGTCAGGGAACTAGAGCCTGCATGCCACAACTAAGGTCCCGTGTGCCACAACTAAGACCTGGTGCAGCCAAATAAATAAATAAATATTTAAAAAATAATAAAAAATAAAAATAAAAACATTATTAAACATCCATATATTGTAATTCATACAACTGTTAAAAATAATGAGATGCATCAACATGTGCTATGGCAAGATCAGCAAGATAAAATAAATGCAAGAACAAACTGTGCAACAGTATGTATAATATGATCTTTTTTATTAAATTAAAAAATATATAGGTGCATATGTGTGAGCACATATACACTTTTTTATGGAAGCAATCACAAAGAACTATTAATAGTGGTTACTTTGGGTGAGATGGACTTAAGGGAGAGTGAGAGAGGTGTCTTCATATTTTATCTTGGACATTCTTCTTGGTTTATATCTTTTTTTTTCCATTTTGGACGTTCTTATGCTGTTTGAATTATCTAATTTTATTCTTATAATATTTGTATTTTTTGAAATGTTAATAGAGTTGTTTGGTAATGAGATTATAGGTCACTTTTAATTTTCTTCCCTTGTATATCTCTATATGAGAAAGGCATCTTACATGGGGTTAGGCATAATGGCTCTAGAACCAGACTTCTTGAATTCAAATCCCCACTTGCAGCTGTTTACCTATGTGACCTGAATGCAAGTTACTTAACCTCTCTGTACCTTAGTTTCCTCATCTGTAAAATGGGGAAAAGAGTACCTATATCAAAAGATTGTTGAGGAATCAAAAAGCCATTACATGTGAATACTTAAAATAGTTCTTTCCACATAGGTAAGTGCCTTTCAGCTTTTTATATCCTACCTTTCTCCTTGTTCAAAGCAGAAAAGGTTTCATAGTCAATAAATTATCTTATAAATAGATTAAAATTTTTTTCAATAGCAAATTTAGGGAGTGGTCACAACGATCATACAATTTCCAATGTTATAACAATGAATTTATCTCTAAAAGAATTCTCTACTATAGATATATGATAGCTATATCTATGGGAAACGGTAAGTCAACTCTGTATATTCATTCTGACAGTAATTCTCAAATTACGACTATTGTGATCAGTGTCAATCTATGTTCAGGTGGTCTACCTGCATTAACTCTGAGTTAACAGGGGGACATTCAGATAGAGAAAGGTAATACATGGTTGTGACTATATAACAAGAGTTCATGAAAGGGCCAGGATGGTGATATAAATATAGGGGTTATTTACACAGAAATATTGGTTAATGCTTCTACAGTAGAAGTAGGGAGTAACACACACACACACACACACACACACACACACACACACACACTTTGGGAGCACAACTGATTCTGGGGAGCAAGAAAAAGACTAGTTACTGAAGGAATAATTAGAGAGATAGGAAACAAACTGAGTGAAATTTCATAGCAGTCAAGAGAAAGCAGAGTTTAAAAGAAGGAATGATGAATTATTTCAAAGATGAATCAGAATTTTAAAAGGAAACTGAGAAAATATCACTAAATGTGGTAAATAAGTCACTGCTACACTGAGAAAAATATTGCAATAATTTAATTCTGCAAGGAGTGCAAATGGAACAGTGGAAAAGGTAGTCAGGAAATAAAGGTTTCTAGGACTCAGAGGTTCTGAGTCTAGAACGCTGATGTTGACGTCAGAGAGATGTGCTGAGTCTATAAGAGGTGCCCTCTAGGCAGTGCCAGGGCCAAGCTACAGAGGTCAGTTATAGGAAGTGAGGATTACAGTCAAATGTTTGTCAGATGGATGAAATAAGCAAAGTGATCTTCAAAGTGGGATGCAGGGTATGTAAAGAAATTAATATAACTTCTTTTACATTACCTTTTATATTTTTAAAAATTAGTATAAAGCAAGCAAAAACAGGAATGCATTTCGGTACCCCTGAGTTCTGACCATGACTATTTCTTTGTGGAAAAACTGATACGGTGTTCCTAGGGTGGAATATGAAGGAAAGAAGTTCTTAAGTCTACTGTTGGGTCATACCATAAAATAGTGAAGCAATGGAAAAGCTGTGTAGCAAAGTGATGAGAAGAAAAGATAAACAATAGCTACAGTGAGCAGAAAAGCCTTGCAAAGCTTAGAAAATCCCACTCCCCAAGGTGTCCTATTCCTTGGGTAGGAGTGTGGGGTATGAATTTATCCTATAAATTAGGAGAATTGCGATTCTTCAGCAGCCTTAGCCACAACCTGGACGCTATTTGGGATTTTTTTTTCCTTTCTCCTTCCCCACACCAGGCCATGAAATGGTAATGTATCAGATTTACTGAGGGCTTTTTAAGTGCCTGGCATCCCATAAGTGCCTTACATTCCATAAGTGCCTCATTTCACTTGATCCTCAGAACTCACAACAACCCTATGTAGGAGGAAGTATTTTGTGTATATAACAGTTTCATTCCATAGACAAGAAAAACAGCGTGCTTGAACAACCAGGGTGAAACCATTTTGCTCCACATGCTATCACTAGAGGCTGGAATGAAGCATACTGGTGTGAGTGATAAAATCTGTGGGTAAAAGTAGTTATGGTACATAAAAGGGGAAATTACTAGCTGAAATCTTGTATGGGAAGATCTTAGAAATGGGGGTCAAAGGTCAGGACATCTGAAGTAGTGGGTGCTTCAAAAATGTTTTTTTTTTGTCAATTAAATCACAAAGCATGACTCTCAGATATATCAGAATTAATACAAGTAATTTTGTTAAAATTTGAAAATTTTACTAACCAGTGGTAAACCATAAAAGCTAATCAAGTAGTGTTTTAAAGCTATATTTTCTCATATCACTGTAACCCTAATATATGATTTTAAATCTCTAATAACTCATAAAACATGCTAAATAAGATCAAATGGATGAAACACACTGTCATCATTATGGAAAAAATGAATTAAAATAATTAAAATTCTGTCTCATAACTATCGAAGCTATTTAAAATTCACCAAAAAAGTATTAAAATAATATAAATTAAGTTTTCAATTACCAAAATCCTCTGCACAAGATATATTTATCCTGAAGAGCAGAAAAGCTTCAAGACATGTTGGGAGCAGCACTCCCTAAAAAGCATTTACCTCCATCACTTCTTGTTTTTCATCTGCTGCAAAAATATTAGGTACTTCTCCAGTATTGAGCACACTGTCGATATCCTCTAGAAAAGCTTCCTCTTTAATCTGAGTGTCCGTGATTAGAAAGACTGTCTTCTGGCCCCTCATGCCGACTTTCCTTAATAGACCCTTAAAATAAAAATGTACTTATAACCAGAATCTGGTGGAAATCTGTTGGTTTTACTTTTCCTTTCTTTTGATAACATCTCAAATTTAGAGTAGCACCTCTTCCATATTGGCAGAGCTGTCAATCTGGGCCTCCATTTCTCCCACCCTTTTGGTGGGAGACTCCAACTGGCCAGTTTGCCAACCCCTTAGACATAGTCATTGATTCAGAGTCTTACTTCAGGGACTGAGATGGATTTGAAAACAGAAAGAATCTTTGTCCATCTAAGATTGAAAATATAAAGACCAGTTCCCTACACTAACTTTTAGGATGTAGAATTTTAGCATGTCAGGGTCAGAGAAAGTTTTAAAAGTCCAGTAATGTCTCTCTTATTGTTTTCCACTTTAGGTCCTCTCTCTTCTGGGGCCTGCAGAGCCCTAGGCACATGAGGATGAAGCCCCAAGTATGCAGTCCACTATTCTATTTGTTACTGGAACAGCAACACAGCTCCAAAGAAACTACTAAGATTTGACAACATTAATGACATCATCATCATCATTGAGGTTCATATTTAAGTCTACTGGAAAACATACATTTACCTGAAATAAGGCCTCTCTGAACTAGAATAAAGGTAAAATCAGCAGCAGCATGGTAACAGCAGTGGATAAGACTTAAGTCATAAATCCTGCTCTGCTGTGCATACCTTCTCTCAACTTCAGTTTCCTCATCAGTAAAACACAGAGAACCATACCTGCTGCATTGAACTGTCATACCTATAGAATGATAGCATGTATATAAAGCACTTAAAACAGTGCTCTGCACACACAGTAACTGCTCTAGGGATAATATTATTATCATCATCACCAGTGTATTTAGCACACAGCTCTACAGGTTGGCTCTCTCTTTACAGATGAAATAATGCATTGTAACACATATATGTAGAATCTAAAAAAAAAAAAGGTTCTGAAGAACGTAGGGGCAGGACAGGAATAAAGATGCAGACGTAGAGAATGGACTTGAGGACACAGGGCGGGGGAAGGGTAAGCTGGGACGAAGTGAGAGAGTGGCATGGACATATATACATTACCAAATGTAAAATAGATAGCTAGTGGGAAGCAACCACATAGTACAGGGCGATCAGCTCGGTGCTTTGTGATCACCTAGAGGGGTGGGTTAGGGAGGGTGGGAGGGAGGGAGATGCAAGAGGGAGGGGATATGGGGATATATGTACAGCTGATTCACTTTGTTATACAGCAGAAACTAACACACCACTGTAAAGCAATTACACTCCAATAAAGATGTTAAAAAAAATAATGCACTGATATTATTATTATTATTATTATTTTTTTTTAATTTTATTTATTTTTTTTTTTTTTAACATCTTTATTGGAGTATAATTGTTTTACAATAGTGTGTTAGTTTTCCCTCTACAACAAACTAAATCAGTTATACATATACACATGATCCCACATCTCCTCCCTCTTGCATCACCCTCTTGCACTGATATTATTTTAAACACTAGATTTGCTCACAATTTTACCTTCAGGTCCTCTCTCCATTCATTCATACCATAGCTCTTAGAAATTTCTGGTTGGAAAATTTGCATTTTTGCCATGGATGTAGCCAGACGAGTTAAAGATTGACGACCACTTCCTCCAAGTCCAACAAGCAAAGCATTTCCACCAGACTGCTTTAGAATTCGACATATTCGTGATAAATGTTCCAATACATACCTATGAAATATAGATATTATTATACTTGAAAATATGAATATAAATGTATATTTACACATAACTATCATTTTGCTTTCCTAGAAGAATGGACATTGCTGCCCCACATATTACTATCCCAATTTTAAAGAGGTAATCATCAAAAAGCATGATTTTTCAAATGCAGTTGCAATTGGATCATTTGATGTAAAGGAAAACTATTTGAGGTACAACTTCAGGAAATGTACAATACAAATTATAAAAATAAAATGAAATTGTAATCATTTATACTGGGAGTATATTATTGCTTTTATTAAAAACATTTCTTTGGGAATTCCCTGGTGGTCCAGTGGTTAGGACTCTGGGCTTTCACTGCCAAGGGCCCAGGTTCAATCCCTTGTCGGGGAACTAAGATCACATAAGCCACACAGCTTGGCCAATAACAAAACAAAACAAAAAAACCCCACTAAATTGATTCAATCTTTTAATACTAGGATTTCTATGTGAGAAATAGAAAAATCAGTTATATACAAAATAGTAAATTCAGGAAATGTAGCCTCACTAGTAATTAGGAGAATTAAAACTAAAGTCACAAAGTAGACATAGAGGGAACTTACCTCAACATAATAAAGGCCATATATGACAAACCCACAGCCAACATCATTCTCAATGGTGAAAAACTGAAACCATTTCCACTAAGATCAGGAACAAGACAAGGTTTCCTACTCTCACCACTATTACTCAAAATAGTTTTGGAGGTTTTAGCCACAGCAATCAGAGAAAAAAAGAAATAAAAGGAGTCCAAATAGGAAAAGAAGAAGTAAAGCTGTCACTGTTTGCAGATGACATGATACTATACGTAGAGAATCCTAAAGATGCTACCAGAAAACTACTAGAGCTAATCAATGCATTTGGTAAAGTAGCAGGATACAAAATGAAGGCACAGAAATCTCTTGCATTCCTATACACTAATGATGAAAAATCTGAAAGTGAAATTAAGAAAACACTCCCATTTACCATTGCAACAAAAAGAATAAAATATCTAGGAATAAACCTACCTAAGGAGACAAAAGACCTGTATGCAGAAAATTATGACACTGATGAAAGAAATGAAAGATGATACAAATAGAAGAAGAGATATACCATGTTCTTGGATTTGAAGAATCAACATTGCAAAAATGACTCTACTACCCAAAGCAATCTACAGATTCAATGCAATCCCTATCAAACTACAACTGGCATTTTTCACAGAATTAGAACAAAAAATTTCACAGTCTGTATGGAAACACAAAAGACCCCGAATAGCCAAAGCAATCTTGAGAAAGAAAAATGGAGCTGGAGGAATCAGGCTCCCTGGCTTCAGACTACACTACAAAGCTACAGTAATCAAGACAGTATGGTACTGGCACAAAAACGGAAATATAGATCAATGGAACAGGATAGAAAGCCCAGAGATAAACCCACACACATATGGTCACCTTATCTTTGATAAAGGAGGCAAGAATATACATTGGAGAAAAGACAGCCTCTTCAATAAGTGGTGCTGGGAAAACTGGACAGCTACATGTAAAAGAATGAAATTAGAACACTCCCTAACACCACACACAAAAATAAACTCAAAATGGATTAAAGACCTAAATGTAAGGCCAGACACTATCAAACTCTTAGAGGAAAACATAGGCAGAACACTCTATGACATCAGTCACAGCAAGATCCTTTTTGACCCACCTTCTAGAGAAATGGAAATAAAAACAAAAATAAACAAATGGGACCTAATGAAATTTAAAAGTTTTTGCACAGCAAAGGAAACCATAAATAAGACGAAAAGACAACCCTCAGAATGGGAGAAAATATTTGCAAATGAAGCAACTGACAAAGGGTTAATCTCCAAAATTTACAAGCAGCTCATGCAGCTCAATATCAAAAAAACAAACAACCCAAGCCAAAAATGGGCAGAAGACCTAAATGGACATTTCTCCCAAGAAGATATACAGATTGCCAACAAACACATGAAAGAATGCTCAACATCATTAATCATTAGGGAAATGCAAATCAAAACTACAAGGAGATATCATCTCACTTCGGTCTGAAAGGCCATCATCAAAAAATCTACAAACAATAAATGCTGGGGAGGGTGTGGAGAAAAGGGAACCCTCTTGCACTGTTGGTGGGAATGTAAATTGATACAGCCACTATGGAGAACAGTATGGAGGTTCCTTAAAAAACTCAGAATAGAACTACCATATGACCCGGCAATCCTGCTACTGGGTATATACCCTGAGAAAACCATAATTCAAGAAGTGTCATGTACCACTATGTTCATTGCAGCTCTATTTAAAATAGCCAGGATATAGAAGCAACCTAAGTGTCCATCAACAGATGAATGGATCAAGAAGATGTGGCACATATATACAATGGAATATTACTCAGCCATAAAAAGAAATGAAATTGAGTTATTTGTAGTGAGGTGGATGGACCTAGAGTCTGTCATACAGAGTGAAGTAAGTCCGAAAGAGAAAAATAAATACCGTATGCTAACACATATACATGGAATCTAAAAAACAAACAAACAAAAATGGTCATGAAGAACCTAGCGGCAAGACGGGAATAAAGACGCAGACCTACTAGAGAATGGACTTGAGGATATGGGGAGGGGGAAGGGTAAGATGGGACAAAGTGAGAGAGTGGCATGGACATATATACAGTACCAAATGTAAAATAGATAGCTAGTGGGAAGCAGCCGTATAGCCCAGGGAGATCAGCTCGGTGCTTTGTGACCACCTAGAGGGGTGGGATAGGGAGAGTGGGAGGGAGGGAGACACAAGAGGGAACAGATACGGGGATATAAACTGATCCACTTTGTTATAAAGCAGAAACTAACACACCATTGTACAGCAGTTATACTCCAATAAAGAAATTTAAAAAATAAAATTAAAGTCACAGTCAGATACCATTCCAATCTCCTTTGACTGACAAAACTTACCAAATCTGGCAATCCTAAGTGTTGTGAAGGGTGAGAAACAATGGAAACTCTTAAAAACAATAATTATTTTTGAAGATACTTTGGCAAAACTTAGTAAAGTAGAAGATGCTTACATACCATGACACAATAATTCCATTTCTAAGAATACAGCCTAGAGAAGTTCTTACACATGTAACTAAGGAGACATGAATGTTCAAACCTTTTTTTAAAATTACATAAACTAGAAATTACCTACAAGTCTATCTCGGAAGAATGACTACATTCTGTTAAAATTATACAATGCAGTGCAATACAGTAGTAAAAATTCATCTTCTGTGAATTTCACAAACAATCTAGAATAAACCAACTTGCAGAGGAATGTGCACAGTATGAGACATGCAAAATAAGATTGCATATATGTTTAGGAACACACACGTGTAGTAAAAGGCCAAAGAAACACATGAGTTTCTTTTTACCCCTGTAAAGTAAAATAGGGATGCAGTGAGGGAGTGCTGGCTACACAATGGACTTCAAATAAATTGCTAGTATTTTATGCCCTTTTTTAAAAAATCAAAGTATATTTGATTTAAAATATTGTGTTTAGTATTTTACGTCTCAAGCTGGGTGATGGGTACAAGGTTGTTCATCATATATTTTTATCTTTTTGTACATTTTAAATATATTTCACAATAAAATTTTATAAACAGTAATTTTCACCATCAATACCAAATATAGGTACCTAAAAATGACAAGATTCATTCTTGTTTTGTGAGTTTGATTATACTCATCTAAGTATTGCTCCACGATGTCACTAAAATCATGAGTATTTGGAATTTCAATATAAACTCTGTCATCTCCTTCAAGGTCAGGATTCATATAGTCACCAAACATGAGATTTCTTAAGTCCTCTTCAGTTACCTATAAAATGGAAATCAACAAATTATATTAAAACTTAAAATTTTTTCTAAAATAATTTTAAAACAAAAATTTTTCTGAAATAAATTTAAGAAAGTTTAAAATATTTTCCTAAAATAAATTTAAGAAAACGTTACACAAAATTTTGTTTTATCTATGTTATGGGATGATTATCAATTAGATAATTCTTTTAAATATTAGGATAGTAAATAATATACTTGTAAAATTAACACCTGAAATTATATTATATCCTTAGGAAGTAAAAAGAAAACAGTTTTTTCTGTCATATAAGTTTTTTGCCTCCAGGGGCAGGAAAAGTCATTCTGAGCAACTCCCATTTTGTGAGTCATTACTAAGGGATGGTCACCATGTTAAGCACCTTATATTTATTATATCATTCAATCCCTATCATATAACTTCTATGTTATACACATAATTCCTCTGAAAGAAAATCTTCTCAAAATAAATACCTATCTATGAGGAAAGTTAAAATAATATGATCAAAGAAATAATCGTTTGTTATAAAGCAGAAACTAACACACCATTGTAAAGCAATTATACTCCAATAAAGATGTTTTAAAAAAGTAATAGTATTCTTTCAAAAATAAGTTGATTGTAATAATTCATGCTATTGGATTGTTTTAACTTAATATATTTTTAATCACTAAATATACTCACTGGTGCATTCCCTTTCCTCAAATGTGAAAAGATACTATCAAATGATTCTTTAAAATGGTCTCTTATAACATTTTTGGTTAAAGTGAACAGCCAGAATCGGTCATTATCATTAATGAGACGATCGTAAAACACTCGGAGAACCTCATGCACAAACAGACGGATCATAGTGTGCTTGCTCTGCACGGCATCTCTTTCAATGAGCAAGCAGCCCCGGATGACACGTGAAAAATCCCGCAAGTTGAAAGTGTAATGAGATTTTGTGGGAGTGGGCAAAAGATTTTCCATGGATTGTTTATATATCTGAATATGAAAAAAGCAACAAAGCAAAAATAAAATGCTTATAATCAGCAAAGTCAATAATACAAAGCCAACAACAATGTAATATACTGTAAAAGACAGTATATTATATAAAATATTTTATTTATCCTATCAGATCATATTGACTTGGAAAATTGTATAGTACTGAGTCTAATATAGCATATATCTATTTCTTTTGGTTTATAGCACTCAACCAGGCATTACAAAGTTGAGGGAACTTAATATTATCTGATTCCATCCAAGCTCAAGAAGTGACAAAGCTTTTATTTCCCAGTAATTATGGTTGCTCCATTTAAAGGCGAATGACCTGGGATTAAATAGTTAACAAAAACTTTAGTAGAAAGTGAAATCAGATAACTCATTCTGAAGCGTTGGAAATGAAGAGGATAATGAAACAATTTTCTCTGACCACCACTGACTTCAAAACAAATCAGTGTGTTTGTTCTCTCCCTTCCCTTTTCTCTCTTATTTTCTCTCTCCCCTCTCCTCCTCCTATCTTAATTGGCTATAATATCAAAATGAAGTATATTTTTACTACATGCTGAATTCACCAAATGAAGTTTGACATCCTCTTTAAGAAAGGTAAATTAAATCTTTTATAACATAGCCTGAAAAAAAATCCAAATGAAATTATTTTTTATTTATATATGGTCTCTAATTCATCTCCCCTAATCTCCACACATGGTAGGTCTATAATACATCAAAGACAGAAAAAAAAGAGGATCCTTTCTGTATCCTCTTTTGCCTAACCAACTCCCCTCTCTTTCCAGGAGATACCTGAAATATAACTACCATATTTTATAAATAGAAGAACTTTTCTGTATAAGTACAGAAATTATAATGTACTATCTCTTTGCTCATAGTTTCTCTATTTTAACAACCCAATTTTCCACCAGAACAGGGGCAGAAGAACTTTAGAAAGATACAATGCTCTTGGAAACTGATGGAATGATTCTAGGGAGCTTTTTGCTTCTGGTTGCAGCGATGCCAAAGTGAACCCCCACTGTATCAAGGCTCCAGAAAGCTTAATTCAATGAGATTATCACTAAATTACCTTAAATAAATTTTTTTCACTTTTACCATCAGCGATGAGGCTGGCTCTGGCCTCTGAGCAGAAGCAGGTAACACACCCGGAATAAGTTAAGGGCTGCTCTTTGGCCATATGGGCAGTCTTGTTTTCTAGTCCCACCATTGTATTCTCTTATTTTTTTTTTCACTGCTACTCCTAAGTTATGTGGTCTGGCAAAAATAATATATTCATAAGCTTCTTAAGTTTTTTTTTCTTTTTTTTTTGACACAACATGAAGAATGGGAGGGAAGAGAGAGAAGGGAAAATTAGTAAATACTAGAGTAGGAACCCAACAATTAGGGAAACACCCACAATGTGGCAGATACTGGTTCTGGATGATTTCCTTATAATAACCTTGTGAAATAGGTATTATCTCCCATTTTAGTGATTAAAAAAGTAAGTTTCTGGAAGGTCAAATTACTTGCTCAAGGCCAGATAGCTAGGAAATAGCAGTCAAGACTCAAACCCAGTTAGTTTCCCCAATTTCAAAGCCTATGATCTTCCTGTTCTCAAGCCTTCCTAACAGCTTCTCTGACACTGAAGACTAAAGTGGCTAAGGGAAAAAAGAAGTTAAAGAAAACAAAAAGGAAGGATCAAATAAGGATATATGTAATACTAAAACACTCTATTGCATTCTTTGCTCACCTCCATAGTCCCATTGACAATTTGGTTCCCAACTAAAAAGTACTCAGGAGGAAATTCTCGAGTCCTAAGGTAGAATGCTACAATTGATGAGAAGATTCGGATCATGGTTTCATCACTAAAAGTATTAATAGTGCAGATGTTGAAATGTCTAATAAAACGGGGAGTGACTGGATTTCTTCCACCACCTGGAGGGCCCATGGCAGCAATCAGTTCTATGTCAACCAATGTGATTTTACTTGTGTCCTTAAGGTCATACCTTGAAAGACATAAAAATTCCAAAACAATCAGTTATAAAGCCAACAAGATGGATTGAAAAGTAGATCTCCTTAGAAAATTAATCTGATTTTAGCTTCTTTAAATGGAAGAAGATTAGATAATGCTTGGAGTAAGACAGAAGGTTTTTTTAAGGATTCCTATAATTTTTATTTCTTTTTTTACAAATTGAGGTATAACTGACATAGCATTATATTAGTGTCCGTGTACACTGTAATGATTTGATATTTGTCCAAATTGTAAAATGATCACCACAATAAGTCCAGTTAACATTTGTCACCATACATAGTTACACAATTTTTCTTCTTGTGATAATTTTCAGGATTCACCCTCCTAGCTACTTTCAAATATGCGATACAGTATTATTAACTATAGTCACCATGATGTACATTACAGCCCCCTGACTTACTCATTTTATAACTGGTAATTTGTACCTTTTGACCCTCTTCACCTATTTTGCTCCCCCTATCCCCCACCTCAGGCAACCACCAATCTGCAGAGAAAACTTGTTTTAAAGCAGCACTCTATTTCTCCTTTCAGTGACACTGATTCTCTTGCCCAGATTCTGGGTATCTAGAAGGTCCCTTCCTCTTGCTCTTGCCTTTCTTTTTTCCAGTTCTTTCCAAATTGACTCTCTGCTTTGCCTCTTCACACTCCAAATCCAGATGCATGGATGAGAGATCAATCTTTTTTGTGGATGGTTACAGGTAAATGACAATATGTCCCACTTTGCCTAGGACAATTGTTGTTTGTGCCTGTCCTGTAGTAACTATTAACACTCCCATTTTTCTCTCAGAAATGTCCAGGTTTGAACAATAAACTATATACTTATTCTACTTACAGCTAAGTCCTGATTTCTTTTTCTCATCTCAAATCTTATCTTCAGAGCACAAAAGGATATATAAATAGAACCTATACACAATTTTGTTACATAAAAAGAGACCCATTAGGGAATAACAAAGCTTCAAAGAAGTTTTAATCAGAAAGGGGTATACAAATGACTCAGTTTAGCTGGAACCACTCAGAGTGAAAAGCTGCTTATTTCCAACAGGTCATAAAGTCCTTTAATATTGAAGTTCTTGCAAAAAAGGGGGGTGGTTATGGGAGAAATCTATACAGCCAGTTCTTAGTCTAAAAGTACCATAGAAAGTATGAAAATATGACTTGATTTTTGGCAACAACTCTAGTAACTGTCAATAAGGGACTGGTTAAGTAAATTATAGCAAGATCCACGAAACTAAACAGTATTAAAAGACAACAAAATGAATGAGATAGACAAATAATATAGATAGGTGAATGAGACAGACAAATAATATTGATAAATATTTAAGTGCAAATAAGTTGCAAAAACATTATATGTAATATGGGTCTTTTTTTAATAAAATATATTTATATAGAAAAAAACCTTGGAAGAATAGGGAATACACTATTAACAGTGGTTATCTCCTGGAGGCAGGATTCCAAGGGCATGCAATAACAACAACAAAAATATAATCCCCAAATATGACTTAGCTTCACAATTAGGTTACTCTTGCCTTGAGATAAAAATCATGGCATATTAGGGATTAGGAAAGTATTTTAACAGGAGGAAATGAATTATTAATCGGAACTGAAAGATACAATGCCTTATTTGTTGGAAACTAACCATGTCATCATAAAATAGGGCGGGAAGAATGGAAGAGTTATCTATGAAATTGCTGTCAAAACCAAGCCATCCCAAGGATACAGTAGTCCCAAATAGTTATAGATAATATAAAGAATTTTAAAATGGTAGAAACATAGGGTGCTGGTTATGGTTACTTAGGTTGGAGACTACCCACAAATTCTCAGCGCTGGGTGATGTTAAAAGATGTAATTTGTAAATTATATTTAATAATTGCAAGTAGTAGATTAAAAGGACAAAAATTAATGCATTATTGAATAAATATATTTCCAATACTGGATTATTCTTCCATGGTATAAAAAGGTATAGAAAAGTCTTCCAAAATTTTCTTTACAGGAAAATCTGAGCAACCATTTTCTTCCATAAGTAATTTGAGAAAATGTATTATTTTGATGTGAGAAATTAAAATAGAAAAAGAGAACAAGAAAGAACTTCAGCATGGCTATTTAAGACTTTAATTAAATAGTTACCAATTCCCACAGTCAAAAAACTGTCGTAATAATTCAATAGGAGGTTGAGCTCCATATTTCTCCAATGCAGGCATATTCATGTCATCTATAAAAATTATGCACTTCTTTCCCATAGGTGGTCCAAAAACTCCTTTGCGTCTTTTATCCAGCCTAGCCATAATAATGTTCTAAAATATAAAAAAGAAATAGTAGTATATTTAAAGCCATACTTAACACCAGAAAAAAAAAAAGAAATTTAACAGTCTAATTACGTAAGGAAATAATGCCAAGCAACACTATGTGCGTATTTATTCATTTATATTTATTCTTTTAGGGTTATACCAAACTTCATATTCAACATCATTCAAAGAGCATATATTGAAATCCTTCAATGTGCTCAGAATTGTTACATGTTTATATGCAACCAATTGTTACACCTATTTATATATTTATATTGTATGCACACACACAAAAAATATTTTCTATATTGGATACCCCAACATATCTATTAACTTTAACTTAATATCTAAAAGCACTAATGTGGCTTCCCTGGTGGCGCAGTGGTTGAGAGTCCGCCTGCCAATGCAGGGGACACAGGTTCGTGTCCCGGTCTGGGAAGATCCCACATGCCGCAGAGCGGCTGGGCCCGTGAGCCATGGCCGCTGGGCCTGCACGTCTGGAGCCTGTGCTCCGCAACGGGAGAGGCCACAACAGTGAGAGGCCCGAGTACCGGGGGAAAAAAAAAAAAAAAAAAAAAAAAAAAAAATATATATATATATATATATATATATATATATATATATATAAGCACTAATGTAACTTTGTAGTATTTTGAAATTAGGGAATTCTACTGGCTTAAAACAACGAAAATGAGCACCATAGATCAGGAGAGAATGGACAGATATAAATTTGGGAACGGATGATAAAAATGGTGATTAGAAAAGATCTCATGCAGTACTTTCATCTTGGTACCTCTGGGGGTAAAGGGTGGGATGCACAGTTTCCTGTCACAGAAGGTCGTACAATAAACAGTGTATGGTTTGAAAGATCTTTCACTGACAGAACTTCAGTAGGCAGCAAATACCCCTAGGGGACCATCTAGGAGAGTCTCGAAAGAACAAGTTCTCTCTCTTCCCCCGCCCCTCTGTCTTTCTCCCCTTGTCTCCTTCTCTCTCTCCTTCCCTCTCTTCCACCCTCCCTCCCTTCTCCTTTACTTCTCCAGTTAAGAAATCAATTGTTGCTTCTTGGGCTTGAAAAAAAAGATGACAAAGCTCAACAATTCAGTATTAATGCAAGAATGTTCTCTTGAACTTTTGTCCTTAAAACATGATTTTTAAAACTTACTTGTAATGACAAAAAGAAGTTTTGAAGTTTTATTTAAATTCACAGAGGATTTACACAGCTGCTCATTTAAAATACAGTTTTAAATGCTAATCAAAAAGGCAAAAAAATTAATAATTATAGACCCATATTTCTGGCTTTTAACTAACCTGAACCTGATTGGCACTGGTCCGTGCAGAGAAATTAACATAAAAAGGAAAGTACAGGTCCTTTTCCAAGTGATTCATCAGCTTATCCTTCACATACACTGATTTTCCTGTACCCGTTGGACCCACAAAAAGTAGCGGCCTTAATGAAACAGTGAACATATCATTCAAAAGGAGAAAAAGTCAGAATACATTTCAATTAGAGGAGGCTGGATTTAGTTGAAAACCTAAATAGTAATCAAATCATCTTCATCCAAAAGCTCACATTTCAATTTATCATTGTAATTTCATAAAAGACTGGTGAACGTAACAATTGGCACACAGTTTTGCTTACTTACTGAAACTTAAACAGTAACAAACTATTATTTGAACAAATGTAACATTGCTATATGCAAAAACACTCATAAAACAAGTAGCAACATGCTTAACTTTTCAGAAAAAAAAAAGCCAAAGTTTGTCTCCTCAGAAAAGTGATGTATTTGTACTTTTTAGTTAGAGGTACAGGCAAGAGGATGCCGTGTGGAATAGACTAATAGGATGATGACAATAAGAGAGGTTGAAAGTGTTTCGCAGTTATTGCAATAGCACAAAGCTTTTGTGAGAAACTAAATAACAATGAATTCTAAACGTAACGGTTATATATGCCCATTAATAGCATTTTTGAATCAAGTCAGTGTTACTAACTGAAAATACTTGTCTAAAAGCAAACTCTAAGGAACTCCCTATTCCAAGGGCTTCAAAAACAGGGTTTCTCATTTTGAGTGGTCTGAACTAATTTTAAAGGGAAAAAAAAAATCCTAAGGGTTTATGTTCACAGAACCCTGGAGAATCCCAGTTTGAGACATACTGAATTAAAAATTAAATACTGTCACTTTAATTGACAACTTGGCACCACATGCTACATAAAGACAAACGCTGGCACTAAAACTGAGCAGCAGTAATCAGGTATAAAGAGTCATGTATATGACCCAAATTATGATAATATTAATTTTTAAAATTATCATTAAAGTGGAAACATAAAATTAATACTATAAACAAAAAAAGATCATTTAGAACTACAGTGATGCCTGAGAATTCATTTACGCTTTCCAGTCTGAGTAACACGTTATGGAAAACTATTTATTAAAATAATTTTACTAAATAAACACTGTTCTTAACTTGAGGTCCATGGATCAAACTGAAGAAATTCTTACACAGTATTGAGAGTTTGTGAACTTAGATGACATAGAGTTTATACCTTTACTTTCACTACCCTTAACTGAAATGGAGCAATTTATAATGTAGTACCTGTGTACTTTATTATCAATAATAATATTGATAATATTTGTCATCAATAGAAATCACAGATATTATACTAAATATTACAATTGTTAGAGATATCTCAAAAATATCACTTATGCCCATTGCTTCTTCAAAATTATGATCATCAGACTCACTGCTAGATCTTATTATTTAATGTGTTAATAAAAAGCACATTATTACTCCTATAGCTCAAATTTGTTCAATATTTTAATAAATATATTTTAATATGTGGTTTGCTTTATAATCCTATGTTTGTACTTATTCATTTAAAAGCATTATTCTGACAAATGGTTCATGGAACAAGAGAATTCCTGTAACAGGAATTTCCCAGAATTGACAAGTACCTTCCTTGCTTAATGAAGTTTTTAATATTAGCCTCTAAATGCAAAAATGCAACTATGGATACAAAATAGGGATAAAATAATGTTCCCTCATAAGCTATTTTTCTTTTTTTTAATTAAACAGGATAAAACTGTCACAAAATTCACTCAGAGACAGGTTCTTCATCAAAAACAAATAAACCATGACATTCATGCATATTATGTAAGCTTGTCCAGTTTAAATAATTTTTAAAATATAATTTTATTTATTTATTTTTTTACTTTTGACTGCGTTGGGTCTTCATTGCTGCACGCAGGCTTTCTCTAGGTGCGGTGAGTGGGGGCTACTCTTTGTTGTGGTGCGCGGGCTTCTCATTGCTGTGGCTTCTCCTGTTGTGGAGCAGGGGCTCTAGGCACGTGGACTTCAGTAGTTGTGGCCCACAGGCTCAGTAGTTGTGGCTGACGGGCTCTAGAGTGCAGGCTCAGTAATTGGGGCACATGGGCTTAGTTGCTCCGTGGCATGTGGGACCGTCCCAGACCAGAGCTCGAACCCATGTCCCGTGCATTGGGAGGCAGATTCTTAACCACTGTGCCACCAGGGAAGCCCCAGCTTAAATAATATTAATGATAAATTATGGCTAGTGTTTCAAAGAAAAATAACTATAAAAGTGTTATTAAGAAAATTGGTATGGATATGTCTATGGTATGTGCTAGGCTTTTCATCTTTTTTGATGTGCTCTTCTTATATAAGTCTGAGTCTTTTATGTTCATCTTAAGTTATGAAGAACTAGCATAAGACATATCTCAAAAATGCCAAATGGGAAAATGTGGATCATGGTTAGTCTGATCCCTCAGGAGTAAAATGAACCTGTGATTAGAATGCATACCTTTTTAACTGTATCTTACTTTTAATCTGCTATTTAAAAGAAAAAGATGGCTTATGAGACAACAAAGAATGATGGTAAAGACTTTGAAGTGGGCAATAGGAAACCTGGATTTCAGGTTTACCACTAGTAACAGATGTCACTATGGAAATGTCAATTAGTCCCTCAGGGTCCTAGTTATCTGAAAATGGTTGACCTCAAAGTTCACTTCAAAAATCCTATGATCCTAGTCTTCCCTGGTGGCACAGTGGTTAAGAATCTGCCTGCCAATTCAGGGGACATGGGTTCGAGCCCTGGTCCGGGAAGATCCCACTTGCCGCGGAGCAACTAAGCCCATGCGCCACAACTACTGAGCCTGCTCTCTAGACTCCGCAAGCCACAACGACTGAGCCCACGTGCCACAACTACTGAAGCCCGTGCACCTAGAGCCCGTGCTCCGCAACAAGAAAAGCCACTGCAATGAGAAGCCCGCACACCACAACAAAGAGTAGCCCCCACTCGCTGCAACTAGAGAAAGCCCGCGTGCAGCAACAAAGACCTTACGCAGCCAAAAATAAATAAAAAATAAATAAATAAATTTATTTTTTAAAATCCTATGATCCTATTAGAAAGGTGCTATAATATTTAAAATGCATGTTTATAATAGAGTTTCTTACTTTGCATAGGTAATACTCAAATCCATTAGAAATGTATATCTAATTGTATCCATTGTAGGGACTATGATATCTTGAATCTTGACACATTTATCTCCTAAATTAGTACTTTTAATTAATTCATTCCAGTGGATCCAGCGACCTCGGTTTTTCAACTATAAGAGAACATAAATTTTAAAGTATTATAACCATGCACTTGCTATCTAAAAGGCTCTTTTTAGTACAGTTATCATATTTGCTTTTAAAAACTTTACAGCGTTTTCCTCATTTTTATTGTGAAATACGGTGGCTTCTCTTGTTGCAGAGCATGGGCCCTAGGCACTCAGCCTTCAGTAGTTGCGGTGCATGGGCTCAGTAGTTGTGGCTTGCAGGCTCTAGAGTGCAGGCTCAGTAGTTGTGGCACATGGGCTTAGTTGATCCATGGCATGTGGGATCTTCCCAGATCAGGGATCTAACCCATGTCCCCTACATTAGCAGGTGCATTCTTAACCACTGCGCCACCAGGGAAGTCCCTGTCCTCTTAACACTCTAATCTTTCCAGACTGCCTTCAAGATGTCCTTGTGCATATATCAAGAATTTACCTGAGAGCCACTCTGATGTGGCTGAAGTTACAATTGACAGGACTTTGGCTTAATGTTTTCATACTTTAAAGTAAATGGGCAATAATCTAACTAGAAACAAAATATCAAATAAACTCATATTTGTTTCTTTAAAATTATTCTCTTTGGCATATTGATCCAGGCTGATATTCAGTCAGGACATATTGGAATGGCTGGACTGATTGTTACATTATTGAAGTTCTTCTGAACCAGGGGCTAAATAGCTGCTGTCTTGATACGCTAAGTGATCCCGATTAGGGAATCCACCCTCGCCCACACAGATACCTTCCTCTCCAAGTTGTCCTGCCCTTCCCTGGAGATCCTAAGGCCTTTCACCCTCAATCAACAAAAGAGTTAGCACCTGGCAAAGAAGGAGGTCTCTTGGACTTCAGTGCTATGGCTGGCATCTAAGAATCTTTAAATATTTTCTGGCAAGTCATATATGTATATGGTTTGTGTCTGGGTGACGGTAATTTTGCAAGTTTGGGTGAGTGTTTCTTCAGTAATTCATATTCTTAATTTCTTAGGTTTTAGCTTTTATTTTTATCAAAGTTATTTATGCACTATTTTAGAGTCAAAAGTTTACAAGGTTAAGGAAAAACAGCAGTTTCCCACTCTTATTTTCTCCTCTCTAACAGCAACTACCTTTGCCTCTTTAAGCTAGATATTTTTGATATTTACCTTCAATTGTTAAAGAATATGCTTGTGTTATCACTTCTTGATTTTTTAGTTTTAGAGATTATTCTATTGACTTCCCACTGTGACTAATGAGGATGAAACTCTCTTTCTGGTCATATTCTTAAAATTCTGTGTTAACATGGTTTTAGGGAAAGATTTTTGCACTGGCAATCAGGAGAGCTGTGTACAAGTCCTGGCTGTGCTAGGAAGTTGTGTTTCTAGGTTTAGGTAAAATTGTAATAAGTCTCTATCCAGATCTTATGGCTCTGTGAAGAAAAATTTGCATGAATCAAATAATTATGCAAATGCTTACTGTTTAAAAGAGTCTTCTTGTGAATTCTTTTTTAAATTGGAGAAAATAGATTTAATTTAAATCTGAAGTTATAAAATATTCTCAAAGTAAGTTTATCTATACTGTCCACAAATTATAGGAGGAGAAACTAAAGAGAAGGGACTAAAATGCTAACCACAGGAGTCAAAGTAACTCTAGGATGTGAACAACAGTTTTGACTGCTGATCTAAGACTTTGTGTTTTACAGCTTATCATAACAAGCATTTTATATCATACCTCATACATGTAGTCATAGACTAGGCCTTTTTCATCAAAGTGGCATTCCCATTTACCCACAGAGTCAGGTATTGGG
Source organism: Kogia breviceps (assembly GCF_026419965.1). Taxonomy (NCBI): domain Eukaryota; kingdom Metazoa; phylum Chordata; class Mammalia; order Artiodactyla; family Physeteridae; genus Kogia; species Kogia breviceps. The sequence goes on along the minus strand of NC_081319.1, from coordinate 32,230,665 downwards.
TTGCTTTCATCTTTTCCCAGTATGACTAATCGTATGTAAATGTCAAAAACAATGCGACCATCTGTATCACAACTTCCTCCAATGGACCAAATCAAAGAAAATATAAAGCAAGCCTGTTGGTTAAAAAGAAAAATTAATTTAAACTATTTAAAAGAAAATTTTAATAGAGTAACTAAAATATAGTATATTAAGTTCTGATTAATCTATTGGAAAAGGTCAGATTTACAAATAAAGTAGAATGGAGCACATCTAAGTCACATAACTAATCATTCGTCTGGAACTATGTATCTAAATTAAAATTCTCATGCCAAATAACCTAGGAATTTCTCTTTTAGGAGTTTATCTTCAAATATATTCCCACTGGACAAAACGATATATGTACAAGAATATTTACTGCAACACTGTTTGTGGTAGCAAAATATCTGAAGCAACCCAAATGTTCTTCAATAGAAGTCAGCTTAATTGGAATATGCTACATACACTGGAATACGTGTAGCTCTTTAAAAAAAAAAAAAAAGATAACCCAATACTGATATGGAAAGATCTCCAAAATATATTGTGAGAAAAGATGCAAATCAGTATGTACAGTATGCTAACATGTATAAAGTATGTATACATATAGAAGAGGATATGCATCAAATATCTCTAGCAGGTTACATGAGGCACTGGTAATAGTGGTTGCCTTGAGGGTGGCTGGGGGACTGGTATGGGTGGAAAACTTACTTTTGCCTTTTGAATTTTGCTCTAGGTGCATGCCTTATCTAGTTAGAAAAATCTATCAAAAATATTATAAGAGAAAATTTTCTGTGGCAACAAAGTGAAGGGAAAACCATGGGAGGGAACTGCTATTACCACAGAGTAGAATAGAAGATAGACTGAAAGAGGTGATCGAGGCATTTGAGAAAAAGGTGGTGGATAGGAAAGTAGCATAGACCAGGGAAGAGTACAGAACACCTCTTTCCTTTGGCTCCCTGAGAGCCTTATTCTCTGCCATTCTCTGATCTCTATACATAAACTAACCTGGACCACTGACTCCTTCCTACATATATCCTCTATGAATTCTGCCTGCAATGCTCCACCCAGCTGGTTGGATGCCTGCTCCTAGTCTTTCGTAGCCAGTTTGTTGTAGCCTACACTCTAGCTTAACATTTAGACAAGATCAATTCACCTGAAGTCCATACTGGTTTAATATTGTCACCTTATTAAGTGTTTATCAAATTATTATCTTTCATAAGTAATAGGGTGTCTTGATTCATTCTGACATATTTTACTTTCTCTAAATTGTTTTTTAAATCAGAATACCAGGTCAGGGCAACTTTAATGTCTTCAGGTATTCTTTTGGTGCTCACCAAAAAACAGCTCTATGTCTTGTAATGTCTTTCTCAACACAAGTATCATTTGCAGAGGCATATTTTATTCCATAATTAAAAAACACAATAAGTATAAAACCAACCATAATCCAAACACGAATGTGCTTGCTGGTAGGATCATTTTCTACCACGTTACAGAGTAGTACTTCAAAGAGGCGTGTGAGAGATACAACTACATTGCTATCGCTTGTAGGAATCAGTTCCTTCAAAGTGAAAAGAATAAGATACTTTATTTTCATCTTATTTATATAATAAAAGAAAATAAACATTTCATTAAAAAATGTAGTTTTCCTAAGGTCTTTATAAAATTTAAACTTAAGGAATTTAAATTGTAGGCATGATAAAAATCTCTCAAATACTTTAGTCTAGCATATTACATTACACAGTTGTGCAAAACATATTTTTATTCTGAATTCTTTGAGAAATGAAAACTAGTAAGAGAATAAACAATGCTCTAGAGAGAGTAGAAATTAAGTTTATAAAATCCATTTATTCATCTGTTTATTCAACAAACATTTATCAAAAACACAGTATACCTATATACCAAGCTAGGAGATATGAAAATAAAACACATGATCTCTGAAAAGAAGTGGTATTGAAATTAAATAGACTAAAATAATATGGTATAATAATGACATGACAGAGGAAGTCCCAAGGTAGTGTGAGGCTACTAGAATACTTGGGATAAACAATTAGCCCAGACCCAGGTAAGAAAACAAGGAGGGAAATAGGAGAGGAATAATCAAGGAAGATTTCCCATATGAAGGAATAGCTGAGATGAATTTGGAAGGAAAGTGTGAGTTAACCAGGTGCAGAAGGGAATAATGTTCAAGGCAAGGGAAACAACATATATACAGACATGAAGATGTGAGTGGACACAGAGTATTAAAGGGATTCTGTAGGATGTGAAAAGAGGGTGTGAAAGAGGAATGGCAAGAAATAAAACCTGAGAAGCAGACAGGGGTCAGATCCTGAAAGGCTTCATAGGCTATGTTAAGGATGTCATGCTAAGATGAAGAGGGTTCCAATGGAGGGTTTTAAGTAGGGGGCTAAAGGAAGAAATTTGTGTTTTGGAATCCTCATTCTGGTAGCAGGATGTAGACTGGACCAGAGTAGCTCTATTGTATTGATTCAGGCAGGAAAGGATGAAGTTCAGAACTGAAGCTATTATGACAGGATGCAGGGGTGTGTTCAGAGGAACTGCGATGGAGAGGAGAAGACAGATACGAAAGTTAGCAATGAGGGAAACATCAATAGATGCTGGGGACTAACTGGCTATGGAAAATATGGGAATGAATTATGAAAATAAAATCTATCACTCGGGCTTCCCTGGTGGCGCAGTGGTTGAGAATCCGCCTGCCGATGCAGGAGACACGGGTTCGTGCCCTGGTCCGGGAAGATCCCACATGCCGCGGAGCAACTAAGCCCGTGAGCCATGGCCGCTGAGCCTGAGCGTCCGGAGCCTGTGCTCCGCAATGGGAGAGGCCACAACAGTGAGAGGCCCGCATACCGCAAAAAAAAAAAAAAAAAAAAAATCTATCACTCATTATCAGAAAGATTGTTTATTTTGTATTTTTTACAATGTATAGTATTAGCTTTAAAATTTTAAAAACTGAAAAATGATTATTTGTTTATTTTTTCTATGAGAGGTTGTATAGAATCTTCATAAAGTGAAATTGTCTTCTTTTATTTTATGCAGGATATTTTTCCGATTTCCAAAATAGTATTTTAGGATGAAAATCTACTGAATACTCTTTTCCCTTCTCTATTATGTGGTGGTCCCCCAAAAGATATATCCACATCCTAATCCCAGGAAGCCACAAAGGTGATCTTATTTGGAAAAAGGGTCTTTGAAAATGTAATTAAGTTAAAGTCTCAAGATGAGGAGATCATTCTGGATTATCTGGTGGGTCCTAAATTCAAAGTAATAAATCCTTATAAAAGTCACGGAGAAAAGGGAACCCTCTTGCACTGCTGGTGGGAATGTAAATTGATACAGCCGCTATGGAGAACAGTATGGAGGTTCCTTAAAAAACTACAAATAGAACTACCATACGACCCAGCAATCCCACTACTGGGCATATACCCTGAGAAAACCATAATTCAGAAAGACTCATGTACCAAAATGTTCATTGCAGCTCTATTTACAATAGCCAGGACATGGAAGCAACCTAAGTGTCCATCAACAGATGAATGGATAAAGAAGATGTGGCACATATATACAATGGAATATTACTCAGCCATAAAAAGAAATGAAACTGAGTTATTTATAATGAGGTGGATGGACCTGGAGTCTGTCATACAGAGTGAAGTAAGTCAGAAGGAGAAAAACAAATACCGTATGCTAACACATATATATGGACTCTAAGGGAAAAAAATGTCATGAAGAGATTAGTGGTAGGACGGGAATAAAGCACAGACTTACTCGAGCATGGACTTGAGGATATGGGGAGGGGGAAGGGTGGGCTGTGACGAAGTGAGAGAGTGGCAGGGACATATATACACTATCAAATGTAAATTAGATAGCTAGTGGGAAGCTGCTGCATAGCACAGGGAGATCACCTCTGTGCTTTGTGACCACCTAGAGGGGTGGGATAGGGAGGGTGGGAGAGAGGGTGATGCAAGAGGGAAGAGATATGGGAACATATGTATATGTATAACTGATTCAGTTTGTTGTAAAGGAAAAACTAACACACTATTGTAAAACAATTATACTCCAATAAAGATGTTAAAAAAAAAAAAAGTCACATAGTGGAGAAACACACAGAGTAGAAGGCCATGTGAACATGAAGAAAAAGACTAGAGTTACGCAGGCACAAGTCAAAAAAGGCTGGAGCCAAAAGAAGCTGGAAGAGATAAGGAAAGAGTCTCCCTTAGTGTTACCAGGGGAAGCACATTCTTGCCAACACCTTGATTTCAGACTTCTGGCCCCAGAACTGTGGCAGAATAAATTTCTGTTGCTTTAAGTCACCAAGTTTATAGTAATTTGTTACAACAGCCCCAGGAAACTAACACAATATGTAAAGTTTTCTCACAAAACACTATATGTATATGTGAGGTTTATTTGTTTGTTTGTTTTTGCGGTACACGGGCCTCTCACTGTTGTGGCCTCTCCCGTTGCAGAGCACAGGCTCCAGACGCGCAGGCTCAGCGGCCATGGCTCATGGGCACAGCCACTTCACAGCATGTGGGATCTTCCCAGACCAGGGCACGAAACCGTGTCCCCTGCATCAGCAGGCGGACTCTCAACCACTGTGCCACCAGGAAAGCCCCACTATAGTTTTAATCCAAAGAATATAGCTGGAATAAATTTTACCTCTGGGTTATTCAGATGTAACTTCAGCAATATAAAACCACAGGGTGGTGGGGACTTCCCTGGTGGTGCAGTGGTTAAGAATCCACCTGCCAATGCAGGGGACATGGGTTTGAGCCCTGGTCTGGGAAGATCCCACATGCCATGGAGCAACTAAGCCCATGCACCACAACTACTGTGCTCTAGAGCCCCAAAGCCACAACTATTGAGCCCGTGTGCCACAACTACTGAAGCCCATGAGCCTACAGCCTGTGCTCTGCAACAAGAGAAGCCACCACAATGGGAAGCCCCTGAACCACAACAAAGAGTAGTCCCCACTCACCACAACTAGAGAAAGCCCATAAACACCAATGAAGACCCAACACAGACAAAAATAAATAACTAAATAAAATTAAATTAAAAAAAACCAAAGGTGGATATTGCTATAATGATGCTGTGTAAATCACTTTTAATTCAACTATAAAAGCTAAAGGACAAAAGTATTAAAAACAACTATAACTAAATTATGTTAATGGCTACATACTATAAATAAATGTTAATTATGACATCAATAGCCTACAATGTGGGGAAAGGAGGGATAAAAGTGGAGAGTTCTTACATGTAAATGAATTAAGTTGTTATCAGCTTAAAGTACCCTGTTTTAAGATAACATATGTAAGCTCCTTGGTAACAACAAAGCAAATACTTATAGAAGTTACACAAAAGAAAAAGAGAAAGGAATCAAATCCTATCAATACAAAAAACAAAGCAAAACACAAAGGAAGACAGCAAGAAAGAAAAGAGGGATAAAAGAACTACAAGATAAACAGAAAATAGTTTTTAAAATAGCAATAGTAAATTCTTTCCTATCAATAGATAGTTTAAATGTAAATAGGTTAAACTCCCCAGTAAAAAGATACAGAACAGCTGAATAGATAAAATAAACAAAGATCCAAGTGTATGGTGTCTATAAGAAACTCACTTTAGATTCAAGGACACACATAGGCTGAATATGAAGGGATGGAAAAAGATATTCCATGCAAATGGTAACCAAAGGAAAGCAGGAATGGCTATATTAAATAATATGAAGTAGACTTTAAGTCAAAAACTGTCTCTAGAGACAAAGAAGGTTATTATTACATAATGATAAAATGATCAATTGAATAGGGAGATAAAGCAACTGTAAATACATATGCACCCAACATCAGAGCACCTAAGTATATAAAACAAATACTAACTGATATGAAAGGAGAGACTGATAGCAATACAATAATGTTAGGAGGCTTCAATATCCCATTTTCAATAAGGGATAGAATATCCAGACAGAAAATCAGTAAAGAAACAGTGAACTTGAACAACACCATAGACCAAATATAACTAACAGACATATATACAACTTTTCACCCAAGAGCAGAAGAATATACATGCTTTTCCAGTGCACAAAGAATATTCTTTAGGATAGACCCCATGTTAGATCACAAAACAAGTCTTAAGAAACTTAAGAAGATTGAAATTATACCAAGTATCTTTTCTGACCACAATGGATTAAAACTAGAAATCAGAAAAAAAAAAAGAGAAAATTCACAAATATGTGGAAACTAAATAACATACTTTTGTACAACCACTGGGTCAAAGAGGAAATCAAAAAATATCCTGAGACAAATGAAAATGGAAACAATATATACCAAAACTTATGAAGTACACCAAAAGCAGTACTAAGAGGAAGTTTAAAGCAATGAACACTTTCATTAAAAAAGAAAAAAGAGGGCTTCCCTGGTGGCACAGTGGTTGAGAGTCTGCCTGCCGATGCAGGGGACACGGGTTTGTGCCCCGGTCTGGGAAGATCCCACGTGCCACGGAGCAGCTGGACGCGTGAGCCATGGCCACTGAGCCTGTGCGTCCGGAGCCTGTGCTCCACAACGGGAGAGGCCACAACAGTGAGAGGCCCGCGTACCGCAAAAAAAGAAAAAGAAAGAAAAAAGATCTCAAATAAACAACCTAATTTTACACCTCAAAGAACTAGAAAAAGAAGAGCAAACTAATTTCACATTTGGCAGAAGGAAGGAAAGAATAAAGATCAGAGTAGGAATAAATCAAATAGAGACTAGAAAAACAACAGAAAAAAATCAACAAAACTAAGAGTTGGTTTCTTGAAAAAATATACTAAGTAAACAAACCCTTAGCTAGACTAACCAAGAAAAAAGAGAGAAGACTCAAATAAATAAAATCAGAAACAAAAGAGGAGACATTGCAATGGATGACTCAGAAATAAAAAGAAATAATAAGGAACTACTATGAACAATTATATGCAAACAAATTGGATAATCTAGAAGAAATGGATAAATTCCTAGAAACATACAACCTACCACAACTGAATAGAGAAGAAACAGAAAGCCTGAATAGACCAATAACAAATAAGGAGACTGAAGTCATAATCAAATACTTCCCAACAAAAATTCCCAGGGCCAGATGATTTCACAGCTTCACAATTCTACCGAACATTCAAAGAATTAATAAAAATCCTTCTCAAACATAGAAGTAGAGGGAATATTTCTGGACTCACTCTCTGAAGCCAGCATTATCCTAATATCAAAGCCAGAGAAAGCCACCACAAGAAAAAAAAACAAAAAAAACCCCTATAGGTCAGTATCTCTGATGAATGTAGATGCAAAAATCCCCAAGAAAATACTAGCAAACTGAATTCAACAACTCATCAAAAAGAGAATACACCATAAACAAGAGGGATTTATCCCTGGGATCCAAGGTTGGTTTAACATATGCCAATCAATCAATGTGATGTAATACATTAACAGAATGAAACATAAAATCACATAATCATCTGAAGAGATTCAGAAAAAAATTTTGACAAAGTTCAATATCCATTCTTGATAAAAATCTCTGCAACAAAATTAAGGCTACTTATGAAAATCCCAGAGTTAAAATCATAATTGGGTAAAACTGAAAGCTTTTCATCTAAGATCTGGTACAAGGCAAGGATGCCCCCTCTCACCACTTTTATGCAATACAGTGCCAGAAGTACTAGCAAGAACAGCGAGACAAGAAAAAGAAATAAAAGACATGCAAATCAGAAAAGAAGAAGTAAATTTATCTCTTTGCAGATGACATAATCCTATTTGTAGAAACCCTAAAGACTCCACGGAGATGGGAGGGAAGGGGGACACAACATTTTAGAACTAATAAATTCAATAAAGCTGCAGGATACAAAACAAACTCACAAAAAATGTTGATGCATTTCTTTCATCAACAATGACCTATTTAGAAAGGAAATCAAGAAAACAATCCCATTTATGATAGCATCAAAAAGAATAAAATACTTAAGAATAAATTTAACCAAGGAAGTGGAATATCTGTACACTGAAAACTATAAAACAGTAATGAAAGAAACTGAAGACACAAATAAATGGAAAGATATTCTGTGCTCAAGGATTGGAAGAATGTCCATCCTACCCAAGTGAACTACAGATTCAATGCAATCACTATCAATATTCCAATGACATTTTTTACAAAAATAGAAAAAACAATTCTAAAATTTGTATGGAACCACAAAAGACCTCAAATAGCCAAAGTAATCTTAAGTGAGAAGAGTAAAATTGGAGACATCACACTTCCTGATTTCAAATCAAATTACAAAGCTCTAGTACAAAACAGAATGGTAGAGGCATAAAAATGGACATATAAACCAGTGGAACAGAGTAGAAATAAACCCAACCATATATGGTCAGCTGATCTTTGGCAATGGTGCCAAGAATATACAATGAGGAAAGGATAGTCTCCTTAATAACTGGTGTTGAAAAAACTGGATGTCCACATGTAAATGAATGAAATGGGACCCTTACCTTGCACTAGACATAAAAATCAGCTTGAGATGGATTAGACTTAAATGTAAAACCTGAAACCATAAAACTCCTAGAAGAAAACATGGTGGGGTGTGGGGGAAGCTCCTTGACATTGGCTTGGCAATGATTTTTTTGGATATGACATCAAAAGCTCAGGCAAAAATACAAAAATAAACAAGTGGGACTACATCAAACTAATAAGCTTTTCTGCACAGCAAAGGAAACCATCAAAAAATGAAACGGCAACCTACTGAATGGGAGAAAAATATCTGCAAATCATATATATAATAAGGAATTAATATCCTAAATATATAAGGAACTCATACAACTCAACAGCAAAAACACAAACAACCCAATTTTTTAAATGGGCATAGGACCTGAATAGACATTTTTTTCTGGAAACAACATAAAAATGGCCAACACATATATGAAAAGCCACTCAGCCTCACTAATCATCAAGGAAATGCAAATCAAAACCACAATGAAATATCACCTCACACCTGTTAGGATGGGTATTATCTAAAAGATAATAAGTGTTGGTGAGAATGTGGAGAAAAGAGAACCCTCATGCACTGGTGGTGGGAGTGTAAATTGGTCCAGCCATTATGGAAAACAGTATAGAGGATCCTCAAAAAACTAAAAATAGAACTACCATATGATCCAGCATTGCCTCCTCTAGATACAGCACCCAAAGGAAATGAAATAAGTACCTCAAAGAGATATCTGTGCTCCCATGTTCATTGAAGCATTATTCACAATAGCCTAGATATGGAAACACCTAAGTGTCCCCTGGTGGATGAATGGATAAAGATATTGTGGTATATATATAATGGAATAATATTCATTTTTAAAAAAGAAAATCCTGCCATTTTCAACAACATAAACAAAACTTGAGGACTTTATGCTAAGCGAAATAAGCCAGACACAGAAAGGAAAAAACTGCATGATCTCACTTGTATGCAAAATCTAAAAGTTGAACACATAAAAAGAAGCAGAGAGTAAAACAGGTTACCAGGGGTGGGGAGGTGAGAGAAATGGGGAGATACTGGGCAAATAGTACAAAGTTATATCTATGCAGGATGAATAAGTCTAGAGATCTAATGTACAACATGATGACTTTAGTTAATAATATTGATACAATATGTATCAGTACTGGAAATTTGCTAAGAGAGTAGATTTCAGGTGCTCTCATCACACACACACAAAAGTATGTTAACTGTTTGAGGAGATATGTTAATTAACTTGACTGTGGTAATCATTTCACTACATATATGTATATCAAATCAACATGTACACTTTAAGTATTATAACTTTTATTTTTAAAATTTAAAAAATTAAATGCATGCACACACATACATACACACACACACACACACACACACAAACACACACACACCAAAGTAAAAGTATAACTAGGGAAATGTAGATAATATCAATAGATATTATCAATGTCAATATCCTTGTTGTGATATTATAATACAGTCTTGCAAAATGTTACCATGGGGGGACATTAGGTGAAATGTATGTGGGATCTCTCTGTATTAATTCTTTCTTTTAAAAGAAAAAATTATTTATTTATTTTTGGCTGCGTTGGGTGTCCATTGCTGCGTGCGGGCTTTTCTCTCGTTGTGGCAAGCAGGGGCTACTCTTCGTTGCGGTGTGCAGACTTCTCATTGCAGTGGCTTCGCATGTTGCAGAGCATGTTGCGGAGCATGCGTACTGAAGCACGCAGGCTTCAGTAGTTGTGGCTCGCGGGCTCTAGAGCACAGGCTCAGTAGTCGTGGCACACGGGCTTAGTTGCTCCGCGGCATGTGGGATCTTCCCAGACCAGGGCTCGAACCCGTGTCCCCTGCATTGACAGGTGGATTTTAACCACTGCGCCACCAGGGAAGCCCTCTGTATTATTTCTTACAACTGCATGTGAATCATGGATTGTCAAAATAAATATTTCATTTTTTAAAAAAGTGGATACTACATGTCTAAGAAGAAACTGATTTTAGTTATTTATCCTACCATTCTGACTTTAGACTTAGTCAAACTGAATGGAAAATAAAGAAATTTGAGTGTATAAGAGACTTATAGTGTTACCTTGCATTTTTTCTTACGAAGACTTAAAGTGGGCTGTATTAACCAATCAAAAAGTCCTCTCAGAAGAGCTTGATGATCTGGTTCCTGTAGAGGTCCTTTCAGTGAATTCAACCAAGAAGACACAAGTGGTTGCCATCCCAATTGTGAGGGCTCCAAATAAATCATGCCACAGCGGCTTACAGTGGCAGGCTACAGAAAAAAGACAAGTTTTCCTTTTCTAATTTGATAGTTATTAACTAATTCTTTGCACGACTTATAAGGTCCTTCATGATCTGGCTCCTATCTTCCTCTACAGCATTCACATACACTAGATGAAACCATTTGCAGTTACAGTTCCCCAGATGGCTCCATGTCTCTATAAGTTATCCTGTCATGATTTGGAATGCCCAGCCCCAACCAGTCTCTGTGGAGAAGTCTTACCACTCAAAACCAGATCAAACACTCAAACATTTTTTATTGTCGTCCTCCTCCACCCATTCCTCTCTTGGCTGCTCACCCCCTCCATATTCTTATAGCACTTAACATGTAGATCTGTACTGGGATATATATATTTATTAGCATGGTTCTCATCCTCCCTAAATGAGCATACACTGTGTCTTATTCATCTTTGTATTCCTTGTGCCTAACTCACTTTCTGACACATAATAAAAAGTACTTACTGACAAAGTGAACAAATGAATAAATGAACAAACAAAAACTACTGTTATATTAAATTATGAACTTACTGAGGCCTGGGAAAGGTCCATTGCTTCAAAGATGAGACTCATTTGAGGGGACATTTGAATTATTTCTCCACTCATAAGGCAGAGCTGAAGACAATAATTTTTCAAATGTTTATTTTTTAAAAATCTCAAACTTCTCAGGTAAAAATTTATTCTATTTATTAAAATATCTCCTATGATATCATGGAATAAGTATTAGAATGGAAGCCAGAAAAACCTTAATTCTAGGTATAGTTCTGTCAATTACTTACTAGGTAAGCAAATATATATCTCTGACTCTCAGTCTCTTCATCTATAAAAAGGGATAATTTTCCTCTCATAGTATTAAGGGAGAGGGGAACTACATGATATATTGAAAAAAAAATAAAATCCTACACAAATGTCAGCTTTTGCTATTAAAAAATTACATGAAATACTCCTGATTTTATAAAGTTGTCATAAGACCTTTTTTATTAATAAGAAAAAGAGAAATAGAAGAAATAGAGAATACTATGAACACTCACATACCCATCTCATAGATTTAACCCATGTTAACATTTTGCCATATTTACTTAGTCTTTTTAAAAAGTATTTTAAAGATCATTACAAACATCATGGCATTTCACATCAGTATTCATCTTTAAAAATAAGGACTTTTCTATATAACCACAATAATATTATCACATCTAACAAAATTACCAATAATTCCTTAATATCATCTAGTACTGAGCCAATACTCAAATATTCTCAGTTGTACAAGAAATGTCTTTTCAACTGATTGATTCAAACCAAAATTCAATCAAGGACTATGCATTGGGCTTGCCATGTCCTCTTGGTCTCTCCTAATCTAAAACATTCCTCTTTAATCAAATATGTGAAAAACTGAATTTATCAACTGTGTCCTTTCTGCCAAATTCCTATCTTGTCCATTATTATTAAAGCCACTGTATCCTCTCAATCTCCTTGGCTTCCACCTTTGGAATTATCATTAACTTTTAATAATGTTGGTAATAATTATAAACTGTTGATACCCCAAATTAACTGCATTATTAAGTCTTTAAAATTCTTCCTCTACATTTATTTTTCAGTGCTTCATCTCTGATTCATTACTCTAATCCCAATTTTGCCCCTATCTAGTTCGTCAGCAATGCAGCATTTAACATTTCTGGATCTGTTTCTTATCTGTAAAATGAATGAACGGTCTAGTGCTGGATTGTCCAATAAGACAGTCAGTAATCATATATGGCTATTTATATTTCATTTTAATTAGATAAAATTTAAAATTCAGTTCTTCTATTGCACTTAGCCACATTTTATATGCTCAATAGCCGCATGTGACTAGTAGCTACCTTACTGAACAGTGCAGATATGTCCACCACTACAGAAGGTTCTATTGGACAATGCTTGTCTAGAATACTTTTAAGTTTCTACCAGGCTGTTTCAGCAAACATTCTCCTTCTTGCTACAAATTTGGGAGGGGGAGTCAACATTCTCCTCGCTCCCCCATGCTATTTCCCAACTACTTCTATTCCATCCTCTATTACAGCCCTTGCTCCTTTGACAACCCCTGCTTGGCTAAAGCCTTTGGCAGCTGGCTCAGTCTCTTTCTCTCTACTATAACTCTGGCCTGATCCAATGTTCATAAGGGGAAACATCTCATTACAGCACCCCCGGCCCCCGCCTCCGGTATTTAACTAACTTTTCTTCACTTACTTCTCCCCTACTCCACTCCAGCCATCCATCTTATGTACCTGGGACCTTCTCTCCTGGAACACTACACAATTCTGAGCATTCAAGTCTCTGCTCCATCCAGCTCTCTCACTCATTGACTCCTACTCTATTTGCTCTTCATTTTCAAATCCCTGTTGTTTTCGCTTCTTTCTTTAGGTAACTTCTGTTCTATGGTCCAGCAGTTCTATCCTCATTCCAATATCTTTTTTTTTTTTTTTCGGTACGCGGGCCTCTCACTGTTGTGGCCTCTCCCATTGTGGAGCACAGGCTCCGGAAGCGCAGGCTCAGCGGCCATGGCTCACAGGCCCAGCTGCTCCGCGGCATGTGGGATCTTCCCGGACTGGGTCACGAACCCGTGTCCCCTGCATTGGCAGGTGGATTCTCAACCACTGCACCACCAGGGAAGCCCTCATGCCAATATCTTTAAAGTCTTTCTGTATTTCCAATCTGGCAACATTATCTGCACCCACATCCAAGGTGCTTAAATTGGTAGAGAAAATCTTACAAAGGCAGACCTTGGCACTATAGTTTATAACTCATGGTCTTCAACTCCATCAGGTTCTCCATAACACTCAGATATGCTTCTATGTTTTCCTAGGCAGCTGTCTTTCCCATTTTCCATGATGGCTAATTTAAATGTTCCCCTTTCTCCTTGAGTATACAAAGAACCAGGGCCTGCCACTGCACAAAGAAAAAATAAATCATCAAAAGGATTTGCCTTCAAATTTCCACTATCAAAGCCATACATTCACCTTTCCTGCTCTCCTCTCATCCAATATGAAAGAATCCTTCCATTTGGCTCTGAATCCTTAGACTTGACTGGACTGATTAACCCCTCTCTTCTGAATCATCACTATTTCTCCTCTGTTTACTTTCCCCTTTAGTTCAATCAATACAACTGACTGAATGAATGAAAGAAAGAATATGAACAAATGACTAACCACCTATGATAAAGTACTGGAGTATATGTTTGAATGCTAATTAAATTAGTTTGCTTATTTACTATTATAATTATTTCATAAAAGCAAAAAAATAAATTGTGATATACTAACACAGTAGAAAACTAATACAGACACAAAAAGAATAATAAATAAATAAAATGGATCTACAATATAAATATCACAGATCACTATATTGACCAAATGAAAGAAAACACCAAAGAGTATGATTCTATATATATGAAGTTCAAGAACTGGCAAAACTAGTTTATGATGGTAGAAGTCAGAATAGTGATTGCCCCTTGGGGAGGGTATACTGATTGGGTAGGGACATGAGTGAACATTATCGGAAGCAATAAATTTTACACACTTTTATTTAGGTGATGGTTATGTGAGTGTACATATATGTAAAAAATCTTAGAATCTAAACTTAAAGTTAGTGCACATTTTACACTTATGTTATCTCTCAATTAAAATAAATACTAGAAGACTTCCATTTTCTCTTTTTTTGTATATCTCATAGGTTTAAGGTAATGTACCATATATAAGCACCGAAGCAACTGATGTTATCAAAAAAGAATGAGGGCTTTTTATTTTCTTCTAAAATATTAAAGTTCTATAAGAAACCTTAACACTGTAGTCACTTAACTTATTGCCACCCATTACATTACTATGCCTTCCTGCTAATACAGTAATTTTAATATACTTGCATTCTAATTAAAAAATTAAGCAAAGAATTTACTACAGCATAGTTTTCACTGAAAAGATAATTTATAAACTTATTCAATTTGCTGCATCCCTTATTTTAAATATATAGTCTGAGATGATTAGTTGTTGAACACATAACATTGTTTAAGCCTATCTGCATCTGCTTTGCTTTTTTTAATTGTGGTAAAAAGAAAATAACATAAATTTACCATATTAACCATTTTTAACTTTACAGTTCAGTAGTGTTAAGTATATTCATATTGTGTATCTGCTTTGCTTTTAATCATGATGATTTACCTTTTTATTATCATCCAATACTGTGTTCATGCTCTCTATCCACAAAGTGTCAATGGGACCATCAAATACAACCCATTTCCGGTCAGGTGTTTCTGATAAGGCAAATTCTCTAAAAGTGTTAGCCACAATACCATCAGTCCACTGAGGAGGAAAAAAGGAAGAGGTGGAAAGTGTCCTTAAAAAACTATAAAGTGATAATACAAAAACATTTCAAATGTCTTGGCTTAATGTGCATTGTCAATGAGAGTGGAGAATGTTTATACTGTAGATTACCTCATTGGACACGGGGTCAAATTGTCCAAAAAGTTGGCCCATAGTAATGGATTTGGGGTTTACTGTCCTATAAATGACCTTTTCTTCCTCTCCATAGCCACGTTCATTCATAAGAGTTAGAGTATCAGCCAGCATATGCAGAACTTTTGTTTTAGCAGCAAAAGGCTCTCCTACTAACATAAAACTATTAAGGAAAAGAAATCATTATACAATAAGATTCTAAAAAATAATGTAAATTAAATTATTTCCCTATATGTTGGTATATAAAATTTTACTCTATGATAATTATTATATATAATTTTTGAAATTATATTAATTTTTCTCAGATATAAGGGAAATACATTTAACTTCTTAATTGATTGATCTCTAAATCAAATTCTCGACATTAATACCATTATCTACAAAAGAGAATAAAAAATTTCCAAATGAAAATGGAAACTTAGTAACTGCATACTCAAAAAAATTTTTTTAATGAGTTGGGGTTTCCTAAGCAGAGGAGAGGAGACTATTCACTTTTCCTCAAGATTTCACTTGCTATAGAGCTCTTTGCCAAATATTTCTGAATCTCCTCTCTCCTGGCGCATAGGATTCCTCACTCTCTTGTGGGAATACTAGGTGACTAAGGCGTAATAAATGGAAATGATGAGTGTTACTTCTTAGGGGATAGATAATTGCCAGTGACGGACCTTACAGAGCTCTCCTTTCCCTCTAGCACACCTGGGACCCACAATGTTGAGATGGTGGCTGCTCCAACAGCCTGGGACCTGAGTGATTATGATGAGCAGAACCTCCCTGTTAAACTATAATGGAAATAGTATGAATGAGAAATACATCTTTGTTTTTAAAGTCACTAAGATTTGGGTGCTGATTGTTTCTATGGAATAACCTAGCCCATCCTTAATGACAGAAATTGGTAACTAGAAGGGCAAAAGGTATTCTTGCCATAATAAAAAAGACTAAAATAAGTGGCACTGGCTTAGAGGCTAAGTTGTGGGTGGCGGCTAAAGGATTGGCAATTAATATTATGCAATGATCAAACATTCGGTAAATTTATCCCTGAGATAACCTGGAAGATAGATAATATATCTAATGATATTGTAGTTTTAGGGGAAAAGGATAGTGAACAGAATATTATTAGTATATATTGGCAGCTGATGGCTATATTTAACAAGGAACTACAAAAAGAAATAAACTTAAGAAAATATGGTCAGTTTGCAAGCAGGAATGAAAGTAGAGGGAGTTGAGAAATTCAGAGACTTGAGGGATTGAATGAGGTAATTTATTCTCACCTGCAATTGGTAAAACATAAACTGAGAAAATCTTTGAACAACAAGGGTCAACTCAGCCTAGTATCAAGGATCAAATCAATAAGCCTAATATGTTCAAGGATACTACAAGGAAGTTTAGAAAGGTATGACTTAATAAGGACTATAGTTGTGGCTACTAGCACATGGAACTACCTGGAATCAAATAGAAAAAATACTTATTAAATAGTTTTTGAGAGAGTTTACTGACAAAGAAACCATGAGTCTAGGCTAAAACACATGTGAATGTTTAAGATGTAAAGAAGACTCTTAGGTACTAAATGCACGAGGGTTGACTGTACTAATTCCCTCTATTATTATATATGTTTGAAAATTTATATAATACAAAAGTTTGGGTTTTTTTAAAATTTTGCCTTAAAAAAAATCATGACCTTTGAGACTTCAGCTTTCTATAGGCAGTAAGTGGGCTGAAAACATTTCTCAGATCTCAAGGATATTTTCTCTATTGTCCACCTCACATGTGACCAGGGAAGAAAATGGAGATAGAAAGACCTCTCAAAAGGTTGAACCGAAGTCCACAGAGCAGAGGTTACTGGAAAGCCTCTCTCGGGGAGCAAAATCAAGCAGACATAGATCCAGGTTTTATGGGGATTTCAGTTTATACAATTGGTGGGGAAAGCTCTCTAAGGAAAAAAATATATATGTAATTACAAATACAAAAATGTCCACCGCCACTTTAATGACACCCTTTCCAATAAATTATATATAAAATGATTATGACTCCCTGGAAGGGCCTCTACAATTAAGAGGTCCTGAAGTTTAAACTCCAGTAGTTTCACAAGCTATCTCTGGAACTGGGCTCCCACACGCACAGCTGGGTTTCAGAACTGCTACTGACAAGTGTTGGCTTGGTCTCCTATTCTGCAGTTTCTGAATGGGGGTATTTGCTCTGGTAAACCCACTATTATACTACTGGATGTATGCAGGGAAGACAACTTGTCTTTGTAGTTTTAGGTCTTTGGAGCAAGAAGAACAGCTTCCAAATCTGATACACAAACTTTCATGCATCACCTAGAGATCCTATACTTTGAGTCTGGTTCATTGATTGATCAGAACTTTTAGGTTGTCGCCCTGGGAAAGGAAAAGTGTGTTCTACGTGCATGAAGTAGAGCAAATAACATATTTGATGATCAAAAGGGCAAATTGTGGTGGTCATTAGTGCTACATCACTGAATGAGTACTCCTTACCACTCCTTTTTGGACAGGTAACATGAGAGAGAAATAAACCTTTGTTTTTAAGCTACTGGAATGGAGATGGGGGGTGGGGCATTGTTCCCTAGCCTACCTAGCATACAAAGTTTGCTGAGTCTTTTAGTTCACAAATTTTAGTTGTTTTAATAGTTTAACTTAAAAAACAACATCTAAGTATGGCAGACTATCTATAATCTATAATCTTACCCATGTCTAACAATCATCATCTCATATGTCTGAATCATTTTTTCAAGAAAAAATTTAACAGGCTGAAGATTATGTACTTTGCAGGCTTCATGAGCACATTCTAAAAATTCCTAAAATAAAAGAAAAATGGAATGCATTTCTACAAAATGGTATTATAAATCATGTCATTCATGTCTTATAAATGTAGACTTTTCATTTAGAAATAAGAAAATTGTATCTTCTTATATTTATAAATTATTTCTTGAAACTTTATTTTTTAATCAAAAGGAGGAACAAATAAAATTAAAATACTTTAAAAATATTAGTATTCCCCATTATAAGTTATCAATGATCATGGCACCATAGCATTGGGTGTATGCTGCATGAAAACAGCTCCTCTTAATAGTTTTACCAGAATTTCACTTTTGTTTAGGATATAGAAGGACATGCCAAACAATCCTTCACACTACAGTAAATAGAAATAAACAGAGGTTACAAAAATTATAAAGCTTTTAAAGATACAGGAGCACTTTGGATGCAAATAAGGCTAAAGGAATAAACTTCAGAAAGGGATGAGCCTTTCCTAGGTGAACACAGATCAACAGCTAATTTTGCCTCTGAGAGCAAGTATAGACATATGTGGGCACTGGATTGAGCCTGCTATAGGCAGAGGGACTTTGCTGAAGTAAGGAGAAAATAACAGATATTTTAATGGTCATGTGGACTTATGTGAACCTCATAAAACTGGAGGAGCCTCAAATGCAAAGCTGGTTTTTCCATGGCCTATGCTTTTGCTGAGTCTGAAGTGACATAAGAAATCAAAGGCTTAGCTAGAAAGGCACATAGAGAGAGATTTTTTTTTTTTTTTTTTTTTTTTTTTTGGTGGTACGTGGGCCTCTCACTGTTGTGGCCTCTCCCGTTGCGGAGCACAGGCTCCGGACGCGCAGGCCCAGCGGCCATGGCTCACGGGCCCAGCTGCTCCGTGGCATGTGGGATCTTCCCAGACCAGGGCCCGAACCCGTGTCCCCTGCATCGGCAGGCAGACTCTCAACCACTGCGCCACTAGGGAAGCCCAAGAGAGATTTTCTTAGTCTTCAGATGCTTATATCCCAGAATGCTGCCATAGGAAGGGCCTTATTATACAATAGGACAATTTTCACTCTAAAGACATTTGAAACCAGAGGTAAACTAAAGCTCAATAATTCTGCAACAAAACTCTGGCTTAGGTCAACTCCTGATTGTACTGATCAACAGCTCAATCTAGCTATCTGACAAAGGAAAAACATGGTTTTTCTGCAGGAAAATAATACTAGTTCAGCCTCTACAATTATTTTCTATACAATTTTTAATACAAGTCATGAGAAAAAAAAGCTGATGATCAGTAGAAAAAAATTAAATAAAACAAAATCACAGTTGACCTAGATGTTATAGTTAGCAGACAAAACATTAAAATAACTTTTGGGACTTCCCTGGTGGTCCAGTGGTTAAGACTCTGTGCTCCCAATACAGGGGGCATGGGCTCAATCCCTGGTCAGAGAACTAGATCCTGCATGCCGCAACTAAAGGAACCCACATGCCGCAACAAAGATCCCGCACAAGGCAATGAAGATCCCATGTGCCACAACTAAGACCTGGCACAGGCAATAAGTAAATAAATAACTTTTATAAATGTATAAAAGAAAATGGACAATATGACAAAAAATAGATGAAAAATGAAGAATTTAAGCAAAGATATGGAATCTCTTAATAAAACCAAGTCGGATACACTAAAACTGAAAAAAATAAAATATGTGAAATTAAGAATGCATTGGGGAGCTGGAGTCAAGATGGCATTGTGGGAAGACGTGGAGTTAGCTTCTCCCCACAACTAGGGTGACTTCCCTCAGGTGGTGGGGGACTCCAATGCCCAAGGAGATGGGAGGAACCCCAAAGTGAACCAGTAAGACGTAGGGGGACTGAAGTGGGGAGGAGAAGTGGAGGCCAGACAGGATTGGCACCCCTGAGGCAGGGAAGATCAGGAGAGGCAGGTGGGAGGGACTCTCCGGGAAGAGCAGGACAGGAGTGGAGGGTGATCGCTTGGCCCACTTGGGCTGGGGAGGCTGCTGAGCTCGCAAGCCAGTACACGCCCTCCAAAGCTCCACATGGGTCCTGGGAGCATAGGAGGGAGGTCAGGGATCAGAAGAGGCAGGTAGGAGGGACCCTCCCACACTGGAGGAGCAGGAGAGGAGAGGAGGGTGTTTGCCCTGCCCACTCGAGCCAAGGAAGCCTGCTGAGCTCCCAGGTGAGGTCCCCTGCCCTCTGAGACCAGGGGTGGGGGTCATGCCTGGGCCCCTTCTGTTCCTTGAACCTAAGCCCCACCCTCCACAGCCCCAGGGCCTTTTCCAGCCCTGTGGGTACTGAGCATAGGCCCCACCCACCACACAAACCTCGTCCTTGCTTAGGCCCCACCCTCCACAGCCAGGGCCTCCCCCTCTGCCTCTTTTTTTCTTTTCCCTCCTCCTCTTTTTTACTGTTGTGCTACTGATGTACATTCCGGTTGTTGATTCATCTATATTTTCATTTTTATATTCTAACATATCTGTTAAGTTTCCTAGTCTAATTTTATTTTTTACTTTGTTATTGTTCTCTTTTCTTTTCTTTTCTTTTTTTTTTTTGCCACCCCACATGGCTTGCAGGATCTTGGGTCATGAGCTGGGGACTGGGAGGAAGCTCCTGCGGTAGGAGCTCCAAGTCCGAACCACTGGACTAACAGAGAACCTCAGACCCCAGGTAATATTCATCAGAGTGAGGTCTCACAGAGTTCCTCATCTCAGCACCAAGACCCAGCTCTACCGAATAGCCTACAAACTCCAGTGCTGGAAGCCTCAGGCCAAATAACCAGTAAGACAGGAACACAATCCCACTCATAAAATTTTTTTTTTTTAAAAAAGAGAAGGCAAAAAATATATGTCACAGGTGAAGGAGCAAGGTAAAAACCTATAAGACCAAAAAAATGAAGAGGAAATAGGAGGCAGTCTACCTGAAAAAGAATTCAGAGTAATGATAGTAAAGATGATCAGAATCTTGGAAATAGAATGGAGGCATGGATTGAGAAAATACAAGAAATATCTAACAAAGATCTAGAAGAACAAACAAATGGAGATGAACACAATAACTGAAATGAAAAATACAGTAGAAGGAATCAATAACAGAATAATTGAGGCAGAAGAACAGATAAGTGACCTGGGAGACAAAATGGTGGAAATAACTGCTGAGGAGCAGAATAAAGAAAAAAGAATGAAAAGAATTGAAGACAATCTCAGAGACTTCTGGGACAACACTAAACACACAAACATTGGAATTATAGGGGTCCCAGAAGAAGAACAGAAAAAGAAAGGGTCTGAGAAAATATTTGAAGAGATTATAGTTGAAAACGTCCCTAACATGGGAAAGGAAAGAGTCACCCAAGTCCAAGAAGCACAGAGAATCCTATACAGGATAAACCCTAGGGAAAACACACCAAGACACATATTAATCAAACTAACAAAAGTTAAATTCAAAGAAAAAATATTAAAAACAGCAAGGGAAAAACAAAAAATAACATACAAAGGAATCCCCATAAAGTTATCACCGATTTTTCAGAGGAAACTCTGCAGGCCAGAAGGGAGTGGCAGGATATACTTAAAGTGATGAAAGAGAAAAACCTATAACCAAGATTACTCTACCCAGCAAGGATCTCATTCAGTTTCGATGGAGAAGTCAAAAGCTTTTCATACAAGCAAAAGATAAGAGAATTCAGCACCACCAAACCAGCTTTACAACAAAGGCTAAAGAAACTTCTTTAGGCGGGGAAACACAAGAGAAGAAAAAGACCCACAAAAACAAACCCAAAACAATTAAGAAAATGGTAATAGGAACATACATATTGATAATAACCTTGAATATAAATGGATTAAACGTCTCAAACAAAAGACACAGACTGGCTGAATGGATACAAAAACATACCCATATATATGCTGTCTACAAGAGACCCACTTCAGACCTAGGGACACATACAGACTGAAAGTGAAGGGATGGAAAAAGATATTCTATGCAAATGGAAATCAGAAGAAGGCTGGAGTAGCAATACTTATATCAGATAAAATAGACTTTAAAATAAAGACTGCTACAAGTGATAAAGAGGGACACTACATAATGATCAAAGGATTTATCCAAGAAGAAGATATAACAATTATAAGTGTTTATGTACCCAACATAGGAGCATCTCAATACATAAGGCAAATGGTAACAACCATGAAAGGACAAATAGACAGTAATACAATAATAGTAGGCGACTTTAGCACCCCACTTACCCCAATGGACAGATCATCCAAAGAGAAAATAAATAAGGTAACACAACCTTTAAATGACACAATAGACCAGATAGATCTAATTTATATTTATAGAACATTCCACCTAAAATTGGCAGAATACACTTTCTTCTCAAGTACAAATGGAACATTCTCCAGGACAGATCACATCTTAGGTCAGAAATCAAGCCTCAGAAAATGTAAGAAAATTGAAATTGTATCAAGCATCTTTTC
Organism: Kogia breviceps; assembly: GCF_026419965.1. Classification (NCBI taxonomy): domain Eukaryota; kingdom Metazoa; phylum Chordata; class Mammalia; order Artiodactyla; family Physeteridae; genus Kogia; species Kogia breviceps. Next base: position 32,208,146 of record NC_081319.1, on the reverse strand, counting down.
TGACCACAACGTTATGAGATTGGAAATCAATTACAGGGAAAAAAAAAAAGCTGTAAAAAACACAAATACATGGAGGCTAAACAGTGCACTATTAAATAACCAAGAGATGACAGAAGAAATCACAGAGGAAATCAAAAAATACCTAGAGACAAATGACAATGAAAACACGACGACCCAAAATCTATGGGATGCAGCAAAAGCAGTTCTAAGAGGGAAGTTTATAGCAATTCAATCTCATCTCAAGAAACAAGACAAATCTCAAATAAACAATTTAACCCTACACTTAAAACAACTAGAGAAAGAAGAAAAAAGAAAACCCAAAGTCAGTAGAAGGAAAGACATCATAAAGATCAGAGCATAAATAAATGAAATAGAAACTAAGAAAACAATAGCAAACACCAATAAAACTAAAAGCTGGTTCTTTGAGAAGATAAATAAAATTGATAAGCCCTTAGCCAGACTCATCAAGAAAAAAAGGGAGAGGACGCAAATCAATAAAATTAGAAATGAAAAGGGAGAAGTCACAATTGACACTGCAGAAATACAAAGGATTATAAAAGACTATTACAAACAACTATATGCCAATAAAATGGACAACCACTAAGAAATGGACAAACTCTTGGAAAGGTACAATTTTCCAAGACTGAACCAGGAAGAATTAGAAAATATAAACAGACCTATCACAAGCAATGAAATTGAAACCATAATTAAAAATCTTACAACAAACAAAAGTCTAGGACCAGATGTCTTCACAGGTGAATTCTATCAAATATTTAGAGAAGAGCTAACAAGGATCCTTCTCAAACTATTCCAAAAAATTGCAGAGGGAGAAACACTCCCAAATTCATTCTACGAAGCCACCATCACCCTGATACCCAAATCAGAAAAAGATATCACAAAAAAAGAAAATTATAGATCAATATCACTGATGAACATAGATGCAAAAATCCTGAACAAAATACTAGCAAACAGAATCCAACATCACATTAAAAATATCATACACCATGATCAAGTGGGATTTATCCCAGGGATGCAAAGATTTTTCAATATATGCAAATCAGTCAATGTGATACACCACATTAACAAATTAAGGAATAAAGCCATATGATCATCTCAATAGATGCAGAAAAAGCTTTTGACAAAATTCAACACCCATTTATGATAAAAACTCTCCAGAAAAATGGGCATAGAGGGAACCTACCTCAACATAATAAACGCCATATATGAAAAACGCACAGAAAGCATCATACTCAATGGTGAAAAACTGAAAGCATTTCCTCTAAGATCAGGAACTAGACAAGGATGTCCACTCTCACCACTCTTGTTCAACATAGTTTTGGAAGTTCTAGCCACAGCAATCAGAGAAGTAAAAGAAACAAAAGGAATACAAATTAGAAAAGAAGAAGTAAGACTGTCACTGTTTGATGATGACATGATACTACACATAGGTAATCCTAAAGATGCCACCAGAAAACTACTGCAACTAATAAAAGAATTTGATAAGGTTGCAGGATACAAAATTAATGCACAGAAATCTCTGGCATTCCTATACACCAACAACGAAAAATCAGAAAGAGAAATTAAGGAAGCACTCCCATTGACCATTGCAACAAAAAACAATAAAATACCTAGGAATAAACCTGCATAAGGAGGCTAAAGACCTGTACTCAGAAAACTATAAAACACTGATGAAAGAAATCAAAGATGACATAAACAGATGGAGAAATATACCATGCTCTTGGATTGGAAGAATCAATATTGTGAAAATGACTATACTACCCAAAGAAATCTACAGATTCAATGCAATCCCTATCAAACTACCAATGGCACTCTTCACAGAATTAGAACAAAAAATTTTACATTTCGTATGGAAACACAAAAGACCCCGAATAGCCAAAGCAATCTTGAGAAAGAAAAACAGAGTTGGAGGAATCAGTCTCCCCAACTTCAAACTATACCACAAAGCTACCATAATCAAGACAGTATAGTACTGGCACAAAAACAGAAATATAGGTCAATGGTACAAGATAGAATGCCCAGAGATAAACCCACACACAAATGGGCACCTAATTTATGACAAAGGATGCGAGAATATACAATGGAGAAAAGACAACCTCTTCAATAAGTGGTGCTGGGAAAACTGGACAGCTACATGTAAAAAAATGAAATTGGAACACTCCCTAACACCATACACAAAAATAAACTACAAATGGATTAAAGACTTAAATGTAAGACCAGACACTATAAAACTCTTAGAGGAAAACATAGGAAAAACACTTTTTGACATAAACAACAGCAAGATCTTTTTTGACCTGCCTTCTAGAGTAACAGAAATAAAAACAAAAATAAACAAATGGGACTTAAAAGCTTTTGCACAGCAAAAGAAACCATAAACAAGACCAAAAGCCAACCCTCAGACTGGGAGAAAATATTTGCAAATGAAACAACAGACAAAGGATTAATGTCCAACATATACAAACAGCTCATGGAGTTCAATATCGATAAAACAAACAATCCACTTAAAAATTGGGCAGAAGACCTAAATAGACATTTCACCAAGGAATACATACAGATGGCTAAGAGGCACATGAAAAGATGCTCAACATCACTAATTATTAGAGAAATGCAAATCAAAACTACAGTGAGGTATCACCTCATGCTGGTCAGAATGGCCATTGTCAAAAAATCTAGAAATGGTGTGGGAAAAGGGAACCCTCTTGCACTGTTGGTGGAAATGTAAATTGATACAACCACTATGGAAAACAGTATGGAGGTTACACAAAAAACTAAAAATAGAACTACCATATGACCCAGCAATCCCACTACTGGGCATATACCCTGAGAAAACCATAATTCAAAAAGAATTATGTGCTGAAGTGAATATACCACAATGTTCACTGCAGCACTTTTTACAATAGCCAGGACATGGAACCAACCTAAATGTCCACTGACAGTTGAATGGATAAAGAAGATGTGGCACATATATACAATGGAATATTACTCAGCCATAAAATAAACGAAATTGGGTTATTTGTAGTGAGGTGGATGGACCTAGAGTCTGTCGTACAGAGTGAAGTCAGAAAGTAAAAAACAAATACTGTATGCTAATGCATATATATGGACACTAAAAGAAATAATGGTACTGATGAACCTAGTTGTAGGGCAGGAATGAAGAGGTAGACATAGAGAATGGACTTGAGGACATGGGGTGGGAGGGGGAAGCTGGGGCGAAATGAGAGTAGCATCGACATATATATACTACCAAATGTAAAATAGTTGGCTGGTGGGAAGCAGCTGCATAGCACAGGGAGATCGGCTTGGTGCTTTGAGATAACCTAGAGAGGTGGGATAGGGAGGATGAGAGGGAGGCTCAAGAGGGAGGGGATATGGGGACATGTGTATGCATATGGCTGATTCGCTTCAGAAACTAACACAGTATTGTGAAGCAATTATACTCCAATACAGATCTCTTTAAATAAATAAATAATTCATTGTATAGGGACTTCCCTGGTGGTCCAATGGTTAAGACTCTATGCTTCCATTGCAGGGGACGAGGGTTCAATCCATTGTCAGGGAACTAAGATCCCACATGCTGCATGGTGCAGTACTCCCCCCCATCAAAAAAAAGAAAAGAATTCATTGGATAGGCTTATCAGCAGAATGAACAAAACCAAGGAAAGGATCATTAATCTTAAGGACAGGTCAATAAAATTATCCAAACTAAAGTACAGATAATAAAAAGCAAAAACAGAGCATAAGAGACATGTGAGATGACATAAAATGTTCTAACATTCATGTAACTGGAGCCCCAGAAGGACAGGGGAGAGAAAATAGGGTAGAAGAAATATTTTAAAAGATAATTACTGAGAATTTTCTGGAGAAAGATAGCAATACACAGATTCAAGAAGTGCAGCAAATCCCACGTAGGATATGTAAAAAGCAAACAACACTAGGCACATAGTCAAGCCAGGAAAGAAAGAAAATATTTCAAACAGCCAGAGGGGAAAAAACATATTACATTCAGGGAAATATACATAAGAAAAATTCCTGACTTCTAAGCATAACAATGAAAGCCAAGAATTAATGGAATAACATCTTTAAAATGATGGGTGGTGGGGAGACTCCTGCCAATCTAGACTTCTATACCTAGTGAAAATATTCTTCAAAAAATGAAGTCTAAATAAAGATATTTCAAAAAAAAACGGAGAGAATTTGTTGCCAGAAGACTCAACAGGTACACAATAAATACTGAAGAAAGTTCTTAAAGTTGAAGGGAAAAGATCCCAGTTTAAAGCACATATCTGCTAGAAGGAATTAAAAAACACTAGAAAGGGTAAATATAAAAGACTTTTCTTTTTCAGATACTAATACCTAAAGCAAAAAATGTGGAGTTTATAACATATGTAGAAGTAAAATACATGACAACAGTACAATGGGCAGAGATGAGTGGATAATGGAATTATACCATTTAAAATTTTTATATTGTGTCTGAAATGGTTTAGAATACAAACTTGAGGTAAACTGTCATAAATCAAGGATGTGTATTGCAATCTGTGAGTGACTACTGAGGTAAAATTAAAAAGCCAACAGAGAAGATTAATGAAGTAATAAACATTACCTGAAACCCAAAAGAAGTCAGTAGATGAAAAACAAAATAATACGGTACATATTTAAAAGCAAGATATTATAGTTAGTACGGGCATACCTCAGAGATATTGTGGATTTGGTTCAGATCACTGCAATAAAGTAAATATCTCAACAAAGCAAGTCACACAAATTTTTTGGTTTCCCCATGCATATAAAAGTTATGTTTACACTATCCTGTAGTCCAGTGGTCCCCAACCTTTTTGGCACCAGGGACTGGTTTTGTGGAAGACAATTTTTCCACAGATGGGCGTGGGGTTGTGAGGGGATAGTTCAGGCGGTAAGGTGGTAATGTGAGTGCCGGGGAGCGATAGAGAGTGGTAGATGAAGTTTCCCTGGCTTGCTCACCTCCTGCTGTGCAGCCCAGAGTCGGTGGACCAACCCCTGCTGAGTCTATTAAGTGTGCAATAGCATTATGTCTAAAAACCAATGCACATACCTTAATTAAAAATACTTTTTTGCTAAAAATATGTTAACCATCATCTGAGCCTTCAGTGAGTCATAGCAGTAACATCAAAGATCACTGATCACAGATCACCATAACAGATACAATAATAATGAAAAATTTTCAAAATTTCAAGAATTACCAAAATGTGACACAGAGACAAGAAGTGAGCAAATATTGGGAAAATGGCACTGATAGACTTGCTTGGCACACGGTTGCCAAAACCCTTCAATTTGTAAAAAACACAGCATCTGCAAAGTGCGATAAAATGAGGTATGCTTGTAATTTTTTTTTTTTTCTATGACCCTGGTTCCGCTGCAGCTCAGTTGCAGGCATACACAGTTGCGCAGCCTTACACCTCCCAGCACTGACTCCTAGTAGTGTTTTTCAAACTGGATTCTATGAATCCATGAAACTATTTGCTATATTCATAGGAGTACAGGAGTTCTCCAAGATAATATTAAAATTTTGTATTTTTATTTTGATTTTAAAAATCATATTAGTGTATCTTGAATCATCCTGATAATCACCTGTGATATAATACTAAAATATATAGAGTCTTTGTCCCCGGTTCCCGGCACAGAGCTCCTAAAACTCTTGGAATTTTCTGAGTGATAGGAGTATCTTTTGTTATTCATAAAGAGCCCTTTTCAATAACACCTGAGTTTATGCTAATGAGGTGACTTGTTGTGGGAACCTAGATAGCTTCAGGATTGGGCTGGTCACCAAAAAGAAGCAGTGATTATAGGGTTGGAACTTTCAGCCCTACCAACCTTTGGGGAAGAAGGGGCTGATGATTGAACTCTATAAAAATTCTTGAACAATGAGATTCAAGAGCTTCCGGTACAGGGAGGGTGACTCTCTCTGAAAGGGCACGGAAGTTCCACGCTGCCACCTGCCCATACCACGCTCTATACATTTCTTCCATTTGGTTGTTCCTGAGTAGTATCCTTTATAATAAACTGGTAAGCAGAAGTAAATTGTGTTCCTAAGTTCTGTGGGCTGTTCTAGCAAATTATTAAACCTGGGTGGGGAGGGGTCAGGGAAACCCCTGGTTTATAGTCCGTCAGTCAGAAGTACAGGTGGCCCAGGACTTGAGACTTCTGTATGAAGTGAGAGGCAGTCTTGTAGGACTGACACTAACTCTAGGCAGTTAGTGTCAGAATTGAATTTTTGAACACCCAGTGGGTGTCTAGAGAATCAGAGAATTAGTTGTTGGTATTGGAAAACAGCCTAGAATCACCCTATTTTGATCCTGCCATAGGATGTATAGTAGTATATGAATTTGAAGATTAAAAAAAAAAAAGAAGGCTAACATTCACAGCAAGATGGATGGACCTAGAAATATCATACTAAGTGAAGTAAATCAGACAGAGAAAGACAAATATTATATGATAACACACATATGTAATCTAAAAAAAATAATACAAATGAATCTATATGCAAAACAGAAACAGACACAGAAAACAAACTTATAGTTACCAAAGGGGAAAGTGATGGGAAAGGGATAAATTAGGAGTTTGAAATTAATAGATACAAATTCCTATACATAAAATAGATAAGCAACAAGGATTTACTGTATAACACAGGGAACTATATTCAATATCTTGTAATAACCTACAATGGAAAATAATCTGAAATATATACATATAACTGAATCACTTTGCTGTACAAAAAAACTATAGGATGTTTTACCACTTTCAGTTTATCATCTTTTCTACCTGCAGAGGTATATAATAGTATTATAGTATACATACTAGTAAATATTATAAATTACAAGATAGGAAATAAAATATGTATTATCTTAAAATAAACTTTATCTTTGACCTGAATCTTGTTAACCCTACTATAATATAACATAAGGTACTAAAATTTACTCTTCCTCATTAATTAAAGTGGCCAAAATAGGGGTTTATCCTCCAAACAGAATAAGTCACTCATTTAATAAAACTTGGAAAACTATTGAGTCACCAGATGAATTTACTTGCAGAACAAGTCATTCTCACAGGTTTACTTACATGATAGTCAGCTTCAGGAAGTTTAACTCCAGGAAATAAGTCACTAGTTATTCCACTAAATAAGGGTATATCATGTGATAAAAACTTTGGTTCATTTACATCTTTAATTGATCGAAGAAGCTAAAACCACGCAAAAAGTGCAAGATAAGTTAATTGCCAGCATTTGCCCTTCTCTCACCCTCACCCCACCAAAGTCAAAGTTTCTTTTACATTGTTCCATGGAATCCCCATACTAAAAAGCCAATACTGCACCATCAAACCTAATAGTCCTTGGATTCATACAAAGTATAATGAAAAACAGAACCTCAAAACTATCATTTCAACCCCATATAAAAAGGCTCAAAACAACAACTCTCTTATCTGCCTATCTATAGTTCACGATCAACCTTGCTGAAAAAGTTATCTTCCTACAGATACTTTCACGATGTGTATATTTAATACTTACAAGTATATCTTCATTTTCATTTGGAAATTTTAGTTTTAGGTTTCCAGCAGCCACTAAAACTGCTTTTACTGCTCGCATTCCATAGTCATAATGAAATTGTGATGAGAGCTGCTCTGAGCAGAGCCTATAGGTCATTACTATCTTCACAGACAGAGGTTTTGCATTCAAAAATCCATAGGAGTAGAGGGAGATTTCTGCTATGAGGGCATAGTTTGGAACCATCATAGCCACTGTTCTAAAAAGAACCTGAAGTATATAATAAATGAAATATATTATTTACATAAAGGAAACCATTTTTAAAGCTGAGCATAAGCACCCAAAGATAATGTGTTGATATTCAAGTTTATTCCCCCAGTGCAGCACCTTTTCATTAACCTTGTAATTTTTTCAGTAGCACTTTAACATTTTTCTGTACTCTAATATTTTTTTTAGACATCTAAAAAAGTTTTTAGAGGTTTACCTTATAGCAAATGGAAAAGGTAAAGGGGAGATTACAAATACATGTGAGAAAATTATACCATTTTGAGTAGATTATGCTGTTACTTTTGATTACCAAATTTACACTCTTTAAAAAAATATTACCTTAAGATTATCTGGTAATTCAGAACGTCCTGCATAGCCAGGATTCATAGTAATAGCTACAAAACAGTTTGGATTGAGCTTAAGTTCTGTCCCTTCAAAAATAAACACTTCTAGCTTCTGTTGAATGGCTCTCTGAATGCAAAGGATCTGTTGAGCTACCACTGACAGCACTTCCAATTCAATTCGATTAAATTCATCAAAGCAAGCCCAAGCACCGGAAGAAGCCAATCCTTTAAAAAACTGAGGACAAGAAAAAAGGAGATGATTTTCGTAGGAAAGGCCATCATTTGTTAAAACAAAAATTTAACCTTTTTAAGTCAAAAGTGACAGTTAATAAAAGCCCCAAGGATAAAAACGTCTTTACCCCTAAAAAAAAAAAAAAAAAAGTCAAGTAATGCTTAAACCACATTCAGTGTTTTAAACAAGTTTGCTTCAGTTTATCCAGTTTGACCTAGCTGTAAATTTGTAACATTTAATATGTAACTTTACCTTTCCCATTGCTAGATAATCTAGCCCATCTGAACAGTTGAATACCACACACTGTACAGCAAGAGCTTTAGCCAAGTCCTTGGTGGTTTCAGTTTTTCCTGTGCCTGCTGGTCCTTCTGGAGCACCTCCAAGGTTTAAATAGAAGGCACCTATCTGAAAAGAAAAATAAATGTGAAAAGAAATCCATGCTTAACTGAAAACAAACAAAAAACCTTATAACAGGACAACTGCTTATAAAGTGGATTTAGTCTTATTTGTAGCTTCAGGGAGGCAGTAATACAATTACATCATTCAGCTAATTTTTAGCACTCAATTTTCTAGCTGCACAAAGAAAAAGCAGTTTAATGGATATTAAAAAAAAGTGAAACTGTATAAAAGTCTCCTTATTTTCTAATACTTCATGTGTATCCCATTTGCCTTTAAAAACAAAGAGAATCCAGCCTTGAAGTGTTAACATTTGGTCAGAAAAGTTTACTTAGAAGTGGGGACGGAGGAATTTCCCTGGTGGCGCAGTGGTTAAGAATCTGCCCGCCAGGGCTTCCCTGGTGGCGCAGTGGTTGAGAATCCGCCTGCCGATGCAGGGGACACGGGTTCGTGCCCAGGTCCGGGAAGATCCCACGTGCCGCGGAGCAACTAAGCCCGTGAGCCATGGCCGCTGGGCCTGCGCGTCCGGAGCCTGTGCTCCGCAACGGGAGAGGCCACAGCAGTGAGAGGCCCGCATACCGCCAAAAAAAAAAAAAAAAAAAAAAAAAAAAAAGAAAGTAAAAAAAAAAAAAAAAAAAAAGAATCTGCCCGCCAATGAGGGGGATACGGGTTCGAGCCCTGGTCCGGGAAGATCCCACATGCCGTGGAGCGGCTAGACCTGTGTGCCACAACTAGAGCCCCTGGAGGGGCCGCTGCAGTGAGGAGCCCGCACACCGCGGCAGGGAGTGGTCCCCGCTCGCTGCAGCTGGAGAGAGCCCGCACACAGTGACGAGGACCCAATGCACCCAGAGATGAATGAATAAACCAATTAATTTAAAAAGAGAGAGAGAGCAGATTGCTCCATCTCCTATAAAATAAAATAATATAAAATTAAAAAAAGAAGTGGTTATGGAGATGGCTGTAGAGATCAATGATGACAACCTCTACGGCTAGCTGCAAAGAGAGAAAACACCTAAAAGTGAGGGTCGTAAATGGGGGCCCATCAGTAGGAAAATAAACAGATGACCTACTATATAATTTTGACTATGATTCACCCTTGCTGTTGCATTCCACTCTCGGTATGTTCTTCATTTTCTCCATCCCCATAGCATTGTTCTGTACTTCTCTAACCAGTAGTATCACTTTCAACCTTGTGAAACCCAGAGTAGTTACCAGTTACCCACTGATAAATGGTAAACTGTGACCTACCTTCGCTGGTTGGACTCACTTTTATTGTTTTTATGAAAGCTGGCGTATCCTCCAAGCGTACTGTAGCCTGGGCATTTGGATGTTTGCCCAAGTTGCTTTTTACATATTTGGAGTCTACTGTGTCAAATCAAGCTTGAGCTGATTAAGACGGTTAAGACCACCAACCCTCCATCTGGGCATGGGCAAGGGTCCGTTCGGTGACATTTTGATGTCAGAGGCCAAAAACTTCACCCTCGGGGCATGCTAGCTAGGCTACTTTCTGAGCTTTCCTCCAATGAAAAAGCCTATGGTTTGGGTGCATATGTGCGGAGCAACGATTGCCTCACCTTTTTCTTGTTTTCAATTACATTTCCCCATGCTCCCCACACCTCAGCTTTATCCCATAGATATCCTGAGCCATTCGCCTTCAGAGAGGCATATCTGAGTTGTTTTCCTATCTCCTTGCTTGGCTGCTTTGTGAATAAGCACTTCCTCTGGTGCAAACCTCAGCATTTCAGCATTTGGCTTACTGCAGAGAATCAGACAAATGAACCTGGTTCATTTGGTTCAGCAACACTCACATTACAGTTAACTATGTACATTTTTTCCCTCTCAATTAGTACTTAAGCTCTTTTATATTTTCAATAATTTTTAAAAATATTTATTTATTTATTTGGTTGTACCAGGTCTTAGTTGCTGCATGTAGGCTCCTTACTTGTGACATGAGAACTGTTAGTTGCAACATGCATGTGGAATCTAGTTCCCTGGCCAGGGATTGAAACTGGACCCCTTGCATTGGGAGCACAGAGTCTTAGCCACTGTGCCACCAGGGACGCCCCAGTCCTTAAGCTCCTTTACAGTAACATTAGCAGTATCTGAATTCTTTCTGGGTCCCCATAGTGACTAGAACAATGGTTGGAAATTTTTATATGCATACAAGTTACAGTCAACTCTCTCCATGAAGTTTGTTTCATGAAAATGGCTATGAGAGTTTGTGAAACTTAACTCCTTTTAGATAAAATAGGGTTAAAGGACCAAGACTGTACATTTGGGAAGGCAAGGGATATATGGGAATGCTCTGTTCCTTCTGCTTAATTCTGCTGTGAACCTAAAACTGCTCTAAAAAAATTAAGTATTAAAAAAAATAATAGATAGACCTATGAAAATCTTAAATATTTTCACATTTACTAAAATAAAACAATAGAGAGAGCTCATTAAATAAAGGCAATATCAATCATATTTTACCTATCTTAAATTTATAGTAAACGCTATACTGTTAATGTCCATTAACTTGATTGCTGGAAACCTCAGTCATTCCCTTCTTTATAATTTCCAAAAAATGCTTACAAATGTGTTCCCTTTATTATGGATAGTAAATATAATAGGAGACTTTCAATGTTTAGTGTTGTATCCAAGTGTTTAATGTGATTTTGATTATACAACTCAAAGTCCTTAGTGTCCACCTTACAAATATTCACAGCTGATTTCAGTCAGGTCTGAGGACACAGAAGCTTGAGATTCATTTACTCAACAAATATTTAGGGAGTAACTTATGTACTTGTCAATCACTAGAGTAGAGAACAAGACAGATGTGGTCTGGCCTTCAGGTAGCTTCCCGAGAAAGAGGATTTGGTGAAACTTTTTATCATAGATGCACTAGAACCTTACTCAGATTCTTTAACTGGTCATTGCATCCATCCTTCCAATTATTGTCAGTCATCTACAAATAGCTCACAACTGTCCTTTTCTCCTGAGATTTGCCCTCAATTAATAGGAGCTCCCTTATCCACAAACACCTGAAAGCTTATTCACACCCACCCCTAGCCCCAGGAGTGAACCATAGCCAATGATAATAAAGGGATAGAAAAGCTAGACCCCTTTGCCTTAAACTGAAGTACCCCTGAGATGCCATTCATGCTCCAACGCTCTCCATGAGATCAGGCCGAGGCCACACATCCATCAAAACCACATCTTTGCTTAGCTTTCCCGCCTGCTTTCCTCATTTCCTTATGGGTTTTTACTGAGAGCATTCCCTGGAAAATCATTTGCCCAATAATCCCCATTTCATTTCTGCTTCCAGAAAACTCAGACACTTTAATTTACTTACTCAGCACAGGTGGATTGGTGTTTCTTGATGCATCTCCTCAATTCCCAGTAGGGTTGCCAGATTTAGTAAATAAAAATACAGGATGCCCAGTTAAATTTGAAAATCAGATAAACAATGAATAATTTGCTAGTATAAGTATGCCCCATGTAATAATTAGAACATATTTCTACTAACAAATTATTCATTGTTTATTTGAAATTCAAATTTACCTGAAAGTCCTGTATTTTATCTGACAACGCAGTTCCCAGGGTTTCACTTTGTTGTTGTTGTTGTTTTCTGTAGTCATGGCTTTATCTTCCATAGCTTCCCAAAAGCACAGCCCTCGATACTACCGGCCTACATTTCAGCTCTCCATCTCCTATTCAACAAAACTAACTGGGAGTTCTAAGGCCCAAATGTGCTTCCTTCATCTTCTCGTCGTCTCTCCCAGAACTACTGCAAAAACTGATACCATTTCCAAAGCTCTGGTTTCTTCTTTAAATCTCCAGTACCTTCCTTTTTCTAATTATCCCCAACGGGAGTGAGTCACGATTTTCAAACATTAGAATTCACACACTCTTGTATTCTATAAGAGCACGCAGAAGTAAATATTCACTACTATAACTTCACATAAAGGGAATTTGGGATTAGGAAGGGATAGCTGTATTCAACTATACAGATGAGAGAATAAAATGAGGATAGCCATGTTAAATTTAGACAAGAAAATATGACACCAAACCAAAAAGGAATCTTTAATGTGTGAATTAAAATAATTTAAACACATACCAATGTTCTGTAACATCTGTCAGTTAGAGGAGTAATGACAAGTCGAGGTGAGTTACCAAGGTATTCATAAGCATATTTTACATTGCAATTAATGATACTAACTCGAGCGTTGTCATATTCCCAATAATATCGAAGCTGAGCAAGCCACTGGAAATCTGTATCATGTGAGACACCTAAAAGAAATAAAGTAAAACAAGACAGATAATCCTGAAATGGAAATAATTTGAAAAATAAGTATTTATCATCTTACAACAGCAAATATTAAAATAATTCATGTTTTCTCACTTATGGAAAAGATCATATAAAATAAATTCTGTTGAGAGAGAAAAAGACATACAGTGTAAGTCCTTGTTTCTAAAAGCTATCTATACCTTATTTTTAAAATTAAAAAGAGTCACATACCCATATCAATCATGTCCATAACCACATCTCTAGCATGGACATCAATAGTAACCAAAGCCCCCAGAGTAATCCTGGTCTGCTTCGACAGTTTTCCTCTTACCAGCTCTACAATATCATTTAGTTGATTCTGAAGTTCCTTATAGTACTTCTTTAATCCCTACAAAATAAAAAAAAAACTTAACCTAATGTTATATAGTAGCTAAAACATGTATTTCATACATTTACTCTTTAACAATTCTGACATTATAATATAGCTCAACATAGAAATGAGTTCTCGAATAGAGTGATTTTTCTCTAAGCATAAGAAAAATTAAGAACAAGTTTTGAAATAATTGTACAATTTTAATGCTACATGTAGAAATTAGGGGGAAGGTTACCTTTGCAAATAATAGATAAGCTAACTAAAAAAACATAGCATGTAGAAAAGAAAGTTATTTAAAAAGAATGTTATTTAAGGTAACGATTTACCTCTGTCCCACTACTTATAACTTCCTGTGTCTCAGAGGTCCAGAACATTTGAGAAACACAAAGTACAACTTGGCCAGGCCACTCTTGAACCCAGTCTCTTCTTGCAGATTCTGGATAAGCCTGAGTAATTAAAATGCATTTCTAACTTTAAAAGTTTACAAAAGGGGAAAAAAGCTTAATGTTTAACAATAAAGAAGTGCAATATTTGGTACATTTGTAGGCTAGAATGTAGTCATGAAAAATTTTAGATGACTATTTAAAAGACCTGAAAATTTTTTACAAATCATATTTTTGAAATATTTATTTATAAAAGAATGGAAAAATGAGCACCAATATGTTAAAAATCAGTTATCTTTGGAAGGAGTTGATTATTGATTCTTCTGGAAATTATTTTCCATAGGAATTTTATGTTTCTTTGCTGTGGGGAGTTGTCAATTTTCTACATAGAATACATATTACTTCTATTATAATGAAATATGAGGGTTTACTAAAGTAAAAAATAAATCAGTCTAATAGGTTATGTATATTGATACCGAGATTTAATTGAAAAGAAGACTATGCCATCTAGTAGAAAACTGACCTAGTAGCTAGAACCCTTGTATTATTTATCCATAGCTTTTCTAAAAACTTGTATGGGGCTTCCCTGGTGGCGCAGTGGTTGAGAATCTGCCTGCCAATGCAGGGAACACGAGTTCGAGCCCTGGTTGGGAAGATCCCACATGCCGCAGAGCAACTAGGCCTGTGAGCCACAACAACTGAGCCTGCGCGTCTGGAGCTTGTGCTCCGCAACAAGAGAGGCCGCGATAGTGAGAGGCCCGCACACCGCGATGAAGACTGGCCCCTGCTTGCCGCAACCAGAAAAAACACTCGCACAGAAACAAAGACCCAACACAGCCAAAAATAAATAAATTTTAAAAAAACCAAAACACTTGTATGACCAGCATATATAATTTAAACAATAATATATTTGTTCATTTATATACAATTGAACAATCTATGCTTTTGAGTTCAAAGTATACTTTCATTTCTTCTAACATTTTTATGTTCAAAATGCACTTAAATGGGTTTATTGGGGGGTAGTCTTTTTAAAAATAACTTGTTTCAAAAGTAAATGATAATAGCAGATCCAAATTAAAAACTGAAAAAAAAACCGCAGAACAAAGTATGAAGAGTCGATACTAAAGGAAACTTTATATATATATATATATATATATATATATATATATATATATATATATATATATATATATACATATTTTATTGGCCATGCAGCACAGCTTGCAGGATTTTGGTTCCCCAACCAAGGACTGAACCCGAGCCACAGCAGTGAAAGTGCCGAGTCCTAACCACTGGACTGCCAGGGAATTCCCTGGAAACTATATTTTTAATACAATGACACCACCTTAGATATAAGAATATTAAACATAAGGATATAAATATCTATTATGAAAATGCATTTTATTAGCAATATTTATAGATAAATGCAAATGACAAATTAACCTAAGTTTCAAAGAAGGCTGAGTTTAGAAGAGTTGATGAGCCATTGCTAGGTACATAGAAGGTAAATTTCTATATGGATTAAGGAAATACTTTCATGGACAATGTTGATTCTTTCCTATGTGTCTTAGTTTGTTTGGAATCATAAATAGAAAAAAGGAGAGAAAAAGTCAAGATTTATCTGCAGGAACATTGAAGTTGAACAGAATAGTCACTGCAAGAAGATGATTCTCATAGGGCTCTTGGTGAAGGAAAAAGGATTCCTCACTCATATAAAGTGAGTTGCTGGATATAAGCCTGCAAAGCCTTTTTAAATGACATTTTTACTACACAACTGTTCCTTTGTGATCCTAAAGGAAGAAATATACTGGTTTATCATTCAAGATTAGGTTAATTGAATTAGCAAAAGTGAGGTACAAGTAGTGCCTACATATTATATTTCTCTCAAATGTTATAGAGCCTCCGCTAATGTTTGTTCATCTCATTTTGAGTTTTTAAGTAATTGTTTGAGTGTAAATAGCAATAAGTAAACTAGATCATGCATTTAACACCCATGTCTGAGGTTCTTTCTTATCTCAGGGGCTTTACACAGGATACTTAGGTGTCTCCCATTTGCTATTTATCTTGTTAATTCGTACTTATCCTTTGGGTCTCAGCTTCAACTTTACTTTCTCTAAGAGCCTATCACTAGCAACCCACCTCCCCCATTCTAAATTATATACACCTTATTATTCTTTCTCATAACACCTTTTTTTTTTTTTTTTTTTTGTGGTACGCGGGCCTCTCACCGCTGTGGCCTCTCCCGCCGCGGAGCACAGGCTCCGGACGCGCAGGCCCAGCGGCCACGGCCCACGGGCTCAGCCGCTCCGTGGCACGCGGGATCCTCCCGGACCGGGGCATGAACCCGTGCTCCCTGCATCGGCAGGCGGACTCTCAACCACTGCGCCACCAGGGAAGCCCCACCTTTTTTCTTTTGTAGCACTTAATCACATATTATTATCAATTCTTACTACTATTATTATTTTAATAATAATGTTAGGAACAAAGAGTAAAGAAAATAATAAATGGCTTAAAATAGTAAGACCTTAAGTGTTCATTTACTGGTACCCATTCAAAACCTCCTAAAAGAAAGCATTTACAGAATATAGGATATACATTAAATCCTAGGAAACATACCAGCCTGGCTGCAGCAATCACATCATGAATACTCCGGAGCATCAAATCTTCTACTTGAATGAGCCACTTTTCCACAGCACCTCGCGCTGCAGACGTG
The DNA here is from genome assembly GCF_026419965.1 of Kogia breviceps. Taxonomy (NCBI): domain Eukaryota; kingdom Metazoa; phylum Chordata; class Mammalia; order Artiodactyla; family Physeteridae; genus Kogia; species Kogia breviceps. The sequence continues at coordinate 32,191,640 of NC_081319.1, read as the reverse complement.
GAAATAAGTGCAATCAGCTCCACTCGCTCACCTTCAGAGCTATACATGGCTTTAATGTCCAAATTGGGAAGGAACTCCAATTTAGTGATGCCCTCAAAGCATTTTTTTAAATGAGGCTGAACTCTAAGTGGATCTTTGGTCTCTGACAAAATCTCTAACATTTCATCATTAGATAAGAAGAAAAAACTAAGGAAAAACATGCAAATACAAAAGTTTTAGTTATAATTCATCACACATCAGAAAATACTTTAATTATAGCACAATTGATTATCCATCATACCGAGGGAAGAAAAGTCGTTTTTTTTCAAGGTATGCATTAAGGCCTTTCATAATTTTCTCCAAAAGTTCATTGCAGTTCTGCAGTTTTTCCAGTAAACCTGATAAAGAAGTAACAGCAAGAACCTAAAAGAGACCAATTCATTCAGGTCAGCACTGATATATCAGATATTATGATAAGACCTAAACACTAACTTATATGTCAAAAATGTTAAGGTGTCAAAAGGTTTATGAAAATTGTCAGGAAATTTTTTATAATGTAAAACTATTAGAATTCAATAAATCACAAATATTCTTATTCAAAGATGCTAGTTATAAATGAGAAATTATGATTATCATGCACATTTTCATTTCTCCTATATTGTTTTGAATGATGTGGGAAGAGTCTGCTAGGTTGGTGTGTGATTTAATTTTTGCATTAACAACTGTCAACTATAAACAATCTATGGGATGAGTTGGAAAACTACATGCCATGAGCTAAATCCAGTCTGCTACCAGTTTCTTTTTTGTTGCTGCTGTTTTTCAGCTTTTATGAGGTATAATTGACAAATAAAAATTGTATATATTTAAGACATATAACTTGATGCTTTGATATCAGTATACACTGTGCTGTCACTGTTGTTTTAAAATGTTTATTTATTTTTTTCTTATCAGCCATCCACTTTATACACATCAGTGTATACATGTCAATCCAATCTCCCAATTCATCCCACCCACCCACCCACCCCCCAACACTTTCCCCACTTAGTGTCCATACGTTTCTTCTCTACAGCTATATCTCAATTTCTGCTCTGCAAACCGGTTCAACTGTACCATTTTCTAGGTTCCACATATATGCATTAATATACAATATTTGTTTTTTCTCTTTCTGACTTACTTCACTCTGTATGACAGTCTCTAGATGCATCAACATCTCTACAAATCACCCAATTGTGTTCCTTTTTATGGCTGAGTAATAATCCATTGTATATATGTACCACATCTTCTTTATCCATTCATCTGTCAATGGGCATTTAGGCTGCTTCCATGTCCTGGTTATTGTGAATAGTGCTGCAATGAACATTGGGGTGCATGTGTTTTCTTGAATTATGGCTTTCTCTGGGTATATGCCCAGTGGTGGGGTTGCTGGGTCATATGGTAATTCTATTTTTAGTTTTTAAGGAACCTCCATACTGTTCTCCATAGTGGCTATATCAATTTACATTCCCACCAACAGTGCAAGAGGGTTCCCTTTTCTCCACACCCTCTCCAGCATTTGTTGTTTGTAGATATTCTGATGATGCCCATTTTAACTGGTGTGAGGTGATATCTCATTGTAGTTTTGATTTGCATTTCTCTAATAATTAGTGATGTTGAGCAGCTTTTCATGTGCTTCTTGGCCATCTGTATGTCTTCTATGGAGAAAAGTCTATTTAGGCTTTCTGCCCATTTTTGGATTGGGTTGTTTTTTTTTTTAATATTGAGCTGCAGGAGCTATTTATATATTTTGGAGATTAATCCTTTGTCCATTGATTCCTTTGCAAATATTTTCTCCCATTCTGAGGGTTGTCTTTTTGTCTTGTTTATGGTTTCCTTTGCTGTGCAAAAGCTTTTAAGTTTCATTAGGTCCCATGTATTTATTTTTGTTTTTATTTCATTACTCTAGGAGGTGGATCAAAAAAGATCTTGCTGTGATTTATGTCAAAGAGTGTTCTTCCTACATTTTCCTCTAAGAGTTTTATAATGCCCGGTCTTACATTTAGGTCTCTAACCCATTTTGAGTTTATTTTGGTGTATGGTGTTAGGGAGTGTTCTAATTTCATTCTTTTACATGTAGCTGTCTAGTTTTCCCAGCACCACTTATTGAAGAGACTGTCCTTTCTCCATTGTATATCCTTGCCTCCTTTGTCATAGATTAGTTGACCATAAGTGTGTGGGTTATCTTTGGGCTTTCTATCCTGTTCCATTGATCTATATTTCTCTTTTTGTGCCAGTACCATATTGTCTTCATTACTGTAGCTTTATGGTATAGTCTGAAGTCAGGAAGTCTGATTCCTCCAGCTCCCTTTTTTTCCCTCAAGATTGCTTTGGCTATTTGCGGTCTTTTGTGTCCCCATACAAATTTTAAGATTTTTTGTTCTAGTTCTGTAAAAGATGCCATTGGTGATTTGATAGGGCTTGCATTGAATCTGTATATTGCTTAGGGTAGTATAGTCATTTTCACAATATTGATTATTCCAATCCAAGATCATGGTATATCTCTACATCTGTTTTTTTTTTTTTTGTGGTACGTGGGCCTCTCACTGTTGCAGCCTCTCCCGATGCGGAGCACAGGCTCTGGACGCGCAGGCCCAGTAGCCATGGCTCACGGGTCCAGCCGCTCTGTGGCATGTGGGATCTTCCCAGACTGGGGCACGAACCCCTGTCCCCTGCATCGGCAGGTGGACTCTCAACCACTGTGCCACCAGGGAAGCCCTGTTGGTATCATCTTTAATTTCTTTCATCAGTGTCTTATAGTTTTCTGCATACAGGTCTTTTGTCTCCGTAAGTAGGTTTACTCCTAGGTATCTTATTCTTTTTGTTGCAGTGGTAAATGGGAGTGTTTCCTTAATTTCTCTTTCTGACCTTTTGTTGTTAGTGTATAGGAATGCAGGAGATTTCAGTGCATTAATTTTGTATCCTGCAACTTTACCAGATTCATGGATTAGCTCTAGTAGTTTTTTGATGACATCTTTAGGATTCCCTACGTATAGTATCATGTTATCTACAAACAGTGACAGTTTACCTCTTCTTTTCCAATTTCTATTCATTTAATTTCTTTTTCTTCTCTGATTGCCGTGGCTAGGACTTCCAAAACTATGTTGAATAACAGTGGTGAGAGTGGACAGCCTTGTCTTATTCCTCATTTTAGAGGAAATACTTCCAGTTTTTCACCATTAAGAGTGATGTTTGCTGTGGTTTTGTCATATAAAGCCTTTATTTTGTTGATGTAGGTTCCCTCTATGCCCACTTTCTGAAGAGTTTTTATCATAAATGGATGTTGAATTTTGTCAAAAGCTTTTTCTGCATCTATTGAGATGATCATATGGTTTTTATTCTTCAATTTGTTAATATGGTGCATCACATTGATTGATTAGTGTATATTGAAGAATCCGTGCATCTCTGGGATAAATCTCACTTGATCATGGTGTATGAGCCTTTTAATGTGTTGTTGGTTTCTGTCTGCAACTATTTTGTTCAGGATTTTTGCATCTATATTCATCAGTGATATTGGTCCTTAATTTTCTTGTTTTGTGGTATCTTTGTCTGGTTTTGGTACCAGGGTGATGGTGGCCTCATAGAATGAGTTTGGGTTTTCCTTCCTCTGCAATTTTTTGGAAGAGTTTGAAAAGGATGGGTGTTAGCTCTTCTCTGAATGTTCGATAGAATTCACCTGTGAAGCTATCTAGCCCTGGACTTCTGTTTGTTGGAAGATTTTTAATCACAGTTGCAATTTCATTACTTGTGATTGGTCTGTTCATATTTTCTGTTTCTTCCTGGTTCAGTTGTGGAAGGTTATACCTTTCTAAGATTTTGTTCATTTCTTCCAGATTGACCATTTTATTAGCAAAGAGTTGCTTGTAGTAGTCTCTTGGGATGCTTTGTATTTCTGCGCTGTGTGTTGTAACTTCTCCTTTTTCATTTCTAATTTTATTGATTTGAGTCCTCTCCCTCTTTTTCTTGATGAGTATGGCTAATGGTTTATCAATTTTGCTTATCTTCTCAAAGAACCAGCTTTTAGTTTTATTGATCTTTGCTATTGTTTTCTTTGTTTCTATTTCATTTATTTCTGCTCTGATTTTTATGATTGCTTTCCTTCGGCTAACTTTGGGTTTTGTTTGGTCTTCTTTCTCTAGTTCCTTTATGTGTAAGGTTAGATTGCTTATTTGAGATTTTTCTTGTTTCTAGAGGTAGGCTTGTATAGCTATAAACTTCCCTCTTAGAACTGCTTTTGCTGCATCCCATAGGTTTTGGATCATCATGTTTTCATTGTCATTTGTCTCTAGGTATTTTTTGATTTCCTCTTTGATTTCTTCAGTGATCTCTTGGTTATTTAGTAATGTATTGTTTAGCCTCCATGTGTCTATTTTTTTTCATTTTTTCCCTGTCATTGATTTCTAATCTCATAGCGTTGTGGTCAGAAAAGATGTTTGATATGATTTCAATTTTCTTAAATTTACTGAGGCTTGATTTGTGACCCCAGATGTGATCTATCCTGGAGAATGTTCCATGTGCATTTGAGAAGAAAGTGTAATCTGCTGTTTTTGGATGGAATGTCCTATAAATATCAATTAAATCTATCTGGTCTATTGTGTCATTTAAAGCTTGTGTTTTCTTATTAATTTTCTGTTTGGATGATCTGTCCATTGCTCTAAGTGAGGTATTAAAGTCCCCCACTATTATTGTGTTAATGTCGATTTCCTCTTTTAGAGCTGTAGGCAGTTGCCTTATGCATTGAGGTCCTCCTATGTTGGGTGTATATATATTTATAATTGTTATATCTTCTTCTTTGATTGAACCTTTGATATTATGTAGTGTCCTTCCTTGTCTCTTGTAACATTCTTTATTTTAAAGTCTATTTTATCTGATATGAGTATTGCTACTCCAGCTTTCTTTTGATTTCCATTTGCATGGAATTTCTTTCTCCATTCCCTCACTTTCAGTCTGTATGTGTCCCTAGGTCTGAAGTGGGTCTCTTGTAGACAGCATATATATGGGTCTTGTTTTTGTATCCATTCAGCAAGCCTGTTTCTTTAGGTTGGAGCATTTAATCCATTTAGATTTAAGGTAATTATTGATATGTATGTTACTATTACCATTTTCTTAATTTTGGGGGTTTGTTTGTGTAGGTCCTTTCCTTCTCTTGTGTTTCCCTCTTAGAGAAGCTCTTTTAGCATTTGTTGTAGAGCTGGTTTGGTGGTGCTGAATTTTCTTAGCTTTTGCTTGTCTCTAAAGTTTTTGATTTCTCCATTGAATGAGATCCTTGCTGGGTACAGTAATCTTGGTTGTAGGTTCTTCACTTTCATCACTTTAAGTATATCATGCCACTCCCTTCTGGCTTGTAGAGTTTCTGCTGAGAAATCAGCTGTTAACATTATGGGTGTTCCCTTGTATATTATTTGTTGTTTTTCCCTTGCTGCTTTCAATGATTTTTCTTTGTCTTTATTTTTTGCCAATTTGATTACTATGTGTCTCGGCATGTTACTCCTTAGGTTTACCCTGTATGGGACTCTGTGCTTCCTGAACTTGGGTGGCTATATCTTTTCCCATGTTAGGGAAGTTTTTGACTATAATCTCTTCAAATATTTTCTGGAGTCCTTTCTCTCTTCTCCCTCTGGGACCCCTATTATGTGAATGTTGGTGCTTTTAATGTTGTCCCAGAGGTCTGTTAGGCTGTCTTCATTTCTTTTCATTCTGTTTTCTTTATTCTGTTCTGCAGCAGTGAATTCCACCATTCTGTCTTCCAGGTCACTTATCTGTTCTTCTGCCTCAGTTATTCTGTTATTGATTACTTCTAGTGTACTTTTCATTTCAGTTATTGTATTGCTCATTTCTGTTTCTTTGTTCTTTAATTCTTCTAGATCTTTGGTAAACATTTCTTGCATCTTCTCGATCTTTGCCTCCATTCTTTTTCCGAGGTCCTGGATCATCTTCACTATCATTATTCTGAATTCTTTTTCTGGAAGATTGCCTATCTCCATTTCATTTAGTTGTTTTTCTGGGGTCTTATCTTGTTCATTCACCTGTTACATAGCCCTTCTGCCTTTTCATATTGTCTGTCTTTCTGTGAATGTGGTTTTTGTTCCACAGGCTGCAGGATTGTAGTTCTTCTTGCTTCTGTGTGCTGCCAGTTTTTACATGGCCGGCAAGTTAAGAATTATTTTTACACTTTTAAAAGGTTCAAAAATTAAAAGAAGAATAACATTTCATGGTACATGAAAATGTCAGTTGTCCATAAACATTTTTGATGTAGCACGGACACCTCCATTCAGTCACATATTGTCTTTGGCTGCTTTCTTACTACAACAACAGCAGAATTGAGTAGTTACAAAAAACACTGTACGTCTCACAAAGCCTAAAATATTTACCATGTGGCCCTTTGTAGGAAGAAACTGCTAACTTCTGTTCTATAAGAATAATGTCTTACAAAGGTTCTAAAGTCAACATGTAAGGGAAATCCTTGAAACTCATAAATTTCAGTACTATTGACTCTCAACAGTTCAGCACAGCTAGTTTTTTTTTTTTTTGGCTGCATTGGGTCTTTGTTGCTGTGCGTGGCTGGCGAGCGGGGGATTCTCTTGTTGCAGAACTCAGGCTCTACGTGCACGGGCTTCAGTAGTTGTGGCTTGCAGGCTCTAGAGTGCAGGTTCAGTAGTTGTGGTACATGGGCTTAACTGCTTCGCAGCATATGGGATCTTCCTGGACCAGGGATCCAACCCGTGTCCCCTGCATTGGCGGGCAGATTCTTAACCACTGTGCCACCAGGGAAGTCCCCAGCACACCTTTTTCATCCAGCATTGAAACAAATTGTTATTTCTTAAGTTGAATACCAGATTAAAAAGTGGATATATATATCTATGAACTTTGTATACTATGTGTATGAAAAATACATGGTCTGTCTTTCAACATTAAAATAACATTCAACAAGGTGCTATACTCACTAGGAGAGACACATAGCAAGTGAAACCAACTGAGAGAATTGCTGACTCTTTTTTCCCATCACCCTCAAGCATATAGAGTCATTGAGTAGAAACTCAGGTGAATCACATGCACTACTCATTTGTTTGTATTCATTCTCTCTCTCTCTCTGTCTCTCTCTGTCTCTGTCTCTCTATGTCTCTCTCTCTCCCACCCTCTTGCTTTCTTCATTTTATTTTATTTTACTATTTATTTTTATAAGAGGGATCACTGAGTATACATAGTAGAAGCCAAGTGAGTTAAATGAATGTTTGAAGCAGCTCCACTATACATATTAAAGAGTTATGAGTAGTGTATCTTATGAATTGAAAAGTAAAATTATCTATGCTTTCCTATATTTTTCTGAGCTTTCCAGTTTGTATACAATGAGCAGGTTTTATTTTTGTACTTGGAAAAAAAACCAAATGCTTTCTGTAATAGCCAAAAATAAAGATTCCCCTTTATTTGAAACAGAGAAAACAAACACTTCACCTTTGGATCTTTTGTACAAAACTTCATGATATCCCTCCAATGTCTGTCTACTGTCTGAAACTGACGCCCTTCTTCTGGCATCTGTTGCATGATATCCTCAGAACAAAAAATGGGCTCCAAGTACAGCCATTGAGCTTGTACTTTTAACCATTCATCAGTTGTTTCTTGTATTCGAATCAAACGGTCCTCCCAGGCCTTAATGAAAAGCATAGTATTCTAAGTTCCAGTTATTAAAGAAAACCCATAAATTATAGCAAGGAATATGTATTTTAAATTTATTGTTATTTTTGAATCAATGCAAAACAGCTCAAAGTCACTTATAGTGTCTCACATGGCCTTTGAAAAACTCTAGGAGGTCTGAAGTTTTCCTAAATCATTGGAACTCACAATTGCAAATGACTGTAGTTACTTAGACCAATTTCCTAATCTCTAGGTGAACTGTCCCATGTCCAAAAAGCATACAGGAATACATCCTGTTCTACACCAGTAGCTATCAACCTAGGGACAATTTTGCCCCCACCCCAAAGGACATTTGACAATGTCTGGAGGCATTTTCATTTGTCACAACTGGTGGGGTGAGATTTCTACTAATATCCAGTGAGTAGAGGCCATGGACATTGCTAAACTTCCTACAATATACAGGACAGCCCCCACAACAAAGAATTATCTAGCCCCAAATATCATTAGAGCCAGGTTGAGAAACTGTGCTCTACATCAATGCATTTGGGGGAAAAAGTCTTCCTTATTGTCACAGATCTCCTAGAATCCATAAGGTATTTCATTAGCCAAAGATCATTCATATAAGCTCTTTGTTTCTTAAATATATGGCCTAAGGTCCTATATATCAAGAAATTGCCCTCATATTTTTGTTCTAAAACCTCTAAGAGAGGTTTCAAACTTGTCTTGTAAATTCTCCTTTGTTAAACAAGAAATATCTGCAAAAGCATAACATCTTACCAGGAAAGGGTAGGTCAGCCTGATTCAAGGGAAAATGTGCAGCTTTATGTCTTTTTGGAAGAACACAACTCTTTGTCTTCTCCAAATATTGAAAGCCAAGGTGTCCTATAAATACACTATTTATGCTTAAATTAAAACCAAACTGCCTTCTTTGAATTCCAGGTTTGTCGTTTATTAGCTGTGTGAACTTTGGGTAACTTACCTATCCTTCTATGCCTTACTTCCCTTAACTATGACTACTGATAATAACAGTGCCTACCTTGAGGGTTTGCTATGGGGATTAAATGGGTTAATAAATGTAAAACCCCTAGAGTAGTATCTGGCACACATTTGGAAATCAATAAATATCAGGGGAAAAATCCATTTGTTGTTGATCTTTTCCCCATTTTATATAGTCTCCAGTTTGAATTTTGATACTACCTATAAAACTATTAGTTATTATAATTTATTTGCTTTGTGTACTTACCCACATCAATTATAAGGACGTTAAATAATCTTACAGTCTCAAATATCATTTGTTTTTGTCAAGTGGACAATATTTCATTAATTATTCTAAAAGACTCTCAAGCTATTTGTTCCCAAATATAAAGTATAGTACATAGAACTTCACTACAAGTTATGAGAATATAGCATGAACTGTTGGTGGGAATGTAAATTGATACAGCCACTGTGGAGAACAGTATGGAGGTTCCTTAAAAAACTAAAAGTAGAACTACCATACGACACAGCAATCCCACTACTGGGCATTTACCCTGAGAAAACCACAATTCAAAAAGAATCATGTACCACAATGTTCACTGCAGCTCTATTTACAATAGCCAGGACATGGAAGCAACCTACGTGTCCATAGACAGATGAATGGATAAAGAAGATGTGGCATATATATGCAATGGAATATTACTCAGCCATAAAAAGAAATGAAATTGAGTTATCTGTATGAGGTGGATGGACCTAGAGACTGTCATACAGAGTGAAGTAAGTCAGAAAGAGAAAAACAAATACCGTATGCTAACACATATATACGGAATCTTAAAAAAAAAGAAAAGAAAAAATGATTCTGAAGAACCCAGGGGTAGGACAGGAATAAAGACACAGACGTAGAGAATGGACTTGAGGACACAGGGAGGGGGAAGGGTAAGCTGGGACGAAGTGAGAGAGTGGCATGGACATATATACACTACCAAATGTAAAACAGGTAGCTAGTGGGAAGCAGCCATATAGCACAGTGAGTTTTGTGCTTTGTGTCCACCTAGAGGGATGGGATAGGGAGGGTGGGAGGGAGATGCAAAGGGAGAAGATATGGGGATATATGTATACATATAGCTGATTCACTTTGCTATAAAGCAGAAACTAACACACCATTGTAAAGCAATTATACACCAATAAAGATGTTTTAAAAAAAGATTAGCATCAACTTGAAACAATCTTTAAATGAGAATTTATTCATTGCCCTTTGAAGAAAGTATTTATTTTAATTCAGAGTGTAAAATTCATGTTTTGTCTTATCTGCTATTAAATTGTATAAAAAAATAAGAAATGTCCAAAGTCTATTTTGTTTTATAACATAACACTCCTGCATAAACTCAAAATTATTATATTGTTTCTTTCACTTTAATACCATTTCCTTATAGCACCACCAGTGTTGAAAATTTGTTTCTTCTTTTCTCCTCCATGTTCAACACCATTTTCCTGCCCCACATCTACTAAATAATGACAGCAGATATTCTTTAACTGCTCAGCCAACCATTTTGCACAATTATATTTATTAAAATTACCAGATTGATTTTCTGCCTATAAGAAAAGACATTTTGAAAACTTTATGCTTCTCGGTCAAAGCTTATGTGAATAAAATACTCAGTAAAGTGGAAAAAAAAGAATATAGCATGAAACAGGGTATAGGCTGTCTACAGTTAGATTAAATAATACCTTTTTCCTTCCACATCTATCACTGTAATTGGAGAAGATTTTTCTTAATAACAATATCATTTGTTATTTTAAAAATCATTAGAGTTAATGGCTCATCTGTTCTATATATTTTCACATTAATTTTAAGTTATCTGTTTCTATATTTCACCAAAGCTATCCAACAAACTGACTTATTTTCACAAGATCATATATGTAATAAGATTGCAATTTTTATAAATGACCAGGAGTTGACTATCATACCTTGATCTCCTTTTCAAACGGTTTGATGAAAGGTGAGCCTCTCATTGTCTGAGTTTTTATAATTTGATCATCGAGGAGAGCCTGAATCTCGTCTACTGAAGAAAGAATACAGACTCCAGTATCACGATATAGACTCATATGAAAGGCAATATCATCCCAAGTTCCCATCATTGTATGCATGGATTTCTCTAATGAAAATTCCTAAATGAGAAAAAGAAGAAAGAATTTGGTGCATTACACAGCAATTTTTGTATGATAATCTGCAACTGTCTGTAAGTTAGAAAAGTTTTTAAACAATTTTAAAAATCCTATGGAAAATGACAATGTACTTTTTAAGAATTTACTTGCTCTGAAAACTACTGCTGTCAGTATTAAAATAGACAGCAGAATGAAAGACCTGATGGATTTTCCCTGAAGTGGCTTTTCTGCAGTCTATAGTCTGAAAATGTTTTCAGTGTATTTTGAGAAACACTAGACGGCCATACTTACTCTGTTAGAATACACACACATCACATGCCACACACACATGCATCTATTTCCATTCTTAATGGAACAATTATATATCAAGACTAGCATATCATCCATGCATATCAGAATGTGGCAGAATTAACAAGGGGTCAAAGGAACAATTTCTACTCTGGATTCAGGACAAGGAAATCATAGAGAAGCAGACACTTTGTGGGGAAAAATAAGAGTTATCTTCTACCACTTTACCCCATCTCATCCCACTGCTAGCCAGTACTATACATTCAACCACAACAAAAACTATGATTATTTGATTAACAAACTCATCAAATAAAGTATTTCATTTGATCTTCATATTTACCTTGCTTGCACCCGCACTTATAACTTCAAATTTTTCCAAATATGGTGTAAGGTTTAATTTTAAAACTTTCCTCATTGTAGTTCCAGAGTCTGGAGTTAAGTCATAGCCTACAATTTCTGATAACTGCTTCCAGTGACGTGTTCTCATTCCTGGATTGCATAGGATGGAGACAGTAGGGATGCATTCCTAATGGTGAAAATCGAAACAATAATGAGTCACTCATTTGAATTCCATACACATACACTTGAAATTAGGTAATATACTTAATGAGTCCAATCAAAATCCCAATTAGATTTGGAAGGGGAGAAAAAGTAACAAAATTATTCTAAAGTTCACTTGCACAAATAAATATGTAGAAATAGCCAGGAAAACTAAAAGAGTAAGAAAAAGGGGGGATATAAATGTTCTGTAAGATATTAAAGTATATGATAAAACTACAGTAATTAAAACTGTCATATTATTATTATGGAAATACAAAGTTAAGTTTATTCTATATATTATATGGAGAAAAATATAGTATAACACAACATAATATAATATATAGTTATAAATACACACACAAAATATAAATGGGGAAAAGCCTGCAACAAAATGCCAAAATGTAACTGTTTGGAAATAAAAACTAAATATTCAGCAGAAACACTTAGTTCATCACTTTTGATACTGACATTAGAACACTTCCTTTAAAATCAGGAACAAGATAAGCATACACATTATTAATACTTCTAATCAACACTGTATTGAGTGTCTCAGCCACTGAGATAATATAAATAAATAAAAGATATGGGGGAGGAGGGGGATCAAGATGCCAGAGTCGCAAGACCCTGAATTCACCTCTACCTATGAGCACAGCACAAAATTACAACTACTTTATACAGCAACTATCTATGAGAATGACCTGAAGACTAGCAGAAAAGATTTTCCACAATGACAGATATAAAGAAGGAGTGACAATAAGATGGATAGGGGAGTGGAGATGCAATCTTGTCAGGAGCCAAACTCTAAGGCTGGTGACACACAAATTAAAAGGACATCATCACTGCAAAGGTCCTCTCTGAGGAGCAAGGCGTCTGAGACCCATGTTGGCCTCCCCATCCTGGAGGTCTTGCACTGAGAAGACAAGCCCTCAGAACGTCTGGCTTTGAAAACCAGTGGGGATTCCATTCAGGAGAGATGGAGGGCTATAGGAAAAAGACTCCACTCTTAAAGGGAGCAGGCAAAATCTCACATGGTCCAAGTCCCAGCAAAAAGGCAGTAGTTTGAAAGTCACCTGTGTCAGACCCACTTGCTGATCTTGGAGAGCCTATCAGAGAGGCAGGAGGCCTCTGGGACTCCCCCTGGGGATGGAGATGCTGGTGGCAGCCATTTGGGGGATCTTGTTCTATTAGACTGACTCCAGCACTGGCAAGCACCATTTAGAAATCGTCCCTCTAGCCTATTAGTGCTGGGGGCTTGCCCTGTGCACCAGAGGGCACACAGCAATTCTGCACCACCAGGCCACATAGTCAAATGCACAGGGAGCCTGCCCCACCCACCTGTGGTCCCAAAGAGGGTGCACTGCCCAGCTACACAGTCAGCCTCACCAGGAGACTGCCCTGCCCACTAGGGCACCCACAACAACTGCATGAGTCAGAGCATCACAGCCAGACAGGCCAAGGGCCAGACCCACCAACCAATATGCCCTCAAAAGTTAGCTCTTCCACAACAGAAGGGAGCATGCAGCATGAATAGAGGACACCCTTGGAGCAAAAGGTCTAGTAGCCAGGAGGGAGTGCGCTGCTGAGCTCATAGGATGTCTCCTATATAACGTCACTTCTCCAAGATCAAGAGACATAACAGTCCTATCCAATACATAGAAATAAACATAGGGAATTAGTTAAAAGGAGGAGGCAAGAGGAATATGTTTCAAACAAACGAACAAGACAAAACCTCAGAAAAAGAACTAAATTAAATGCAAATAAGCAATCTACCCAATAAAGAGTTCAAGGTAATAATCATAAAGATGCTCATTGAACTCAGAAGAATGGATGAACACAGAATTTCAACTAAGAGTTAGAAAATATAAAGAAGAACAAATCAGAACTGAATAATACATTAACTGAAATGAAAAATACACTAGAAGGAATCTACAGCAGATAGAATAATATAGAACAGATCAGTGATCTGGAGGATAGAGTGGTAGACATAATCCAGGCTGAACAGAAAAAAAGAAAAAAGAATTTAAAAAATGATGATAGTTTAAGAGACTTCTGAGACAATATCAAGTGTACTCACTATCATGTTATAGGGGTCCCAGAAGGGGAAAATTGAGAGAAAGGAGCAGAGAACTTATCTGAGGAAACATTAGATGAAAACTTCCCTAACCTAGAGAAGGAAACAAACATCCTTCTCTAGGAAGCACAGAGATTCCCAAACAAGATGAACCTAAACAGGTACACACTGAGACACATTATAATTAAAATGACAAAAATTAAAGATAAAGAGAGAACCTGAAAAGCAGCAAGAGAAAAGCAACTAGTTATGTACTGTATAAGGGAACTCCCATAAGACTATCAGCAGACTGTTCAGCAGGAACTTTGCAGGCCAAAAGGAAGTAGAACAATATATTCAAAATGATGAAGGAAAAAACTACAACCAAGAATACTTTACCTGGCAAGGTTATCTTTCAGATTTATCTTTATCTCTGAAGGAGAGATAAAGAGTTTTACAGACAAGCAAAAAGCCAAAAGAGTTTATCACCACCAAACAGACATTACAAGAAGTGTTAAAGGGACTTCTTAAAGGAAAAGGAAAAGGCCAAAACTAGAAATAAAAAAATATGAAAGGAAATATCTCACTGGTAAAGGCAAACATAGAGTAAAAATAGTGGATCAACCACTTATAAATCTAGTAGGAATTTTAATAGACAAAAGTAGTAAGAAACATCTATATCTACAAAGTTATGGCAAAAATTAAAAGATGTAAAATATGATATCAAAAGCATAAAACATTAGGAGGGTTAGTAAAAATGTAAGGTGTTCAAACTTAAGAAATCAACTTAAAATAGACACATATTTGTTGTTATATATGAACTTCCTGGTAACCACAAACCAAAAACATATAACAGATAAACACAAAAAGAGAGAATCATTGGGTCACTGAAAAACTCAAGTAGAAAATTTAAAAATACCTTGAGACAAATGAAAACATAACATTCCAAAATCTATGGGACACAGTAAAAGCAGTTCTAAGAGGAAAGGTTATAGCAAACAAGCCCACCTCAGGAAACAAGAAAATTCTCAAACAATCTAACCTTACCCTGAAGGAACTAGGAGAAGAAAAACAAACAAAACCCAAAGCTAGATCAATTACAGGAAAAGACCTGTAAAAAATACAAACACATGGAGGCTAAACAATACACTACTTAATAATGAAGTGATCACTGAAGAAATCAAAGAGAAATCAAAAAATAGCTAGAGACAAATGACAACGAGAACATGACGATACCTATGGGATGCAGCAAGAGCAGTTCTAAGAGGGAAGTTTATAGCAATAAAATCCTACCTCAAGAAACAAGAAAAATCTCAAATTAAACAATCTAAACTTACACCTAAAGGAACTAGAGAAAGAAGAACAAACCAACCCAAAGTAAGGTGAATGAAAGAAATCATAAAGAGAAGAAATAAATGAAATAGAAACAAAGAAAACAATAGCAAAGATCAATAAAACTAAAAGCTGGGTATTAGAGAAGATAAACAAAACTGATAAACCTTTAGCCAGACTCATCAAGAAAAAGAGGGAGAGGACTCAAATCAATAAAATTAGAAATGAAAAAGGAGAAGTTACAACAGACACTGCAGAAATACAAAGCATCCTAAGAGACTACTAAAAGCAACTCTATGCCAATAAAATGGACAACCTGGAAGAAATGGACAAATTCTTAGAAAGGTATAACCCTCCAAGACTGAAGCAGGAATAAATAGAAAATATGAACAGACCAATCACAAGTAATGAAATTGCAACTGTGATTAAAAATCTTCCAACAAACAGAAGTCCAGGGCTAGATGGCTTCACAGGTGAATTCTATCAAACATTTAGAGAAGAGCTAACACCCATCCTTTTCAAACTCTTCCAAAAAATTGCAAAGGAAGGAACACTCCCAAACTCATTCTAAGAGGCCACCATCATCCTGATATGAAAACCAGACAAAAACACTACAAAAAAAGAAAATTACAGACCAATATCACTGATGAATATAGATGCAAAAATCCTGACCAAAATACTAGCAAACAGAATCCAGCAATGCATTAAAAGGATCATACACCATGATCAAGTGGGGTTTATCCCAGGGATGCAAGGATTCTTCAATATATGCAAGTCAATCAATGTGATAAACCATCTTAACAAATCTAAGGAGAAAAACAATGTGATCATCTCAATAGATGCAGAAAAAGCTTTTGACAAAATTCAACACCCATTTATGATAAAACCCCCCAGAAAATAGGCATAGAGGGAACTTACCCCAACATAATAAAGGCCATATATGACAAACCCATAGCCAACATCGTTCTCAATGGTGAAAAACTGAAGAAATCATTTCCTCTAAGATCAGGAACAAGAAAAGGATGTCCACTCTCACCAGTATCCTTCAACATAGTTTTGGAAGTTTTAGCCACAGCAATCAGAGTACAAAAAGAAATAAAAGGAATCCAAATCAGAAAAGACAAAGTAAATCTGTCACTGTTTGCAGATGACATGATACTATACATAGAGAATCCTAAAGATGCTACCAGAAAACTACTAGAGCTAATCAATGTATTTGGTAAAGTAGCAGGATACAAAATTAATGCACAGAAACCTCTTGCATTCCTATACACTAATGATGAAAAATCTAAAAGAGAAGTTCAGAAAACACTCCCATTTACCATTACAAGAAAAAGAATAAAATATCTAGGAATAAACCTACCTAAGGAGACAAAAGACCTGTATGCAGAAAACTATGACACTGATGAAAGAAATTAAAGATGCTACAAACAGTTGGAGAGATATACCATGTTCTTGGACTGGAAAAATCAACATTGTGAAAATGACTATACTACCCAAAGCAATCTTCAGATTCAATGCAATCCCTATCAAACTACCAATGGCATTTCTCACAGAAGTAGAACAAAAAACTTCACAATTTGTATGGAAACACAGAAGATCTCAAATAGCCAAAGCAATCTTGAGATGGAAAAATGGAGCTGGAAGAATCAGGCTCTCTGACTTCAGATTATACTACAAAGCTACAGTAATCAAGACAGTATTGTACTGGCACAAAAACGGAAATATAGATCAATGGAACAGGATATAAAGCCCAGAGATAAACCCACACACATAAGGTCACCTTATCTTTGATAAAGGAGGCAAGAGTATACAGTGGAGGAAAGACAGTCTCTTCAATAAGTGGTGCTGGGAAAACTGGACAGCTACATGGAAAAGAATGAAATTAGAAAACTCTCTAACACCATACACAAAAATAAACTCAAAATGGATTAAAGACCTAAATGTAAGGCCAGACACTATCAAACTCTTAGAGGAAAACATAGGCAGAGCACTCTATGACATAAATCATAGCAAGATCCTTTTTGATCACCTCCTAGAAAAATGGAAATAAAAACAAAAATAAACAAATGAGACCTAATGAAACTTAAAAGCTTTTGCACAGCAAAGGAAACCATAAACAAGATGAAAATACAACCCTCAGAATGGGAGAAAATATTTGCAAATGAAGCAACTGGCAAAGGATTAATCTCCAAAATTTACAAGCAGCTCATGCAGCTCAGTATGAAAAAAAACAAACAACCCAATCCAAAAATGGGCAGAAGACCTAAATAGACATTTCTCCCAAGAAGATATACAGATTGCCAACAAACACATGAAAGGATGCTCAACATCACTAATCATTAGAGAAATGCAAATCAAAACTACAATGAGGTATCACCTCATATCAGTCAGAATGGCCATCATCAAAAATTCGACAAACAATAAATGCTGAAGAGGGTGTGGAGAAAAAGGAACCCTCTTGCACTGTTGGTGGGAATGTAAATTGATACAGCCACTATGGAGAACAGTATGGAGGTTCCTTAAAAAACTCAAAATAGAACTACCATACAACGCAGTAATCCCACTACTGGGCATATACCCCGAGAAAACCATAATTCAAAAAGAGTCATGTACCACAATATTCATTGCAGCTCTATTTACAATAGCCATAGACATAGAAGCAACCTAAGTGTCCATGGACAGATGAATGGGTAAAGAAGATGTGGCACATATATACAATGGAATATTACTCAGCCATAAAAAGAAATGAAACTGAGTTATTTGTAGTGAGGTGGATGGACCTAGAGTCTGTCATACAGAGTGAAGTAAGTCAGAAAGAGAAAAACAAATACTATATGCTAAAACTTATATATGGAATCTAGCAAAAATTTAAAAAGGTTCTGAAGAACCTAGGGGCAGGACAGGAATAAAGATGCAGACGTAGAGAATGGACTTGAGGACGTGGGGAGGGGGAAGGGTAAGCTGGGACGAAGTGAGAGAGTGGCATGGACTTATAGACACTACCAAATGTAAAACAGCTAGTGGGAAGCAGCCACATAGCACAGGGAGATCAGCTCCATACTTTGTTACCACCTAGAGGGTGGGATACGGAGGGTGGGAGGGAGACACAAGAGGGAAGAGATATGGGGATATATGCATATGTATAGCTGATTCACTTAGTTATAAAGCAGAAACTAACACACCACTGTAAAGCAATTATACTCCAATAAAGATGTTTAAAAAAAAGGGTCATACATCATGATCAAGTGGGATTTATCCCAGGGATGCAAGGATACTTCAATATACACAAATCAATCAATGTGATACACCATATTAACAAATTGAAGAATAAAAACCGTATGATCATCTCAACAGAGGCAGGAAAAGGTTTTGACAAAACTCAACACCCATTTATGATAAAAACTCTCCAGCAAGTGGGCATAGAGGGAACCTTCCTCAACATAATAAAGGGCATATATGACAAACCCACAGCAAACATTATTCTCAATGGTGAAAAACTGAAAGCATTTCCTCTACAATGAGGGACAAGACAAGGATGTCCACTCTCGCCACTATTATTCAACATGGATTTGGAAATCCTAGCCACGACAATCAGAGAAGAAAAGAAATAAAAGGAACACGAATTGGGAATGAAGAAGTAAAACTGGATCACTGTTAGCCAATGATATGATACTATACATAGATAACCCTAAAGATGCCACCAGAAAACTACCAGAGCTAATCAATGAATCTGATAAAGTTGCAGGATACAAAATTAATGCAGAGAAATCTCTTGCATTCCTCTACATTAACAACAAAAGATCAGAAAGAGAAATTAAGGAAACAATCCCATTCACCTTTGTGACAAAAAGAATAAAATACCTAGGAATAAACCTACCTAAGGAGGTAAAAGACCTGTACTCAGAAAACCATAAGACTCTGATGAAAGAAATCTAAGATGACACAAACAGATGGAGAGACATACCATGTTCTTGGATTGGAAGAATCAATATTGTGAAACTGACTATACTACCCAAAGCAATCTACAGATTCAATGCAACCCCTATCAAATTATCAATGGCATTTTTTACACAACTAGAACAAAAAATCTTCTAATTTCTATGGAGACACAAAAGACCCCAAATAGCCAAAGCAATATTGAGGGGAAAAAAAGGGAGCTGGAGGAATCAGACTCCCTGACTTCCGACTGTACTACAAATCTACAGTAATGAAGACAGTATGGTACTGGCACAAAAAGAGAAATATAGATCAATGGAACAGGATAGAAAGCCCAAAGATAACCCACACACTTATGGTCAACTAATTTATGACAAAGGAGGCAAGGATATACAATGGAGAAAAGACAGTCTCTTCAATAACTTGTGCTGGGAAAACTGGACAGCTACATGTAAAAGCATGAAATTAGAACACTCCCTAACACCATATCCAAAAAGAAACTCAAAATGGATTAAAGACCTAAATGTAAGACTGGACACTATAAAACTCTTAGAGGAAAACACAGGAAGAACACTCTTTGACATAAATCACAGCAAGATCTTTTTTGATCCACCTCCTAGAGTAATGGAAATAAAAACAAAAATAAACAAATGGGACCTAATGAAACTTAAAAGCGTTTGCACAGCAAAGGAAACTATAAACAAGATGAAAAAGCAACCCTCAGAATGGGAGAAAATATTTGCAAACAAATCAACGGACAAAGGATTAATTTCCAAAATATATAAACAGCTCATGCAGCTCAATATTTAAAAAACAAACAACCCAATCAAAAAATGGGTAGAAGGCCTAAATAGACTTTTCTCCAAAGAAAACATACAGATGGCCAAGAGGCATATGAAAAGCTGCTCAACATCACTAATTATTAGAGCAAGACAAATCAAAACTACAATGAGGTATCACCTCACACCAGTCAGAATGGCCATCAGCAGAAAATCTACAAACGATAAATGCCACAGAGGGTGTGGAGAAAAGAGAACCCTCTTGCGTTGTTGGTGGGAATATAAATTGATACAGCCACTATGGAGAACAGTGTTGAAGTTCCTTAAAAACCTAAAAATAGAATTACCATATGACCCAGCAATCCCACTACTGGGCATATACCCTGAGAAAACCATAATTCAAAAAGACACATGCAACCCAATGCTCATTGCAGCACTATTTACAATAGCCAGGACACGGAAGCAACCTAAATGCCCATCGACAGACAAATGGATAAAGAAGATGTGGTACATATATACAATGGAATATTACTCAGCCATAAAAAGGAACAAAATTGGGTTATTTGTAGAGACGTGGATGGACCTAGAGACTATCATACAGAGTGAAGTAAGTCAGAAAGCAAAAAACAAATATTGTGTATTAACACATATATGTGGATTCTAGAAAAATGGTACAAATGAACTGGTTTGCAAGGCAGAATCTAGAGACAGAGATGTAGAGAACAAACGTATGGACACCAAGGGGAGGAAGGGGGAGTGGTGGGATGAACTGGGAGATTGGGATTGACATATATACACTGATATGTATAAAATAGATAAGTAATAAGAAACTGCCATATAAAAAAATAAAATAAAATAAAATAATTTTTAAAAAGAAAGCAAACAACCAACATTACCCAGCAATGACTTTGTTTCCAGTACCATATTATAGAGCACTGTTTCCCCAAATTTTGGGTTTTACAGCAGATGTTAATAAAAATTATTTTAAAACTTGGGGAAAAAGAGGGAGGTGGTATGTCCTTTCAATGCCATATGGGGTATAGGGCCACCTAAGGAAAATTTAACTGTTTAAAGAGTGTATTTTGTTCAACTCACTGTTTACTACTTAAAGTCCCAGACTGAGAAGTTACATGTTAACTTGTAGATTTGACCAGTAGAAATGCAAGTAATTTCTGTATAATAAGAAGGATAATTCCAAACATTACAGCTTATTGTCCTGTGTGACATTAACCAGCCTTATATCAATACTAGCAATCTTTTGCTAGTATTCCTTTACTAAATTGTGTATAAATACTCAGCCCCTCAAATGCTCTTTGAACCAGGCTTACCACCTCAATGGTTCTCCCATTAATTAATAAATAGAATAAAATATTTGACACATGTTCATTTTTATTTTTGTATGACAGTCACGTTTTCATTTTTTTGTAAATAATAATTAATAAGGTAAATTTTTTAAAATTGGAGAACCATAGACTTAAGTTTACTCTAGTTGCTATATATATATATATATATAAAATTTAAATTTTTATTTACTTATTTATTTATTTTTGGCTGTGTTGGGTCTTTGCTGCTGCAGTGGTACACGGGCCCCTCACTGCAGTGGCTTCTTTTGTTGTGGAGCACGGGCTCTAGGCAGCAGGCTCAGTAGTTGTGGTGCACGGGCCCAGCTGCTCCGCAGCATGTGGGATCCTTCCGGACCAGGGCTCGAACCCACGTCTTCCGCAGTGGCAGGCAGACTCCCAACCACTGCGCCACCAGGGAAGTCCCTAGTCACTATATTTTAAATAGATAATGGGGTAGGGATTGGGGCAAAGGTAGAAGCAGGGAGTCCCAACAGGACCTTTTTGTAGAAATCCATTTAAAAGAAGATGTAAGTTGGACCAGATTGGTGTCACTGGGAAAAATGAATTTTGCGTTTGCCATGTGTATTGGACATCCAAGGGAAGATTACAAGTAGGAAGTTATAGATATGAATCTTGGGTTTGGAAGAAAGGTCTGGACTGGAGTTAAACATTTGGGAGTTGCTAGCATATAGATGGTATTTAAAGTCACCTATATTTTTGATGAGATTGATTGATAAGATTGATGAAATCATCAAGACAGTGAGGGTAGAGAAAGAAAAGGACCAATGACTTAGCCCTAAGACTTTCCAACATTAAGAGGCTAAAAAGAATAAGAAGAGAAGAGCAAGGATGGGAATACCCTGTCAGTCAGTGGTTAGGACTCTGTGTTTCCACTGCAGAGGGCATGGGTTCTATCCCTGGTTAGGGAACTAAGATTCCACATGTTGTGGCCAAAAAAAGGAAAGAAAAGAAAAGAAAATAGCAAGGAAAAAATTTAGTGATACTAGTAGTGGCATGGGACACTTTGTTTATCTTTCATCTCAAGATGACTTTCAGAGTACATGATGATGCACTGCTATGAAGATAGGAATAATGGATGGTGCTGATAAGAAAGGAAAGGAGGAATATCATTTAGATAAATTAAAAAATGACCAAAGGCTTAAATGTTAACAATAAACTATAACTAAATCCCTAACTAGGCTGATTAAGAAAAAAGAGAGAAAATTAAAATTATTAATATTTGGAATGAAAATGGAGTTATCCCTACAGATTCCACCAACATTAAAAGATAACAAATAAATATTATGAGCAACTTTATGGCAATAAATTTAACAACTTCAGAAAATGGAAAAATTCCTTGAAAAATTCAATTACCAAAATTGACACAAAATTAACACAAATCTGAATATTCCTATATCTATTTTAAAAATTAAAACTGTTTTCAAAATCCTTCCCATGAAGCTGCAGGTCAATGGTTTCACTAGCAAACGTTTCTCTAAAATATTTAAGAAAGAGATAATAACAATTTTATACAAAACTCTTTTGGAAAATAGAGATAAAACTTCCCATTTGTTTCATAAGGCCAACAAAATCCTGATAGCAAAACCTGACAAAGATATTACAAGAAAAGAAAATGAAGACCAACATTGCTTCTGAACACAATCTCAAAAATCTTCTATAAAATATTAACATACTATTGATATTAACATACAAAGCCTAACCTCCCTAGTCCTGTTTCTAGGACTAGAAATCAGTAAGAAAAAGAACATCAATTCAATTTAAAAATAGACAAGAAGACCAAATAGTTCACAGGCAAAGAAATACAAAATATTCTTAAATATATTAATTTAGGCTTAACATTTTATGTAATAAGAAAAATGAAATTCTTCTATCAGATTAACAAACACCCAAGTTTGATGATATTCTGTTGTCAAGGTTGGTGAGAGTACATACTGGTAAAACCCATACAGAAGGTAATTCAACTGTAGGTTTTAACCTGGAATTTACTCTTTGGCAATTTACTTTACAGTCACACACAGAAATTTTACACCAATATATAATATTTATAGGCGTAAAAAAGAATGAAAAAACTCTATATACAATAAGAAAAGGTCTCCAAGATAAATTAAAACAAAAGAGGGAAATAATATAAATATTAAAAATATATAAAATTTTTTTCAGTATGCTATTTTTATGTGAAAAGATGGAAGGATTAGAATATATATTCACATTGTTATACATGTAAAAAAACTCTGAAGTATACAACAGAAAGTAGTAACATTGATAACCTAATAACAGGTGAGAAACACAGCAAGGAGACCGTTCAGGTATATCTTTTCATATTTTTAAACCATGCAAATTTATTAAAGATTGAAAAAAATTTTAAGTAGTTACTTAAAAAATTTTTTCAGGCAGCTTATAGAATATCTGAGAGTGCTAGACACAGACAGGAACAATGTTGAAAAACAGTTTGCACTCTGAGCATGCCGACAGTGGACACTTGGCACTACCACTAGACCCACTGCCAGTACTGCCTTGGGAACTTAGATGTATTATTTACTGTCACAAAAACTGTTATTATCCTCTATTTATAAGTGAGGTGACTGAGGCATGAGAAGTTAAATATCTTACACAAGTGGCATATTGCCATTACCAAGCACAGAATTGTGATATAAACCTAGGTAGTGTAACTCCAAACCTTTCTCAGCTAATTGGTACCCTGGGTTGCTGCCCATAGTATAGGCTAACTTGTTCATTCTAGTAATTTTTTACCCTCTTCAAATAATTGTAACTGGTCATTATAGTCTTTTCTATTTGTTAAGGATTGTTCTATGAAGGGAGTGATTTCGATGACATCATCAGGAAAGAATGAAGCATGTATTGAGAAATAGATCAAGTTTTCTGGATTCAGCTTTGGTTTTTCTTTCCAGTTTTTCCATTTCTCTTCACTAGCACTTGATGCAAACAACTCTACCAGGGCTTCTAAAAATATCATTAAATGTGTTTATACCTTAATAACTTTTATCTGCTCCATTACTGCAGTGCACATAGTAATAGTAGGATTCTCTTTCGGTTCTTCTTCAAGTTTCTCTTCTCCCAGAGATCGTCTTTTTGCTGTCTTTCTTTTTTCTTGTAATTCCTTCTTATGCTTTGTTTGGAAAAATTTCAGAGTCTTAAAAATTTCTCTGGAAAATTCATCTACATCAGCTTCCATGCTTTCCCCATTAAGGTCCAAAAACCCTCCATCCATCCACCTGAATTGAAAGAAAAAGTAATATTAAACTCAGTGGGGCTTCCCTCGTGGCGCAGTGGTTAGGAATCTGCCTGCCAATGCAGGGGACACAGGTTTGACCCCTGGTCCAGGAAGATCCCACATGCCGTGGAGCAATTAAGCCTGTGCGCCACAACTACTGAATCTGTGCTCTAGAGCCCACGAGCCACAACTACTGAAGCCCGCGCGCCTAGAGCCCGTGCTCCACAAGAGAAGCCGCTGCAGTGAGAAGCCCGCGCATCACAACGGAGAGTAGCCCCCGCTCGCCGCAACTAGAAAAAGCCCGCGTGCAGTAACAAAGACCCAACGCAGCCAAAAATAAACAAATAGGGCTTCCCTGGTGGCGCAGTGGTTGAGAGTCCGCCTGCCTATGCAGGGGACACGGGTTCGTGCCTTGGTCTGGGAAGATCCCACATGCCGCAGAGCGGCTGGGCCCGTGAGCCATGGCCGCTGAGCCTGCGCGTCCGGAGCCTGTGCTCCGCAATGGGAGAGGCCACAACAGTGAGAGGCCCGCGTACCGCAAAAAAACCAAATAAATATATTTATTTTAAAAAAAGACTAAGGAAGAATTATTAAAAACAGAATTAATATTAAGTGAAAAAAATAGAATATTTTAATTTAAAAAATATTAAAGTCAGAGACTTCTGGTGTGAGAAAAGTCCTTAGAGATTCTTTAGGCTAGGCCCTTCATTTTATAATAGAAACAACTGAGAACAAGAGCAATTAACAGTTTTTCTCAGTCACACAGATAGAATGATGACAGACAATACTAAAACCACAATTTCAGCTATGCTGCATGTACAAAAATATGAATCAGACTGTAAACGGACAACTAACAGTATCCAAATAAAATGATGATTTGACTCCAAACTTCTAATTCTTAGCGTCAAATGAATGAGTCAAATGAATTAATTGAATTAAAAATTGAATCACCTCTGGAAAACCCAGTGAGACTTTAGATATTATATTAGTAAGGCTAGGTGGCGCCTTAGCAACATTTGATGCTTCTCCTATATAATATTTAGTTTTTCTTTCAAATGGACAGATAAATCCTACTTTTTAAACACCTAGCCAACAACAACAACAAAAATGAATGTACATTTTTTTTTTTGTCGTACGCGGGCCTCTCACTGTTGTGGCCTCTCCCGTTGCGGAGCACAGGCTCCGGACACGCAGGCTCAGCAGCCATGGCTCATGGGCCCAGCTGCTCCGCGGCATGTGGGATTTTCCCAGACCGAGGCATGAACCCGTGTCCCCTGCATCGGCAGGCGGATTCTCAACCACTGCGCCACCAGGGAAGCCCATGAATGTACATTTTATAAATCTTTTTTTATCTTTGCTTAATTTTTTTTACATTACCAGAAATTACCGTTTTTCTGTTCGTTGCCACTTCAAAACTAGATTAAAAAACTTCTGATAAGGCTCAATGTCAACTTTTAATTTATCCAGTTCAGGATATTTTGTCAGCTCCCATCTGAAAAGTTCCTCTTCTTTATTAATAAATTGAACTTCTTCTTCAGATTCCTGAATACGTTTTTGTAGTTGTCTTACATCTGTCACATACTGAAAGCAAATAATTTTTTATTTCAAGAAATACCCAAGAAATGTTATAAAAATAAAATTCTATAATACTGCATAGGCTATGTCCTTGCATTTATATAGCAACTTTAAACATCAACTTCACAACATTACCATGACACAAAGCAAAAGGTATGGTTATGTCTACCTTACAAATAGAAAACTAAATCACAAAAAAGATTACATAATTAGCAGCAGTCCCAGGCCTAAGAGTCAGGCCTCTGTTTGCCTTAGTAAGCACAGGTTTTTCTATATTATAGAAACATGTCCTGTATTAATCTACCAGCCTGCCATAACTACTGTCTATATTTACCAGACCTGCTGCATGAGGTCCAGTTCTGCAAATTCTGCAAACTCTTCCATGCGGCGTGATTCCTTTTCTATTTCCAAAATCAGTTTCTCTCTCTTTGCTATTAGCTCATTTTCTTTTTTATGTTTAACATTCTCAAGGAGCTTTAAAAAAAATTAATCATGTTAACTATTTTGTTACAAAGCGAAGAATTATCAAATCAGAAATCCGAATGCTTTATACAGTAACAAAAAACATCAGCGAAGTAAAAATAAAACATTGTACAAAAATAAAACATTGACTGATATAAAAATGAAAAGAATAATAAACCACAAAACCGCACAGAAAAACTTTCCTATATCTCCGAAGTGACTGTAACAATTCTTATGTATTAAATAGATACTTTAACTATTTAACAGATTCTGGGAAAATAATAAAAGCTACCATATATTGAGCACTTGTTATGTCAAGATTTATTAAACACTCTACCTACAAGTATTAGTATCCTCATTTCAGAAGAAATTTAAGCATATAGAGGTTAAGAGGCATGTCCAATGTCAGAACTCTGGCTTATCTAACTGAAGTCCATGCTTTTCATTACCACTATACCATCTCACTTCCCAATTTAGGAGAAACTAGTTTACATTAGGACTTTTTCAAAATCTGAACTACATTCAGTCTTATATAAAATCCTGAATCTGCTACTGCTTCCTGGGAAAGTTACTTAACTTCTCTGAAACTCATTTTTCTCATCTATGAAATGGGGAAAATTGGAGCACCTGGGATTTTTGTGAGTATTAAATGATTTAATAGCACAGAGCTTACAATTATTATTATTAATTTGTAAATAGTTCTGACTTTTTTAATGTCAGTCCCATTTTTTACAACCTTGTGGGTTAAGCCTAAGCCTGCAGGGCCATAAATGTTGCTAACCCCCCAAAATCATACTGACACATGAAGATACTTTTTAAAGGTAGATGGCAAGTATGTATGAAAATTAAATGAACATTGTGCTTAAAATATCATAATACAAAAATACATATTGAAAAATATATTCACCTCATCATTTTCATCAAAGATGGGATTAATTTTCCAAGGCCACATAAGGACAGCTGAATTTAAAGCTAAGTCTTCTGGAGGAAATAGAAATACATCTAAAAAGTAACTCATCCGGCGTTTGGATTCCTACAGAAAAAACTCCAGATATATTAAACCATATAGAAAATCTAAAGCATTATGAAAAAGAGAAGCAATAACAATTTTTAATACTCTTTCAAATTTCAATCTGACTCAGATTATTAACTGATATTTCATATTACCTAAACCACATGGGTATTTCAATAACTGTAGGGTTATTTATTTGGCTTCATACCACACAATTGCAGATTTTTATACCAGAAATAAAGCTTTTAAAAAGTTTTCACTTGCAGTTGACTTAACAGAAAGGTACTCTTGAGTCTCCATGTAGATGACTGAAAATGATGATCAAATATGCAGCTTTTGTTCTGCAACCCTTTAAACATTTTCTTTTAAAAGATTTTACATTTTTTATTCGTATGTATTTAATTTTTGAATCTTTGTTGACAAAGATTTTAGCATCTTTTATTTTGTTTTGCATCTTCAGTGGCAGTTCCACTTTTTTTGCCTACCATTAGCATATAGCAATTGTCTAGAAAGAGTTTAGGGGTGAATGGCAAAGACAAAACAAAAACCTTTAAAACCAATAGATTTACTTTAATAGAGAAGTTGTATATCTTTACCCTCTATAGCTTACATATTTGCTGTATATGTATAAAATATATAATATGCAGAATGCATCATATATGTATTATGTTGCATGTAGAAATTAACCTAATAAAACCTGATTCATGTAATCAATTATATTAATAGATTAAAGGAGAAAAAGCATAAGATCACCCCAATAGATGCAAAAAAAAAAAGATAAAATTCAATATGCATTCACAGTAATGTTTTTCACTTAATTTTTATTGGAGTATAGTTGATTTATAAAATTTTGTTAGTTTCTGCTGTACAGCAAAGTGAATCAGTTATACATATATATATATATATATCCACTCTTGTTTAGATCCCATTCCCATATAGGTCATTGCAGAGTATTGAGTAGAGTTCCCTGTGCTATACAGTAGGTTCTTATTAGTTATCTATTTTATATATAGTAGTGTGCATATGTCAATCCCAATCTCCCAATGTATCCTCCCCACCCTCCCATAGAAGAGAATTTACTAATCTGATAAGGGAACCTATAAAAAAAAACCTATAGCAAATTTCATACTTAATAGTGAAATCTTGAAGACTTTCCCTTTGAGATTGGGATCAAGATGACTTCTATTCAACATTGTACTAAAGATCCTAACCAGTCCATTGTAGCAAAGAAAATAAAGTTTTGGAAATATGTAATGTTTGATAAGGACAAAACCAAAACTGTCATTAACTACTAGTTATAAAATAGTATATGTAGACATTCCAAAAGAATCTTCGGATAAACTGTTAAAATTTAAAAGAGAAAAAAAACCATATAGGGCTTCCCTGGTGGCGCAATGTTTGAGAGTCCGCCTGCCGATGCAGGGGACGTGGGTTCGTGCCCCAGTACGGGAGGATCCCACATGCCGCGGAGCAGCTGGGCCCGTGAGCCATGGCCGCTGAGCCTGCGCTCCACAACGAGAGAGGCCACAGCAGTGAGAGGCCCACGACCGCAAAAAAAAAAAAAAAAAAAATATATATATATATATATATATATTTTAAAGTTAAGATATTTAAATAAAACTTTTTCATTAAGAAAAAATTTAGTGTAGCTATTACTTTGCATATAAAAATAAATTTTACATTATATTATAGTCAAAGTATAAAATAAATATCCATAAGTTCATATAAATAAATGATTGAATAAATTAATAAGCAGGGGAGAAGAAACAAGTCTCCTATGCAGAATAATTCCAAATAAATAATGTAGCTACTCTACTCCAAAGGAGGAAAGCACAACTCCCCAGTTCTTAAGTGTGGATGCATACAGTGACTTCCTTCCAAAGAAGACAGTATGGAAAGGGGGAGAAAAGAGTGGAGAGACATGATAAACACTACTTCTGCCTGGTGATCAAGCTCAACATCAAATGCCATGTTGATAATATGTATCCTTGAGATGATGTGATGAAAATGGCACTTTTCCCTTGTGATTCTCCTCCAAAAAACCGACTACCCCATTCTAATCATGAGAAAAATATCAGACAAATTCCTACTTCTCAAAACCATCAAGAACATCAAAAGCAAGGAAAAATCTAAGAAACTCTCAGAGCCAAGAGAAGCCTAAGGAGACATGACAACTAGATATAATGTGGTATCTCAGATGAGTTCCTGAGATAGAAAAAGGGCTTTCAGTAAAAACTAAGGAAATCTGAATAAACTATGGACTTTAGTTAATAATATATCAATATTGTTTTATTAATTATAACAAATGTACCATATTAGTGTAAGATGTTAATAATGAGAAAACTGAGTGTGTGAGGATGTATGTGTAATATGGGAGTTCTCTGTACTATCTACTAGGTTTTTTTGTAAACCTAAAACTATTTTTTAAGTCTATTAATATGTTAATTGTATTTTTGTATTCAAATAACTAAGATAAGATGAAAAATTTAAGATATAATTTAATATAACATTAAAAGATATCAAGTACCTGGAAATATAACTAACAAAAGATGTGCACGACCTCTACAGAGAAAATTATAAAATATTGAGATGTTAAAGAAGAGGTAAATGAATAAAAGATATATCATGAACTGGAAGACTCCACAGTGTATGTACTGATTCTCTCCATCTATTTAATGCATTTCTAATCAAAATTCCAACAGATTTTTGCGGAATGTGAAAAACTGGTTCTAAAATTTATATTGGAAAGATGCTAATTCTCTACATTTATTATCAATTGTATGCAATCTCAATGAAAATCCCAAAATGTTATTTTATGGGCTGTGATCATCTAATTCTAAAATTTATACGAAAATACTAATAGCCAAGAACAAACAAGAAACTTGATGAAGAATAGAGTGGGAGGACATGCTCTACCGGGTATCAAGAATTATTATTGCTATTACAATTAAGCTGTTGTAATTAAGTCAGTGTGGTATTGATACAAGAATAGACAAAAGGCCAATAAAACAGAAGAATGTCTTAAAACAGATCTGCACATATAGGGACACTTGATATATAATAGAGGTGGCACTGCAGAGCAGTGGGGAAAGTATAGTCTCTTCAATAAATATGTAACTGCTCATGCATATGAAAAAGTAATTAAATAGGACCTCACATCATTCACAGAAATAAAATTCAGGAAGACTGAAAATCTAAACCTGAAAGGCAAAACTAAACAGCTTCCAGAAAAGGACACAAGAAAAAAATCTTGATGAAAGGATTTAAGAAAGGATTTCTTAAACAAGACATAGAAAGCACTAGCTGAAAAAAAAAAAAAAATTGCTCCATTTGACTACATTAAAATTAAGAACTTCCATTCATCAAAACACCACTAAAAACTGAAATAAATTACAGAGTGAAGGAAAGGATATTTATCAATAATATATTCAAAACTACTACACTGAAATATACACTTAAAAATGGTAAAGATGGTAAACTTATGTTATGTATATCTTATCACAATTTTTTTAAAAACTACTATAAATAAATTAGAAAAGGACACACAACCCAAAAGAAAAATAGGTAAAAGACATGTACTGGAGTGAAATACTACACAGCCATAAAAAAGAATGAAATTTTCCCATTTGTAACAATATGGATGGACTTGGAGGGTATTATGCTAAGTGAAATAGAGAGAAAGAAAGCCAGATGGAGAAAGAAAAATACTGAATGATATCACTTATATGTGGAATCTAAAAACTACAACTAGTGAATATAACAAAAAAAGGAACAGATTCACAGATTTAGAGAACAAACCAGTGGTTACCAGTGGGGAGGGGGGAGAGGGAGAGGCATTATAGGGGTATGGGATTAAGAGGTACAAACTATTATGCATAAAATAAGCCACAAGGATATATTGTATAACACAGGAAATAGAGCCAATATTTTATAACTATAAATGGAACATAACCTTTAAAAATTGCACATCACTATATTGTACACCTGTAACTTATATAATATTGTACATCAACTATACTCCAATTTTAAATATAAATAAATAGATAAATAAAAATTTTAAAATAAAATTTTCTTTTAATCTTTTAAAAAAACAAATACTAGTATTTCACAAAAGAGGAGCTCCAAATGGTCAATAAGCATATGAAAAATGTCCAGTTCATTTGTTTTCAGGAAAATGCAAATTAAAAATACAGTAACCTCCACCCAACAGACTGGCAAAATTTTAAATATCTCACAATAGCAGGTATGGATAAGGATATAAAACAACAGGACTCTTAAACACTGCTGATAGGAGTATAAAATTGGAACTACTTTAGAAAAGAGTTTTGCCTTAGCTAGTAAAGGTGAAAATAAGTATAACTTATAACACCTGGAAGAAATGCATGAATATACGCACCAGCGTACACATACAGAAATGTTCCCAGAAGCATTGCTTTTAGTAGCAAAAGTAGAAACAACCCAACTATCCAGAACAGTAAAATTTAAATAATAAATTATTCTATGGTTATATAATATGAATATCAGACATCAATGAAAATAAATGAAAGTTAAGGAACAATGACATTACTAACATAATGTTGACAAGACACAAAAGAATAGAAATAGTATGATTCTATTTAAAGATCAAAATGAAACAAAAATTAGCTATATTGATTAGGAATGCATATTTAGATGGTAAAACTACAAAGAAGAGCAGGAAATAACTACTATAAAAGTCAGGATAGTGTTCACATCCAGAAAAAGACAGGAGATTGTAATGGGCTTCTAGGGTGTTGACTAGGTTCTATTTCTTTCCCTGGATGATAATTACTGGATGTTTACTTTATAGCATTTTAAATTGTAAATTTATGTTTTATGCAATTTTTCGTGTGTTTTACTTTTTTTTTTTTCCCCTTTAGGCCGTGCCGTGTGGCATGTGACATCTTAGTTTCCCTGACCTGGGATCAAACCCATGCCCCCTGTGGTGAAAGTGCCGGCGTCTTAACCACTGGATCGCCAGGGAAGTCCCTACATTTCACATTTTTAAACAAAAATTAGAGTACAATATAGGTGAATAGGTATATAACCTTGTGGTGGGGAGAGTATAAGCACATGTACTACTAAATGTAGAAACTATAAAAAAAATATTTTTTTAAACCTTTGTTAAGGATGCACACATGGTGGAACTAAAGAAAAATAAAAAAGATTACTGTAGAAACCAAGTCGACACCTCTAGGACGTAAAGGAAGGGAAGTAGTTATGGTCAGATAGTCATACACAGAGTGTTTCTAGGGTGCTGGCAATATCCTATTTCTTGACCTTGTTGGTGGCAACATAAGTGTTCACTTTATAACTTTGTTTAACTATATGTTTTATACACTTCCAATATGTTTACCATATTTCACAATGAAAAAAATATTTTAAAATATGTAAATTTAAAAATTCTTACCTTGATCCGTGAAACCAACTCATGAATTCTTACAGTCCGGGCTTTTTCTACATAAGATATGAGCTCCATCATCTCTTCTGTTGTCTCAGGGACTTTTAATGCATGCTCTTTAATTGCTTCAAATTCACTGCAAATACTGACATAATACTCTGCTTTATTACACTTAGAGTAATTAATGCTATATCACACTAAATAAATTTTATTATGATTACTATAAAATAGGAGCTGTGATCCTAAAAAAATTGGTTAATTCACTAAGATATCTTAAAATATTTAAGCATAACTTATCTGACATAACTCAGGATACATCATATATCTATAAAATCTATAAAATTAAGGTAACATTTTCTGTGTGACATAGAGCATGCTTTGGATCAAGCAGTCCTACGTCTAAATCCTGCCTCAGCTGCTACTAGCTTTGAGAACTTATGTAAATCTCATAGGTTTAGCTTCCATATTTGTAAAATGAAGTTATTAACATTCATCTTGCAGGACTGTTGTAATACAATAATGAATAATGAATGTAAAAGAGCTTAGCACATAGTACACTCTCAATTACTGGTAACTATAACTATTATTTTTAGTATAATCATCAGCTTAATTATTATTATTATTAGTGTCCCTTGTGAAATGTGGTAAGTAAAAAGATCAAACCTCTCTATACATTTAAAAATCTATGATTCTTTCAGAATATATATGTATGTAAGTATGAACCTAGATACCCTATAGCCATTATTCAACTAAAGGTATATTTCATAGAATTTTTTTCCTTGTGCTTTGCAGTATCAGTACCGTCATGCCATTACTAGAAATATCAGAAAAAACCCTTGCAAAAACAAAGTACAAAAGAGGTAAGTGATTTTAAAAATAAATTTTAGTTCATGCAGGTATTTCATTTATATTATGTGAGTAATTATACTTATTCATTCATCTAATAAATAATCGAGTACCTATGATGTGCTAAGCAAAGTTCTAAGCACTGGAGATATAACAGCAAATAGATAAGTCCCTACCATCATAAAGCTTACATTCAAGTCGATGAGAGAGACAAGAGCACATAAATATATAACACAATGTTAGATAGTAAAAAGTGCTATGAAGAAAAAAAAAAACGCAAAGTAAAGGGATAAAGAATGATGGAGTATAGAGAAGGGGCCAGTATTTTATATAAAGTGGCCAGGAAATATCTCTCTAGAGAGGTGATATTCAAGATGAGAGAAGGAAAAAATGAGTCATTCAAATATCAGGAAAAAAACTTCCAAGGTAGAAAAAATAGCAAGGATTAAAGCCTGAGGTAGCAATAAGCTTCACATAGTTTAGGAATGGCAAGCAGGGCAGTGTGAATACAAAGCAGAGGACATAACATGAAATTGTAGAGATGAGCAGGAATCAGATAATGTAGGGCTTGACAGTTAATTCTTGATTATCAAAATTTCAGGAGGATGCATTAATGTCGATAATGCAAAAAAGACAGATGATCCTACTGTGGGTGCTTTCTTCTGACTAAAGCAGAATCTGAGTCCCTTGGGGAGTGACATTACAGCAAAAGAAAAGGAGGCCAGAATTCCTTGGCGGTCCAGTAGTTAGGACTCCGTGCTTCGACTGAGGGGGCATGGGTTTGATCCCTGGTCGGGGAACTAAGATCCCACATGCCGTATGGCATGGCCAAAAACAAACAAACAAAAAAAGAAAAGAAAAAAAAGAAAGAAAGAAAAGAAAAGAAAAGGAGGCAGACAAGATTATTGAGAGCAAGGTGGCCCAAGCAGATACTAAACCAAACTATGAAGTAAGAAAATTGTTATTTAATAATTATTAATTTATTTAATAAATTGTGCTTAACATAGTGGCACATATTTTCTCCTTTTGATGTTACCTATCTCAAGTATGGAACTTAAACCGGAAAGAATCAAAGAATGAATGAGGCAGAGGAAAATGGACTTTTCAGCTGCTCTTATGTCATGGGTTTATAATAAGACAGTTATTTTGTTGAAAGTGACAGATATTACAAAAATAAATACCAAAAAAGTCATGTCAAACATAAAAATTTTTAAAATTAACTATGGTATTGTCACTGCTCTTACTCAACGGGATTGTTAGAAATGAAGAGTCTAATACTTTAACATCTTCAATATCTTTTTGTAGTATAATTTTGTACAAAGTACAGCTGACCAATACTTAACTTTCTGAGAGTCATATATTTTTTATTCATTTAAAAATATTTATTGATGTGATAGCTCCCTTTATTGGGTGCCTATTCTATGCCAAGCATGGTGTTAGATACTTTACAAATGTTATCTGTGATCCTAACATTAGTCCTGCAAGGAAGGTATTATTTTTCATAGTTGGCACCGCAGGAAATTGAGGCTCAGGGAAATTAAGTAACTTGCCTAGAGTCATGGAACTAGTTCATGGCAGAGACAGGATTCAAATCCAGGTCTCTCTGATTCCAAGGCACATAATTCTCTTACATTGCTTCTGGGATGGCTAACATTTCTTGAGTACTATGTTCCAGGCACTGTGCTAGGTGATTTATATAAATATTAGTTTTAATCCTTATAGAAGTTGCAAACTAAAAGTCCTCTGGAGCCAGACAGGTAACAAATAAGTTAAATTATTTGGAGGATCAGTTGCTTGAGCACTGGATGAACAAACCAGAGGTCATTCCCCCTGTCAAAGAAAAAGTTTCTTCTCAACTCCATTTACCACTATAGGCCTAATGTGGCATGGTCTTCCCACTATTTCAAGAAAAGTAAGAGATCTGGAGAGAGAGAGAGAGAGAGAGAGTGTGTGTGTGTGTGTGTGTGCGCGCGTGCGTGTGCGTGTGTGTGTGCGTGTGTGTGAAAACTCCTAATTTTGAAATGTTGATAGCAAACTGAAAATTTGTTTAAACAAAATAAAAAACAATGTGAGACAAATAAAACACATTTGCATGACACATTCAGCTAGTAGGCCACTAGTTCATGAATCCAACCTATAGCCATCCTGCCAACTAGGTATTACTGTCTCCATTTTACAGATGCAAAAAATAAACTAGGTGACAAAGTAAGTAAATATCGTGGTCAGGAATGATCCCAGATCTTCCCAGTATCACTGAAAGTCTATGGTTTTTTTCATTACCATGCAACCTGTATCCAAAAGCTGGTGTATGTCAATTTCTTTTTTCAAAAAATCCTGAGTTGTCTCAAAATTAGTCTCAAACAGTATCAAACGAAAAGAAACCAAACCAACAAGACTATAAAGAAACCCTCTTAGGAGGTAGCTATGGAGAAAACTTGTAAGTACTTATATTTTATTTTATTTTATTTATTTATTTATTTTTTGTGCTACGCGGGCCTCTCACTGTTGTGGCCTCTCCCGTTGCGGAGCACAGGCTCCGGACGCACAGGCTCAGCGGCCATGGCTCACGGGCCCAGCCGCTCCGCGGCATGTGGGATCTTCCCGGACCGGGGCACGAACCCGTATCCCCTGCATCGGCAGGCGGATTCTCAACCACTGCGCCACCAGGGAAGCCCAAGTACTTATATTTTAATCTCTTATTTTTAAACAAGAATTGTTACTAGCAAACTATTTCTTTTAGCCCTATAATTCTGAGTTTGGCAACCAATTCTACTTACCTTTCATTTTCTTTCCTATGTTTTGAAGCTATGTCATTTAGTAATATGTTTGCGAAGGCTTTTGCTTTGTTTGTTAGCCCTGTCTTCAAATCTTCACAATCCAAACGGACCATAGGAAAATGAGCCCACTGAGGCAAAAGCATTATTTCTGAAGCAAGACTGAAAAATTTTCCTACAAACTTAAAAAAAAGGATTTAAAACAAAAATGCTTAGAATTTTCAAATTCAGCTGTGATTTTATAGTACAATATTATGGTGAAATTCTTAATTATATGATATAAATGTAAGTTCATTTCTTTTTGCTAAGTGACTAAAATTTTTTCCATTATTGCATGAATCTTTTTTCACCTTTCATTAAAGAATTGACAAATCTACCAGTAAATATCCAATATGATGACATTTATAGCATCAATATCTGGACATGTCACAGGTGAAATTTCCCTCAGTAACTATTAAAAATAATTATCATCAAAGCCAACTCATCTCTTGGTTTAAAAACAAATCTGTATGATGTGACAATTTGTGTAGCTGACTAATATCAATAGTTGCTTGTGCCATTACTGATGCCTCACTGAAAATTCTAATTCAATCTTCAGGAAAATAAATATAAGAAATTTTTTCGTTTGGGTCAAAATAATCCAGGAGAGAAACATTGTGCCTTCCTGCTGTTACCAACATTCCAAGATATTGAAATTTATACAAATTCCTAATACCCAGACACTGGGATAATTTTTTAAAATTGAGCAAAGTAGTATGGAATAAAACCTGGCAAGTTATGTTGTGGTAAGTTTTATGGAAAGTGAAACATATCTACCAACTTCGGGTAACTTTGACTTAATTTAACAATCCATTTTTTAAAAAATTTTTTGGTCATGTCACATGGCATGTGGGATCTTAGTTCCCTGACCAGGGATTGAACCCACATATCCTGCACTGGAAGCAGGAGTCTTAACAACTGGACCATCAGGGAAGTCCCTCACAATCTATCTTTAATGTTGCCTCTACCTTCCTCCTCACC
Organism: Kogia breviceps; assembly: GCF_026419965.1. Lineage (NCBI taxonomy): Eukaryota > Metazoa > Chordata > Mammalia > Artiodactyla > Physeteridae > Kogia > Kogia breviceps. Next base: position 32,154,223 of record NC_081319.1, on the reverse strand, counting down.
TCATCTCCACCCTCCACCAAAAGGCCTCATATTCCTTTTATTCTTCCTTAAGGAGACTTTTTCTTCATTTCCCTCTCTCTCAAGTCTACCCTATTTTTCTAGTCTCCAGTATTTAGTGGATTGGGCTTAAAATTTTCAATGTTTAAAGGAAATGAGATATTAATTAGTTAGTTTAAAGACTATACTCAGTAGTCTTGGGTTTTGGTTAAAAATATACCAAATAGAGAGTTGATAGAGCTGATGGCACTTGAGAAGGGAGAAAAGATGTTTTCTCATTCTCAAAGGCCATCATCTAGTTTTTCAGGGATGTAATTAACAGATATCGAAAATAAAATGGGTTGGATCAAAGAAAACATGGCAACGGGAAACAACACAAATGTCCATTTACAGTAGAATTGATGGCATATTCATATATTGGAGTGCTATGCTATAATAAACTAGGACTATATGCAAAATATGGATGAATTTCATACTGACGAAAGAATAAAAACACAAAAACTACTTGTAATATGATATCTTTCATATAAACTTACCATGGGCAAAACTAAACTATATTGTTTAAGGATGCATACATAGGTGGTAACTATAAAGAAAAGCAAGAAATGTCAGGATAATAGTTCCTGACATAGGGAGAAGATTATGGTTGGAAAGAGGCACAGAGGTGGCTTCTGGAATACTGAAAAATTCTAACTCTTAATCTAGGTAGTTATTAAGTTAGAATTACCTATAAATCTGTACATATATGCTTTACATGATTTTTGTATTATATTACACTTTTTAATGGAATATTTTAAACATACAAAAGTAGGTAAAATGTACCCATTTTCCAGCTTCAACCATTATGAACTCATGGCCAATCTTGTTTTCTCTATACCTCTAACCACTCCCCTTCTGTTTAATTTTTACAAAAATCCCAAGCATCATATCATTTCCTCTACATATATGTATAATTCATAACTTTTTATTTCTCCCAAATAGGCATACTATTCACAACTATAGTATGTCATAATTGACAGAAAGTCCAGGGGTAGATCACTAAACCTAAAAGTAAATTTTTATATAGTTACATAAACCATCCAGAAATTATAAAATTCTAGAAAATTTCACAGCAAAATACTAGGCCTAAGAAGAGAGTCACTGTGAAACCCAATGAAACATGCTCCCAGCCTAGAGATTTAGGGTTTCCAGATGCTAAAAGTTATGGCCAGGATCAAAAAATTTAGCTGTTAGTTCATAGAATATTTATTGTGCCTATTCTCTGAAGAGCATTGTATTGAGATATATGGTAAAACACAAATGAAAGAGAATATATCATCACTGATTTTATGAAACTAATAATGCATTTATGAATCCATTATGTATTTTTATAAACACACAAAAACCAAATAAGGTATAAAGTGCAAATTAGAAAAAACGTACAATCATCTCATAGATACAGAAAAAGCATTTAATGAGATTGGTTCAAGATGGTGGAGTACAAGGACATGCTCTCACTCCCTCTTGCAAGAACACCTAAATCACAACTAACTGCTGAACAATCATCGATAGGAAGACACTGGAACTCACCAAAAAAGATACCCCATATCCAAAGACAAAGGAGAAGCCACAATGAGAAGGTAGGAGCGGAGTAATCACAATAAAATCAAATCCCATTACTGCTGGGTGGGTGACTCACAAACTGGAGGACAATTGTACCACAGAAGTTCACCCACTGGAATGAAGGTTCTGAGCCCCATGTCAGGCTTCCCAACCTGGGGGTCTGGCAATGGGAGGAGGGATTCCTAGAGAATCAGACTTTGAAGGTTAGTAGGATTTGATTGCAGAACTTTGACAGGACTGCGGGAAACAGAGACTCCACTCTTGGAGTGAACACACAAAGTAGTGTGTGCATCAGGACCCAGGGAAAGGATCAGTGATCCCATAGGAGACTGAACAAGACCTACCTGTTAGTGTTGGAGGGTCTCCTGCAGAGGCAGGAGGTGGCTGTGTCTCACTGTGAGGACAAAGACACTAGCAGCAGAAGTTCTGGGAAGCACTCCTTGGCATGAGCCCTCCCAAAGTCTGCCATTAGCTCCACCAAAGAGCCTGGGTAGGCTCCAGTGTTGGGTCACCTCAGCACAAACAACCAACAGGGAGGGAAGCCAGCTCCACCCATCAACAGACAAGCAGATTAAAGTTTTACTGAGCTCTGTCCACCAGAGCAACAGCCAGCTCTACCCACCACCAGTCCCTCCCATCAGGAAACTTGCAAAAGCCTCTTTGATAGCCTCATCCACCAGAGGGCAGACAGCAGAAGCAAGAAGAACTACAATCCTGCAGCCTGTGGAACAAAAACCACATTCACAGAAAGATAAACAAGGTGAAAAGGCAGAGAGCTATGTACCAGATGAAGGAACAAGATAAAACCCCAGAAAAACACTAATTGAAGTGGAGATAGGTAACCTTCCAGAAAAAGAATTCAGAATAATGATTGTGAAGATGATCCAGGACCTCAGAAAAAGAATGGAGGCAAATATAGAGAAGATGCACAAAATGTTTACCAAAGATCTAGAAGAATTAAAGAACAAGCAAACAGAGATGAACAATACAATAACTGAAATGAAAACTACACTAGAAGGAATCAATAGCAGAATAACTGAGGCAGAACAGATAAGTGACCTGGAAGACAGAATGGTGGAATTCACTGCTGCGGAGCAGAACAAAGAAAAAAGAATGAAAAGAAATGAAGACAGCCTAAGAGACCTCTGGGACAACATTAAACACAACAACATTCACATTATAGGGGTTGCAGAAGGAGAAGACAGAGAGAAAGGACCCCGGAAAATACTTGAAGAGATTATAGTCGAAAACTTCCCTAACATGGGAAAGGAAATAGCCACCCAAGTCCAGGAAGGGCAGAGAGTCTCACACAGGATAAACCCAAAGAGAAACATGCCGAAACACATAGTAATCAAATTGGCAAAAATTAAAGACAAAGAAAAATCATTGAAAGCAGCAAGGGAAAGATGACAAATAACATACAAGGGAACTCCCATAAGGTTAAAAGCTGATTTCTCAGTAGAAATTCTACAAGCCAGAAGGGAGTGGCATGACATATTTAAAGTGATAAAAGGGAAGAATCTACAACCAAGATTGCTCTACCCATCAAGGATCTCATTCAGATTCAACAGAGAAATCAAAAGCTTTACACACAAGCAAAAGCTAAGAGAATTCAGCACCACCAAACCAGCTCTACAACAAATGCTAAAGGAACTTCTCAAGTGGGAAACACAAGAGAAGCAAAGGACCTACCAAAAAAAACCCAAAACAATTAAGAAAATGGTAATAGTAACATACATATCAATAATTACCTTAAATGTGAATGGATTAAATGCTCCAACCAAAAGACACAGGCTTGATGAATGGAAACGAAAACAAGACCCATATATATGCTGTCTACAAGAGACCCACTTCAGACCTAGGGACACATACAGACTGAAAGTGAGGGGATGGAAAAGATATTCCATGCAAATGGAAATCAAAAGAATGCTGGAGTAGCAATACTCATATCAGATAAAATAGACTTTAAAATAAAGAATGTTACAAGAGACAGGGAAGGACACTACATAATGATCAAGGGAACAATCAAAGAAGGAGATATAACAATTATAAATATATATGCACCCAATATAGGAGAACCTCAATACATAAGGCAACTGCTAAGAGCTATAAAGGAGGAAATCAACAGTAATACAGTAATAGTGGGGGACTTTAACACCTCACTTACACCAGTGGACAGAAAATCCAGACAGAAAATTAATAAGGAAACACAAGCTTTAAATGACACAATGGACCAGATAGATTTAGTTGGTTATTTATAGGACATTCCTTCCAAAAACAGCAGATTACACTTTCTTCTCAAGTGTGCACGGAACATTCTCCAGGATAGATCACATCTTGGGTCACAAATCAAGCCTCAGTAAATTTAAGAAAATTGAAATCATATCAAGCATCTTTTCTGACCACGACGCTATGAGATTAGAAATCAATGACAGGGAAAAAATGTAAAAAACACAAACACATGGAGGCTAAACAATACATTACTAAATAACCAAGAGATCACTGAAGAAATCAAAGAGGAAATCAAAAAATACCTAGAGACAATGACAATGAAAACACGATGATCCAAAACCTATGGAATGCAGCAAAAGCAGTTCTAAGAGGGAAGTTTATAGCTATACAAGCCTACCTCAAGAAACAAGAAAAATCTCAAATAAGCAATGTAACCTTATACCTAAAGGAACTAGAGAAAGAAGACCAAACAAAATCCAAAATTAGCAGAAGGAAAGAAATCATAAAGATCAGAGCAGAAATAAATGAAATAGAAACAAAGAAAACAATAACAAAGATAAATAAAATTAAAAGCTGGGTCTTGAGAAGATAAACAAAATTGATAAACCTTTAGCTAGACTCATCAAGAAAAAGAGGGAGAGGACTCAAATCAATAAAATTAGAAATGAAAAAGGAGAAGTTACAACACACAGCGCAGAAATACAAAGCATCCTAAGAGACTACTACAAGCAACTCTATGCTAATAAAATGGAAAACCTGGAAGAAATGGACAAATTCCTAGAAAGGTATAACCCTCCAGACTGAACCAGGAAGAAATAGAAAATATGAACAGACCAATCACAAGTAATGAAATTGCAACTGTGATTAAAAATCTTCCAACAAACAAAAGTCCAGGACCAGATGGCTTCACAGGTGCATTCTATGAAACATTTAGAGAAGAACTAACAGCCATCCTTCTCAAACTCTTCCAAAAAACTGCAGAAGGAACACACCAAACTCATTCTATGAGGCAACCATCACCCTGATACCAAAACTAGACAAAGATACTACAAAACAAGAAAAGTACAGACCAATATCACTGATAAAATAGATGCAAAGATCCTAAACAAAATACTAGCAAACAGAATCCAGCAATGCATTAAAAGGATCATACACCATGATCAAGTAGGGTTTATCCCAGGGATGCACGGATTCTTCAATATATGCAAATCAATCAATGTGATACACCATATTAACAAATTGAAGAATAAAAACCATCTGATCATCTCAATAGATGCAGAGAAAGCTTCTGACAAAATTCAACACCCATTTATGATAAAAACCCTCCAGAAAGTGGGCATAGAGGGAACGTTCCTCAAAATGATAAAGGCTATATATGACAAACCCACAACAAACATCATTCTCAATGGTGAGAAACTGAAAGCATTTCCTCTAAGATCAGGAACAAGACAAGGATGTCCACTCTCACCGCTATTATTCAACATAGTTTTCAAAGTCCTAGCCATGGCAATCAGAGAAGAAAAAGAAATAAAACGAATAGAAATTGGAAAAGAAGAGGTAAAACTGTCACTGTATGCAGATGACATGATACTATACATAAAGAATCCTAAAGATGCCACCAGAAAACTACTAGAGCTAACTAATGAATTTGGTAAAGTCACAGGATACAAAATTAATGCACAGAAATCTCTTGCATTCCTATACACTAATGATGAAAAATCTGAAAGAGAAATTAAGGAAACACTCCCATTTACCATGCAACAAAAAGAATAAAATACCTAGGAATAAACCTACCTAGGGAGACAAAAGACCTGTATGCAGAAAACTATAAGAAACTGATGAAAGGAATTAAAGATGATACCAACAGTTGGAGAGATATTCTATGTTCTTGGATTAAAAGAATCAATATTGTTAAAATGACTATACTACCCAAAGCAATCTACAGATTCAGTGCAAGCCCTATCAAATTACCAATGGCATTTCTTACAGAACTAGAACAAAAAATCTTAAAATTTGTATGGAGACACAAAAGACCCCGAATAGCCAAAGCAGTCTTGAGGGAAGAAAACTGAGCTGGAGGAATCAGACTCCCTGACTTCAGATAATACTACAAAGCTACAGTAATCAAGAAAATATGGTACTGGCACAAAAAGAGAAATATAGATCAATGGAACAGGATAGAAAGCCCAGAGATAAACCTACACACCTATGGTCAACTAATCTATGACAAAGTAGGCAAGGATATACAATAGAGAAAAGACAGTCTCTTCAGTAAGTGGTGCTGGGAAAACTGGACAGCTACATGTCCAGAATGAAATTAGAACACTCCCTAACACCATACACCAAAATAAACTCAAAATCGATTAGAGACCTAAATGTAAGACTGGATACTATAAAACTCTTAGAGGAAAACATAGGAAGAACAATCTTTGACATAAATCACAGCAAGATCTTTTTTGATCCACCTCCTAGAGTAATGGAAATAAAAACAAAAATAAACAAATGGGACCTAATGAAACTTAAAAGCTTTTGCACAGCAAAGGAAACCATAAACAAGACGAAAAGACAACCCTCAGAATGGGAGAAAATATTTGCAAACGAATCAACAGACAACGTATTAATCTCCAAAATATATAAACAGCTCATGCAGCTCAATATTAGAAAAACAAGCAACCCAATCAAAAAATGGGCAGAAGACCTAAATAGACATTTCTCCAAAGAAGACATACAGATGGCCAAGAGGCACATGACAAGCTGCTCAACATCATTAATTATTAGAGAAATGCAAATCAAAACTACAATGAGGTATCACCTCACACCAGTTAGAATGGGCATCATCAGAAAATCTACAAACAACAAATGCTGGAGAGGGTGTGGAGAAAAGGGAACCCTCTTACACTGCTGGTGGGAGTGTAAATTGATATAGCCACTACAGAGAACAGTATGGAGGTTCCTTAAAAAACTAAAAATAGGATTACCATATGACCCAGCAACCCCACTACTGGGCATATACCCTGAGAAAACCATAATTCAAAAAGACACATGCATCCTAATTTTCATTGCAGCACTATTTACAATAGCCAGGTCATGGAAGCAACCTAAATGCCCATTGACAGATGAATGGATAAAGAAGATGTGGTACATATATGCAGTGGAATATTACTTAGCCATAGAAAGGAATGAAATTGGGTCATTTGTAGAGACGTGGATGGACCTAGAGACTGTCATACAGAGTGAAGTAAGTCAGAAGGAGCAAAACAAGTATCATATATTAATGCATGTATGTGGAACCTAGAAAAATGGTACAGATGAACTGGTTTGCAAGGCAGAAATTAAGACACAGAAGTAGAGAAGAAACGTATGGATGCCAAGTGGAGAAAGCAGCAGGGGGTGGGGGAGTGTGGTGAATTGGGAGACTGGAATTGATATGTGTACTGTACACTGATGTGTATAAAATGGATGACTAATAACAACCTGCTGTATAAAAAATTAAATAAAATTAAATTTTTTTAAAAAAAGCATTTAACAAAATCTATCACTCTTTTGTGGTAATAGCACTTAACAAACCAGGAATAGTAGCCAACATCCTCAGATTGATAAAGTGTATTTAGGAAAAATCTACAACTAATATTATATTTAATGGTTTAAAAAATGTTTTCCCTCTAAGATCAAGAACAAATAGGGTATCTACTCTCATTACTTGTACTCAACATTATACCAGGGGTACTAGCCAGGGAAATTAAGCAGAAAAAGAAAATGAGGCATCCATATTAAAAAGGAAGAAATAAGACAATCTCTACTTGCAAATGACATATTATATATAGAAAACCCTAAACAATATACACACATACACATAAAACTATGAAGATTAATAAAGTTCAACAAGTTTGCAGGACATAAGACCAATATACAAAAATCAATTGTATTTCTAGACATTAGTAATAAACAATACAAAAATGAAATTAAGAAAACAATTCCATGTATAACATCTTCAAAAAATAGAATACTTACCAATTATATTTTATGAAACAAGTACAAGACTTATAGAACACAAAAATGTTGGGGGAAAATGGAAAAGCACTATATGATGGCCTGAAATGATACAGACCAGCCTCCCTGTAACCTATTAGAAATATGCTCTATTATGTTCAAGAATGTAAAATAAAATATGAACATAATAAAGCAAAAATAATATTTACCAAAAAATTGGGAAAATACAATATCTGAAACGAAAATGTTAGGGCTTCCCTGGTGGCGCAGTGGTTGAGAATCCGCCTGCCCATGCAGGGGACACGGGTTTGTGCCCCGGTCCGGGAAAATCCCACATGCCGTGGAGTGGCTGGGCCCGTGAGCCATGGCCGCTGAGCCTGTGCGTCTGGAGCCTGTGCTCCGCAACGGGAGAGGCCACAACAGTGAGAGGTCCGCATACCACAAAAAAAAAAAAAAAAAAAAAGAAAGAAAATGTTACTTAGTATGAGTAACAGCAGTTTAACACCAGAGAAGAAAGGATAAATGTATTTAATATTTTATTTATTTATTTATTTTGATTTATTATTTTTGGCTGCATTGGGTCTTCATTGCTGTGTACAGGCCTTCTCTAGTTGCGGCGAGTGGGGGCTACTTTTTGTTGTGGTGCGCGGGCTTCTCATTGTAGTGGCTTCTCTTGTTACGGAGCATGGGCTCTAGGTGTGCAGGCTTCAGTAATTGTGGCTCGAGGGCTCAGTAGTTGTGGCTTGCAGGCTCTAGAGCGCAGGCTCAGTAGTGATGGCACATGGGTTGAGTCGCTCCATGACATGTGGGATCTTCTTGGACCAGGGCTTGAACCTGTGTCCCCTGCATTGGCAGGAGGATTCTTAACCACTGCGCCACCAGGGAAGCCCTTAGTGTACTTAAAATGATGCAAAAGAACTATCCAAAATGAAGCATAGAGAGAAGAAACTGAAAACTCTGAACAGAACTTCAGTAACCTCTGGAATAATATCAAACAGTCTAATATACATGAAATTGGAATTCCAGAATTGGGGGAAGGAGGCAAACAAAAAAAATTGAAGTGATAATGTCTGAATATTTTCCAAGTTTGATAAGAACTAAACAGACCTTAGAATCTCAACAGTATTTCTTCTCAAACAAAAGATATACAAAAGAAACAATATAAAAGCACTTCACAATCAAATAGCTGAGAAGCAACAAAAAAGAGAAAATCTTAAATGAAGCCAGATTTTTTAAATTACAGAAAGAAACCCAGAAAACACTTCCAGCATGACAACATGAGGAGCTCTGTGGACCTGCTCCCCACTGAAACTGGTGAAAATTATTTTAAAAACAAGCATGTAATTTAAAGCCTCTGAAAATGGTCATAAGAGTATACAGAAAATGAAGAAACATCTATTCATGAAAATCTATGAATATTTGGTAAGAAAAGTGAGAATCTGTGGTATTTGAACCTGGATTGCTCCCTCCCTCCGTGTTCCCAGCTCAGCAAGGTTGAAACTCCACTCCAGATAAGTGCACTCAAGAACACAGGGCTGGGCTTCCCTGGTGGCGCAGTGGTTGAGAATCCGCCTGCCGATGCAGGAGACACGGGTTCGTGCCCTGGTCCGGGAAGATCCCACATGCCGCGGAACAACTAAGCCCGTGAGCCATGGCCGCTAGGCCTGCGCGTCCGGAGCCTGTGCTCTGCAACGGGAGAGGCCACAACAGTGAGAGGCCCGCATACCGCAAAAAAAAAAAAAAAAAAAAAAAAAAGAACACAGGGCTATCTTTCCACACAGGTTTCAGCTGGAGGGCTTAATGGAGGGCTTAAATAGCTGTTGATAAAGCTACATTCTTGGTGAGTACAATTAGAAGGTGGGGACTCCCTTGTTCCACCCAGATACCACTCATGGAAGGGAGGGTCTACCTTGGTCATGGTACCACTGAGAACACTGAGACATCAATCACACTTTCCCTGGCTGGTAAGGTCAGAAGAAAGACAGGAAAACCTCAGGTTACTGCTCCCCACTCCACTGAGGGTTCAACCCCTTCAGTGGGATTGTCACTGAGAGAAGCATGTCACTATCCATTCCCAGCTCCAGGGCCTTGGCTCAGAGATTTTGCCTGGAAGTGAAGGGGAAGCAGGTCATAAAATAGATACCTCCTAATCTTTTCTCAAAGGAATTGACTTCATTTGCAATAGAGCATGGAAAAGTTCAAGCCTAAGTGTGCCCTCAAAAACATTGGAGGTTATGGTAGAGAGCAACTGTGAGGAAGATTCAGAGATTTGGTGAAGATTTGGGCTAAATCACAGACTGGCTAGTTTGAGGGAGAGAGCCAGAGAAGGAGACTGCTGGTAGAAGCCCTCCTAGGGTAGAATAAGTATCAAACACTGACCCTGGGAACTGCTCTTTCAAGGGAGTCTGAATTTGATTAATCAGTAGAGCAATTTATACTTCCATGGCATTGTTGAAAACAATACAGCAATTAGCCAACAAAAAGTGAAAACTAACAGCTATGCGTGGCCAGAGAAAGAGAGAAGAAAGCCATTTGAAAGCATGGCCTCCCAGGATGACTTTGGGCACACCAAAAGCTGTGGCTCCTGGAGGAGCAACATCAAAGGCTTAACACTTCAGAGGGCGGGGGAGAGAAATAGGCTTCACTAAAATAATCTACCCATTCACTAAACAAATAAATAAGCAAATAAAAACAACAAACTGGAAGGAGGAACAGGGCCTAGAGTTGCTACAATATATTATCTAAAATGTTCAGATTCCAACCGAAAATTATGAGACATACAAAGAAACAAGAAAGTAGAACCCATACACTGGTTTTTAAAAATGCAGGCAACAGAAACTGCCTGTCAGCACAACCAAAAACGATCGAATTTAACAGAAAAAAACTTGAAAGTTGCCATTACAAATACGTTCAAAGAATTAAAGGAAATCATGCTTAAAGAAGTAAAGGAAGGTACAATGAGCATGTCTCATCAGATAGATGAAAGGTATAGAAATTACAAAACAGAAAAAAGAACTAAATGGAAATTTTGGAGTTGAAATGTACAATAACTGAAATGGAAAATTCTCTAGAGAGGCTCAACAGTAGATTTGAACTGACAGAAGAAAGAAGTAGCAAACTTGAAGGTAGACTGATAGAATTTATGCAATCCAAAAAACAAATGGAAAAAAAAATGAAAAAAAAAACAGAGCCTCTGTTAAATATGGGACATAATTAAGTGGACCAATGCATGTGTAACGAGAATATCAGAAGGAAGCACGAGAGAGAGAGAAAGAAGCACAAAAAATATTCAAGACCACAATAGCTGACAGATTCTCAAACTGATTGAAAACCACCAATCTACACATCCAGTAGTTCAAAGCACTTCAAGATAAATGCAAAGAGATTCAGAAACAGACACATGATAGTAAAAATACAGAAAGCCAACGACAAGGAGAAAATCTTGAATCAGCAAGAGTTAAAAACTGTCAACCAAGAATTCTAAATCCAGAAAAGCTATCTTTCAAAAATCAAGGTAAAATAATGATATTTCCAGATATACAAAAACTGAGAGAATTTTTTAAGCAGCCCTGTTCTATAAGAAATACTAATGGGACTTCCTCAGGTTGAAAGCAAGTAACCCCAGATGGTGATTCAAATCCATAAGGAAAAACAAAGAGTATCAGTAAAACAAATTACATAATTATAAAAGATAGTATAAGTACATATTTTTCTCCCTCTTTCTCTTAACCAATATTAAAAAGAGTGGCATAAAATAATATGTATAATACACATCATATATATTATATCTATATTATATATAATATATAAAATAACATGTATAATAATGTATTGTTGGGCATCTAACATATAGAAATGTAATATATTTTAAACATAAACGTAAGAGTCCAAAGAAGAAAAGTGGAGGCAAAGCTGTACTGGGCTAAGGAAATGACTACAGATGGTAAAGTAATAATTATAACAATGTATTGTTGGGTTTGTAACATTAATATATGTAATATATATAACAATAATACTACAAAAAGGGGGAAAGGGTATAGAACTATATAGGAATAATGTTTCTATATCTCACTGGAATTAAGCTAGCATAAATCTGAAGCTATGTAAGTTAGGCTTCTCTCATAAGCCCTAGAATAAACACTAAAAAAAATTTTTTTTTTAATTGAAAAAAGGGCTTTCCTGGTGGCACAGTGGTTGAGAGTCTGCTTGCCGATGCGGGGGACGCGGGTTTGGGCCCCGGTCCGGGAAGATCCCACATGCCGCGGAGCGGCTGGGCCCGTGAACCATGGCTGCTGAGCCTGCGTGTCTGGAGCCTGTGCGCCACAGAGGGAGAGGCCACAGCAGTGAGAGGCCTGCGTACCACAAAAAAAAAAAAAAAAAAAAAAAATGAAAAAAATCATTAAAGAAATGTAATTGTTTCATTAGAAAATATTCATTTAAGGTAAAAGAAAGCAGTAAAAGAGGAAGAATAGAAGAACAAAAAAGACATGAGACATATAGAAAACAAAAAGTAAAATAGCAGACAGAAATACAACTATATTAATAATGCTAAAAGTGAATAAATGACCAGGACTTCCCTGGCAGTCCAGTGGTTAGGACTCCACACTTCCACTGCAGGGTGCAAGGCTTCGATCCCTGGTTGGGTAACTAAGATTCTGCATGCCGTGCAGTGCAGCCAAAAAAAAGAAAAAAGAAATTCAATTCGATCCTAATCAAAATCCCAGCTGGCTTCTTTATAGAAATTGATTTTGAAATGTACATGGAAATACAGAAAACATAGAGTATTCAAGATAATTTTGAAAAAGAATTAAAAAGTAGAGAACTTATAATTAATACCTAATTTTAAAACTTACTGTAAAACTACAGAAATTAAGATTATGGTATTGGCATAAGAATAGATCTATAAATCAATGGAAAAGAATATAAAATCCAGAAATAGACCCACAAACATAGAGTCAATTGAATTTCAATAAAGATGCCAAGATAATTTAATGGGGAAAAGATGGTATTCTCTTTTTTTCTTTTTTTTGTTTTTGTCTGTGTTGGGTCTTCATTGCTGCATGCAGGCTTTCTCTAGCTGTGATGAGCAGAGGCTACTCTTCGTTGAGGTGCGCGGGCTTCTCAGTGCGGTGGCTTCTCTTGTTGTGGAGCACAGGCTCTAGGCGCATGGACTTCAGTAGTTGTGGTGCACAGGCTCAGTAGTTGTGGCATGTGGGCGCTAGAGAGTGCAGGCTTCAGTAGTTGCAGTGTGTGGGCTCAGAAGTTATGGCTCATGGGCTCTAGGTGCGCGGGCTTCAGTAGTTGTGGTGCATGGGCTTAGATGCTCCACAGCATGTGGGATCCTCCCGGAGCAGGGATCAAACCCATGTCCCCTGCATTGGCAGGTGGATTCTTAACCACTGTGCAACCAGGGAAGTTCCAATGATGGTATTTTCAATCAATGATGTTGGTACAGCTTGATACCCACATGGAAAAAAATCGAACCATGACTCATAATCCACACCATATGTTAAAATTATGTATGATGGGTAATGGACCTAAATGTAAAAGCTGAAACTATAAAATGTCTAGAAGAAAATATAGGCACAAATCTTTGTGACCATGGAGTAGGCAAACAAAAAGATAGATAGGACCTTAAAAAGAATGAGCCTTAAATGAAAAAATTGATAGACTGGAATTCAATAGAATTTAAAATGCTTGCTCCTTGAAAGACATGGTTACAAAAAATGAAAAGTCAAGGCACATGCTGGGAGAAAATATTGCAAAACATTTTGCAGATAAAAGACTTTTAGAGAAAATATATAAAGACAGCTTAAAACTCAATAATAAGAATTTTATAATAATATAACCCAAGAAAATAAATCCATTATAATTAAACAATTAGAATAAAAAACACAACTTAAAATATAAAAATTACTAGAACAGACACTTTTTTTTTTTTTTTTTTTTTTTGCAGTACTTGGGCCTCTCACTGTTGCAGCCTCTCCCGTTGCTGAGCACAGGCTCCAGACACGCAGGCCCAGCGGCCATGGCTCACGGGCCCAGCCGCTCCGCGGCATGTGGGATCTTCCCGGACCGGGGCACAAACCCGCGTCCCCCGCATCGGCAGGCGGACTACCAACCACTGCACCACCAGGGAAGCCCCAGACAGTTTATTTTAAGAAGATACATGGGTGGAAAGTAATACATTAGAAGATGTTCAGCATCATTAGTCATCAGTGAAATACAAATTAAAACCACAACGAAACAACCAATGGGTCACTGAAGAAATCGAAGAGGAAATTAAAAAATACCTGGAGAAAAATGAAAATAGAAACACAATGATCCAAAATATATAGGGAAAACAAACTTATGGTTACCAAAGGGGAAAGGGGGTTGTGGGGATAAATTGGGAGTTTGAGATTAGCAGATGCAAACTACTATATATAAATTAGATAAACAACAAGATCCTACTGTAGAGCCCAGGGAACTATATTCAATATCCTGCAATAAACAATAATGGAAAAGAATATGAGAAAGACTATTTATATATATGTATAACTGAATCACTTTGCTGTACACCAGAAACTAACACAACATTGTAAATCAACTATACTTCAATAAAATATATATATATATGAGATACAGCAAAAGCAGTTCTAAGAGATAAATTATAGTGATACAAGCGTACCTCAGGAAACAAGGAAATCCTCAAATAAGCAATTTAACCTTACAGCCAAAGGAACTACAAAAAGAAAAACAAAATCTAAAATTAGCAAAAAGAAAGAAATAAAGATCAGAGTAGAAATAGAGATTTAAAAATTAATAGAAAAGATCAGTGAAAACAAGAGTTGGTTCTTTGAAAAGATAAACAAAATTGATAGACCTTTAGCCAAACTCATTAAGAAAAAAAGAGAGAGGGCCCAAGTAAAAATCAGAAATGAAAGAGAAGTTACAACTGACTCAAAGAAATACAAAGGATCACATGGCATTGTTACCAACAATTATAAGACAATAAAATGGACAACCTAGAAGAAATCGACAAATTCTGAGAAATGTACAATCTGCCAAGACTGAATAGGGTAAATATAAAATATGAACAGACCAATTCAGTAAAGTAATTGAATCAATAATTTTAAAACTCGCAACAAACAAAAGTCCAGGACCAGACAGATTTGTAGGTAAATTCTACAAAACACTTAAGAGTTAACACCTATCCTCAAACTATTCCAAAAAATTGCAGAGGAAGGAATGCTTCCAAATTCATTACACGAGGCCAGCATCACCCTGATACCAAAACCAGAAAAAGACAACAGACAAAAAGAAAATTACAGGCAAATATCACTGATGAACATAAATGCAAAAATCCTCAACAAAATATTATCAAACTGAATTCAACAATACAGTAAAAGGATCATATACCATGATCAAGTGGGATTTATCCCAAGGATGCAAGGATGATTTAATAACTGCAAATTAATCAATGTGATATACCATATTAATGGAATGAAGAATAAAAACCATCTGATCATCTCAATAGGTGCAGAAAAAGCTTTTGGCACAAAGCAAATTCCATTTATGATAGCAACTGTCAAAAAAATGTGTATAGAGAAAACATACTTCAACATAATAAAGGCTATATTACACAGCCAACATCATACTCAATGGTGAAAAGCTGAAAGCATTTCCTCTAAGATCAGGAACAAGACAAGGATGCCCACTCTCACCACTTTTATTCAACATAGTATTGGAAGTCCTAGCCACAGCAAACAGACAAGAAAAAGAAATAAAGGGCATCCAAATTGGAAAGGAAGAAGTAAAACTGTCACTGTTTGCAGATGACATGATAACCCATATAGAAAATCCTAAAGACACCACCAAAATAGTGTAAGAAGTAATAAATAAATTCAGGGAAGTTGCAGGATGCAAAGTTAATATACAGAAATCTGTTCTGTTTCTACATGTTAACAATGAACTATCAGAAGGAGAAGTTAAGAAAACAGTCCCATTTACAATTGCATCAAAAAGAATAAAATACCTAGTAATAAATCTAGCCGAGGATGTAAAAGACCTGTACTCTGAAAACTATAAGACATTGATGAAAGATATTGAATCAACACAAACAAATGGAAAGATATACCAGGCTCATGAAGTAAAAGAATTAATACTGTTAAAATGACCATACTTCCCAAGGCAATCTACATATTCAGTGCAAGCCTACCAAAGCATCAATGGCATTTTTCATAGAACTAGAGCAATTAATTCTAAAATTTGTATGGAAACACAAAATACCCCATATATTGTATCCCTAATTACCTACTCTTCAGCCATTTGGGGTTTATTTGACGTTCTCTGAACACCTCTAAATATTTTTGGCCTTTTCTTATGTTACATTTCTTCTCTTCTCCACCTATAAACATCTACTTCAAAGTCCAGCCCACTTTTCACTTTTTCTAGAAACCTCCACCAATTTCCAAAAGCAAAAGTAATCATTCCTTCTTGTGAGCTTCCACAACACTTTGTCCCTATCTCCATTCTAGTACTAATCTCAATATATCACAGTTGTTATTTCGATGTCTGGCTTCCATGTCAAATACAAGCTCTTGAGGATAATGCTTATGTATTATTTATTTTTGCATCACCAAAATCTTGCTATGTCTCTGAATGTGATGAAAAATATTTTTGTTGAATCAATGAATGAGTTAAATGAATGACTAGGGAAATTATTAGATGAAAATATGAGTTTACAAAAATGACATTTTGAATAAGAAATTCTGTTAACTTAGACAGAAGCATTTATTTTTTAGAATAAAAAGATCTTAATTTTAAAAAGAAATTCAAAGACATTAATGAAAAACAGAATTAACACTTACCTCTGTGTATTCATCAAAAGTATGATCTTCTGCCTGAAAAGTCTCTATCAGCTTAACTGCAGTTCCATCAAGGAGCCAATTGTATTTTTCAACTGAAAATTAATAATCTAACTTAAATCTCAGTAACACCCTCTTAAAAAGGTAAAGTGCTTTTTTATATAATCATAGAATGGAGTAGCCTATTCAATTAAATATTATTAATAGACTATTAACATACACTAATAGGAACAGACAGAATAACATAAAATAGACTTAATAAGCAAACCAGGTTAAATGCAGACTTTTAAAATAAAGATAATAGGGTATGTAAAACAACTTAGAAGTACAGATAAGCCAGTCAATAAAAGGTTTTGGTTAACAGAATGTAAAATAACAATTATCTATCCTGAGCTCATAACACACTTGAGGAGGCTACTGAGCTGCAGACTCTTCAAAACTATTCTTAGAAATTACCTTGCTTTTGCCCTTGATTTAACTTTCTCCTTATGCCAACAACTCTTCTCTCTACATTTTGGCTTTATGACCCTGCTCCAGTTAACATTCACCCTTTGGACTGAACAACAGAATTCAAGTTTCTTGGGTTTGATCCATGACTCTGCCAAAAGCCATGCCTATGCTCACTCCTGGCTCTCTGCTCTTTCATAACAGATCCAGACAACCAAATAACTGACCAAATTCTAGTAAAAATAAAATGGCATTCTTTTATGGCAAAAAAAGAGATATAATATTATGTGTCATATTTACCATATGTCTCATAATGTTTTCTTGTATCTTCTAAGTTATGATGTACTGCCACCTTCAGTGTACCAAGAGCCCATTGTAACACATGTTCAGGAAGTTCTGTGTCAAGATTCACAGTTGTTGAAGTTCCTGATAGCCAAGAGGGTACTGTTTGGACATTCTAACATAAATAAAAATGACAATTCATGAAATAAATATCTGTGCAATTGATCTATATGTAGATCTTATACTATACTTTAAAAAATTCATTTCAGATTTCAGCAGTCCAAGAAAAGATAACTTGATGCAAAATAATGATTTTAAATTGTCTGTAGTCTAATATAAAACCTTACTTGGGTTAGTTTTCTATCATTCAACAAATATTTATTGAGGAACTATAATGTTGAAGTGATTATACTAGAAAGCTCTAGAAAGAACAAACATGACTTGGATCTTGTCCTTAAGAAGTTCACAACTCAGTAGGGAACATGAGACATGCACAAAAATATCAATTCATAACTGCAATAAAACTTATAAGAAGAAAAAAGTCATCTCAAGCCAGGAAACTTTCTCAAAGAGAAAGCACTTTTAACTTAAAATAACCTGGAGGATGGAAAGAAAACAACGAGTTATAACATTTTATGTACATATACACTTTATAGAGCTTCAAGTCAATTTAAAAGTTCGAAAAAGGGCCATATAAAGAAACCCAATGGGCAGAGTCACAGATGTAGAAAACAAACTTATGGTTACCAGGGGATAAGGGGGAGGGAGGGATAAATTGAGAGATTGGGATTGATATATACACACTACTATATATAAAATAGGTAACTAATAAGGACCTATAGGGAACTCTACTCAATACTCTGTAATGGCCTATAAGGGAAAAGAATCTAAAAAAAGACCGGGTATGTGTATATGTATAACCTATTCACTTTGTTATACACCTGAAACTAATGCAACATCGTAAACCAACTATACTCCAATAAAAATTTTAAAAAACAGAAACCCAGTGGATAAGAATAAAGAAATACCTGCAGAGCTTCAGCTATTCGCTCAACCAAACCCAAAACAACATCTTCCAAATCTTGAAAAGTAGGATAAAATTCCATTTTATCATCATCAAACGTCAATTCCATCTTAAATATTGGCAGCCCTCGATGATCTTCTTGGTCAAAGAGTTTTACAAATCCTTCTACAGTTCTCTTTAAGAGCTCTTTTAGCTGCGTGATGCCATAAGTTATTATTACTTTAGAAAGTACAAACTGAACCTTTAACTAAAATCAGTAACCTATTGCCTATAATTAATTCACTCTACCAATCCATTTAGTCCTGAAAATTATCTTCATTCAGCACAATATGTTCTTAATAAATATAGTCTAAACTAAATAGGACAATATATACAAACTTTAATTTTTCTATAGAATATCAACAATCTTAAAATAGCAACTCAGAATCTTCTACATCCTTTAGTAATTCTGTCCCTGGTACAGAAAAAGTTCCAGAAGACCCAACAATATGGTAAAGACTGAGGGGAGGAGAGGCCTGAAACCTAAGTTTGGGGATGTCATGAGGTGACATGTATACGGGGCAAGGGACAGTAGTGTACTAGAGCTAGCTCCTACAATTATAAGAGCCAATTGTTAAACATTCAAGAATTTTGTGAGCCAGATACTAAACTCTTGGATGCTTGAAAATCACCATGGTGGGAATATTTACCCCATGGAAATTGGCAAACACTACAAACCAGGGCTTTTTCTCCTGGGGTCAGATTTCCAGCACATCACTAGGTCAGAGTGAAGCCACTGGAACTTAGAAATGTGCACTATAAGTTACCAAAGTATGAATAATGCTTTCTTATGCAGAACCAACTATTAGAAATTTAAGCAAGGTAGACAAACATATATCTAAATAATCTTCAAAACATTCCTCATCTCTTTACTTCTTATCATATAATCATAGTCCTCTTAAGAGAATAAAGGTAAAAAGGAAATCATGTATATTCGTTACAATATTACATACCATATATATATATATATGTATATATAAATTCCCTTTAAAAATGGAAAAACTCAGGCTTCCCTGGTGGCGCAATGGTTGAGAATCTGCCTGCCAATGTAGGGGACACGGGTTCGAGCCCTGGTCTGGGAAGATCCCTCATGCCGCGGTGCAACTAGGCCCGTGAGCCACAACTACTGAGCCTGCGCATCTGGAACCTGTGCTCCGCAACAAGCGAGGCCGCGATAGTGAGAGACCCGCGCACCGCGATGAAGAGTGGCCCCCGCTTGCCACAACTAGAGAAAGCCCTCGCACAGAAACGAAGACCCAACACAGCCAAAAATAAATATTTAAATAAATTAATTAATTTAAAAAATACAGCAGGCTTGGAAGTCCTTCTACCTGTGTTTAAAAAAAAAGGCAAAATTCATGGACTCTTTGGAGGTCTTTACAAAAAGGAACAGTTTTTATTCAAAACTATTTTTCTAGGATTACATTTCTACAATAGTAAAAATTCAAGGAGCCCATAAAATAATTGTATAAAATCATATTCTCTTTCTGTTTGTCATTTAAAGACGATCAATAACATTTCAAACCAAGATTTTACTGAGAACAAAACGAGAATCAACTAACTTGTAATTTCATAAGTTCAAAAATATGTTCACTAGATAGTACTTTTGTTAATTTACTCCAATAAAGCTATAATTAGTTATAGCCTTTAAGCATGAATCCAGTAATCAATAATAATATTGACACATATTTCTAGACTTACCTCTCATTTTATTTTTTATTTTTATTATTTTTTTTAGATTTTATTTATTTATTTATTTATTTATTGGCTGTGTTGGGTCTTCATTGCTGCACATGGGCTTTCTCTAGTCACAGCAAGTGGGGGCTACTCTTTGTTGTGGTGCGCGGGCTTCTCACTGCAGTGGCTTCTCTTGTTGCGGAGCAGGGCTCTAGACACACAGGCTCAGTAGTTGTGATTCACCAGCTCTAGAACACAGGCTCAGTAGCTGTGGCACATGGGCTTAGTTGCTCCATGGCATGTGGGATCTTCCCAGACCAGGGCTTGAACCCATGTCCCCTTCATTGGCAGGCAGATTCTTAACCACTGAACCACCAGGGAAGCACTTACCTCTCATTTTTAGACTGCTTCCAGAAATGAAGCATTTTTCTGCTAAAGTTATTTATACAAAATTATAGTAAAAGTCTTTCTTAATTTATTTCAAAACAATTATATAGCACTATATCTAAAGAAGATTTATTTAAAATACTAAAGTAACTTCAATAACATTATAACATTATCATTTAAAATATACAAAACCTATTTACCTGATTTGACATAAGTGTGGAAACACAGTTATAAAATGCATCCAGTTTCTCAGGTTTAATGCCTTCTAGTGACTCCTTCTTGGTAAAGAGACTTATAACCTTTGGATACCAAGTGTTCATTATCTTCTCTTCTGCCTTTCTAGCTTGTATGGATAAATCATTTTTCAGTGATTCACAATCAATTGGGTCTTTACCTCTGTTTATGAAAAAAATGATTTAAAGCAAACAATAGATATTGGTCATGATACAAAACTGTTGAAACAAGTAAGATAAATTAAAATTTTTTTTAACCTAAGAAAAGTCCTGAGTATTTATCAATCAGTTTTTAAATTATATAGTCAAAATATAAAGACTCAAGTGGGAGACATTCAAATTTTAAATGTTAATTAATAAATATGGGATTTTACCTAATTCCAGTTAAGTCTAGCAAAACTGTATTGGCAAATGTTGTATAACCAAGGTCCAATAACATTTTCATAGTTGGATGAACAATGTACAAACTAGCTAATATTTGATTTCTTGTCTGCAGATAGTTGGAATGCGAAAGCTTAGAATAATCCAGGCATCTGGAAAAGCAAAACACCATATCAAACAGGATTCAAATGATACATTCTAAATTTTAGGAAATAATATTTATGACATGGAATTAGTATGAAAGTGAGAAGACCAGGGATTGAGAAGAGAGAAATGTACTCAGCAATGGGAAACTTAGGAGATAATCATGTAATAAAAATACATCAAGATCTTGAGAGTTCATTATCTTCGGAGAGACCAGAGATCATTTGTGGGTAAGGCAGGCTGATGGGCCAGGCATGAGTTCCCTAACTTCCACTGTGCTCTGGCTCAGTTACCCTGGGTAGAGATAAACAAACTCAGTCCTTAGGATTGGGGAGAAGAGATGGAGAAATCTGTCTGGCATACTCCAAAGCTTACTTAAGGCCAAGTTGAGTTATACATCCATAAATGTTCCCACTAATTGCATAAGCAGCAACTAGATAAGTTCAATGTAGAGGATACCTTTGGGGAAAAAAAACAGTAGTACTATTTTTTTACATGTTTTCAAAACACTTTTGAGCTTCACAGTTGTAGCCTTGAATGTAAGATCAGTTTATTTTCAATCTGTTATCAAAACCTAGATACAGTACTGTTTTATAAAAATTTTACTTACACAGGGGATTCAGGTAAAGGGCCTCCTTCATCTTCAAGCCATTTAACTGGAGGTCTCACAAGAATACTCCTCACTCAAAAAAAAAAAAAAAAAAGTATATATATACATATATTTTATAGATAGATAGGTTAATACTTCTTGAAAATCCTTGCAAGACTTAACTGAAATCAAAGTTTCTAACTTTTGATAATGGATAGTATAGTTTAATATGAATCAAAATGAGTATAAGAAAAAATCCCTTATGTGAAAATAAATCATGCTTTTGGTACTATTTCGGCCCTGCTTTGGAGGTGAATTCAGATACAGTAAAGCTTTAATAAGTTCTCAGTTTTTCTCATCCTATCTATTCAAAGGTCACTGGCATGGCCACTTAAAAAAATTAATCCAATTAAAAACTGCAAAGGTTAAATCCCTAATAAATCTCCCAAACACATTAATATTGTCTTACAATCCTGTAAATAGTATAACCATAAAGACAAAGTAAAAAATTAAAAAGCTATTAAGCACATAAAAATTACAAAAAGTACCCTTAAAAACAGTATCCTTAAATTACAAAGATTTGACTAGGTTATAGGCTCAAAGTTAAAACTTTAAAAATATCTAAGAAATACATTTGCTAAACATATAACGTTCATTATTCATATTTCTACTTTCAATTGGGAGAGGTGGGGGAACAAGCAAGCTTGGCATGTGTTAAATGCCACTTACCCAAATATCTCCTCATGCTTTTTTCAAAATCACTTGACACCTCATTTATGAGACTTTGAATGAGTTCTTCTCTTTCTTTCCCTTCCTTTAAGGACTCAGGTATCAGCATTAACATGTGATCCAGCCATTCCTGCTGAATAGGTACTATGGGACTACTCTCTACACATTGTTTCAAATAAATATAGTTGAACTGAGAATGTAATAAGAAAAAATTAAATGTTCTAAATGGTGTAGCATTTCAATGATACATGTGAAATGTAGCATTTCAGAGTAAAAATATTATGAAAAATAACATGTTTTCAGAATAAAAATATTTTATCCAAAAGTACAACCTACAAAGAAACTATTTTATATTTTTATTTATGAGTTCTTTCCAAATTAATGTTCTTAGTATACGCTTCACTTTTTCAAGGCAAAACAAACATCCTTAATCTAACTTACTATTCCTTCATTTAACAAATATTCATTAATTCAACAAATATTCAGGTATTGTTCCAAATGCTGAGGATATAGTAATAAACAAAACAGACAAAGCCCCACTCTCTTGGAGATACTATTCTGGTATAATAGCATCATAATATAATTTCATAAATTCTCCCATAACAATGAGTAGTCTGACAAAAATAGACATGAACAAATGGAAAGACAGTACTTGATCTTGGTAAAGATATTTTAACATCATGAAAATTTAAAGTTGTCCCAAAATCAATTTAATGCATACCAATAAAAATATCTACACACATTTTTAAGAAACTAGACAAGTAGAGACTAAAGTTCAAGTGGAAAAATAAATAGCCAAGAAATCCCTGAGAAAGAATACTTATAAGGAAGAACTATCCCTAGGAGACATTAAAACATACTATAAAGTCTCCCTGATGAGAATAGTGTGGTACAGGTACATGAATAGACAGACCACTGGGGAAAAAAAAAAAATAGAAAGTCCAGAAATAGATTCAGTCCATAGGAAAGTGTAGCATATGATAAATGTGGCACCTCAAATCACTGAAGCAAAGATAAAGATTTTAATAAATATTTCTGGGACAACTGGTTAGCCATTTGGAAAAAGATAAATGTAACACATATCTTCCAACATACACAAGAATAAATTCCAAATAGATCAGAAATTTAATTAAACTAAACAATAAAACTATACAAGGCCAGAAAAAAACTGATAAAATTCTTCTATAATTGAGCATAGGGGAAGACTTTATAACTATGATTCAAATTCTAGGTACAAAAAAGGAAAAAATGATTGACAAATTGTGACTACATAAAATTAAAATGTTTGCATGTTTTAAAAACATAATAAAAAAGTCAAAAGACTACTGACAATCTGGGAGAAATCTGGGAGAAAATATTTGCAAATAAAGGGGAAAGAATGCTTGAAAATTTAGGAGATGGGTGAAACTGGAGGACATTATGCTAAATGAAATAGGCCAATGACAAAAAGATAAACACTTTATGATTCCACTTATATGAGGTATCTACAGTAGTCAAATTCATAAAACAGAAACTAGAAGGCCACTTGCCAGGGACTAGGGGGAAAAGGAAATGGAGAGTTGTTTCATGAGTGTAGAGTTTCAATTTTGCAATATGAAAATATTCTGGAGATTAGTTACACAATGTGAAAATACTTAACACCACTGAACAGTAAACTTTATTTTTTTTTAATTTTAAAAATATTCATTTATTTATTTATTTATTTTTGGCTGTTTTGGGTCTTCGTTTCTGTGCGAGGGCTTTCCCTAGTTGTGGCAAGTGGGGGCCACTCTTCATAGCGGTGCGCAGGCCTCTCACTATCGCGGCCTCTCTTGTTGCTGAGCACAGGCTCCAGACGCGCAGGCTCCGTGTGGCTCACGGGCCTAGTTGCTCTGCGGCATGTGGGATCTTCCCAGACCAGGGCTCGACCCCATGCCCCCTGCATTGGCAGGCAGATTCTCAACGAGTGCACTACCAGGGAAGCCCCTATTTATTTATTTTTAATTAATTTATTTATATATTTTTGGCTGCATTGGGTCTTCATTGCTGCACACAGGCTTTCTCTAGTTGCCGGGGGCTACTCTTCATTGCAGTGTGCGGGCTTCTCATTGCGGTGGCTCCTCTTGTTGCGGAGCATGGGCTCTAGGCATGCGGGCTTCAGTAGTTGTGACACATGGACTCAGTAGTTGTGGCACACAGGCTTAGTTGCTCCACGGCATGTGGGCTCTTCCTGGAGCCGGGCTCGAATCTGTGTCCCCTGCATTGCCAGGCGAATTCTTAACCACTGTGCCACCAGGGAAGTCCTGAACAGTACATTTTGAAATAGTTAAGATGGTGGGACTTCCCTGGTGGTGCAGAGTATGTTTCTCACATGTTATGGGTTAGCAATTTAAAAAGTTTATGTGTTGGGCTTCCCTGGTGGCGCAGTGGTTGAGAATCCGCCTGCCGATGCAGGAGACACGGGTTCGTGCCCTGGTCCGGGAAGATCCCACATGCCGCGGAGCAACTAAGCCCGTGAGCCATGGCCACTAGGCCTGTGCGTCCGGAGCCTGTGCTCCGCAACGGGAGAGGCCACAACAGTGAGAGGCCCGCATACCGCAAAAAAAAAAAAAAAAAAAAAAAAAAAAAAAAAAAAAAAGTTTATGTGTATTCTAGAATTTAACAAAATAAGTAAATATACTGTGGTTCATAAAAGCTAGGTTTCTGACTGTGAGAGAAGGGAGCAACAAATAAGGAAAGAGGGAAGACTAGAATGAACCCAGTGATATTAAATTGGAATAGGAGGCATAAGTGTAAACTCATGGTTTTTAATATAGATAGATGATAGAAGGAAGAATGGATGGATAGATAGATAGATAGACAGACAGACAAACAGAAAGATAATTTCCTGGCTCTTTCTGCTGAGGGAACCAAGAAGAGCTACTTCTCAGGAACACAGCTAACACTCATGTCATGGTTTCTAAATACCATTCTCTACTAAAAAGAGGCAGGGGGCTTCCCTGGTGGCGCAGTGGTTGAGAATCCGCCTGCCGATGCAGGAGACACGGGTTCGTGCCCCGGTCCGGGAAGATCCCACATGCCGCGGTGTGGCTGGGCCCGTGAGCCATGGCCGCTGAGCCTGAGCGTCCGGAGCCTGTGCTCCGCAACGGGAGAGACCACAACAGTGAGAGGCCCGCGTACCGCAAAATAAATAAATAAAAAACAAACAAATAAATAAATAAAAAGAGGCAGGAATCCTTGGAGAAATGACTGACTCCAGGATTAGAATAGGAAAAATACAGTATAAGCCTGGAATATCTTACTGTATCAAAACATGAGATCTCAAAGAATGATGGGATAAACTAAAAAGAATATAACAGTCAACTTGAAGGGCTCCCACTGGCCAAATCTGGGGCAGCTGAACATCAAAATAAACCATAGTAGTAACACATTAAATTCAATAGCTAAAATAAGACTGTCCATAAATAGTCCATACTGATATAAATGAATTAACGAATGAGGAAAGAAAGAAAGAGAGAGAGAAAGAAAGGAAAAGGATGAAGTTCTTCCTTACTACAAAATTCCAACTAAAAAATATACAAGGAATGGTGGGAAAATTACTATCTGGCAACCACCATAGTAATCATTGTTTCAGGTAAGAATATTAACATTATGGGGACAAGTGAACGTATAGGACAATTATTTGTACTCTTTTTACAATTTTCTATAAGTCTGAAATTATTTTGAAATAAAATATTTTTTACAGGAATGACCTGGTTGGACATTTTTTCTTTTGTCTCCTACTTAAAATTTTTTTTCAATTAGTTGCTCACTCCAAAATTCTTCTAGAGGGTCATTTTCTATGGCTATTCCACGAATATGCTGCTTGATCTTAAAAGTCCTGTGGTGGTCCCCAACCCCTCAACAGACTTACTCTGTCTGGTAATGAATCTGATCTTCTCCCCACTCTTTCTGTTCCCTCTCCCCCTAGGTGATATCACCTAGTCCCGTGACTATAAATATTAACTATATATGTGGATGTGTTCTAAATCTGTATCTCTAGAACTCTGCTCTTCCTGAAATATCCAGCATAGCCAAAAGAGATCTCTTGATCTCCCAGCTCCTAAAACGTTCCTTCCTCAGTCTTAGCCATGTCAATAAACAGCACCAAATTACCCTATAAAATATATGTATTTGACCCTTACAATTGGAGTATACATTCTTCCATTAGCAAAGAGATATTTAACTTTTCTGAGTGAGACCATGTGCTTTCAAAGTCTTTTTTGAAAACTTCCTACTTTATGCCCTCACTGTGGTCTCTTCATACTTCTGTCACAACACCTGGTGTATTTTACTGAACATAAGTGTTTATATTTATTAATTCATCAAGCGTTTATTGAATATCCACTATTGGTAGTCAATACCATAGTTGTTAAAGACAAAAAGATATTTAAGAAGCAATTCCTAACCTCAAGACTAGAAAATACATCATTTTAATACATAAAAATATCAAAGGAATACCAAATACAATGTGCTAAGAAAAATAATAAAAATGAACAATGTATAATAGGAGCAAAGAAGAAGTCATCTATCCAAACCCATAGGAATAGGATAAGACTTCCTGTGGATGGTAACTGAGCTGAAATAGAGACAGCCAGGTGAAAGGAAGCATGGATGGTGAGGGGACGTGCGGGGCAAAAGCAGCGAGGTGAGAAACATTATGTTTCCTCAAGGATGAATAAGAAAGTCCACGTTGGTGAAGCATAAAATATGATACAGAACGTGGTGAGAGGAGAGGCAGGAGAATAGGTAGGAGTCATATTACAGAAAGCCTTGCATACACATTAAGATTTAATTCTGTAGGTTATGGGAAGCCACTGATGGCTATTGTAGTCAAGGCGAAAGAAGAAGCCCTGATCTACGGCTAGGACAAAAAGAGGACTGATTGGAGAAATATTTGTAGCATTTGGGGACTAATTGTATGGCAGAGAGAGGGGGGGAAAAGAAGTTAAGACTCAAGTGTTTTAAGCATGAGTGACTGGGTAAATAGTGATAACTAGAAGAGAGAATAAGGAGGAAGAGACGTCTTATGGAAGAAGCTGATAAGTTCATTTTTTCTGACATGTTGAATTTGAGGTATTTGTGCATCAAAATCTATGGGAGTCATCAAAATATGGAAGGTACTTGAAATCAGAAGAGAATCATCCAGGAAGATTCAAGGAAAGAGAACAGTGGGCCACAGTCAGGCAGGGAAGCGAAACCCATGAAGATGACAGAGAAATAATATTTAGAGAACTAGAAAAATAAGTATAAGGGCATTTAAAAGGAAATAAATATTCAGCAGTGTCAAAAATCATCTGGAATTGTCACTATTTTTTATTTTAGCCATACTAATGGGTATGTAGTGATAACTCATCACAGTTTTAATTTACATTTCCCTAATGGTTAATAATGTTGAGCATCTTTGATGTGTTTATTTGCCATCCATATATCCTCTGGTAAAATGTCTAGTCATGTCTTTTACTCATTTTCTAATTGGATTTTTTGTTTTTATCCTGTTGAGTTTTGAGAGTTCTTAAATATTCTAGATACAAGTCCTTTGTTGGATATGTGATTTGTGAATATTTTCTTGCATTATGTAGCTTGTTTTTTCATCCTCTTAACAGAATCTTTCACCTAGCTATAGTTTTTAATTTTTATGAAATAAAATTTATTGGTTTTTTTAATGGATTGTGCTTTTTATTTTTTGGCCGTGCTGCGCAGCACTCAGGATCTTAGTTTCCTGAACATGGATCGAACTCATGCCCACTGCAATGGAAGTGCAGAGTCTTAACCACTGAACAGCCAGGGAAGTCCCGGACTGTGCTTTTTTAAATTGAGGTATAGTTGATTTACAATATATATTAGTTTCAGATGTACAACATAGTGATTCAAAATTTTTATAGATTATACTCCATTTAAAGTTATAAAATATAGGCTATATTCCCTGTGCTATACAATGTATCATTATAGCTTATTTATTTTATACATAGTAGTTTGTACCTCTTAATCCCCTACCCCTATCTTGCCCCGCCTCCCTTTCCTCTCCCCACTGGTAACCACTAGTTTTTTCTCTGTATGTGTGAGTTTGTTTCTGTTTTGTTATATTCCTTTGTTTGTTTTATTTTTTAGATTCCACATATAAATGTGGAATATAAATATATTCCACATATAAATACAGTATTTATCTATCTCTGTCTGACTTATTTCTCTATGCATAATACTCTCCAGGTTTACCTTTGTTGTTGCAAATGGAAAATTTTCGTTCTTTTTTATGGCTGAGTTATTCCATTCCATATATATATATATATGTGTGTATGTATATAAATTATATATATGTATATAAATTCACATCTTCCTTATCCACATCTTGGCTTTTGTAAATAATGCTGTTGTGAACATTAGGGTGCATTTATCTTTTTGATTAGTGTTTTTGTTTTCTTTGGATATACACCGAGAAATGGAATGGCTGGGTCATATGTAGTTCTATTTTTAGTTTATAGAGGGACCTCCACACTGTTTCCCATAGTGGCTGCACCAATTTATGTTCCCACCAACAGTGTACAAGGGCTCCCTTCTCTCTACATCCTCACCAACATTAGTTATTTGTGGTCTTTTTTTTTAACATCTTTATTGGTGTATAATTGCTTTACTATGGTGTGTTCATTTCTGCTTTATAACAAAATGAATCAGCTATGCATATACATATATCCCCATATCCCCTCCCTCTTGCATCTCTTTCCCACCCTCCCTATCCCACCCCTCTAGGTGGTCACAGAGCACTGAGCTGATCTCCCTGTGCAATGCAGCTATTCCCACCAGCTATCTATTTTACATTTGGTAGTGTATATATGTGCATGCCATTCTCTCACTTCGTCCCAGCTTACCCTTCCCACTCCCCGTGTCCTCAAGTCCATTCTCTGCATCTGCGTTTTTATTCCTGTCCTGCCCTTAGGTTCTTCAGAACCTTTTTTTTTTTTCGATTCCATGTATATGTGTTAGCATATGGTATTTGTTTTTCTCTTTCTGACTTACTTCACTCTGTATGACAGACTCTATGTCCATCAACCCCACTACAAATAACTCAATTTTGTTTCTTTTTATGGCTGAGTAATATTCCATTGTATATATGTGCCATATCTTTATCCATTCATCTGTTGATGGACACTTGGGTTGCTTCCATGTCCTGGCTATTGTAAATAGAGCTGCAATGAACATTATGGCACAAGACTCTTTTTGAATTATGGTTTTCTCAGGGTATATGCCCAGTAGTGGGATTGCTGGGTCATATGATAGTTTTATTTTTAGTTGTTTAAGGAACCTCCATACGGTTCTCCATAGTGGCTGTATCAATTTACATTCCCACCAACAGTGCAAGAGGGTTCCCTTTTCTCCACATCCTCTCCAGCATTTATTGTTTGTTGAAGTTTTGATGATGGCCATTCTGACTGGTGTGAGGTGATATATAATATAAAAATTAACCTAAGGAGAAAAAAAAAAGATTTCTTTGGCTATTGGGGCTCTTTTGTGTTTCCATACAAATTGTGAAATTTTTTGTTCTAGTTCTGTGAAAAATGCCATTGGTAGTTTGATAGAGATTGCATTGAATCTAGATTGCTTTGGGTAGTATAGTCATTTTCACATGTTGATTCTTCCAATCCAAGAACATGGTATATCTCTCCATCTGTTTGTATCATCTTTAATTCCTTTAATCAGTGTCTTATAGTTTTCTGCATACAGGTCTTTTGTCACCCTAGGTAGGTTTATTCCTAGCTATTTTATTCTTTTTCTTGTAATGGTAAATGGGAGTGTTTCCTTAATTTCTCTTTCAGATTTTTCATCATCAGTGTATAGGAATGCAAGAGATTTCTGTGCATTAATTTTGTATCCTGCTACTTTACCAAATTCATTCAGTAGCTCTAGTAGTTTTCGGGTACCATCTTTAGGATTCTCTATGTATAGTAGCATGTCATCTGCAAACAGTGACAGCTTTACTTCTTCTTTGCCAGTTTGGATTCCTTTTATTTCTTTTTCGTCTCAAATTGCTGTGGCTAAAACTTCCAAAACTATGTTGAAGAATAGTGGTTAGAGTGGACAACCTTGTCTTGTTCCTGATCTCAGAGGAAATGGTTTCAGTTTTTCACCATTAAGAATGATGTTGGCTGTGGGTTTGTCATATATGGCCTATATTATGTTGAGGAAAGTTCCCTCTATGCCTGCGCTCTAGAGGGTTTTTATCATAAATGGTGTTGAATTTTGTCAAAAGCTTTTTCTGCATCTATTGAGATGATCACATGGTTTTTCTCCTTCAGTTTATTAATATGGTGTATCACATTGATTGATTTGTGTATACTGAAAAATCTTTGCATTCCTGGGATAAATCCCCACTTGATCGTGGTGAATGATTCTTTGAATGTGCTGTTGGATTCTGATTGCTAGTATTTGGTTGAGGATTTTTGCATCTATGTTCATCAGTGATATTGGCCTGTAGTTTTCTTTCTTTGTGACTTCTTTGTCTGGTTTTGGTAACAGGGTGATGGTGGCCTCATAGAATGAGGTTGGGAGTGTCCCTTCCTCTGATATATTTTGGAAGAGTTTCAGAAGGATAGGTGTTAGCTCTTCTCTAAATGTTTGATAGGATTCGCCTGTAAATCCATCTGGTCCTGGGCTTTTGTTTGTTGGAAGATTTTGAATCACAGTTTCAATTTCAGTGCTTCTGATTGGTCTGTTTATATTTTCTATTTCTTCCTGGTTCAGTCTCAGAAGCTTGTGCTTTTCTAAGAATTTGTCCATTTCTTCCAGGTTGTCCATTTTATTGGCATAGAGTTGCTTGTAGTAATCTCTCATGATCCTTTGTATTTCTGTAGTGTCAGTTGTTACTTCTCCTTTTTCATTTCTAATTCTATTGATCTGAGTCTTCTCCCTTTTTTTCTTGATGAGTCTGGCTAATGGTTTATCAATTTTGTCTATCTTCTCAAAGAACCAGCGTTTAGTTGTATTGATCTTTGCTATTGTTTCTTTCATTTATTTTTCATTTATTTCTGATCTGATATTTATGATTTCTTTCCTTCTGCTAACTTTGGGGTTTTTTTGTTCTTCTTTCTCTATTTGCTTTAGGTGCAAGGGTGGGTTGTTTATTAGAGATGTTTCTTGTTTCTTGAGGTAGGAATGTATTGCTATAAACTTCCCTCTTAGAACTGCTTTTGCTGCATCCCATAGGTTTTGGCCGTCATGTTTTCATTGTCATTTGTTTCTAGCTACTTTTTGATTTCCTCTTTGATTTCTTCAGTGATCTGTTGCTTATTTAGTAGTGTATTGTTTAGCCTCCATGAGTTTGTGTTTTTTACGACTTTTTTCCTGTAATTAATATCTAGTCCCATAGTGTTGTGGCTGGAAGATACTGGATACTATTTCAATTTTCTTAAATTTACCAAGGCTTGATTTGTGACCCAAGATATGCTCTATCCTGCAGATTGTTCCACGAGCACTTGAGAAGAAAGTATATTGTGTTGTTTTTGGATGGAATGTCCTATGAATATCAATAAGCCCATCTTGTTTAATGTATCATTTAAAGCTTGTGTTTGCTTATTTATTTTCATTTTGGATGATCTGTCCATTGGTGAAAGTGGGGTGCTAAAGTCCCCTACTATGATGTGTTACTGTCGATTTCCCCTTTTTTTGGCTGTAAGCATTTGCCTTATGTATTGAGGTGCTCCTATGTTGGGTGCATAAATATTTACAATTGCTATATCTTCTTCTTTGATTGCTCCCTTGATCATTATGTAGTGTCATTCTTTGTGTCTTGAAATAATCTTTATTTTAAAGTCTCTTTAGTCTGATATGAGAATTGCTACTCCAGCTTTCTTTTGATTTCCATTTGTATGGAATATCTTTTTCCATCCCCTCACTTTCAGTCTGTATGTGTACCTAGGTCTGAAGTGGGTCTCTTGGAGACAGCATATATATGGGTCTTGTTTTTGTATCCATTCAACCAGTCTATCTCTTTTGGTTGGAGCATTTAATCCATTTACATTTAATGTAGTTATCTATATGTATGTTCCTACTACCATTTTCTTGATTGTTTTGGCTTTGTTATTGTAGGTTTTTTCCTTCTCTTGTGTCTCCTGCCTAGAGAAGTTCCTTTACATTTGTTGTAAAGCTGGTTTGGTGGTGCTGGATTCTCTTAGAATTTGCTTGTCTATAAAGGTTTTCATTTCTCCATTAAATCTGAATTAGATCCTTGCTGGGTAGAATAATCTTGGTTGTAGGTTTTTCTCCTTCATCATTTTAAATATATACTGCCACTCCCTTGTGGCTCACAGATTTTCTGCTGAAAGAGCAGCTGTTAACCTTATGGGAATTCCCTTGTGTGTTACTTGTTGTTTTTCCCTTGCTGCTTTTAATATTTTTTCTTTGTATTTAATTTTTGATAGTTTGATTAATGTGTCTTGGCATGTTTCTCCTTGGATTTATCCTGTATGGGACTCTCTGTGCTTCCTGGACTTGATTAACTATTTCCTTTCCCATATTAGGGAAGTTTTCAACTATAATCTCTTCAAATATTTTCTCAGTCCCTTTCTTTGTCTCTTCTTCTTCTGGGACCCCTATAATTCAAATGTTGGTGCGTTTCATGTTGTCCCAGAGGGTCTGAGACTCTCCTCAATTCTTTTCATTCTTTTTTCATTATTCTGCTCTGCAGTAGTTATTTCCACTATTTTATCTTCCAGGTCACTTATCTGTTCTTTTGCCTCAGTTATCCTGCTACTGATCCCTTCTAGAGAATTTTTAATTTCATTTATTGTATAGTTCATCATTGTTTGTTTGCTCTTTAGTTCTTCTAGGTCCTTGTTAAACGTTTATTGTATTTTCTCCATTCTTTTTCCAAGATTTTGGATCATTTTTACTATCATTACTCTGAATTCTTTTTCAGGTAGACTGCCTTTTTCCTCTTCATTTGTTTGATCTCGTGAGTTTTTACCTTGCTCCTTCATCTGCTGTGTGTTTCTCTCTCTTCTCATTTTGCTTAACTTACTGTGTTTGGGGTCTCCTTTTCACAGGCTGCAAGTTCGTAGTTCCCGTTGTTTTTTTGTCTGCCCCAGTGGCTAAGGTTGGTTCAGTGGGTTGTGTAGGCTTCCTGGTGGAGGGGACTGGTACCTGTGTTCTGGTGGATGAGTCTGGATCTTGTCTTTCTGGTGGGCAGGGCCGAGTCCAGTGGTGTGTTTTGGGATGTCTATGGTGTTATTATGATTTTTGGCAGCCACCCTGCTAATGGGTGGGGTTGTGTTCCTGTCTTGCTAGTTTTTTGGCATAGTGTGTCCAGCACTGTAGCTTGCTGGTTGTTGAGTGGAGCTGGGTCTTAGCGTTTAGATGGAGATCATGGGGAGAGCTTTCACCATTTGATATTACATGGAGCTGGTAGGTCTCTGGTGGACCAATGTCCTGAACTCAGCTCTCCCACCTCAGAGGCACAGGCCTGACACCCAGCCAGAGCACCAAGACCCTGTCAGCCACATGGCAACAACAACTCTGTCAATATGTCTTCATCAACCAAATGAGCAATGCCAATGTGGCACCCAGGACCATTCATTCAGTGGAAGAATTCGGGGTTCAGGCAGGGGACTGGCAGAGTGCAGGTGATATCTGGATATTGCTTGACACTTTACAGACTGTTCTCAATGGATTTCCCTTCTTTGCTGAGCTTCAAAGCTTCCAAGATCTTGGGATCTGGGAAGTGAAAGGCAGAGGGAGGGAGCACGGGGCAGGAGCAGCCCCTGGGCGATTGCCCATGGGAGTGGCTGTCTCTGTGGTCTTTTTGATGGTAGCCATTTTGACAGGTGTGAGGTGATATCTCATTGTGATTTTTGTTTGCATCTCTCTGATGAATGAATGATAAATGAATGTTGAGCACCTTTTCATGTGCTTGTTAGCCATCTGTATGTTTTCTTTGGAAAAATGTCTATTCAGGTCTTCTGCCCATTTTTTAATTGGGTTGTTTGTTTTCTTGACATTAAGTTTGTTGTATGAGCTGTTTATATACCTTGGATACTAATCCTTTATCAGTCATATAATTTGCAAATATTTTCTCCCATTCAGTAGGTTGTTTTTTCATTTTGTTGATGGTTTTGCTGTGCAAAAGCTTTCAAGTTTAATTAGGTCTCATTTGTGTATTTTTGTTTTTGTTTTCTTTGCCTTAGGAGACCGATCCAAAAAAAAATTGCTACAATTTATGTCAAAAAGTATTCTGCCTATGTTATCTTCCAGGAGTTTTGTGGTTTCCAATCTTACATTTAGGTTCTTAATATGGATTGTGCTTTTTTGTGTGTGTGTGGTACGCGGGCCTCTCACTGTTGTGGCCTCTCCCATTGCGGAACACAGGCTCCAGATGCACAGGCTCAGTGGCCATGGCTCACGGGCCCAGCTGCTCCACAGCTTGTGGGATCTTCCCAGACTGGGGCAGAAACCCGTGTCCCCTGCATCGGCAGGTGGATTCTCAACCACTGCGCCAGCAGGGAAGCCCTGGATTGTGCTTTTGATGTCACGTCTAAGTACTCTTGGCCAAGTCCTAGATTTTCTTCTAAAAGTTTTTTAATAGTTTTGTTTTACATTTAAATCTATTATCAATTTTTAGTTAATTTTTGTACAAGATGCAAAGTTTAGGCTGAGGTTTGGGGGTTTTGTCATTTATTTCTTTTGTTATTTTATGGTTGTCCTATTGCTCCACCCCATTTGTTGAAAAGATTATCCTTTTTCCATTGAACTGATTTTTGCTCCTTTGTCAAATATCAGTTGGCTGTAGTTGAGTGTGTCTATTTCTGAGTCATCTATTCTGTTCTACTGATACATGTGTTCAATTATTTAAAAGTAAAAAGTCAGCTGCAGGTCTAGTGAGAGAAATATTGAAAAAATATCCTTTGGGTTTGGCAACTAGTGGTCACTGGTGACATTAATGATGAAGTGGTAGAGTTCCTAGAAGCCAGATTGCTAGGGCAGTGGGTTTAAGGGTGAATTATTGTTTCATACCCAGCAACCTATTTTAGATTGTAAGACACTAAAGGCAAAAAATATGCGGGAAGAATAAGGATGCTAAACACATACACACAAAAATATCTTGCAGTTCACCCAGCCTCACATTAAATATTTATAAATGTTTGGGGGTTGTTTTATATCAGTTCTTACATCTAGTAAAGAGGCAAATCTACAGCCAAAATCTCCAGAAAATTTGGGAGGCAGAGGGAGAAGGAGGAGGAGGAGTATTTTAAAAAGACAAGAAACTTGGATTAGCTAAAATGAGGTTCTTCCAAAGATCCTCGGTCAGTAGGAAGGTATCCTTAGCCCTCTATCCCTAGAGGGAACTTCAAGGGCTCTGGAAAGCCTGTACCCCCATCTGGTAACATGCTGCCTAAATTCTTCTTTTGTGTAAGCAGCTCCATAACTTTCCATATCCTTTGCTGTTAAGGAAATTTTACATGTTTTCATCTTTCCAACAATCACATCACAGTCCCATGTTGTCACCCATGCAGTCAGTGTCTTTTTTTTTTAATCTCTATCATCTAGCATGTGGGTAGCACACAGTAGATTCAAATTAAGCAGTCATCATTATATCAACGTCAAGACAATGAAAAGGGAGATGCATTTTCCTTCATAACTACCACTTTGAATATTTTTTTCAGTTCTTTGGAATAAAAACAAAAATATTTACAATTAAACCTCAAATAATGAATAGCAACAAAAATGTAACTCTTAAAACCTGTATTGTCGGGCCTTCCCTGGTGGTACAGTGGTTAAGAATCCACCTGCCAATGCAGGGGACATTGGTTCGAGCCCTGGTCCAGGAAGATCCTACATACCGCAGAGCAACTAAGCCCATGCATCACAACTACTGAGCCTGTACTCTAGAGCTCACAAGCCACAACTACTGGAGCCTGTGTGCCTAGAGCCCATGCTCTGTAACAAGAGAAGCCATCGCAGTAAGAAGCCACACACCGCAACGAAGAGTAGCCCCTGCTCTCTGCAACTAGATAAAGCCCATGTGCATCAATGAAGATCCAACGCAGCCAAAAATAAATAAATAAATAAATAAAACCTGTATTGTCATCATGGTACCCTTGTTCCTTTGGCAGAGAAAATAATCTGTTTCAAAATGTCTTTCTTCTCTAGGATGGAATTTGGCAGGTGGTCTTAGAAGGAGCTACTCTGTAACAATTTGTTTGAACATTTTCAAAGCAAGAAATGTAAAAAATGGAACTCACTCCTTTCTGTTTAATTTCACTGGTCATCTGTCAAAAGCAAACAAACAAAACATAATTAAATCCAGAAGAAAGTTTTTAAGGTAATTTTAAATTTTTTTAAATCAAAAATATAAATAGTTTTAAATATATGTATTATTCTTTAAAAAATACTAGTATAAAGATATACTTTTTAGAGAGAAAATATAAACCTACAGTTGGAGGATAATCTGGCTCTGGTGATGAAGGTGTTCTTTTATCCAATGTTCTGTCTAAATTTCTTTTGGCTCCTTCAATTCTGAAATTTATAGTTAGAAAAATGTATGACTCTCTTGAATATAACATTAAGATATATTACTAAAACATTACAATTTGAACATTTTTTCAACTATACTTGAAGAAGAGATATTCATGCATTCTTTATCTTACTGAATTTTCTATAAGAAATAAATCTCAATTGCCATTATCAATGAGTCCTTAATATTCAATTATTCATGTGTAATATAAAAGGAGACTAAAAATAATAATCAAGAATGTTCAATTATAACATGACAATTTTAAAGTTAATCCTGATGCATGTGGGCCCTTACGTATGTATTATCTCTGTTCAAATGGCACACTGTCAGAGAAGACTTCCCTTACCCCTTATATTAAGTAGCACTTCCTTCACTATCCATCCATTTTATCCTCACTTACCTTGCTTCATAGTACTTACCACCATTTGACATACTATATGTTGTAGACCGTTTTATTCATTGCCTTATCCCAATGCTCAGAATAGTACCTGGTACATAGTAGGTGCTCAATAAACAGTTGTGAATGTAGGAATTTATCATCCATAAAATAAAATTTCTTTTTTAAATAAAATATATCATTGTATAATCCATTCATCTGTCACCAAATACTTACTGAATGTTTATATTCTGCAAGATACCCTACTAGGTTTTATTAAAACATAGCAGCAACAAGTTTCAAGGAATTTATAAACTGAAAGGATAGGAAGATAAGATCAGAGTGCCATATAAAAAGTATGGGACCCTGATGGTTCAGAGGAGGGACAAGTTCACTTTCACCTGAAGGTATCTTTGAAGTTTATGTGAACAAGTTAGCATTTGCAATAAGCATGAAATGAAGAAGAGGATCTCAGTTGGAGATGTGGCTTTCCTGGGCAGATGGATCTGAAAAGATAAAGAACCTAAGAAACAGGAAGACAATGTAACAATCAAAGGCAAAAATTGAAAATAAGGAGTTGTCCAATCTGTCCAGAAGTTATGGAACCAGATGGAGATAAGTTTGGAGAAGTGGACTGGAATATCTAGCTAAGGGTCTCAAATAGCAAACTTTTTTATTAGTAGACAATGGGGAGTCACTAAGAGTTTTTAAGCATGAGAACATTTTTAGGAAGACAAATCTGTCAGTTTGTAAAGGCTAAATACACTAGAAGAGATGGCCAAAGCAGAAAGTATACAAGGGAAAGAAAAGAGACGAAAGAAAGAAGATTGAAGGATGCCAAGCATGACAAGAATGAGGAAGAACAACTGAAGGAGGCAAAGGAGGCATGGTCAGAAGCAAAAGGAGAACTAAAAGGAATTTGAAGGAAA
This sequence comes from Kogia breviceps, assembly GCF_026419965.1. NCBI lineage: Eukaryota > Metazoa > Chordata > Mammalia > Artiodactyla > Physeteridae > Kogia > Kogia breviceps. Next base: position 32,115,798 of record NC_081319.1, on the reverse strand, counting down.
GTATGGCCACCAGAACCATAAAAGCATAAACTAGTAAATGCCATAAAGACAAAGATCATGTCTGTTTTGCTCACTGCTCTATCCATAGCACTTAGATAGTGTCCATCAAGGTCAATAAATATCTGTAGAATGAATGATCAGAATAGTGGATTTGGAAAAGATTCTGCATATCTAGTTCAGTACTTTATTTAATGCATGAATACTCTCAAAAATTTCAAGTTGTACCCCAGGATGGGTGAGGGGAGAAGACATTCATCACTTTCTGAGGTAGCTCAATTTACTGTTATCTAGCTCATATTCTTAGAAATAAATTTCTTGAGTTGTATCCTTTTAAATTCTATTCTCTGGAGCTATATAAAAAAGTCATATTCCTCTTCTTTGTTACCCTTCCAAAACTTAGTAATACCTATCCAGTTCCTTTGACCATTCCTGTCAATAAAAGTTACCATTTATGGTGAATTTATGATGCTCTAGGCATTGGCTTAAGATCTTTATATGCATGGATCTCATTTAACTCTCACAGAAATCCTAAGAGGTAACAACTATTATAATATTATCCCCACTTACAGATAGGAAGATGAGGATAAGTAAAGTTACTTGACTTGCCAAATTCACATTAATAAGCTGTAGAGATGGGATATAAACTTAGGCCTGTCTAAACTCCTCCCCATTAAGCAAATCATTTCCCTTCAAATTAGGTAGTTTCAAAATTCCTCACTCCTTGGGAGCTATAATGGTTTAGCAACATCCCTTTTATAGTGTGACCCCAGAATTCCAGATGTTTTTTGACCAATGGAGAGTGAAATTTTTCTCTCCCACATTCTAGACATTCTTCATTTATTAAAAGAGACTAAGACTGAATTAGCTTTTAAGAGTAGCCTCATTTCCCTGTTGCGCCTTATTGAGCCTGACTAAATCAAAATGAAAACACGATGACACAAAACCTATGGGATGCAGCAAAAGCAGTTTTAAGAGGGAAGTTTATAGCAATATAATCTCACCTCAGGAAACAAGAAAAATCTCAAATAAACAACCTAACCCTACACTTAAAACAATTAGAGAAAGAAAACCCAAAGTCAGTAAAAGGAAAGAAATCATAAATATCAGAGCAGAAATAAATGAAATAGAAATGAAGAAAACAATAGCAAAGATCAATAAAACTAAAAGCTGGTTCTTTGAGAAGATAAATAAAATTGATAAACCCTTAGCCAGACTCATCAAGAAAAAAAGGTAGTGGATGCAAATCAATAAAATTGGAAATGAAAATGGAGAAATCACAACTGACACTGCAGAAATTAAAAGGATTATAAGACACTACTACAAACAACTATATGCCAATAAAATGGACAACCATGAAGAAATGGACAAACTCTTGGAAAGGTACAATTTTCCAAGACTGACCAGGAAAAGTTAGAAAATATAAACAGACATATCACAAGTAATGAAATTGAAACCATCATTTAAAATATTCCAACAAACAAAAGTTCAGGACCAGATGGCTTCACAGGTGAATTCTATCAAACATTTAGAGAAGAGCTAATACTGATCCTTCTCAAATTCTTCTAAAAAATTGCAGAGGAAGAAACACTCCCAAATTCGTTCTACAAAGCCACCATCACCCTAATACCAAAACCAGAAAAAGACATCAAAAAAAAAAAAAAAAGATTAAAGACCAATATCACTGATGAACATAGATGCAAAAATCCTGAACAAAATACTAGCAAACAGAATCCAACAACACATTAAAAGGATCATACGCCATGATCAAGTGTGGAATTCATCCCAGGGATGCAAGGATTTTTCAATATATGCAAATAAGTCACTGTGATATACCACATTAACAAATTAAGGAATAAAAACCATATGATCATCTCAATAGATGCAGAAAAAGCTTTTGACAAAATTCAACACCCATTTATGATAAAAATTCTCCAGAAAATGGGCATGGGAGAACCTACCTCAACATAATAAAGGCCATATATGACAAACCCACAGCAAGCATCATACTCAAAGGTGAAAAACTGAAAGCATTTCCTCTAAGATCAGGAACAAGACAAGGATGTCCACTACCGCCACTCTACTCAACATAGCTTTGGAAGTCCTAGCCACAGCAATCAGAGAAGAAAAAGAAACAAAGGGAATCCAAATTGGAAAAGAAGTAAAACTGTCACTGTTTGCTGATGACATGATACTATACATAGATAATCCTAAAGATGCCACCAGAAAACTACTACAACTAATCAATGAATTTGTTAAGTTTGCAGGATACAAAATTAATTCACAGAAATCTCTGGCATTCCTATACACCAACAATGAAAAATCAGGAAGAGAAAATAAGGAAATGCTCCCATTAACCACTGCAACAAAAAGAATAAAATACCTAGGAATAAACCTGCCTAAGGTGGCAAAAGACTTATACTCAGAAAACTATAAAACACTAATGAAAGAAATCAAAGATGACATAAACAGATGGAGAATATACCATGTTCTTGGATTGGAACAATCAATATTGTGAAAATGACTATACTACCCAAAGTAATCTATAGATTCAATGCAATCCCTATCAAACTTATCAAACTACCAATGGCATTCTTCACAGAACTAGAACAAAAAAATTTACATTTTGTATGGAAACACAAAAGACCCCAAATAGCCAAAGCAATTTTGAGAAAGAAAAACGGAGTTGGAGGAATCAGGCTCCTTGACTTCAAACTATACCACAAAGCTACAGTAATCAAGAAAGTATGGTACTGACACAAAACAGAAATATAGGTCAATGGTACAAGTTAGAATGCCCAGAGATAAACCCATGCACATATGGGCACCTAATTTATGACAAAGGAGGCAAGAACATACAATGGAGAAAAAACAGCCTCTTCAATAAGCGGTGCTGGGAAAACTGGACAGCTACATGTAAAAGAATGAAATTAGAATACTCCCTAACACAATACACAAAAATAAACTCAAAATGGATTAAAGACTTCATAAGACCAGACACTATAAAACTCTTAGAGGAAAATATAGAAAAATCACTCTTTGACATAAATCACAGCAAGATCTTTTTTGACCCACCTTCTAGAGTAACAGAAATAAAAACAAAAATAAACAAATGGGACTTAAAAGCTTTTGCACAGCAAAGGAAATGATCAACAAGACGAAAAGACAACCCTCAGAATGGGAGAAAATATTTGCAAATGAAACAAAAGACAAAGGATTAATCTCCAAAATATACAAACAGCTCATGGAGCTCAATATCAAACTAACAATCGAATTGAAAAATGGGTGGAAGACCTAAATAGACATTTCACCAAAGAAGACATACAGATGGCCAAGAAGCACATGAAAAGATGCTCAACATCACTAATTATCAGAGGAAGGCAAATGAAAACTACAATGAGGTTTTTTTTTTTTACATCTGTACCTTTTTTTTTAAACATCTTTATTGGACTATAATTGCTTTACAATGGTGTGTTCATTTCTGCTTTATAACAAAGTGAATCAGTTATACATATACATATACATATGTGCCCATATCTCTTCCCTCTTGCGTCTCCCTCCCTCCCACCCTCCCTTTCCCACCCCTCTAGGTGATCACAAAAAACCGAGCTGATTTCCCTGGGCTATACGGCTGCTTCCCACTAGCTATCTATTTTACATTTGGTAGTGTATATATGTCCATGCCACTCTCTCACTTTGTCCCATCTTACCCTTCCCCCTCCCCATATCCTCGACTCCATTCTCTAGTAGGTCTCCTTCTTTATTCCCATTTTGCCCCTAGGTTCTTTATGACCTTTTTTTGTTGTTGTTTAGATTCCATATATATGTGTTAGCATATGGTATTTGGTTTTCTCTTTCTGACTTACTTCACTTTGTATGACAGACTCTAGGTGCATCCACCCCACCACAAATAACTCAATTTCGTTTCTTTTTATGGCTGAGTAATATTTCATTATATATATGTGCCACATCTTCTTTATCCATTCATCTGTTGATGGACACTTAGGTTCCTTCCATGTTCTGGCTATTGTAAATAGAGCTGCAATGAACATTGAGGTACATGACTCTTTTTGAATTATGGTTTTCTCGGGGTATATGCTCAGTAGTGGGATTGCTGGGTCGTATGATAGTTCTATTTTGAGTTTTTTAAGGAACCTCCATACTGTTCTCCATAGTGGCTGTATCAATTTACATTCCCACCAACAGTGCAAGAGAGTTCCCTTTTATCCACACCATCCCCAGCATTTATTGTTTGTAGATTTTTTGATGATGGCCATTCTGACCGAAGTGAGATGATATCTCATTGTAGTTTTGATTTGCATTTCTCTAATGATTAATGATGTTGAGCATTCTTTCATGTGTTTGTTGGCAATCTGTATATCTTCTTTGGAGAAATGTCTATTTAGGTCTTCTGCCCATTTTTGGATTGGGTTGTTTGTTTCTTTGATATTGAGCTGCATGAGTTGCTTTTAAATTTTGGAGATTAATCCTTTGTCAGTTGCTTCATTTGCAAATATTTTCTCCCATTCTGAGAGTTGCCTTTTCATCTTGTTTATGGTATCCTTTGCTGTGCAAAAGCTTTTGAGTTTCATAGGGTCCCATTTGTTTATTTTTGTTTTATTTCCATTTCTCTAGCAGGTGGGTCAAAAAGGATCTTTCTGTGATTTATGTCATAGAGTGTTCTGCCTATGTTTTCCTCTAACAGTTTGACACTGTCTGGCCTTACATTTAGGTCTTTAATCCATTTGGAGTTTATTTGTGTGTATGGTGTTACAGAGTGTTCTAATTTCATTCTTTTACATGTAGGTGCCCACTTTTCCCAGCACCACTTATTGAAGAGGCTGTCTTTTCTCCACTGTGTTTCCTTCCCTCCTTTATCAAAGATAAAGTGACCATATGTGTGTGGGTTTATCTCTGGGCTTTCTATCCTGTTCCATTGATCTATATTTCTGTTTTTGTGCCAGTACCATACTGTCTTGATTACTGTAGCCTTGTAGTATAGTCTGAAGTCAGGGAGCCTGATTCCTCCAGCTCCATTTTTCTGTCTCAAGATTGCTTTGGCTATTCAGGGTCTTTTGTGTTTCCATACAAATTGTGAATTTTTTTGTTCTAGTTCTGTGAAAAATGCCAGTGGTAGTTTGATAGGTATTGTATTGAATCTGTAGATTGCTTTGGATAGTAGAGTCATTTTCACAATGTTGATTCTTCCAATCCAAGAACATGGTATATCTCTCCATCTATTTGTATCATCTTTAATTTCTTTCATCAGTGTCTTATCATTTTCTTCACACAGGTCGTTTGTCTCCTTAGGTAGGTGTATTCCTAGATATTTTATTCTTTTTTTTGCAATGGTAAATGGGAGTGTTTTCTTAACTTCACTTTCAGATTTTTCATCATTAGTGTATAGTAATGCAAGAGATTTCTGTGCATTAATTTTGTATCCTGCTACTTTACCAAATTCATTGATTAGCTCTAGTAGTTTTCTGGTGGCATCTTTAGGATTCTCTATGTATAGTATCATGTCATCTGCAAACAGTGACAGTTTTACTCTTCTTTTCCAATTTGTATTCCTTTTCTTTCTTTTTCTTCTCTGATTGCTGTGGCTAGCACTTCCATAACTATGTTGAACAATAGTGGTGAGAGTGGACATCCCTGTCTTGTTCCTGATCTTAGAGGAAATGCTTTCAGTTTTTCACCATTGAGGATGATGTTGGCTGTGGGTTTGTCATATATGGCCTTTATTATGTTGAGGAAAGTTCCCTCTGTGCCTACTTTCTGCAGGGTTTTTATCATAAATGGGTGTTGAATTTTGTCAAAAGCTTTCTCTGCATTTATTGAGATGATCATATGGTTTTTCTCCTTCAATTTGTTAATATGGTGTATTACATTGATTGATTTGTGTATATTGAAGAATCCTTGCATTCCTGGGATAAACCCCACTTTATCATGGTGTATGATCCTTTTAACGTGCTGTTGGATTTTGTTTGCTAGTATTTTGTTCAGGAATTTTGCATCTATGTTCAGCAGTGATATTAGCCTGTAGTTTTCTTTCTTTGTGACTTCTTTGTCTGCTTTTGGTATCAGGTTGATGGTGGCCTCGTAAAATGAGTTTTGGAGTGTTCCTCCCTCTGCTATATTTTGGAAGAGTTTGAGAAGAATAGGTGTTAGCTCTTCTTTAAATGTTTGATAGAATTTGCCTGTGAATCAATCTGGTCCTGCGCTTTTGTTTGTTGGAAGATTTTTAATCATAGTTTTAATTTCAGTGCTTTTGATTGGTCTGTTCATATTTTCTGTTTATTTCTGGTTCAGTCTCGGAAGGTTGTGCATTTTTAAGAATTTGTCCATTTCTTCCAGGTTGTCCATTTTATTGGCATAGAGTTGCTTGTAGTAATCTCTCATGATCCTTTGTATTTCTGCAGTGTCAGTTGTTATTTCTCCTTTTTCATTTCTAATTCTATTGATTTGAGTCTTCTCCTTTTCTTTTTTGATGAGTCAGAGTAATGGCTTATCAATTTCTTTTATCTTCTCAAAGAACCAGCTTTTAGTTGTATTGATCTTTGCTATTAGTTCCTTCATTTCTTTTTCATTTATTTCTGATTTGATCTTTATGATTTCTTTCCTTCTGCTAACTTTGGGGTTTATTTGTTCTTCTTTCTCGAATTGCTTTAGGCGTAAAGTTAGGTTGTTTATTTGAGATGTTTCTTGTTTCTAAAGGTAGGACTGTATTGCTATAAACTTCGCTCTTAGAACTGTTTTTGCTGCAGCCCATAGTTTTGGGGTTGTCGTGTTTCCATTGTCATTTGTTTCTAGGTATTTTTTAATTTCTTCTGATTTTTTCAGTGATCTCTTGGTTATTAAGTAATGTATTGTTTAGCCTCCATGTGTTTGTATTTTTTACAGATTTTTTCCTGTAATTGATATCTAGTCTCATAGCATTGTGGTCAGAAAAGATACTTGAAATGATTTCAATTTTCTTAAATTTACCAAGGCTTGATTTGTGACCCAAGATATGATCTATCCTGGAGAATGTTCTATGAGCACTTGAGAAGAATGTGTATTCTGTTGTTTTTGGATGGAATGTCTTATAAATATCAATTAAGTCCATCTTGTTTAATGTATCATTTAAGGCTTGTGTTCACTTATTTATTTTCATTTTGGATGATCTGTCCATTGGTGAAAGTGGGGTGCTTAAGTCCCCCACTATGATGTGTTACTGTCGATTTCCCCTTGTATGGCTGTTAGTCTTCACCTTATGCATTGAGGTCCTCCTATGTTGGGTGTATATATATTTATAATTGTTATATCTTCTTCTTTGATTGATCCTTTGATATTATGTAGTGTCCTTCCTTGTCTCTTGTAACATTCTTTATTTTAAAGTCTATTTTATCTGATATGAGTATTGCTACTCCAGCTTTCTTTTGATTTCCATTTGCATGGAATTTCTTTCTCCATTCCCTCACTTTCAGTCTGTATGTGTCCCTAGGTCTGAAGTGGGTCTCTTGGAGACAGCATATATATGGGTCTTGTTTTTGTATCCATTCAGCCAGTCTATCTCTTTTGGTTGGAGCATTTAATCCATTTACATTTAATGTAGTTATCTATATGTATGTTCCTACTACCATTTTCTTGATTGTTTTGGCTTTGTTATTGTAGGTTTTTTCCTTCTCTTGTGTCTCCTGCCTAGAGAAGTTCCTTTACATTTGTTGTAAAGCTGGTTTGGTGGTGCTGGATTCTCTTAGAATTTGCTTGTCTATAAAGGTTTTCATTTCTCCATTAAATCTGAATTAGATCCTTGCTGGGTAGAATAATCTTGGTTGTAGGTTTTTCTCCTTCATCATTTTAAATATATACTGCCACTCCCTTGTGGCTCACAGATTTTCTGCTGAAAGAGCAGCTGTTAACCTTATGGGAATTCCCTTGTGTGTTACTTGTTGTTTTTCCCTTGCTGCTTTTAATATTTTTTCTTTGTATTTAATTTTTGATAGTTTGATTAATATGTGTCTTGGCATGTTTCTCCTTGGATTTATCCTGTATGGGACTCTCTGTGCTTCCTGGACTTGATTAACTATTTCCTTTCCCATATTAGGGAAGTTTTCAACTATAATCTCTTCAAATATTTTCTCAGTCCCTTTCTTTGTCTCTTCTTCTTCTGGGACCCCTATAATTCAAATGTTGGTGCGTTTCATGTTGTCCCAGAGGGTCTGAGACTCTCCTCAATTCTTTTCATTCTTTTTTCATTATTCTGCTCTGCAGTAGTTATTTCCACTATTTTATCTTCCAGGTCACTTATCTGTTCTTTTGCCTCAGTTATCCTGCTACTGATCCCTTCTAGAGAATTTTTAATTTCATTTATTGTTGTTCATCACTGTTTGTTTGCTCTTTCGTTCTTCTAGGTCCTTGTTAAACATTTCTTGTATTGTCTTCATTCTATGTCCAAGATTTTGGATCGTTTTTACTATCAGTACTCTGAATTCTTTTTCAGGTAGACTGCCTATTTCCTCTTCATTTGTTTGATCTCGTGAGTTTTTACCTTGCTCCTTCATCTGCTGTGTGTTTCTCTCTCTTCTCATTTTGCTTAACTTAACTATGTTTGGGGTCTCCTTTTCGCAGGCTGCAGCTTCGTAGTTCCCTTCGTTTTTGGTGTCTGTCCCCAGTGGCTAAGGTTGGTTCAGTTGGTTGTGTAGCCTTCCTGGTGGAGGGGACTGGTGCCTGTGTTCTGGTGGATGAGGCTGGATCTTGCCTTTCTGGTGGGCAGGTCTACATCTGATGGTGTGTTTGGGGTGTCTGTGGCATTATTATGATTTTAGGCAGCCTCTCTGCTAATGGATGGAGTTGTGTTCCTGTCTTGCTAGTTGTTTGGCATAGGGTGTCCAGCACTGTAGCTTGCTGGTTGTTGAGTGGAGCTGGGTCTTGGCATTGAGATGGAGGTTTCTGGGATATTTTCACCTTTTGATATTACATGGAGTTGGGAGGTCTCTTGTGGACCAGTGTCCTGAACTTGGCTGTCCCACCTCAGAGGTGCAGCCCTGACGCCTGGCTAGAGCACCAAGAGCCTGTCATCCACATGTCTCAGAATAAAAGGGAGAAAGGACAGAAGGAAAGAAAGAAAGAAAAAATAAAATAACATAAAATAAAATTAAATATAGTTATTAAAATAAAAAATAATTAAGAAAATAAATTTATAAGTAAAAAAAAAATGGAGAGACAGAACCCTAAGACAAATGGTCAAAGCAAAGCTATACAGACAAAATCACACACAGAAGCATACACATACACATTCACAAAAAGAGAAAAAGGGAAAAATATATACATATTGTTGCTTCCAAAGTCCACCTCCTCAATTTGGTATGATTCGTGGTCTATTCAGGTGTTCCACAGATGCAGGGTACATCAAATTGATTGTGGAGATTTAATCCGCTGCTCCTGAGGCTGCTGGAAGAGATTTCCCTTTCTCTTCTTTGTTCGCACAGCTCCTGGGTTTCAGCTTTGGATTTGGCCCCGCCTCTGCATGTAGGTCGCCTGAGGGCGTCTGTTCTTCTCTCAGACAGGATGGGGTTAAAGGAGCAGCTGATTCGGGGTCTCTGGCTCACTCAAGCTGGGGGGAGGAAGGAGTACGGATGCAGGGCGAGCCTGTGGCGGCAGAGGCCAGTGTGATGTTGCCCCAGCCTGAGGCGTGCCGTGCATTCTCCCGGGGAAGTTATCCCTGGATCACGGGACCCTGGCAGTGGCGGGCTGCACAGGCTCCCAGAAGGGGAGGTGTGGATAGTGACCTGTGCTTGTACACAGGCTTCTTAGTGGCTGCAGCAGGAGGCTTAGTGTCTCATGCTCGTCTCGGGGGTCCATGCTGATAGTCGCGGCCTGCGCCCGTCTCTGGAGCTCCTTTAAGCTGCGCTCTTAATCCCCTCTCCTCACGCACCAGGAAACAAAGAGGCAAGAAAAGTCTCTTGCCTCTTCAGCAGCTCCAGACTTTTTCCCGGACTCCCTCCCGGCTAGCTGTGGCGCACTAGCCCTCCTCAGGCTGTGTTCATGCAGCCAACCCCAGTCCTCGCCCTGGGATCCGACCGAAGCCAAGCCTCAGCTCCCAGCCCCCGCCTGCCCCGGCAGGTGAGCAGACAAGTCTCTCCGGTTGGTGAGTGCTGGTTGGCACTGATCCTCTGTGCGGGAATCTCTCCACTTTGCCCTCCGCACCCGTTGCTGCGCTCTCCTCCGTGGCTCTGAAGCTTCTCCCTCTCACCCACAGTCTCTGCCCACGAAGGGTCTTCCTAGTGTGTGGAAACCTTTCCTCCTTCACAGCTCCCTCCCACTGGTGCAGGTCCCATCCCTATTCTTTAGTCTCTGTTTTTTCTTTTTTCTTTTACCCTACCCAGGTACATGGGGAGTTTCTTGCCTTTTGGGAAGTCTGAGATCTTCTGTAAGCGTTCAGTAGGTGTTCTGTAGGAGTTGTTCCACACATAGATGCATTTCTGATGTATTTGTGGGAAAGAAGGTGAACTCCGCGTCTTACTCTTCCGCCATCGTGAACCTCCTTACAATGAGGTATTAACTCACTCTGGTCAGAATGGCAATCATCAAAAAATCTAGAAACAATAAATGCTGGAAAGGGTGTGGTGAAAAGGGAACCCTCTTGCACTGTTGATGGGAATGTAAATTGATACAACCACTATGGAAAACAGTATGGAGGTTCTTTAAAAAACTAAAAATAGAACTACCATATGACACAGCAATCCCACTACTGGGCATATACCCTGAGAAAACCATAGTTCAAAAAGAGACATGTACCACAATGTTCAGTGCAGCACTATTTACAATAGCCAGGACATGGAAGCAACCTATGTGTCCATCGACAGATGGATGGATAAAGAAGATGTGGCATATATTACTCAGCCATAAAAATAAACGAAATTCAGTTATTTGTAGTGGGGTGGATGGACCTAGAGTCTGTCATACAAAGTGAAGTAAGTCAGAAAGAGAAAACCAAATACCATATGCTAACACATATATATGGAATCTTAAAAAAAAAGGTATTGATGAACCTAGTTGCAGGGCAGGAATAAAGAGATAGACATAGAAAATGGACTTGAAGACATGGGGTGGGAGAGCGAAGCTGGGGCTAAGTGAGAGTAGCACTGACATACATATACTACCAAATGTAAAATAGTTGGCTGGTGGAAAATAGCACAGGGAGATCGGTTCAGTGCTTTGCAATGACCTAGAGGGGTGGGATAGGGAGCATGGGAGGGAGACTCAAGAGGAAGAGGATATGGGGACATATCTATGCATATGGCTGATTTGCTTTGTTGTGCAACAGAAACTAACACTGTATTGTGAAGCAATTATACTCCAATAAAGATCTATTAAAAACAAAATTCCTGGACTTCCCTGGTGGTTCAGTGGTTGGGAGTCCGCCTGCCGATGCAGGGGGCGAGGGTTCGTGCCCCGGTCCGGGAGGGTCCCACGTGCTGCGGGGCAGCTGGGCCCGTGAGCCATGGCCGCTGGGCCTGTGCGTCCACAAAAAAAAAAAAAAAAAAAAAAAGGAAAAACAAACTTCCTAAGGCTTTCTCACATGGAGTAGAAAATGTGCCTGGAATATCCTCCTTCCTCTTTTCTTTGTTAATTGTCAAGGCCCAGGCCAGACTCCCCTTCATCCTTCATTTTCTCTGTGAGCAGCCTAGCTCTCAGTGAGCAATACTTTGAAGGAGTTTGCCTTATACTTTGGTATGCTAGTTGGCACTAGCTACCTTGCACTGTAATGATCCCAACATAAATATGCCTAACTTACTTGAGCTCTTTATATATAAATGTCACCCTTTAATATAGCAATAATTTCCTGGAATGTGTTTTCTCCTACTGATATAAATAAAGAGCTGAGAAGAATGTAAGAGCTAGCGTTTTCACTCCCTGGTTTTGCTTTCTGTGTTAACAATCAAAAACAGATAAACAAAATTGGATAATTTCAAAGGACTGTGTAAGAGACTACATAAAGTGAAGGAGAGAAAGGCTGGTCTGAATCAAGAGGGAGGTAGTGGTCAAGGAAGAAGTGGCTCATTCATGGGAATCTGGAAAGCTATGAAACAATTTTTTATCTTTGCTCAGTCAAGTGTTCCCAGGAACTCGTCCCAGCAGAGGGCTCAGTTCTGCCCAGGACTCCTTACATCCCACCTTACTCCTGGAACTCTCTATCCACAGACCTCACCTGATAATAGTCTTCCGCAGGTCCCTGATACTCTAGTGACATTGACCTTAGTCAATTCCTGAACACACCGAAAGCATTCACATTTCAGGGCTTTCGTGCTTGCTATTCCCTTTGCTACAGTGGTGTTCTCATGTTTATTTAAATGACAAGCTTCTTATTCTTTAGATCTCTATATATCACCTCCACAGGACTTTCCTGCAATGTTCCTAGAAACATCTTCCCTGTCACTCTCTATCCCACTATTTTATTTCTTCATAGTATCTATCACCATCTAAAGCGTTAACACACTTTTTAAAAAATGTGTTTACTATCTGCCTCCTCCCACCAGAATATAAGCTTCTGAAAGACTAAAGTCCTTTCTGTTGTGTTCTCTGTGGTCTTTCTAGTAACAAGCACAGTGTCTGGATAACAGTAGATATATAATATCTGTTAAATAGATGTAAGAGAATATGTAGACAGGGTTAAAGCTGCACAAAGGAGATTAGGAGAAAGCTTTCCAGAGGAGGTGATTCATAAACTAAGCCTTGAATAAATTGTATAAGTATTCAGACAGACTTTTCAGTGAAGGAAACTGCAGGGAGCAATTGTGAAATTTATTTTTCACTAAATGTAAAACTATGGAACTGCAAGTAGTTCAGCATGGCATTCTGAGATTATGAAAGGTTTTGGAGCAAGAACAATATGTAACTCCTAAGGAACCCCTTTTTCTATTCTCTAAGTCTACTGAAACATTGATTAGAGTCTTAGAAATTAAAGGGGTAAAGGGTATCTAACAATACATATACTGCCATTAGTTAATATACCTTTATAAGTTTGGATTTAAATATGATTAGAAGATTGACAGACTAATAATAATGTAAATTTAAAGAAGTTATATGATTAACAGACCTGTTTAATTATAAGGAAAGTAAAATTTAAAAGTTAAATTATTTTAACTAGCAACTATATGATCATCAACAATATGATCATCAACAATGTAACAGAGAGTAAAACTTAGTCAGTTGCAAAATATGTATAAAGGAGGCAGACCAAAGAGGGAAAGAGAATGCAGAAAGAGAAGCAGAAATCCACCAGAGAGAAATTCCCTGTTTTATAGTTTCAGTGTTAGGTTCAAAGCTTACAGATGAGCTCAATGTCTTTTTCTCCTTATTTATCCCCAGAGCCCAGCAGAGTCAGGTACCTAGGAAATTCTCAGTAACTGCTGAATTGACTGAACCATCTTTATCAGTGCCTTTGGTAGCTGGTACCTAAATTAGTTTTAATTTCCACTAAATTGGAGGGGAAAGGGTAGGATGTTAGACTGTATTTTCTTTTGTATAGAAAAAACTTTAAGTACAAGTAGTTTCAAGGTATTTTATTAAGTATTTGCTCCAGTGCAATGCTATTTGTAGAGGCCCAGTTACTTGGTTTTACTTTCAGGGACCAGTATGGTTATATACAAGGAGGAATAGCGTGGTGTTCAAAGTATGTGAACTCTAGGACCAGACTGTCAGGGTCTAAACTCAAGCTGTGAGACCTTCGGCAAGTTATTTAACTTCTCTGCATGTCAGTTTACTCATCTATAAATAGAAATAACAATAGTGCCCATCGTATAGGGTTGTGGTGAGAAGTATAGGTAAAACAATAAAAACAATGCTTAGAATAAACACTGTAAGCACTATATAACATTTACTATCATTACAATTACTTTTTCAATTGTTTTCCTACTTGAATTTGAAGATGATGTTTTGACCATGAACAACCTAAATAATTAAACTTTTTATGAGAATACAAACACTAAGTATTTCACTCAAATTCCAAACAAGGATTATTTACTAATATGCTACTTACACTAACTGATTAATTGTCTTCTGCTGCTCCTTGGATCTTCTGTAACTCAGCAGCTTACTTTGTGCTGGTGCGTCAACACCTATGTCTTCCGGGGGACGAACAATGGGAGGTAACTTCAGGTTCAGAGCCTCTTTTTCTGCTGCAATGGCAGTTTTGTTTGTATCTGACATCTTGGTCCCCTAAAGATTAAAATATACCCTGAGGAGACAAAGTCCGTAAAGCCATTATTGTAAAAGCTAGCCTCAGGCTTCCCTGGTGGCACAGTGGTTGAGAGTCTGCCTGCCAATGCAGGGGACACGGATTCGTGCCCCCGTCTGGGAAGATCCCGCATGCAGCGGAGCAGCTAGGACCGTGAGCCATGACCGCTGAGCCTGTGCATCCGGAGCCTGTGCTCCGCAATGTGAGAGGCCCGCGTACCACCAAAAAAAATTTTTTTTAAATGGTAGCCTCGATATATTTCATATCAATATCAAAAAATTCTAGGCTTCTTTATATCTTTTTCCCAAGGATGGCAGTTGAGCTAAATGGGCAGGGATTACTGTCAGAGCTCTACCATTCATTGCTATGAAGAAATGAAGCCAGCCACTTCCCGGTGAGTGAGGGCTTCAGTTTCCTCATGGCTGAAATTAAGGAACTGGATTAGCTGCTCTCTAAATACCAGTACAGTTCTAAAATTTAGAGTTCAAATTTTCCCTAAGAAGCAAATCACAACAACAACAAAATCCACTTGTTGAGATATAATCCCTCTCCCCAAAAAGCTGATACTTTAACATCGTTAATATTTTTAAACATCACTATTGTATCTTAGTTTTGCTACCTTCCTAGAAAGCCATACTATGATAAAACAAAAATAGGCATACTAAGTGCATAAGAAATCTAAAATGTCATATAAATGCTGAATAATTAACTGTGATATCAACTACATTTGCTGCAGATGCTCACACAATTTGGAGATTCCTGCCTTGAAAAAGACAGTTTCTGCTGGCGCCCAGTTCAAAATCTCCTGCCCTGGGAGAGGGGTGAAGAGAAAAGCTGAGGACAAGAAAGTACCTCTCTGATTGTTTTCACTACTTCCCGGCTCCTCAGATAAGAGGGGAACGTTCAATGAACTTCTCCTGTGGTTAAAGGAAGAGAGAAAACAAGGGTTGAAACCTCCGGAACGCCCTACGGGGTCCTGCCGAGCTGGGCAGTCGCCTGCCGCGTAGAAACAAAGTTGTCGCCATAGAAACTGTCGCGGTCGCAACTGGAGAGATTGGGCAAATGTTGCCTGGAGAGGCAGTTGCTGAGCTGCCACAGATTAGTATTACCTGTCACAACAATAATTCATTACTCGAGTAAATGGAGGGTCGGTGAATGAGACTTTTTTACCTGTCTTCCCTTAGAAAGGGCACGGAATCAGGATCTTCAAATAGTGGAAAACTGCAAGACAGGAAATTTGGATCCGTTGGAAAATGGATTTATATAAACACTCTCAAGGAGGATCAGGTCTTCAAGTGTCCCCATAGCGACTTCCCTGTAAATAATATAACTAATCAAGATTTTATCTTATTTCTCTATTCAGTATTTGTTTAGACAGCACTTCTTTCAGAAAATTTTTGGCAGAGATTAAGCTGTGTAAATTTTTTGAGTATGCATGAAGAGAGAAATGTGAAACTTTGCTATTTGAGGCTGCACAATGGATACTCCATCTAAATGATAATAGCCTACACAAATACCATGTGCAAAAATAAAATTGGTAGATAAATAAATCCTGGTGGTGTATTAATGGCATATTCATTCAACAAATATTTGAGCATCTTCTATGTGCCAGTCAGCACGTAAATAATTTTTTTTAATGAGAGTACAGCCTACACTATTGTGTTTGGCAAACAGTTGTTCCTCTAAAAATGTCATTTGAATCAGTGAATGAACAAACTGAAATTCCTCCTAGCTTGTAAAAACAAACTATCTTTCTGTGGAAAACAAAACACTTGTATGTGACTTTTTTTTGTCACAGTGTCTTTTTAAAAAATTTTATTGAAATATAGTTGATTTACAATGTTGTCTTAGTTTCAGGTGTACAGCAAAGTGATTATATATATATATATTCTTTTTTAAGATACTTTTCCATTATGGGTTATTACAAGATATTGAGTACAGTTTCCCATGCTATACAGTAGGTCCTTATTTGTTACCTATTTTATATATAGTAGTGTGTATATTTTAATCACAAACTCCTAATTTATCCCTCCCCCCACCTTTCCCCTTTGGTAACCATAAGTTTGTTTTCTATGTCTGTGAGTCAATTTCTGTTTTGTTAATAAATTCATTCGTATCATTTTTTCAGATTCCACATATAAGCAATATCATATGATATTTGTCTTTCTGTGATTTTTTTTGACATGTCAATTTGGTTAGGCTAAACTGCAGAACTGAACGGAGGACAGTATTATATCATGCATTCACCTTCTCCAAGTTACTCAATCAAACACTAATCTAGGGCTGCTGTGAAGAGATTTTCCAGATGTAATTCAAGTCCCCTGTAAATTGATGTTAATCTAGGGAGATTATCTGTGTGGGCCTCACTCAATCAATGGAAGTCCTTTTAAAAAGTTTTAGACATGCCCTGAGTTAGGCTCCAAACAGCAGCTAGGTGTACAGGTGCTCTCCGCTCTCGGGCTTTCCTTCCTGACAGCCTGCCCCTACAGATTATGGACTTGCTTCACGAGCCCTCACAGTTACATAGCCAGTTCCCTGTAAGAAACCCTATACATAAACATACAAACAATGGATACATATAGGGTATATATATATAATCTACTGGTTCTGCTTCCCTCATTAGATCCTATGTACTACAATGTACATCTTTTTTCAAACAGCTTTTAATAGGTATAATTTACATACTATAGAATTCACCATTTTAAAGTATACAATTCAATGGGCTTTTCAGTAAATTTATACAGTTGTGCAACCATTACCAAGATCCAGTTCTAAAAAATTTCCATCACTGCAAAAAGTTCCCTTGACCTCATATACAGTCAATCCTCACTCCCACCTCCAGTCCTAGGCAACCACTGATTTGCTTTTGGTCTCTATAGGTTTACAACTTCTGAAAATTTCATATAAATGGAATCATGTATTATGTGGTCTTTTGTGTCTGGCTTCTTTCACTTAATAATGTGAAATATATACTTTTAATATATATATATTTAAATATATATATTTGATTATATTTATATATAATATATAATATAATATATTATATTATATATATAAAATATAATATATTATATATATAATATATAAAGTATATAATATTATATATATTATATATTATATATACTATAATATATTATAATATATTTATATATATTAAAAATATATATAAATATATATTTTTAATATATACTTTTAGTATATACTTTTTTTTAACATCTTTATTTGAGTATAACTGTTTTACAATATTGTGTTAGTTTCTCCTTTACAACAAAGTGAATCAGTTATACATCTACATATGTTCCCATAACTCTTACCTCTTTTGTCACCCTCCCTCCCACCCTCCCTATCCCACCCCTCTAGGTGGTCACAAAGCACAGAGGTGAACTCCCTGTGCTATGCGGCAGCTTCCCACTAGCTATCTAATTTACATTTGGTAGTGTGTATATGTCCCTGCCACTCTCTCACATCGTCACAGCTTACCCTTCCCCCTCTCCATATCCTCAAGTCCATGCTCTAGTAGGTCTGTGTTTTATTCCCATCCTACCACTAATCTCTTCATGGCATTTTTTTTTTTTTAGATTCCATATATATGTGTTAGCATACGGTATTTGTTTTTATCCTTCCGACTTACTTCACTCTGTATGACAGATTCCAGGTCTATCCACCTCATTACAAATAACTCAGTTTCATTTCTTTTTATGGCTGAGTAATATTCCATTGTATATATGTGCCACATCTTCCTTATCCATTCATCTGTTGATGGACACTTAGGTTGCTTCCATGTCCTGGCTATCGTAAATAGAGCTGCAATAAACATTTTGGTACATGACTCTTTTTGAATTATGGTTTTCTCAGGGTATATGCCCAGTAGTGGGATTGCTGGGTCATATGGTAGTTCTATTTGTAGTTTTTTAAGGAACCTCCATACTGTTCTCCATAGTGGCTGTATCATTTTACATTCCCACCAACAGTGCAAGAGTGTTCCCTTTTCTTGAAACCCTATCCAGCATTTATTGTTTCTAGAGTTTTTGATGATGGCCAATCTGGCCGGTGTGAGATGATATCTCATTGTAGTTTTGATTTGCATTTCTCTAATGATTAATGATGTTGAGCATTCTTTCATGTGTTTGTTGGCTATCTGTATATCTTCTTTGGAGAAATGTCTATTTAGTTCTTCTGCCCATTTTTGGATTGGGTTGTTTGTTTTTTTGTTATTGAGCTGCATGAGTTGCTTAAAAATTTTGGATATTAATCCTTTGTCAGTTGCTTCATTTGCAAATATTTTCTCCCATTCTGAGGGTTGTCTTTTGGTCTTGTTTATGGTATCCTTTGCTGTGCAAAAGCTTTTGAGTTTCATTAGATCCCATTTGTTTATTTTTGTTTTTATTTCCATTTCTCTAGGAGATGGGTCAAAAAGGATCTTGCTGTGATTGATGTCATAGAGTGTTCTGCCTATGTTTTCCTCTAAGAGTTTGATAGTGTCTGGCCTTACATTTAGGTCTTTAACCCATTTTGAGTTTATTTTTGTGTATGGTGTTAGGGAGTGTTCTAATTTCATACTTCTACAGGTAGCTGTCCAGTTTTCCCAGCACCACTTATTGAAGAGGCTGTCTTTTCTCCAATGTATATTCTTGCCTCCTTTATCAAAGATAAGGTGACCATATGTGTGTGGGTTTATCTCTGGGCTCTCTATCCTGTTCCATTGATCTATATTTCTGTTTTTGTGCCAGTACCATACTGTCTTGATTACTGTGGCCTTGTAGTATAGTCTGAAGTCAGGGAGCCTGATTCCTCCAGCTCCATTTTTCGTTCTCAAGATTGCTTTGGCTATTCGGGGTCTTTTGTGTTTCCATACAAATTGTGAAATTCTTTTTTCTAGTTCTGTAAAAAATGCCAGTGGCAATTTGATAGGGATTGCATTGAATCTGTATATTGCTTTGGGTAATACAGTCATTTTCACTATGTTGATTCTTCCAATCCAAGAACATGGTATATTTCTCCACCTATTTGTATCATCTTTCATTTCTTTCATCAGTGTCTTATAGTTTTCTGCATACAAGTCTTTTGTCTCCTTAGGTAGGTTTATTCCTAGATATTTTATTCTTTTTGTTGCAATGGTAAATGGGAGTGTTTTCTTAATTTCATTCTCAGATTTTTCATCATTAGTGTATAAGAATGCCAGAGATTTCTGTGCATTAACTTTGTATCCTGCTACTTTACCAAATTCATTGATTAGTTCTAGTAGTTTTCTGGTAGCATCCTTAGTATTCTCTATGTATAGTATCATGTCATCTGCAAACAGTGATAGCTTTACTTCTTCTTTTCCTATTTGGATTCCTTTTATTTCTTTATTTTCTCTAATTGCTGTGGCTAGAACTTCCAAAACTAGGTTGAATAAGAGTGGTGAGAGTGGGCAACCTTGTCTTGTTCCTGATCTTAGTGGAAATGGTTTCAGTTTTTCACCATTGAGAACAATGCTGGCTGTGGGTTTGTCATATATTGCCTTTATTATATTGAGGAAAGTTCCCTCTATGCCTACTTTCTGCAGGGTTTTTATCATAAATGGGTGTTGAATTTTGTCAAAAGCTTTCTCTGCATCTATTGAGATGATCATATGGTTTTTCTCCTTCAGTTTGTTGATATGGTGTATCACGTTGATTGATTTGCATATATTGAAGAATCCTTGCATTCCTGGAATAAACCCCACTTGATCATGGTGTATGATCCTTTTAATGTGCTGTTGGATTCTGTTTGCTAGTATTTTGTTGAGGATTTTTGCATCTATGTTCATCAGTGATATTGGCCTATAGTTTTCTTTCTTTGTGACATCTTTGTCTGGTTTTGGTATCAGGGTGATGGTGGCCTCATAGAATGAGTTTGGGAGTGTTCCTACCTCTGCTATCTTTTGGAAGAGTTTCAGAAGGATAGGTGTTAGCTCTTCTCTAAATGTTTGATAGAATTCGCCTGTGAAGCCATCTGGTCCTGGGCTTTTGTTTGTTGGAAGATTTTTAATCACAGTTTCAATTTCAGTGCTTGTGATTGGTCTGTTCATGTTTTCTATTTCTTCCTGGTTCAGTCTTGGCAGGTTGTGCATTTCTAAGAATTTGTCCATTTCTTCCAGGTTGTCCATTTTATTGCCATAGAGTTGCTTGTAGTAATCTCTAATAATCTTTTGTATTTCTGCAGAGTCAGTTGTTACATCTCCTTTTTCATTTCTAATTCTACTGATTTGAGTCTTCTCCCTTTTTTTCTTGATGAGTCTGGCTAATGGTTTATCAATTTTATTTATCTTCTCAAAGAACCAGCTTTTACTTTTATTGATCTTTGCTATTGTTTCCTTCATTTCTTTTTCATTAATTTCTGATCTGATCTTTATGATTTCTTTCCTTCTTCTAAATTTGGGGTTTTTTTGTTCTTCCTTCTCTAATTGCTTTAGGTGCAAAGTTAAGTTGTTTATTCGAGTTGCTTCCTGTTTCTTAAGGTATGATTGTATTGCTATAAACTTCCCTCTTAGAACTGCTTTTGCTGTATCCCATAGGTTTTGGGTCGTCGTGTCTCCATTGTCATTTGTTTCTAAGTATTTTTTGATTTCCTCTTTGATTTCTTCAGTGATCACTTCGTTATTAAGTAGTGTATTGTTTAGCCTCCATGTGCTTGTATTTTTTACAGATCTTTTCCTGTAATTGATATCTAGTCTCATAGCGTTGTGGTCAGAAAAGATACTTGATACGATTTCAATTTTCTTAAATTTGCCAAGGCTAGATTTGTGACCCAAGATATGATCTATCCTGGAGAATGTTCCATGGGCACTTGAGAAAAATGTGTATTCTGTTGTTTTTGGATGGAATGTCCTATAAATATCAAGTAAATCCATCTTGTATAATGTATCATTTAAAGCTTGTGTTTCTTTATTTATTTTCATTTTGGATGATCTGTCCATTGGTGACAGTGGGGTGTTAAAGTCCCCTACTATGATTGTGTTACTGTCGATTTCCCCTTTTATGGCTGTTAGTATTTGCCTTATGTATTGAGGTGCGCCTATGTTGGGTGCATAAATATTTACAATTGTTATATCTTCTTCATGGATCGATCCCTTGATCATTATGTAGTGTCCTTCTTTGTCTCTTGTAATAGTTTTTATTTTAAGTCTGATATGAGAATTGCTACTCCAGCTTTCTTCTGATTTCCATTTGCATGGAATATCTTTTTCCATCCCCTCACTTTCAGCCTATAAGTGTCCCTAGGTCTGAAGTGGGTCTCTTGTAGACAGCATATATATGGGTCCTGTTTTTGTATCCATTCAGCCAGTCTGTGTCTTTTGGTGGGAGCATTTAATCCATTTACATTTAAGGTAATTATGGATATGTGCGTTCCTATTACCATTTACTTAATTGTTTCAGGTTGTTCTTGTAGGTCTTTTCCTTCTCTTGTGTTTCTTGCTTAGAGAAGTTCCTTTAGCATTTGTTGTAAAGCTGGTTTGGTGGTGCTGAACTCTCTTAGCTTTTGCTTGTCTGTAAAGGTTTTAATTTCTCCATCAAATCTGAATGAGATCCTTGCTGGGTAGAGTAATCTTGGTTGTAGGTTTTTTTCCTTCATCACTTTAAATATGTCCTGCCACTCCCTTCTGGCTTGTAGAGTTTCTGCTGAAAGATCAGATGTTAGCCTTATGGGGATTCCCTTGTGTGTTATTTGTTGTTTTTCCCTTGCTGCTTTTAATATGTTTTCTTTGTATTTAATTTTTGACATTTTGATTATTATGTGTCTCGGCATGTTTATCCTTGGGTTTATCCTGTATGGGACTCTCGTGCTTCCTGGACTTGGTTGACTATTTCCTTTCCTATATTAGGGAAGTTTTCAACTATAATCTCTTCAAATATTTTCTCAGTCCCTTTCTTTTTCTCTTCTTCTTCTGGGACCCCTATGATTCAAATGTTGTTGAGTTTAATGTTGTCCCAGAGGTCTCTGAGACTGTCCTCAATTCTTTTCATTCTTTTTTCATTATTCTGCTCTGCAGTAGTTATTTCCACTATTTTATCTTCCAGGTCACTTATCCGTTCTTTTGCCTCAGTTATTCTGCTATTGATTCCTTCTAGAGAATTCTAAATTTGTTTGTCATTGTTTGTTTGCTCTTTAGTTCATCTAGGTCCTTGGTAAACATTTCTTGTATTTTCTCCATTCTATGTCCAAGATTTTGGATCGTTTTTACTATCAGTACTCTGAATTCTTTTTCAGGTAGATTGCCTATTTCCTCTTCATTTGTTTGGTCTGGTGGGTTTTTACCTTGCTCTTTCATCTGCTGTGTATCTCCCTCTTCTCATTTTGCTTAACTTACTGTGTTTGGGATCTCCTTTTTGCAGTCTGCAGGTTCATAGTTCCCGTTGTTTTTTGTGTCTGCCCCCAGTGGCTAAGGTTGGTTCAGTTGGTTGTGTAGGCTTCCTGGTGGAGGGGACTGGTGCCTGTGTTCTGGTGGATGCAGCTGGATCTTGTCATTGTGGTGGGCAGGACGGTGTCTGGTGGTGTGTTTTGGGCTGTCTGTGACCTTTTTATGATTTTAGGCAGCCTCTCTGCTAATGGTTGAGGTTGTGTTCCTGTTTTGCTAGTTGTTTGGCATGGGATGTCCAGCACTGGAGCTTGCTGGTCATTGAGTGTATCTGGGTCTTAGCTTTGAGAAGGAGATCTCTGGGAGAGCTCTTGCTGACTGATATTACATGGGACCAGGAGGTCTCTGGTGGTCCAGTGTCCTGAACTTGGCTCTCCCACCTCAGAGGCTCAGGCCTGACACCCGGCCGGAGCACCAAGACGCTGTCAGCCACACAGCTCGGCTTCGAGGGCTGCGCACTCTCTGGATCTGGTGGGGCTCAGCTAAGGCCCTCAGCTCCTGCTCCAGGAGTGGCCACTGCAGGTAGAGGGCTTGTGCTGGGGCCAGACTCGATGTCCCGACTGCTGCCTGAGGCAGGTTCACAGCCCTCGCCTCGCGTGGCCGGAGCTGGGGCCCAGGCCAGACCCATTTTCTTAATGGTTCTTTTGAAGAGCAAACGTTTTTAATTTTTATAAAGTCAAACAGGATATTTTTTTCTCTTATGGATTATGATTTTGAAGTTTTTATCTGTGAAAGATACATAAGATCATGTAGTTTTTCTGTGTTTTCTTCTACTTATATGTTTTACATTTAGGTCTATAATACATTTAGGGTCAGTTTCTGTATGTCGTGAGAGGTACAGATTCAAGTTTATTTGTTTGCATATAGATATACAGTTGTTCCAGTACCATTTATTGAAAAGTCTGTCCTTTCCTCACTGAATTGCCTTGACATCTTTGTTGAAAGCTCAACTGACCATAATGTAAGGGTTTATTTCTGGACAATCAATTCTGTTCCTTTGATCTACATGTCATCTTTATTTCAGTACCACAGTGTCTTGATTACTGTAGCTTTAGTAAAAATGGTTCTACAGTTGACTCTTAAACAAAAGTTTTGAACTGTCCACTTGTATGCAGATATTTTTTTCACTAAATGTATGCTATCGTACTACATGATCCCTTGTTCGTTGAATATGAAGATGCTAAACAGCAGATCTGGAGGGCCGACTATAAAGTTATACACAGATTTTCAACTGCACTGGGGCAAGGAGGCGGGTTGGTGCCCTTAACCCCGCACATTGTTCAAGGGTCAACTATAGTTTTAAATTTGAGTAGTGTTAGTCCTCCAACTTTGTTCTTCTTTTATAAAAAGAGTAATTTGGACTATTCTAGGTCCTTTGCATTTCCATATAAATTTTAGGATCAGCTTGTCAATTTCTGCAAAAGAGCCATCTGGAATTTTATTAAATATTTTGCTTTGAAAGAAAGAAAAAAATGTTAATTATCTCTACATATTTAATTTGCAGCTTAAAAGCATTCCCTTGAAGGGCTCTACTTCTGAATCTAAGGGTTAGAAATAGTATTTATAAGCAGATAAGTATATTTCACAAAGCCTTGATTATATTTTTAAGGGTTTTTAAAAAATATAAATTTATTTTATTTTTGGCTATGTTGGGTCTTCGTTGCTGCACACAGGCCCTCTGTAGTTGCAGTGTGTGGGGGCTACTGTTTGTTGCAGTGTGTAGTCTTCTCACTGCGGTGGCTTCTCTTTGTTTCAGAGCACAGGCTCTAGGCGCATGAGTTTCAGTGGTTGTGGCTCCCAGGCTCTAGAGCACAGGCTCAGTAGTTGTTGTTCATGGGCTTAGTTGCTCCGCAGCCTGTGGGATCTTCCTGGAACAGGGCTCGAACCCATGTCCCCTGCATTGGCAGGTGGATTCTTTTTTTTTTTTTTTTTTTTTTTTTTTTTTTTTTTTTTTTTTTTAAACATCTTTATTTGAGTATAACTGTTTTACAATAGTGGGTTAGGGCTTCCCTGGTGGCGCAGTGGTTAAGAATCCGCCTGCCGATGCAGGGGTCACGGGTTCGTGCCCTGGTCCGGGAAGATCCCACATGCCGCGGAGCAACTAAGCCCGTGAGCCATGGCCGCTAGGCCTGCGCGTCCGGAGCCTGTGCTCCGCAACGGGAGAGGCCACAGCAGTGAGAGGCCCGCATACCACAAAAAAAAAAAAAAAAAAAAAAAAAAAAAAAAAAAAAAAAAAAAAAAAAAAAAAAAAAAAAATACAATAGTGGGTTAGTTTCTCCTTTACAACAAAGTGAATCAGTTATACATATACATATGTTCCCATAACTCTTCCCTCTTTTGTCACCCTCCCTCCCACCCTCCCTATCCCACCCCTCTAGGTGGTCACTAAGTACAGAGGTGAACTCCCTGTGCTATGCTGTAGCTTCCCACTAGCTATCTAATTTACATTTGGTAGTGTGTATATGTCCCTGCCACTCTCTCACATCGTCACAGCTTACCCTTCCCCCTCCCCATATCCTCAAGTCCATGCTCTAGTAGGTCTGTGTTTTATTCCCTCCTACCACTAATCTCTTCATGACATTTTTTTTTTTTAGATTCCATATATATGTGTTAGCATACGGTATTTGTTTTTGTCCTTCTGACTTACTTCACTCTGTATGACAGATTCCAGGTCTATCCACCTCATTACAAATAACTCAGTTTCATTTCTTTTTATGGCTGAGTAATATTCCATTGTATATATGTGCCACATCTTCCTTATCCATTCATCTGTTGATGGACACTTAGGTTGCTTCCATGTCCTGGCTATCGTAAATAGAGCTGCAATAAACATTTTGGTACATGACTCTTTTTGAATTATGGTTTTCTCAGGGTATATGCCCAGTAGTGGGATTGCTGGGTCATATGGTAGTTCTATTTGTAGTTTTTTAAGGAACCTCCATACTGTTCTCCATAGTGGCTGTATCATTTTACATTCCCACCAGCAGTGCAAGAGTGTTCCCTTTTCTCCACACCCTCTCCAGCATTTATTGTTTCTAGAGTTTTTGATGATGGCCAATCTGGCCGGTGTGAGATGGTATCTCATTGTAGTTTTGATTTGCATTTCTCTAATGATTAATGATGTTGAGCATTCTTTCATGTGTTTGTTGGCTATCTGTATATCTTCTTTGGAAAAATGTCTATTTAGTTCTTCTGCCCATTTTTGGATTGGGCTGTTTGTTTTTTTGTTATTGAGCTGCATGAGTTGCTTATAAATTTTGGATATTAATCCTTTGTCAGTTGCTTCATTTGCAAATATTTTCTCCCATTCTGAGGGTTGTCTTTTGGTCTTGTTTATGGTATCCTTTGCTGTGCAAAAGCTTTTAAGTTTCATTAGATCCCATTTGTTTATTTTTGTTTTTATTTCCATTTCTCTAGGAGATGGGTCAAAAAGGATCTTGCTGTGATTGATGTCATAGAGTGTTCTGCCTATGTTTTCCTCTAAGAGTTTGATAGTGTCTGGCCTTACATTTAGGTCTTTAACCCATTTTGAGTTTATTTTTGTGTATGGTGTTAGGAAGTGTTCTAATTTCATACTTCTACAGGTAGCTGTCCAGTTTTCCCAACACCACTTATTGAAGAGGCTGTCTTTTCTCCAATGTATATTCTTGCCTCCTTTATCAAAGATAAGGTGACCATATGTGTGTGGGTTTATCTCTGGGCTTTCTATCCTGTTCCATTGATCTATATTTCTGTTTTTGTGCCAGTACCATACTGTCTTGATTACTGTGGCCTTGTAGTATAGTCTGAAGTCAGGGAGCCTGATTCCTCCAGCTCCATTTTTCGTTCTCAAGATTGCTTTGGCTATTCGGGGTCTTTTGTGTTTCCATACAAATTGTGAAATTCTTTTTTCTAGTTCTGTAAAAAATGCCAGTGGCAATTTGATAGGGATTGCATTGAATCTGTATATTGCTTTGGGTAATACAGTCATTTTCACTATGTTGATTCTTCCAATCCAAGAACATGGTATATTTCTCCACCTATTTGTATCATCTTTAATTTCTTTCATCAGTGTCTTATAGTTTTCTGCATACAAGTCTTTTGTCTCCTTAGGTAGGTTTATTCCTAGATATTTTATTCTTTTTGTTGCAATGGTAAATGGGAGTGTTTTCTTAATTTCATTCTCAGATTTTTCATCATTAGTGTATAAGAATGCCAGAGATTTCTGTGCATTAACTTTGTATCCTGCTACTTTACCAAATTCATTGATTAGTTCTAGTAGTTTTCTGGTAGCATCCTTAGTATTCTCTATATATAGTATCATGTCATCTGCAAACAGTGACAGCTTTACTTCTTCTTTTCCTATTTGGATTCCTTTTATTTCTTTATTTTCTCTAATTGCTGTGGCTAGAACTTCCAAAACTATGTTGAATAAGAGTGGTGAGAGTGGGCAACCTTGTCTTGTTCCTGATCTTAGTGGAAATGGTTTCAGTTTTTCACCATTGAGAACAATGCTGGCTGTGGGTTTGTCATATATTGCCTTTATTATATTGAGGAAAGTTCCCTCTATGCCTACTTTCTGCAGGGTTTTTATCATAAATGGGTGTTGAATTTTGTCAAAAGCTTTCTCTGCATCTATTGAGATGATCATATGGTTTTTCTCCTTCAGTTTGTTGATATGGTGTATCACGTTGATTGATTTGCGTATATTGAAGAATCCTTGCATTCCTGGAATAAACCCCACTTGATCATGGTGTATGATCCTTTTAATGTGCTGTTGGATTCTGTTTGCTAGTATTTTGTTGAGGATTTTTGCATCTATGTTCATCAGTGATATTGGCCTATAGTTTTCTTTCTTTGTGACGTCTTTGTCTGGTTTTGGTATCAGGGTGATGGTGGCCTCGTAGAATGAGTTTGGGAGTGTTCCTACCTCTGCTATCTTTTGGAAGAGTTTCAGAAGGATAGGTGTTAGCTCTTCTCTAAATGTTTGATAGAATTCGCCTGTGAAGCCATCTGGTCCTGGGCTTTTGTTTGTTGGAAGATTTTTAATCACAGTTTCAATTTCAGTGCTTGTGATTGGTCTGTTCATGTTTTCTATTTCTTCCTGGTTCAGTCTTGGCAGGTTGTGCATTTCTAAGAATTTGTCCATTTCTTCCAGGTTGTCCATTTTATTGCCATAGAGTTGCTTGTAGTAATCTCTAATAATCTTTTGTATTTCTGCAGAGTCAGTTGTTACATCTCCTTTTTCATTTCTAATTCTACTGATTTGAGTCTTCTCCCTTTTTTTCTTGATGAGTCTGGCTAATGGTTTATCAATTTTATTTATCTTCTCAAAGAACCAGCTTTTACTTTTATTGATCTTTGCTATTGTTTCCTTCATTTCTTTTTCATTAATTTCTGATCTGATCTTTATGATTTCTTTCCTTCTTCTAAATTTGGGGTTTTTTTGTTCTTCCTTCTCTAATTGCTTTAGGTGCAAAGTTAAGTTGTTTATTCGAGTTGCTTCCTGTTTCTTAAGGTATGATTGTATTGCTATAAACTTCCCTCTTAGAACTGCTTTTGCTGTATCCCATAGGTTTTGGGTCGTCGTGTCTCCATTGTCATTTGTTTCTAAGTATTTTTTGATTTCCTCTTTGATTTCTTCAGTGATCACTTCGTTATTAAGTAGTGTATTGTTTAGCCTCCATGTGCTTGTATTTTTTACAGATCTTTTCCTGTAATTGATATCTAGTCTCATAGCGTTGTGGTCAGAAAAGATACTTGATACGATTTCAATTTTCTTAAATTTGCCAAGGCTAGATTTGTGACCCAAGATATGATCTATCCTGGAGAATGTTCCATGGGCACTTGAGAAAAATGTGTATTCTGTTGTTTTTGGATGGAATGTCCTATAAATATCAAGTAAATCCATCTTGTATAATGTATCATTTAAAGCTTGTGTTTCTTTATTTATTTTCATTTTGGATGATCTGTCCATTGGTGACAGTGGGGTGTTAAAGTCCCCTACTATGATTGTGTTACTGTCGATTTCCCCTTTTATGGCTGTTAGTATTTGCCTTATGTATTGAGGTGCGCCTATGTTGGGTGCATAAATATTTACAATTGTTATATCTTCTTCATGGATCGATCCCTTGATCATTATGTAGTGTCCTTCTTTGTCTCTTGTAATAGTTTTTATTTTAAGTCTGATATGAGAATTGCTACTCCAGCTTTCTTCTGATTTCCATTTGCATGGAATATCTTTTTCCATCCCCTCACTTTCAGCCTATAAGTGTCCCTAGGTCTGAAGTGGGTCTCTTGTAGACAGCATATATATGGGTCCTGTTTTTGTATCCATTCAGCCAGTCTGTGTCTTTTGGTGGGAGCATTTAATCCATTTACATTTAAGGTAATTATGGATATGTGCGTTCCTATTACCATTTACTTAATTGTTTCAGGTTGTTCTTGTAGGTCTTTTCCTTCTCTTGTGTTTCTTGCTTAGAGAAGTTCCTTTAGCATTTGTTGTAAAGCTGGTTTGGTGGTGCTGAACTCTCTTAGCTTTTGCTTGTCTGTAAAGGTTTTAATTTCTCCATCAAATCTGAATGAGATCCTTGCTGGGTAGAGTAATCTTGGTTGTAGGTTTTTTTCCTTCATCACTTTAAATATGTCCTGCCACTCCCTTCTGGCTTGTAGAGTTTCTGCTGAAAGATCAGATGTTAGCCTTATGGGGATTCCCTTGTGTGTTATTTGTTGTTTTTCCCTTGCTGCTTTTAATATGTTTTCTTTGTATTTAATTTTTGACATTTTGATTATTATGTGTCTCGGCATGTTTATCCTTGGGTTTATCCTGTATGGGACTCTCTGTGCTTCCTGGACTTGGTTGACTATTTCCTTTCCTATATTAGGGAAGTTTTCAACTATAATCTCTTCAAATATTTTCTCAGTCCCTTTCTTTTTCTCTTCTTCTTCTGGGACCCCTATGATTCAAATGTTGTTGAGTTTAATGTTGTCCCAGAGGTCTCTGAGACTGTCCTCAATTCTTTTCATTCTTTTTTCATTATTCTGCTCTGCAGTAGTTATTTCCACTATTTTATCTTCCAGGTCACTTATCCGTTCTTTTGCCTCAGTTATTCTGCTATTGATTCCTTCTAGAGAATTCTAAATTTGTTTGTCATTGTTTGTTTGCTCTTTAGTTCATCTAGGTCCTTGGTAAACATTTCTTGTATTTTCTCCATTCTATGTCCAAGATTTTGGATCGTTTTTACTATCAGTACTCTGAATTCTTTTTCAGGTAGATTGCCTATTTCCTCTTCATTTGTTTGGTCTGGTGGGTTTTTACCTTGCTCTTTCATCTGCTGTGTATCTCCCTCTTCTCATTTTGCTTAACTTACTGTGTTTGGGATCTCCTTTTTGCAGTCTGCAGGTTCATAGTTCCCGTTGTTTTTTGTGTCTGCCCCCAGTGGCTAAGGTTGGTTCAGTTGGTTGTGTAGGCTTCCTGGTGGAGGGGACTGGTGCCTGTGTTCTGGTGGATGCAGCTGGATCTTGTCATTGTGGTGGGCAGGACGGTGTCTGGTGGTGTGTTTTGGGCTGTCTGTGACCTTTTTATGATTTTAGGCAGCCTCTCTGCTAATGGTTGAGGTTGTGTTCCTGTTTTGCTAGTTGTTTGGCATGGGATGTCCAGCACTGGAGCTTGCTGGTCATTGAGTGTATCTGGGTCTTAGCTTTGAGAAGGAGATCTCTGGGAGAGCTCTTGCTGACTGATATTACATGGGACCAGGAGGTCTCTGGTGGTCCAGTGTCCTGAACTTGGCTCTCCCACCTCAGAGGCTCAGGCCTGACACCCGGCCGGAGCACCAAGACGCTGTCAGCCACACAGCTCGGCTTCGAGGGCTGCGCACTCTCTGGATCTGGTGGGGCTCAGCTAAGGCCCTCAGCTCCTGCTCCAGGAGTGGCCACTGCAGGTAGAGGGCTTGTGCTGGGGCCAGACTCGATGTCCCGACTGCTGCCTGAGGCAGGTTCACAGCCCTCGCCTCGCGTGGCCGGAGCTGGGGCCCAGGCCAGACCCATTTTCTTAATGGTTCTTTTGAAGAGCAAACGTTTTTAATTTTTATAAAGTCAAACAGGATATTTTTTTCTCTTATGGATTATGATTTTGAAGTTTTTATCTGTGAAAGATACATAAGATCATGTAGTTTTTCTGTGTTTTCTTCTACTTATATGTTTTACATTTAGGTCTATAATACATTTAGGGTCAGTTTCTGTATGTCGTGAGAGGTACAGATTCAAGTTTATTTGTTTGCATATAGATATACAGTTGTTCCAGTACCATTTATTGAAAAGTCTGTCCTTTCCTCACTGAATTGCCTTGACATCTTTGTTGAAAGCTCAACTGACCATAATGTAAGGGTTTATTTCTGGACAATCAATTCTGTTCCTTTGATCTACATGTCATCTTTATTTCAGTACCACAGTGTCTTGATTACTGTAGCTTTAGTAAAAATGGTTCTACAGTTGACTCTTAAACAAAAGTTTTGAACTGTCCACTTGTATGCAGATATTTTTTTCACTAAATGTATGCTATCGTACTACATGATCCCTTGTTCGTTGAATATGAAGATGCTAAACAGCAGATCTGGAGGGCCGACTATAAAGTTATACACAGATTTTCAACTGCACTGGGGCAAGGAGGCGGGTTGGTGCCCTTAACCCCGCACATTGTTCAAGGGTCAACTATAGTTTTAAATTTGAGTAGTGTTAGTCCTCCAACTTTGTTCTTCTTTTATAAAAAGAGTAATTTGGACTATTCTAGGTCCTTTGCATTTCCATATAAATTTTAGGATCAGCTTGTCAATTTCTGCAAAAGAGCCATCTGGAATTTTATTAAATATTTTGCTTTGAAAGAAAGAAAAAAATGTTAATTATCTCTACATATTTAATTTGCAGCTTAAAAGCATTCCCTTGAAGGGCTCTACTTCTGAATCTAAGGGTTAGAAATAGTATTTATAAGCAGATAAGTATATTTCACAAAGCCTTGATTATATTTTTAAGGGTTTTTAAAAAATATAAATTTATTTTATTTTTGGCTATGTTGGGTCTTCGTTGCTGCACACAGGCCCTCTGTAGTTGCAGTGTGTGGGGGCTACTGTTTGTTGCAGTGTGTAGTCTTCTCACTGCGGTGGCTTCTCTTTGTTTCAGAGCACAGGCTCTAGGCGCATGAGTTTCAGTGGTTGTGGCTCCCAGGCTCTAGAGCACAGGCTCAGTAGTTGTTGTTCATGGGCTTAGTTGCTCCGCAGCCTGTGGGATCTTCCTGGAACAGGGCTCGAACCCATGTCCCCTGCATTGGCAGGTGGATTCTTAACGACTGCACCACCAGGGAAGCCCAGGCTTGATTATATAAAAGTACTTATGGATAATGACCCCAAAATATGATTCTCCAATACTGTACAAAAATATTTTTTCTATTTCTTAATAGAAATGATGAAGATGCTAAGAGAACTCATGAGACTAACTTACTATTCTTTAAACTATGTATTATTATTTCAAATTTAAGAATGAGAGTGCCATAAAAAGAAATGAGTCCATATGCTTAAGAGTTCTTTATGGAGCTAAACTGTGTTATGTTTTACATAAGTTCTTTGACTGAATTTTTTTTCTGCAAACTAAGTTTCTGATTGCTGTTATAGTAACATTAATTATACTTATATTAAGTGATATAGTTGTATCTCAATTTTAAAAATAAAAAAAGATATAGCTGTATCATATAGATACTATGCTATATAGTATATTAATATATAATGTAATCATAAATTATGATAAATATTTTAAAATATAAGAAACAAATAGCACTGTTGGTGGGAATGTAAATTGATGTAGTCACGATGGAAAACAGTATAGAAACAGAAGTTCCTCAAAAAATTAGAAGTAGGGCTTGCCTGGTGGCGCAGTGGTTGAGAATCTGCCTGCTAATGCAGGGGACACGGGTTCAAGTCCTGGTCTCGGAAGATCCCACATGCCGCGGAGCAACTAGGCCCACGAGCCACAACTACTGAGCCTGCACATCTGGAGCCCATGCTCCACAACAAGAGAGGCCGCGATAGTGAGAGGCCCGTGCACTGTGATGAAGAGTGGCCCCCGCGTGCCATAACTAGAGAAAGCCCTCGCACAGAAACGAAGACCCAACACAGCCAAAAATAAATAAATAAATTAATTAATTAATTAATTTAAAAAAATATTTAGAAAGATATAGCACATTATTTAAAAAATTAGAAGTAGAACTACCGTATGATTCAGCATTCCACTTCTGGTTATATATACACACAAAGGAAACAAAATCAATATCCCAAAAATGTCTCTGCACCCCCATGTTCTGTGCAGCATTATTTACAATAGCCAAGACATGGAAACAACCTAAATGTTAAGTGTCCATCGATGGATAAATGGGCAAAGAAAATATAAGATATATAGATATAGATATATAGATACAGATATATAATGGAATATTATTCAACAATAAAAATAGAGATCCTGCCATTGTGACAACATGGATGGACCTCAAGGGCATTATGCTAAGTGAAATAAGTCAGACAAAGACAAATATTGTATGATTTCGATTATATGTGGAATCTAAAAAAAAATTAATTCATAGATACAGAGAACAGATTGGTGTTGGGGGATGGTTGGATGGAGGAAATGGATGAAGGTGATCAAAAAGGTAAAAACTTCCAGTTATAAGATAAACAAGTTCTGGGGATATAATGTACAACATGGTGACTACAGTATATGTGAAACTTGCAAACAACAGATCTTAGAAGTTCTCATCACAAGAAAAAACATTGTTAACTATTGAGGTAATGGATGTTAATTAAACTTATTGTGGTAATCATTTGGCAATATATACCTATATCAAATCATTATGCTGTACACCTTGAACTAATACAATGTTATATATCAATTATATCTCAGTAAAACTGGAAAAAATAATTTTAAAAGAAACAAATAAATACCAGAGATTGATTCCCTTAAATAGAAAGCAAATAGAAATTATTAAATTTGGGGGACTTCCCTGGTGGTGCAGTGGTTAAGAATCCGCCTGGCAATGCAGGGGACACGGGTTCAATCCCTGGTCTGGAAAGATCCCACATGCTTCAGAGCAACTAAGCCTGTGTACCACAACTACTGAGGCCACATGCCACAACTACTGAAGCCCGCGTGCCCTAGAGCCTGTGCTCTGTGACAAGCGAAGCCACCGCAATGAGAAGCTCACTCACCGCAATGAAGAGTAGCCCCTGCTCGCCGCAACTAGAGAAAGCCCACACGCAATGAAGACCCAATGCAGCCAAAAAAAAAAAAAAAAAAAAAAAGAATTTATTAAATTTTGAATATATGAGAAAATAGATTATCCTGAAGTGATATCACCAAAACTACTCAATTTCTGAGTGCTATCCCTCAAAATTAGTTTCATGTTGACCTTAAGTTAAAAAAGATAAAAGTATATTAATGATCTATGTCAATGTTATTAACTAAGTGAGGGTAATTACGAGAAACTTGTCTTCACGCACTAATTCCTGCAGATATAAGTAATAAAAATAACTCCAACAACCGTAACTTTTTTTTTTTTTTTTTTTTTTGCGGTACGCGGGCCTTTCACAGCACAGGCCCAGCAGCCATGGCTCCCGGGCCCAGCCGCTCGGCAGCACGCGGGATCCTCCTGGACCGGGGCATGAACCCGTGTCCCCCGCATCGCCAGGCGGACTCACAACCACTGAGCCACCAGGGAAGCCCCCGTAACTTTTGATTAGTGAAAGTTAGCTTGTGTTTCTTGGTATGAATAGAGAATGGATGAATAAAATGATTTCTATTAGACACTTATCCTTTTGGCATGAGGAAAAGCATAGTATTGGTTCAGTCTTGTAATCTCAAATTTTAATTATATAATGTATATAATTTATATACATAATGTGCTACAGTTTAGCCTCATAAACACACCATTTATTATTTTTAAGTCTGTTGAGTTCAGATTAAGCTTTCTTTGGGAAGTTGTGACACTTTCAGAACACTTGCAGATACTTTCTCCTGAAAGAACTGACAAAAGATAATGTAAGATAATGAAAAGAGGAAGGTACTGAACCATGGGTATACTACATTTCTATTTGTGCAAAAGAGTGGGGGGAAGGATATAAATTCATAAATGTTTGTGCATGCATAGGAGTCAGAGGCGAGAAGATTACCTTTTTTTCACTATGAATATGTTTTTACTCTTTGAAAATATTAAAATATCAAAAAAAAAAAACACCTAAAAGAAAGTATGACACTTCAAGGCATGTGTCTCAAACTTGGATTAAGACTGCTACAGTGCTACAGAGTTAAATTAGATCAGCTTGCTTGAAGGAAAGTCATTTTCTAATACGGCTTTTTTTTTTTTTTTTTTTTTTTTTTTTTTTTTTAAGCCTCCCGGAGCGGGTTGCAGGATCTTAGTTCCCAGACCAGGGACTGAACTCTGGGCCTCAGCAGTGAAAGCCTCGAGGTGTAACCACTGGACCACCAGGGAATCCCCACATTTTTCTAATAGGGCTTTTATCTTTCAGCTTATTTAAGATTGAGTTCTGCAAAGATGCATGAAGAAAAATGCCATTTCAAAATTTATATTTGCTAATGTGGGTACTATGATACTATGAACTGGAGTACTGAGACTTAGTTTCTTAAGTCAACTGATACAATGTAATGACTTTTACCCTACACTGTAGCCCCAGATTACATACATACCACCAGGCATCCAGTTACCTTGTCAAATGCTTGCTGCGTGGGGAGAGGGGAGGACAGGAATATACACTTCAAATAACTGCAAAATTCATCCTTCTTTTAGAAAAGGCTTATTTTCCTCATTGTAATCCGGGGGAAAGGGTATGGCTTATTATTAGATACCCAATAAATAAACATTCTAGCTGTAGGAGACGGGAAAGTACATACAAACATATCACTTGTCGAGAGAAGCGAATTCTCAATTTGTTCTTTGAATCTTCAAGAGGTTTTTTTTTCTTCAGTTAATCACAGAGTATTAATTATATTCAACACAAAATCTGTTTCTTGAAATACTTTCTTCATTTGGCTTTCAAAGAAGCTACATTTCTCATATCCTCTTACTTACTGGCTATTCTGTCTCCTGTCATTCATTCAGCAATGTCTGTATGGTCTTGAGCAGGTAACTTAATCTCTCTGGTGCTCACATCCGTAAAAGTCGTTTTTAGCACAGTCACCGCTCACTAACTGGGAGCTACTATATATCGTTCTTAGTTAGTACTGCAAAAGCTCTGCTCCGCGCGTCGGCGCTGGCTAGGCCTGAGGTGAACCCACCACATCTAGGAAGAGGGTGAGCAGCCTTGGGAATGCTGTGGAGAAATGAGCAACACTTTCCACACCCGAAGCCAGGCCGGCAACCAGGGTGGAGTTCCCTACGCCCTCGCGCGAAGAAGCCCCAGGCAGCACCAGAAGGCACGGGGTTAACAACCAGGAACTGCGCCAGCCTCCGGCAGGAAAGCGAAACCCGTGACACCACCCAAGCCAGTTCCGTCTTAGGCGCGCCTTCGCTTCCGCCCGCTAACTTTCGCTAAAATCATGGAGTCTAATATTTCCCTGTGGAACTTCTATATTTTCTTCATTTTCCCAGCCTTATGACTCTGGTTGTAGATAAAAATTAAGCTGGGATGGATTAGAGACAGGAGTGGCTATGGAAAGCTGGTGAGCGGGCCTGGCGAAAGTGCGTGGCGGGAGCACAGTGCGCCCTCTCTTCGCCGGCCGGAAGTTGAGGGACTGAATGGGTTCCGGAACCGGCGGCTGCGGCTCTCCTGTTTCTACCTGACGCTTAGCGGTCGCCCAGCCTCAGATCTCGTCAGCCTCTGGGCCACCAGGTTCATGTGGAGGCTCCCAGGCGCCCGCGCCGCGCTTCGTGGGGTCCGTACGGCGGTGGAGCGGCACAGTCGCGCCGAGGCGGCGACTGAGATTGCGACAGGCGCGATGGAGCGCGCTGTGGTGCGCTGTGTGCCCTCGGAGCCTAAGCTAAGTCTGTCGTTCGCGCTGGCCGACGGCAGCCACAAGAACATGCAGCGCGACCAGAGCGAGCCGCTGGGTCGGGCCCTTAGCCGGATCGCTACCAATGCCCTCAAAGGCCACGCGAAGGCGGCTGCCGCCAAGAAGAGCAGGAAAAACCGGCCAAACGCAAGCGGCGGCGTGTCCTGTGCGGGGCCTGGGCCCGAGCCGGCTGCAGCCTGCGAACCCGTGGTGAAGCTGTACTACCGGGAGGAGGCAGTGGCTGAAGACGTGCTCAATGTGGACGCCTGGCAGGACGGTGCGGTGCTGCAGATCGGCGATGTCAAGTACAAGGTGGAGCGCAACCCTCCCGCCTTCACCGAGCTGCAGTTGCCGCGCTACATCATGGCCGGCTTCCCGGTGTGCCCCAAGCTCGGCGTCGAATTTGGGGATCCCGCCGGCTCCCTCTTCCGCTGGTACAAGGAAACCAAACCCGGAGCGGCGGAACCTGAGGGCGGAGGCCCCTCATCGTTGTCTCCCTCTTCTCCCTCTCCTGGTTGGACTGAGACGGGTGTGGACGAGCGCGTCTTCACCCCGTCCAATGCCGACATCGGGCTACGGCTCAAACTTCATTGCACCCCAGGCAACGGGCAGCGCTTCGGGCCAAGCCGGGAGTTGGAAAGTGTGTGTCCAGTGGAGGCCGGGCCCGGCACCTGCACCTTTGACCACCGGCATCTGTACACCAAGAAGGTGACGGACGACGCGCTCATCCGCACTGTCTCCTACAACATCCTGGCCGACACATACGCCCAGACTGAGTTTTCGCGGACGGTCCTGTACCCGTACTGTGCCCCTTACGCCCTGGAACTCGACTACCGCCAGAACCTTATTCAAAAGGAACTCACGGGCTACAACGCCGACCTCATCTGTTTGCAGGAAGTTGACCGCAACGTGTTTACAGACAGCTTGGTGCCGGCCCTGGAGGCCTTTGGGCTGGAGGGCGTGTTTCGAATCAAGCAGCACGAAGGCCTGGCCACTTTCTACCGGAAGTCCAAGTTCAGCCTCCTTAGCCAGCATGACATTGCTTTCCATGATGCCCTGCAGTCTGACCCACTTCACAAAGAACTGCTGGAGAAACTGGCTTTGTACCCATCAGCGCAGGAGAGGGTGCTCCAGAGATCTTCTGTACTTCAGGTAGAGTAACTCCGCCAGTCTCTACATACTCGTTCTTGAAGGGGGGCGCCGGGGCCGGGGGTGCTTATAAGAGATGAAACAGTCCAGATTTTACTGAAAGGTGTTTGCTCTTGTATCTTCAGCACGTAATTTAGCCTGCCTTTCTTCCTTCCTTCATCATTGAGCAGATACTTATTGAGTACCTGTAATGCGCCAGGCACACTACAGGTTGCCTTGAACAAGACAGACAGGAACTTTTCATAGTGCTT
Organism: Kogia breviceps; assembly: GCF_026419965.1. Lineage (NCBI taxonomy): Eukaryota > Metazoa > Chordata > Mammalia > Artiodactyla > Physeteridae > Kogia > Kogia breviceps. The sequence goes on along the minus strand of NC_081319.1, from coordinate 32,077,778 downwards.
ATGATTTCGTGTTTAGCTAAATACAATAATTTAACAGCTAATATTTTCTTACTACATGCCAAACACTGTTTTGACACATTTTAAAGAATTTAAATTTTAAGTCTCTGGCATGTTGTACAAAGTGCTCCATAAATATTAGCTGTTATTTTAATTTTGGTTCATAGTAATCCCACTGTTCCCATTTTATAGATGTTATTCTAAAACTCTGTTGTCCAGAGTTTTTAGGTAGTTGGTTTTGTTCATAGTAAGAAGAGCAGCTACCATTTTTTGAGCACCTACTGTGTCTTCATGCACCTCTGAGTAAGCTCATTTAATTGAATCCACACAATTAAATGTCCTCCTTGAGGTGGATGATATTGTCTCTTTTTTACTCATGATGAAGCTGGTTTAGGAAAACGAAGTGTCCCTCTCCAGGTCACACTGCTGTAAATGGTAGGGTGGGTATTCAAAGCTAGTTCTGCCTGACTCCAAAGCCCATGCTTACCCACATAAAAACATGGTCTCCAACCTTAGTGTTGTCATCTAAAATGTATTCATGCTATCTCTGTGTATTGGACTGTTACTAAAATGTTATGCTGAATCCCATTCATTTATATTCCAAAACTTAAAACAAAAATAAATTTCATAATTTCAATCATACTTCATCAGCAGGGAGGCATATGGAAAAATGTCAGTTCATCATATAGTTTCAGATTTTAAAAAAATTCAGATTGGGAAATAGCAACTGAACTTGGCATTTTCTGTTTATTTTAGGTTTCTGTTCTTCAGTCTACAAAGGACTCTTCTAAAAAGATATGTGTTGCTAATACCCATCTCTACTGGCACCCCAAAGGTTGGTTTTATTGGTTTTCTCAAGTGTCTTGAACGTGGTAATGTAATGTCGGTAAAAGCTGTTTTACAGCTTTTTTAGTTTTATTGAGATATAGTTGACACACAGCGCTATACAATTTAAGGTGTATGGCACAATGACTTATACATATTGCAAAATGATTATCACAATAAGTTTAGTTAAAATCTATTACCTAATAAAAATACCCCCCCAAAAGGTTTTTTTCCTTGTAATGAGAACTTCTGGGTTTTACTCTCTTAGCACCTTTCAAATATACCACCCAGCAGTGTTAACTATAGCCATTGTGTTGTATATTACACCCCCAATACCATTAATCTTATAACTGGAAGTTTTACCTTTTTTTTTTTTTTTTGCGGTACGCGGGCCTCTCACTGTTGTGGCCTCTCACGTTGCGGAGCGCAGTCTCCGGACGCGCAGGCTCAGCGGCCACGGCTCACGGGCCCAGCCGCTCCGCGGCATGTGCGATCTTCCTGGATCGGGGCACGAACCCGTGTCCCCTGCATTGGAAGGCGGGCTCTCAACCACTGCGCCACCAGGGAAGCCCGGAAATTTTACCTTTTGACCACCTTCATCCAGTTCCTCCCCACACATACAAATACATATCTTGAATGTCACCCAGATACTGTGGTTTGTGAGTTTTTAAATTTGTTTTTTTTAACTTGAAGGCAACTTTAAAAAGTACTTAACATTAATGTTTTTTATATTCATAGGTGGGTACATTCGTCTCATTCAAATGGCAGTAGCCTTGGCTCACATTAGACACATCTCTTGTGATCTGTATCCCAGCATACCAGTTATGTTTTGTGGGGACTTTAATAGTACCCCATCAACAGGAATGTATCACTTTGTCATCAGTGGCAATATTCCAGAGGATCATGAGGACTGGACTTCCAATGGGGAAGAGGAACGATGCAACATGTCTCTTACCCATTTCTTCAAACTGAAAAGTGCTTGTGGTGAACCTGCTTACACAAATTACGTTGGTGGCTTTCATGGATGTCTGGATTACATTTTCATTGACTTAAATGCTTTAGAGGTTGAACAGGTGATTCCATTACCTACTCATGAAGAAGTTACCACCCACCAGGCCTTACCTAGTGTTTCCCATCCCTCTGATCACTTAGCACTTGTATGTGATTTAAAATGGAAATAGATTTGTGACTGATGGAATTTAAATCTGCTTTAGTAGGAAATTTAATATGAATCAAAGCTATGTGTAACCTTCAAAGAGGAAAACTAGGCACTAAGGTAAAATATTCTTACCATACTAGTTATGTTCTAGTGTCTTCATTACATGACTATCATAATGGTTGCATAATATAGTTTCTCTACCCTTTTTTTTCTACACTTGGAGGAAAAACAAATATATTTATGACCAGCAGGAAGAACATTGGGTACATTTTATACTTTTTTTTACTAGTAATTAAGAATTTTGTAAAAAAAAAAAAATAACCATTTGAATGATCCTGTAATTTTTCTATCATAACACACACTTCAAATTAAATCATGTATATATAATTAGGGGGAAAGTGCATACAAGTTAAAGTGAGAGGCTTATTCTGACACATGGAAGGAATAACATTAGGGTCTACCTCTACCTCAATTTGGTTAGCAATTTAATACAACTTCAGAGCTTTAACAAAAAATTAAAATATACCATTACCAATTCCTATTGCTTCTCATCTTTCAGTTATCATAAGGTATCTTCATTCTCTTATTTTTAGGATTTTAATTTTTAGTGTATGGTACAAATGGACATTTATATTCCCATTCTTACTGCAGTTCATTTTAACTTTCAGTATGCAAGCTCAATTTAGTATTTAAAGTGAACAATAACATTGTAACTTGATCCTGTTGTCTTTACACCCTTGCCCATGAAAAATGTTCATAAATCAACAGGGTATTTGACATATGGTATTAGAGACTATAACACATTAGATATGAGAAACTGCCTATTGATACGGGCTTGCAGTTGTGGATGAACCATGGAGCATTTCTGTGCTACAAGTATTTTCAAAATTGTTGGGTTTTCTAAACAGGAGAAAGGCAGAGTAGTAGTGGGGCTTTTGAGCATCTCTCGAATAAACTTCCAGATTTGAGCATTATAGTTTGAGTTACAGAACACTGTATATGTAATTATTTACATACTGTAAAAAAAATTTTAAATATGAAGCCAAACTCTTGAAAATTACAAAGTATAGTTTTACTGATTAGAGTCTAGCCTAGAGTAGTAACTGAGCTTTTCTAACTCAATTATCACCATACCTTATTTGTAATGCTTTAGCTGTTGCGCTCTTGTTCAAAAGAACCAAAATGTTCTCGTTTTTCTGCATTTAACTTCTAAGCTTAGATAGCTAGAGCTCACTTCAAGAGCTCTGATTTTCCAGTCATGAAGGCCTTTGTTCCACGTTTAGTCTCTAACCTGATACGATAAGAACTTTCATCTTTGACAAAGTAACCTGTATTTTCATATTCTGTTTACTCTTAGTAATTTTGAGAATTAGAGGGTTTTACTTGCACTTCAGATTGAACCTTGAAGTGCTTAAAAGTACGTGCCGGAAAAATTAAGGTGGCAGTTTCTTGGGATCTTGTTTAGAAAAAGCTGTAAATGAAAAATTGATGCTACCAAATTGTGCCTTCCTAAAAAGCATCTTGAGAGCATTTTTTAACATCAGTTTACAAATACAGAAATAATATATTGAAGCCAGAATCTGATTCTTTTGCAATTTTTTTTTCCGTTTTAATATTTGGTTTTGGTTTGCTTTCAAACAAACATGTTGACAGGACTTACTACAGTAAGTTGAGAGAAAAAGTTTAAGCAAAAAGTTGAGAAACATAAGAGAAAAAAGTGTAACATGACATCCTCACGCCCATGAGAAAAACACACAGGTCCTGTATTAACACCACAGCTAGCTAGATGGAACTCTGGTCAGAAAAATTCTAAACACTTATCAAACATTCCACATTCTGATACTTTAAATTTCATATTTGCTGACTAAACAATGATCAGATTGTACACAGGCATTTCAGAATATTAGAATATAGAATATTATTTTGAAGTACATATACTTTGGTCACAATCTCTACCATATAGATGTTAGTATGATTAGTCCAAATGTAGGGAACACTAAGAAAACTGTATAAATAGTATACCAAAATGTCCTTGTATATGAGCTAGAATAAAGTGTTATTCAGAAATGTTTGTGTTTAAAGCCATCTCTGTGACTGAATTTTTCCATTTAGATTTTTTTAGTACATTTAATTATAAAATATGGAAAGCAGCAACTCTGGTGAACCACATTTTATGATGTTACAAGTTCTTGCTATAGGAATTAACATTCTGAAAATTTTGTGTTATCAATTACAAACTACTAAGACTATTACAGAACACATTATCCTCTTAAATGAATTATTATACAGTTGCCAACTACAGACATACACACTGGTAGTTCATAATTCATTAGTGAACAAATCATTTCTAGCTATGTGATGTTCTTTAAAATTCTAGAAACTAAAATCAGTTGTTTCAAATTTTCAAGAACTTTACTGGTTGGTGACATTTTTGAGCATTAAAATGTGGTGGTTACAGTCCAAAGGTAGATCTCTGAGCAACACAATATAACAGGGAGAAGTCCAAAGAACACTACTGTGGGAAAATCTCCCTGGTGGAAATTGACATCTTTAGATCTCACATTCTCCAGCTATGAAATACAGGCAGAAATTTCCTACAAACTAGTCTGAGACAAAACCAAAACCTCTATGTAATGAAAGATAAAAGTATGCACTACTAGTTTATCATAAGACCCACATGGCAACTCAAGAGGGAAAATCTTTCCTAATAGCCAACCAGTTTTCCAAACATAATTCAAAAACATTCAAATGTGGGAATTCCCTGGCAGTCCAGTGGTTAGGACTCCGTGCTTCTACTGCAGGGGGCAGGTTCAGTCCCTGGTAAGGGAACTAAGATCCTGCATGTCACACAGTGCAGCCAAAAAAAAAAAAAAAAAAAAAAAAATCAATGACATTAAAAACAAGAAATCAATAGAGAAAATCAACTAAACCAAAAGCTGGTTCTTTGAAAAGACGAATAAAATTGATAAGCCTCTAGCCAGACTGAGGATACACATTACCATTATCAGAAATGAAACTTGAGGACATCACTACACATCCCATGGACTTTTAAAAGACAATTTGGGGACTTCCTTCCCTAATGGTCCAGTGGTTAAGACTCCATCCTTCCAATGTAGGGGGCTCGGGTTTGATCCCTGGTTGGGGAGCTAAGATCCAACATGCAGCACAGCATGGCCAAAAAAATAAAGGCAGTTTGATCCCAGTAAATATCTGGAAATAATTATTACTACATGAGATAATTCTGTGTATACACTAATGAAAATTAAGTCTCAGTAAATGAGACACTGATACTCTGGAAGATTAAGATAAACATTTCACTTAACGTTTTATTTTCATTGAAGAATATATAAGGTAAAGGGGGGAATCCATGGAAGCAAACATGTAACAAAATACCACCACAGAAAAGCAACTGAATGATTTGAGACAAAAGACAATGGGGAATATTATGGACGACAACAACAAAAAAGCCTATTAACAGAGGGACAGAAAACAGAAAATGGTTCTATCCTCAACTCTGATGCTGCTAGTCAGCCTTTAAGGGAACCACAATCCCTCTTCAGCTTCTCTGTTAATATACTTAACAATTTGACAGCGTATTTTTTAATCTGTGGGTATAATCAACTGTTCTGTATAATACAGGAGGGTCACAGAGACCTCTTTTTGATTGATCAACACTACGTTTAACATTTGTGTAAACAGTAAGCATTGAATATAGTGTCAAGTATTTCATAAAAGAGTACTGATCATGTCAATAAATTAGGACAGAGATAGTGATTTTATAAGTTTGCATTGTCTTCAAAGAATGTTAAAACACAGTGAAAGGCATTCTAGGGATTATCTCTCAATTTATACTTTTTCCCAAAGCATTTACTCACTTCTACTTGGAAAAAAATGGAACTTCTCAATTTAATTTAAAAACAAAAACAAAAAACTACCACCAGTACTGAAGAAAAAGAATAATTTCTTGGGGTAAAAACATGCCAAATCACCAAGTTAATGTTTTCTTTAAAAAATAAAAAGGAACAAACAATCTTGCAAATCTTTATTTAACCCATTTAGCAAAAATTAGGCAATTTTAGATTCCTAATGCAGTCATTTCCAACAATGGTAGTAATAAGAGCTGCCATATCTTGAAAGCAAGATTATATGGATTCTTTTTATTCTATCTTCAGAGTTCATGAAAGCATCTTTGACTTACTTGGTTTAGTTTTTTTAAATTAATACAACAATGCTAATTTAACTATGATCCTATCATTGAACCTCTGAAGTTTTGTATCCCCTAGTTGAACCCCATAAAAACCACACATACTATATACCCTCATTGTAGTTTTATCCAAGAAATGAGACCTTTCTTTACGCGGGCCTCTCACTGTTGTGGCCTCTCCCGTTGCGGGGCACAGGCTCCGGACGCGCAGGCTCAGCGGCCATGGCTCACGGGCCCAGCCGCTCCGCGGCATGTGGGATCTTCCCGGACCGGGGCACGAACCCGTATCCCCTGCATCGGCAGGCGGATTCTCAACCACTGCGCCACCAGGGAAGCCCGAGACCTTTCTTATTCGGAGGGAAGAAGGAAAAATTCATCCCGTGGGCTAGAGAAGATGCACTTACATGAAAAAAAACACAAGTTTAGCATACACTTTCTCCCAGTAACCTGTTTCACAATCACCAACTACTTAATTCTAAATTCCTTTCGCTTTGTCCAGTAGCTTTTTTTTGTTTTTTTTACAATTCAAATATACACATTATTTTACAAGCATGTATTGGCTTTGAAAACAAGATTCCAATCCATAAATTTATCTAAATCTAAGCCATTAATAATCATAAAAATGCAAGGTTTATGAAATACATAAAACGTTATAGACAAAAACTAAGTTACTCATAAGGTTACCAAGTTGAGCTCTTAAGAATTAACAGATGTAATTCATGAGGTACCCCTATGACAAAGATTTAGTCACTTTCTGCACAAGTTCTGAAATTTGTGAAGCTAAAAAAGAAAAGTGTTTGTGAACTTTGTTCTCCTACATAGGAGAGCAGCATCACTAAGTCTATGTATTATGAGATACAAAAAACACTTGAATTTTTTTTAAACAAATGTTAGCTGTGAAACAAACACATGCATACATACTTTGGGAACAGTTCATTTTATTACAGCTTTTTACTTTTGATCTGACTTTAGAAATGTACAGCATCAAAATGGTATTTTAATCAAAGAAAACTAAATTCTTGAAATTGCTCCTCACTCTGTTACACACATGATAGCAACCCACATTTTATTTCCAATTCAAACAATAAATAAACTCACTGGGATCTTTATTATTATTCACAGTATGTAATATATGCAAATCAACTAAGAAAAATCTATTTCAAACATCTTCAAGACTCAAGAAAAACAAACACCATTACATGTTTTATCATTTTATTAGGAATAATTCCAAATGGGTTATGAAGAAAACTTATTCATTGAGTCTGATGAGTTTTCCAAAACTCTTAATGAAGACATGTTTACCAACAAACAATAAAACATCAGCAGAACTACCATATACTGGGCCAAGAGTCAGGCTGATACCAAAAGCAACATGCAACATAAAAAAGATACAATATAAAGGAAGACAATCTGCTGAGTATTAAAAATCATCTCAATATGAACTCTTTGCAACTAGCACAGAACTAATTAGCTATCAAATCCAAACCACACCAAGGTAAGCTTGGCTGATGGAAGCCAGGAGTTAATAATGGGAGGGAAATATAACTTCCTCAGTGCAAAAGATCTGAATAGTGTTTTGGAGCGTTTCCCTGGCTGGTACAAGCAGTATTAAAAAATCTTTTTTGGCAAGGGAGAAAAATAAATACAAATGGAATGCTACATTTTTAAAATCAGCAGACTGTCCCAGGAATGATAAAGGTATCAGTAAAGTAGCAAGGGGATAACTTTAAAACATTATTTGTTGTGGGCTCAAAAAAAACATTCAAAATGGATTTATTTAAAGATGTCACATTAGCTATGTCCAGGCATTTAGGCTTAAGGGAAGTAAAATTAAAAGAGGACACCTTTTTTCCCCCAAGTTAAGAGAATTTTTTTAAAACCAAGCATATTGCTAAATGGCAACATTATACTTGGTAAACAATAATTGGCAACAAAATAAGTTTAAATGCTATAATATTCTGCCCAAACCAGTCCCACATACTGTTTAATAACCAAGATGCAAACTAATTTTGTTGTAACAAGCCTAGACCAATTCTATCAAACATGTCCTTGGTTAGATATCCAGTTTCATTTAACGTTTTGAAAGCTCATTTGACAGCCAGTCAAGTCCCTCATACAGACCGGTTCCTTGTGTAGCACAAGTGGCTTGAACATACCACTGTAAAGAAAGGACAATAAGAAAACACTTGATTAATATAACCAGTGTTTAAAGTTCCTTACTCAGAAAATTATTTTCCAGGGGTATTAGTGAGCAGGTGCCATAAATGTATAGAGAAAGAGGAAAAATACATAAAGCCATAGAAACTAAAGTTGTAAATCTGTTAAAAGTATCATATTTCACAAATGATTAATTTTATATTTAATGACCTCAGTAACTGTATAGATTAGAACTGTTCTCCTACCTCTTGCTTCTCACAAAACTCCTCTCAGATCTAAAGCTACTACTACCCATTCATTACATTTAACCAACTACTACTTAATCTGAAAAGAAAATTCATGGGAAGATTAGTAACAAATAAACTACCCACCTGGTCCTTATGATGCTCTTGTTTCCCACAAAACTAAGTTCAGAGTAGAAGAGGCAAAATTTTGAAAGAGTAGGGATTATTGACATTTTAGAGGCAAGCTTTTTCGGGAATTTCACTATCTTTAGTCTCATGTACCCCCACAAGTTCCAATAAGTAAAATGTTTATAAATATTATCTTCAGTAACTGTATGAAAATGAAAAGTTTCAAGTAGCGAGAAAAAGACCTAGAAAGCAATTTAATTACCTTTCAGAGATGGTTTATTAATTTTCTTTATTGACCAGTTTTATTTTGCCTTAAAATAAAGACCTTGCTTTCATGTTGCAAAGTCACTTCAATTCTACCATATGCTGCCAATTATTTCTTTAATACCAAAGACCCCAATAACCTAGAAGGCTGGGAAAAAGGCATGAATTCATATCCTCATAGCATGGAAAACTGCATCATTTACAGTCTATCTTATTTAAATTGGGCTGGGACATCTTAAACACTGTATACAGTTATTGCCACACCACAGTTTCACCTTGTTGATAAGTTAATGAAAAACTACTGTAAAGCACAAACCACAATAATAGTTTGTGATATCATCTTTATAAATAAAACAGTATATTGTATTTTGCCAATATTTAAACCACTGATCTCAAATGATAAAGCTATTGGAGAGTAAGTAGGTATTTTTTATAATTTTAAACTCAAAACTTGTTTAACATCATAATTACAGATCCCTCTATAAGCTCTTAGCGCTACCACACACACAGTACAAAATATTATCTAAAATATGGCTGCTAAATATTGCAGTTTCAATAAGAAAACCCAATTACAAAATATCTGCTGCAGAGTTATATAAAAGATAAAATTTTAATTAAGACTATCAATAATCTTTAGATATTACAATTCTCTTACAGTACAGTTTTTCACATCATTATCAATACTAATCATTTTGAGGATAATGTTAACAAAAGTCAAATGAAATAAAGATATTTAAAACCTTTGGATCCTTAAAGGATATATATTAAAAAGTTTAAAATGGAGAAGATATCAACATACTTTAAAGTTGAATACAATATTTACAAAGGTTTGAAATAAAGCCTGAAAGGGCTCATTTTTATATAAGCAAGAGTCTCTTACTGTAGTGTTTTTTGTCTTTTGCTTTTGGCTGTGCTGCAAGGCATGCGGGATCTTAGTTCCCCAACCAGGGATCAAACCCGTGCCCCCTGCACTGGAAACACAGTCTTAACCACTGGACTGCAGGGAAGTCCCTTTAGTTTTTTAAATGATGTGCTCATCATCTATTTCAAAGGGGACAATTAACTAATAAATGTTTAAACTAAATATCAGCTTAAACAATTATCCTAATAATCTAATAGTCAGGAGGTTAACATGAAACTCCAAATACTTACTGTTCTGTTACGAAGAGACTGAAGACCTAATTTATCTGTCATTTCACTAATGGCCATAGCATTCGGCAAATCCTGTTTGTTTGCAAAAAGCAGCAACACAGCATCTCGCAACTCATCTTCCTGAAGCTGAAAATAAAGACATTAACAACTGCCAAACTGGAATCCAATTATTGTAACAAACTAAGTAACAAAAAAGGCTTCCTATGTATATACATCATTTATTCAACATTAAATACATTATCAAATATCAAATCAATAATCATACACCTTCAAGTAAAGCAAAACTACTTTCCAAGTCAATCATCCTACACTCCATTAAGGTAAATCATTCATTCAGTCTTGATGATCATCCATGGAGGGTCAGGATTGGCAAGAACAAGAAACACACATGGGAATAAACATTTATGGCAGGATCTTAAGGTACTCAGTAGTAAACATATTTAGACGATGATCTTTTTGGACTTTTATCTTTTCCAGCCAGTTGGATCAAAGGACAGTGGGAAAACAATATAGTGATTAGGGCATTAGTAGTATCATGCAAAATACAAGAATTATACCAAGAGCAGAAGCTGGTGGTAATGAAATACTGACATATGACACAACACTTGGAAACTTATGCTAAGTGAAAAGCAAAAAGTTTACAAAGGTAACAAAAGACCACATATTGTATGTGGTCAGGGTAGAATGGGGGAAGGAATGGGGAACAAATGCTAATAGTTATAGGATTTCTTTTTGGAGGTGATGAAAATGTTCTAAAATTCAACTGCGGTAATGACTGTACAATTCTGTATACTAGAAACCACTGACTTGTACATTTCAAATGAGTGAAGTTATGGTATGTGAACTATATCTCAATAAAGCTGTTTACAAAAAAAAAAAACAAAAAAAGAGTAGAAGGAGTAATAGTTAACTGAGACAAAAAAAAGCACCAGTTACACACATACTGGCACAATGGTTTTACAAACTGCACTCCAGTCTTAGGAGCACTGAATGAGAATATTTCAGTAAATATTTTACACCTACAAGTCTGAAACCATGACAACGTTCCTCTAGCAAAGTTCCTCAACAATTTCCCCCCTCAGGATTTTTAACAGTATGAACATATGAAAACATTTATCCAATATTTGGCAAGGCCAAAATGCCACCATCAACCAAAATGCTACATGCCTTAGGTGGAATTCTTTTATCATGGTTGCTATTATGAAACATTTTGAAGTATATTTTATAGGTATAGTATAGAGAAAACTGAACCCAATGACCTTGGGAACAAGGGATTTGAACCAGGATTCCTAGGTCACAAAAGATTCAAAACTGGAGATTTTATAATAGAAAATAAAAGACTGGACTAAAGTAAACATCCTCAACCAGAGATGTGCATCAAAATCACCCATGGAGCATTCTACAAACACACTGGGCCTTCCTCCCAGCTTACTGAAGTAACTGCTCATCCGTGAGTTTTTTTAAAAGCTCTACAGGAGATTTTTATGTGCAGTCTTAAGAACCTGTGATAATACAGTTTTTCAAAGTTCTTTCTAGCTCTAAAAAGTTGATTTATGTAATCAAATTACAGTTAAAATGTACCAACCACTAATACCACCATCACCCAGAAAAACATATCTTGGAAATGGTAAATTTAAAAACTATTCTCACCATTTTCTGCAGCTCTTCTGCTCCTTCCTGAATTCTTTCACGATCATTGCTATCTACCACAAAAATAAGACCCTGAAATAAATTAAAAGTTAAATTTAAAGCACACACTAAATATGAAACCTAAGTATATAGGCAGCAAAACCATATCAAGAGTTAATAACGTTAGGAAGAAAGTCTCCTTACAAAAAAAAGGGAAAAGACAGGGCATTACAAATTTGAGCACTATTTGTGATTTTAACTTATAAATGTTATTTCCAAAAAAAAAAATCTACCTCTTAACAACTGATCACCTTTTTCAACTATACTAAGAAGAATAAATTCTATCCCTTTCCCCTACCTTTGCACATTTAAATGCAGGTAAGTAGAAGTAACAAAATGGCCACAAAGTGGGCACAATAGGAAAAAGAACAATCCACAGATCCTAAGGATTCATGAATTTACTAACTGAATTACCTTATTCAAAAGCATGCACAAAATGAAACTAAAAAAAGAAGCGGAAGGAGTGCACTACAGTAGCTTTTAAATAGTTCATCAGGAAAAGACAGTGTTGCTCTAGAATGCTGCCTGCCAGCTCTAGAATCAGGAGAAGAAAGTCTGCAGCAAAATATATCAAGAAAAAGTCAAGGCTGACTTCATTGAATAAGAAAGTCTTAACAAAAAGGAAGGTAGTAACCATTCTTAAAGATATTCAAATATTAGAATTTTATACTACAAAAGAAGTGGAATTGGGAAGGAATTAGTTGAATTAAGACTTCCAAAAACTTTCAAATGGGAAAGTATAAATTTCAGTTAGAGAGAGACAGGGCAGATTAATTTTATAGCTTATTAAAATCTACTACTATTACACTAAAGTATATTCTTTAGTATATACACTAAAGTATTCTTCTTTCCCCACAACCCTGACCCCTAAGGTATTTTTAATCATTTGTCACTTTATCATAAACTGTGTTGTGTCACTACTGATTTGTGTAAGTCACCAGATTAAATCCACTGAGGGATTAATCCCCTCAGTATTACCATAGTACTGAGCTTGCCAGGGTACTTAATAATTATTTTAGGCTACGGTCATTAAATGACATAATTTCTTTTGGTCTAAAAACCTTCAAACCCATTTCCTTTATCTCTGCAGGAAATCATAATTTTAAACATCCTACCCTTTGAAAAAAATTTTGGTGCTTTTAGAGCTAGTGTGGCATAGTGGGAAGATACCATATTCAATGCTTTAGTTATATAAATTACCTAATCCTTGAACATGCCTCCTCTTCTATAAAATAAAATACCACCAATTTTTTAAGCCTACTTTAAACATAATTACAGAGGTATAAAAGAATCAAGCATTGTCCTTGGCATATCACGGGCATTTAGTAAATGTCTCCTCCTCTTCCTCCTATCCCCAAAACCACTCCTATTTAGAACCTACTTGTCTAGAAGAGGTAATGGCTCTAAAAGGGATCTAATTTTATCTAGACTACTTTATTGCTTTAAAATGCAAATAACGCTGTCAGTCCCAAAGTAACATTATTGAGAGGGAGGATTATTTGAGAAATAAATTCTAAGTTATTCACTTCCTGGGACAGCATAGAATCAAGAGTGTAGAAAAGCTAGGATTCTAAAGATAGCTACTCGAAGTAAACATTACTTAAAAGGCCAAATATTTAGAACAGGAAAATAATTTGAATTATATAATGAGGTAAGAGGAATTTACTAAAATAAACACTGTGTCCTGAATTGCTACTAAAAGTTAGAAGCATGGTTAAATGGAATAATTAGTTTCTTTTAAATTTTATAGCTAAAAGAACTGATCATGAATGCTGCAAAAGACAGCTTTAATAGCTTAGCTGTGATTATATCAGGCAACCTTGATGTAAAGCTTTCTCCAGCAGCCTTGAAGTCCCTAGGAAGTACTTGGATTTCTGTGGGGAAAGATTTTAAGATTTTTTTTTTTTAATTTGGACCATTTTAAACGTCTTTATTGAAATTGTTACAATATTGCTTCTGTTTTATGTTTTGGTTCCTTGACCGTGAGGCATATGGGATCTTAGCTCCCTGACCAGGGAAATGAACCCACACCCCCTGTATTGGAAGGCAAAGTCTTAACCACTGGACCGCCAGGGAAGTCCCAGAAGTACTTGGACTTTTGATTCTAAGGTGGTCCACAGAGGCCAGGAATGGGTCTAATTGCAAGTTAAAGTAAATTAAAAAGCATTCTAGGGGTTCCCTGGTGGCTCAGTGGTTGAGAGTTTGCCTGCGGATGCAGGGGACACAGGTTCATGCCCTGGTCTGGAAAGATCCCACATGCCATGGAGCGGCTGGGCCAGTGAGTCACGGCCGCTGAGCCTGTGCTCTGCAAAGGGAGAGGCCACAACAGTGAGAGGCCCGCATACCACAAAAAAAAAAAAAAAAAAAAGCATTCTAAACAAGTCTAGGGATAAGAGCAGGGTTACCCTTGGTCAAGAATTAAAGGCTTAAAAATAAAAACATGGAAACAACCTATACACCCATCGTAGATGAATGGATAAAGATGCAGTGCATATATACAATGGAATATTACTCAGCCACAAAAAAAGAATGAAATAATGCCATCTGCAGCAACATGGATGGACCTAGAGATTATCATACTAAGCGAAGTCAAAAAGAGAAAGACAAATACCATATGATATCACTTATATGTGGAATCTAAAATACGACACAAATGAACATATCTACAAAACAGAAACAGACTCATAGACATAGAGAACAGACTTGTGGTTGCCAAGGGGGAGGAGGAATGGGGGAGGGAAGGATTGGGAGCTGGGATTAACAGATGCAAACTAGTATACATAGGATGGATAAACAGCAAGGTCCTACTGTATAGCACAGGGAACTATACTCAATGTCCTGTGATAAACCATAATGGAAAAGAATATGAAAAAGAATACATATATGTATAACTGAGTCACTCTGCTGTACAGCAGAAATTAATACACTGTAAATCAACTATACCTCAATAAAATTTTTAAAAATAAAATAGAAAGAATTACAGGCTTAGGATTAGCAGTTTTACTTCATACCTAAATGTATTTAAAAAATATGTTCCCTAAGTGAAATGCCTATGACTTACTTTAAAATAATCCAAAAGGTTAAATACATTATAAAGGAGTACCGATTAAAGAATACTGGCCATATCCTAATAACTGAAGTTGGGTAGTATCAATAAATATGTGGGAGTTTACTATGCTATTCTCTACATTTGCATACATTCGAAAATTTCCATAGTCAAGTTTTTAAAAGCATGTAACTCATATCAAAACATCTTTCCTAACCACAGCTATGTTAATGAACAGAAATATTTTAATTTTTAAATAAAAAAGTATGTCATTTACTTAACATGACATGCAACTTAAACCTGGTTGTTCCAGCCACTCACGTAGGGTATTCACTGCCACCCGGTGGCAATAAACCTCACTTGTCTACAATGTTATAAGAGCTGGAGATCAAGAATGACATCTGTACATCTTAAACATATGAAGTGCTTCTAATATCATACATTATCTTTAAAAAATTTTATCAACTCCAGTAGTAAGCAAAAAATGGTAAGAAACCTCTCATGTGGTAGAAAACACCACAGAGTTGGGAACTACTTGAATAAAAAATGTAAAACAAGAACCAGCTCTCCACTCTTAATTAAGTCATTCCAAGCTTCAGTCTCCTCATATATAAGAGTTAGACTACCACAGTAGTTCTCAAGAGGGAGTAATTTTGTCCCCAGGAAATATTTTGCAATACGTGGACACATTTTTGGTTGCTGCAACTGGATTGGGTAGGGGAGACTACTACTGGCAACTAGTGTGTAAAGGCCAAGAATGCTGCTAAGCATCCTACAATGCAAAGGAGAGCCCTCCCCTCACTCAATGACAAAGAATTAACCCGTCTGAAATGTCAACACTGCTGCTGTTGAAAAACCCTGTACTAGAGCCTTGCTATTCAAAGTAAGGTTCCAAACCAGCAACATCAGCACCACCACCTGAGAACTTGCTAGACGTGAAGAATCTCAGGCCTTACTCAGCCAGGTCCCACTGAATTGATCTGTATTTTAACAAATACCCAGGTGATTCATATGCAGATTAACATCTGAGAAACACTACTGATGTCTAGTTTATATCCCCAGAGATTCTGATTCAAGTGGTCAGGTGTTATGATCAGGGCTTTGGGATTTTTAAAACTCCCCAGGTAATTTTAATGTGCAGTCAAATTTGAGAATTCCTGCTCTACAGGATCACTAAGGTCTCTACCATGTCAGCATTATACATACTACATGATAATACAAAAATCATGTACAAATCAACAAAGCAGATCTACCTTAATATATTTTTTCTTAATGTATTTTAATAAAGTAAACACTTAACTGGGTTAAATGAAGGGCTATTAATTGTATTACATTCATTTAAAACTACAATGACAGAAAGTTATACAGATCTTACTTCCTAAACTAAGAATGAAACCAACAGAACTACTGATGAAACATCTAATTCAACCCCAAGAACCACCCCACCCCATCTTCCAAAATATTACTACGATAATTATGTAACTCTTCTACCCTAGGTAATTTAGCCTACAAAGGCACGAATGAGAGTCCACTGAAGAACATGGAAGTAGTGATACGAAGAATGCCAACTCATGGAGTAAACACCAATAACCAAGTAAACAGTATATATTAACATAAACTTTGGAGCATGAAACATATAAAGAAAAGTTATAAAAATGTATAGCATTCCTAACTTACCTGGGTATTTTGGAAGTAATGCCTCCAGAGAGGCCTAATTTTATCTTGACCACCAACATCCCATACTGTGAAACAAATGTTCTTATATTCTACTGTTTCCACATTAAAACCTACAGAGGAAAAAGAAAAAAAAAGTTTGCTGTGAACAATGTCATTCAGAAAATAAACCCCTTTATTGTGGAATTCTCCCAGAATTGCTTTTTTTAAAGTCCTAACAGATAATCAACAAACGTAAAAACCCAAGACAGTTACAATGATGGCTATATGTCATTGTATATTTGTCCAAACCCAAAGAATGTAGGACAACCGTAAGGTATATGGACTTTGGGTGATTACGATGTGTCAATGTAGGTTCATCTACTGAGTGATGCTGACAATGGAGGAGGCTATGCACGTATTGGGGGAGTGGATATATGGGAAAACTCTGTCGTTTCCTTTCAGTTTTTCTGTGAACCAAAAACTACTCTGAAAAAAAAATAGTCAGAATTAAACTATATTCTATTTCACTTTATAATACATTATTATGATATAAATTAAAATCACTGTAAACTTTCTTACCAATGGTAGGAATGGTGGTGACTATCTCTCCTAACTTCAGTTTATACAGAATGGTCGTCTTGCCAGCAGCATCCAACCCAACTAGAAAAAGACATTTCAGATTTTAAATTTAGACCAAAAGCACACACTAAGAAACAGTTTTACAACAAATTTTTATTTTGAAAGCAAAAGCTGACTGGTCAAGGCACAAATGAGTTAGAAATGAAATCACCTCATTTCTGATTCCCAAAGTCAACACCTCCTACAAAAAGCCTTTCCATTTTTCTTTCTAGACCTAGAGAGACAGCACAAGGTCTAATCTCAAGATCTGCTTTGCCACACAGTAGTTGAACGGCTTTAAACAAATCACTTTAGGAAAGAGGCCAGAGAAATCAGCTATAACATAAGGGGACCAGATCAAGTAATCTAAGATGTCTTCCAATTCAAGTCCTCATTAATTCTATGAACTACTACCATTTTTAAAAACACAAATTATAAGCTGAATCAGAGAACACATAAGAACAAATTAAGAACTATCTTTAAGATTCAAAAACTCAATTTCCTTTAATATAACAAGCAAATTTTAGGTAAAAGGTCTTGATGCTACGGTAAAAATATATATATGTAAGAAAGAAAGATGAGGCCAATTTTACCCCTACCTAAATCCATTTCAACATCAAATATGCAGAAATGATAACAAAAGACTGGTTAATTTGGCTTGTAAAGAAGGCCTTGTCATAGTCATCTCCAATATAATGTCTAAATTATTAAAATAATTCCTTTGAGGCAGGCAGATATAAGTAGGGAGGAATGTACTTGTTTCCAAAAAAAAAAAAAAAAATCCATACTACAAGAAGGTATAGAAGAGGGTGAAGAGTAAATTAAATGTTTAAGTATGAAACTCTGAAAAGCTACATATTCTACATTGTTTGCTAAAGCCTGCATAAATGGAAGGTCAATATCTAAAAACCTCACTGAATATTATTGGTCTAAGGATATTTTGGCCACCTAGATTAACGGATTTTGAAAGGAATTCAACCAAGTATTGATTTAAGCAAGGATAGTTTTTCGTGTTTTTTGTTTGTTTTTTAAGGATAGTTTTGTTGTTGTTGTTTAATATTTATATCAGAGCATGACTTAGCACAGGAAATCCTTGCTTAAAAAAAAAAAAAAAGATCTCCCTGGAGACTAAGGCATTTTATGCTTTCTTACTCCTCTATTATCTGATCAAACTCTGTTCCCCACTTCTTCATACTGAGATTGTTTATTCTGTCCAAAATACTATGACACTTCCTAGTCAGAACAAGCAGCCCCCTCACTCACGGGCATAAGAAAAACCAACTGTTAACAGGAACTGTTTTATGTTTTAACTGCGAAACAGAAGAGCAAACATATCAAAAAACATAATTCTAAAAATATACAAAGAAATAAAAGCAGCTACTTTAGAGCTTGGCATCTTCAATAAAAATACAGAAAATGAGGAGGTGAACAACAGCATCTTTTCATTGTTAGAAAAAGCTAAGTCTTTTGAGAGCTTATGTCCTCCTCAGGAGATTTGGATCAAATTTTAAAATAAAGCAAAATTCACCTTTAGCTAAGTCCAAATACCATTAGCCCAGGTAGGAAGAACTGAAACTGAAATAATGATTAGAAAAAACACTTGCATTAACTTTTGATAACTATGGTACACACCAGTCCTCACTGGTGGTTCAACTTGACCTCAGACCTTAGTTTAAAAACAACATAGGGCTTCCCTGGTGCCACAGTGGTTAAGAATCCGTGTGCCAATGCAGGGGACACAGATTCGAGCCCTGGTCCAGGAAGATCCCACATGCCGTGGAGCAACTAAGCCCATGAGCCACAACTACTTAGCCCGCGAGTCACAACTACAGAAGCCCGCGCTCCACAACAAGAGAAGCCACCGCAATGAGAAGCCTGCGCACTGCAACAAAGAGCAGCTCCCGTTCGTCGCAACTAGAGAAAGCCCGTGAGCAGAAACGAAGACCCAACGCAGCCATAAACAAATAGATAGATAGATAGATAAAGTGTTTTATAAATGCAAACCAGAAGGTTTTTTTAAGGTATTTCTATTGTGAGATTTAAGATGCACAAATTAATGTATATCATCACTCATTATATAGTTCCTCACTCAAAAACATGTTGGTCTAACTATTCTGTGCCCCTTTAGTGATTTCTTAAGTATGTATTTCCTTAATGTTGCAATATTTGGCAATGAAATTTCTCCACAAAATGAAACTATAACCAATTCTCAACTAGCCAGGATAAGACTCTAATCTGTACAGTCCAGTAATGTCCTCCCCTCCCTCTCACCCTCATAAACAAGTACTGTTTTGAAAGATATACTGGAATTACTTGTTCTCCTTGACTGGATCTGCACTTTGACCAAAGTGTTAAAAGCAGCAAAACTTTCCCCCAAATCTTTGCCGATCATTAAAAAGTATGTCTACCAAATTATGGCAGCAAGAAATACTTACATTTTAAGTTTAAAAATTAGATTCGAAGTATCTCAACTTGGAGAAAAAACCAAACACAGAAAAGAAAAATACTGAGAAGAAAAAAGTATATTTTCAGTTAGGCTATTTTTCTTCATGTTTTATCTTTCAAATTTTCTACAAGGAAGCTTGAAAAAAAACTTCATAATTTTTCAATAATTAAAAATTGAGTGCTTATTGTGTTCCAAACACAATACTAGGCGATTCCATACATTTTGCAATTTAATTCTCACAATAACTCTCCATTTCTCAGATGTAAAATGTGAGGTTCAGAAACATCCCCAGAATCACAGGAGTAGTAAAACAGATTTTAAAACCCTATGTCTTTTGGAGAAATTAGATCCATACATAGCTGTGGGAATGTAAAATGGTGTAGCTGCTATGAAAAAGTTTGTCAGTTCCTCAATATGCTAAACATAGTTAACAATGACCCAACAACCCTATTCCTAGCTTATCTACCCAAGAGAATTAAAAACATATGCCCACCCAAAAACTTTTCATGAATGTTCACAGCAGCATAATTCATAAAAACCAAAAGTGGAACAACTACATTTCCATCAACTGATGAATGATAAACAAAATGTGGAATATATCCATACAACAGAATTACTACTCAGCCATAAAAAAGAATGAAGTACTGATACATGTTATAATATAGATGAATCTTGAAAACGCGCTAAGTGAAAGAAGCTAGACACTAAAGGCCACATATTGTATGATTCTGTTGTATGAAATATCCTAAATAAACGAGCCCATACAAACAGAAAGCAGAAGAGTGGTTGCAAGAGGGAGGGGTGAGGAGGGGAGTGACTGCTAACGTGTGTGGGGTTTCTTTCTGGGCTGATGAAAATGTTCTAGAATTAAGACAGTGGTAGGAGTTCCCTGGTAGCCTGGTGGTTAGGATTATGGGCTTTCACTGCCCCGTGGTCCAGGTAGATCCCCAGTCGGGGAACTGAGATCCTGCTAGCTGTGCGGTACTGGGGAGAGGGACAGTGGTAATGGTTACACAACTTTATGAATATACTAAAAACCACTGAACTGTATGTACACTTTTAAGGAATAGTACATGAATTACATCTCAGTTTTTTTAAAATTAAAAACAAACAATCCTAGGTCTGATGCTAGAGCTCTCAAATAGTACTTGTATATTGCCATCCTGCCCTTAGGGTTTTTTGGTGGACACACACTATCTTAATATTTTATCTAATTCCTCAGAGGTTTGACCATCAAAACTGAAACTGAGGCTACCAGATGTACAGAAAAACTATAATGACTTCGAGTTTTGCTTCTATCTAGCAGGTCAGGAATATCAGCACTTTGACCAGTGTGTTAATTAACAGCAAATTATCAGTCTCTGATAGTCATACTTTATAATAATGCAGGAGGGTACACCTAAGGGTGGCTGTATCAACTTCTAATGGCATGAAGCTAAGGATTTTTACCTTTTCTATTGTTTTTCTATATCACATAACTAATCAGAAGACCCCCCCCTTTTTTAAGGCTGGCAATTATGTTTTCAACTAATGACCTAAGAAGATGGTCATAATAAACTAAGTCAAGAAGGACTACAATTTTGGAGAAACAAAAACCTCCTCTTAAAGGCTGAGAGTAAATATAACAAATATTAATAGTGGAATGGTGGAATGATAAGAAATTATCACTTTATTGTTTTTCATGTTTTCTAAATTTAACAAAAAGGACATTATTTTTAGAATCAGGACCAAAAATTTTAAATTAAATAGTAAATGTATTTACAAGATATGCTAGGAAAAAAGTATGAGACACCACTCACTTTAAAATACTGTTAGTATTTTTCAAATTGGCAAAACATCCTTTCCTCCGAAACCTCTCTGGTCCCAAAAGCCAGTCACATGAAAGACAACACAAAACTACACTGGTATTAGCAATCTTTTCGAAAGCAATACTTTCTCAGCTTTTCAACAGGCAAGAACTTGCAAGTTCAAAGAGAGAAGAATTAATAATTCCTCTACAGAACATATTGTTTCAAATATAAACAAATCTGTGGAGTCATTTACCAAAATTACATCTCATCACAGATATGGAGATCAGACTTAAAACAGGATAATGACGGACTACATGAGAAATCTAAGGTGAAAACTGGTCATCTTTGAATTTAAGCTCAATAATATCATTTACAAGACTTTTTTCTGTAAAACTACAAAAACTACAAAATTTCTGTCAATCTATAGTTTAAGTGATGTTACATTTGATACACCGTGTTGATTTTACATTTTTTAATTAGGGAATTCCCTGGCAGTCCAGTGGTTAAGACTCCATGCTTCCAACACAAGGGACACGGGTTCGACCCCCGGTCGGGGAACTAAGATCCCGCATGCCTCACAGCACGGCCAAAAAAAAAATTTTTTTTTAATTAGTTAACATAAGCTGCAACATCAAACACCTTTTAAAATTACTTTAAATTTTGGGAAAGTGTGTACAAATAAAATTTTAAACTTCTCCAACAGTAATTTGGCAAACCAGATTCAATAGCTACCTGCTATCTTTCAACAACATTTTAAAATGGTCACTGACTCAAGAAAGCATGAATTTTACCTAAGCCATATAAAGAAAAAGGAAGAACACATGTCTGTCAGAGAAAATTAATATGGAAAAAACAATTATTAATTGGTAATTCTAAACTAGGATAGGGGCAGACACATTAAGAGTGATCTATTATATATGCTATCACTCATAAAGCTAGATATAAAAATCTAAGAATGATCAAACCTCCAAATCACCTATTTCACTATCCATACACATATTCCCCATATGGTTAAACGATGAGCTACCATAAAAGGTGACCTTGTGACTAAACTGTTTTTAATCAAGGAAACCTAATTATCCTCAGTTAAAGTGCAAAACAGGGCTTCCCTGGTGGCGCAGTGGTTGAGAGTCCGCCTGCCGATGCAGGGGACACGGGTTCGTGCCCCGGTCCGGGAAGATCGCACATGCCGCGGAGCGGCTGGGCCCGTGAGCCATGGCCGCTGAGCCTGCGCGTCCCGAGCCTGTGCCCCGCAACGGGAGAGGCCACAACAGTGAGAGGCCCACATAACGCAAAAAAAAAAAAAAAAAAAAAAAAAGTTCAAAACAAGAATAGCAAACCTGAGTAATAAAACATTTAACATGAATGAATAATTTCAAATCATGACTTCTATTCCCTGCAAAGTTACTTTTCTTCTTCCATTTTCTATCAATCATTTCTGGGGAGTAAGGGGGAGAAATGCTTCCCTAATATAGTAAATATATGAAAGTGCTTATAGAGTATATAGGTCTACCTTTCTTCTCCATCTGAAACTGTCAGCCATCACAAAAAACTAGTGAAATGAGAAACAATTTATTTACAAAAAATCTTAAGTAAAATATTACATATTACATTTCAAATATAACACACTACATTTCCAGGAACAGAACCATGTACTAGTTAATCTCTTTAAGGAACAGACTGGAAATTCATTTAGCACAGTCCAAAGTTCTCCCAGTGACTTCAGATCCTTTTTTAGACGGTCGATTTTCAGGTATTTTTAAAGCGTAAATAATATGCTTACCCTGCTAAAATAATTCTTTTTCATAACTGAAATCTGACAAACTTTGAAAGAGAAAACATTTTGATTTATCTTTGTGAATGAATTATCAACAATTGTTTCATGGACTGTGAATAAGTTGCAATAAGAGGAAAGTGAAAAAAGAACCAAATGTGCACACCCTTAATCTTCATATACCTTGAAATACTACTGAACCTTGCTTTGGGAAACTTTCAAATAAAACCTCCCCCACTGCACTTCTCTAGAAAACAAGCTAATGAACCAAAAAAAATTCAATGTTTAAAGTTTGCGAGTCTCATTATAGCATTATTTAGGTTCATGGAGCTTAGCTGTGATGTAAAGACTACTCACTGTACTATGGGGGAGGCGTTGCTTACATCACTCAAGTGAGAAGCCCCTTCTCCCTCAGGAGAGCGAAAAACCGACCCTAAAAAGTAATTTTTTAAAAGCCCATTTTCCATAAGAATTTTAAAAAACACCCTTGTATTTACTGCTTAACAAGGCCTCCCTGAAATTATGCGTCAAGATGTTCACTTACTGAAAATTCGTCACCGGCTTAAAAAAATTAGTTCCTAAGCTTTTTTTTTTTCATTAAACTTTAGCCAGCTGGATAAAAATTACATAGTTTGAAAACCAACGAGAGTAAACCAAATATATTTAGCTCATGAGAATGACCAAAAGAAACATTCATGATAAACTCAGTTTTCAGGAACATTAATAAGGAAAAGAAAAAAATATGAGGCGGAATCCTGAGCGAAGCAAAGTTTAGCGAAGTGAGCGCTGAGGACTCCGGACTCTACTGAAACCGTGGGTGCTCCCCTGCCACCGCACTGGGGCCGGTCACTTCCTGCCCCGGCCAGCTCCGGGCTCTCGGCGACCGCTCGCTCACACACCATTGGAGTGTGCAGAGTGTGTACACGGGGCAGAAAGGGGGAGGAGGAAGGCTGGAATCGCTCGGCCTCCCTCCCGACCGCTGCCCACACCCGGGGAAGAGGGAAACCAGATCGCACTCACAGAATGGGCCTCACCAGTGTCTTTCGGGTTCCGCAAGATCCGACAGTTCGCTACTCTCACATCTCCGCCCAACTGTGTCGGGCTTTCAGTAAGACCGCGGAGAGAAAGCCAAACCCAGAAGGAGGAAACCTTGCCCGCGGCCCCGTTCCAGCCTCTTCGACAGATCTCGGGAGACCGCCCACCCTTCGCCCCATTGTTCCCCCTTAAGAATTCCTCCCGACCCCCAGCCCGCCGCCCCTCCCCCACCACAGCTGACGGGGGGCGGGGGGACAGGCCCCGAGGCCGCCCCACCAGGGCCTGGCCTCTTCCCTCGGCCCCTGACTCACCCATCAAAATGCGCATCTGCTTCTTGCCGAAGAGACGGGAGAAGAGAGAGGAGATAGTGAGGCCCATGGCGGTAGTGGCACTTGCGATGGGCAGAAGCAGAAGGGGTTTGGCGCGACCCCGAGCCTTCTTTCACGCTCCTGGCAAACTCAGGAAGGAAAGAGGAGCTGAGAGCCGCAGGGACGTCTCGCCAGCCGGTGTGTAGGACAGAGCTCCCCTCCGGGGCAGGAATTAGAGGGGTGGTGACCTGCTTGACGACTGGCGGAGCAGCTCCGGCTCTGGCGTTAAACCTTCGGCTGTGCCACGTCACGCGGCAGCCGCGGCGACTCCGGCAGCGGCCCGGCCCCTCCAACGCGGACAGAATCGCGTCACCGCCGCCCCATCCCCCTGCGCTTCCGGCGCTGCCCGAACCAGTGCGCCTGCGCACCAGGGGAATTGGCCATCTTCGCTGACGTGCTCCGCTGGCTGGCGTCACCCCCCGGACGTGGCTCCTGGAGGTGGGCGAGGCCAGTTAGCCCCTGTGTAAAGGGCGACGGACACAGTCCCACACTGCCTCGCTTCGTTATGTCCAATCAGACTCAAGGAGGGACGTTTCTGCGCAGAGAAATGCATCCTGGCGGTTGTATTCCTTGCTTCCGGAAAGGCGGGCTGTGCATTATGGGTTTGGTAGTGAACCTCTGTTCTTTCCGCCCTTTGCGCGCGTCCTTTTCAAGGGAACGCGCGTTGGGGATTTCCTGCTCTACGAAGGTACGCGGTTCATGCACGGTACCACACACTTGCCCTAATGGAGGGGTGAAAACGGGCCCTGCTTTCCCAAGAGATAACTTGTTAAAAGCCGACGTGCAGAGGAAGAGGCTGTAGCAACCCAATATGAAGCTAGGCCTAAACACCTTGGCCCCCACGCCAGGTCATACTGAAGATCCCTAATCCTTTGTCAAAATAAGAGAACTCCGAGACATTTTCGTCGACTATTGAAGCTTTTTAAGAGAAGCCAGCGGGGAAGGCTTTTCTTGTATCTCTTCTCTCCCAGAAGAAGCATGGAAGATTTATTCCCGATGTTAAGAAAGTGGAAAGCCTCCTCTCTTAAAAAATATTTACGATCTTAGTGTTTTCCTGACTACAAAATAAGGTATACATCTTGTTTAAAATACATATATCCGTAAGTTCCCCACAATCTTCACCACCTACATACCTCCTCCATACTGTTGGTGCAGTTTAGGATTAGTAGCACCCCCGACCAACACCCTTATGCTGGTTAAGTCATGCTCACCCACCTCTCAGATCTGTTTAGAGTTTAACTCCCTGGGAAAATACATTCTTGACCTCCTAACTAAATTACTCAGGCTCAAAAAAATTATAACTGCTCTTCACAGTTATGATTTCACAATATTACTGCTGACAACCCTCTTCCCCTCTCCCACTTGTCTGATAACTCTAGAAGGCCGGCCTCTAGCCGGTTTTTATATTACATTGTTTTCGCTGGGCTTGGGCACACCGCGAAACTCACATATGGTTGAATGATAGAGGGGTAGCTGAATAAACTATGGTGTATCCATTACTATTCCTGAGAATACTCTCAGGAGTTAAAGGGATGTAGAACTATAAATTCTAATGAAAAGATCTCCAAGACACAGTTACTGAAAAAACGCCAAATAATGACTAAGTACCGTGAAGGAATATAAAAATGTAGATTTCACCCGGGGTGGGGTGTGTGTGTGTGTGTGTGTGTGTGTGTGTGAATGCAGAATAACTTTCAAGTAGAATCTGCAGTAATGATAGTTACTGGTTACCTGTCTAACCTGTGTGGACGGAGGAGGGCACCTTCCCCAGAGTGAGGGAACCTAGCTTGGGGGTGGTAGTCAAAAGAGCTTTATCTATACTTTTAAAAGTCCGCTTTATTGAGATATAATTTACATGCAACAAAATTCACCAATTCTAAGTGTACAATTCTATGAATTTTAACAAATGTATACAGTAGTGTAGCCAACACCATAATCATGATATTAATCATTTATATTACCCCCAGAAGTTCTCTCATACTCCTTTCTAGTCGTTCTCTTCCCTCACTTCAAGCCTCTGGCCTACCACTGATGTGCTGTCACTATCGACTTGCCCCTTCCAAAATTTCATGTAAATGGAATACTACAGTATGTAGTCAGTCTTCTGTGTGTGGGCTCTTTCTCCTAGCAGAATGGTTTTGAGATTCATCCATGTTATAGCATGTACCAATACTTTGGTCTTTTTTATTGCTGAGTAATATTCGATTGTATGGATATACTACAATTTCTTTATCCATTCATCAATTGATGGCCCATTGGGGTTGTTTGAAGTTTGGGACTTTTATGAATAAAACTGTTTGAAAATTTGAGTTCAAGTGTCTGTGAATCTGTATTAATTTATTTTTACAAGATGAATTTATTCACACACATATGTAATTTTAAAAATAACCTTTTAATTCAATGAATAAGTTCACCACTGTTTCACATTTATTCTTCCAGATTTTACTCTCTGAAATATTAACATCCCTATATAAATATTAATGGGATTTTATACTGCTAAGCAACTCCTTTTTCAATTTACTAATATACTGTGGCCATTTTAAAATATCAGTACTTACAGATTTAACTCATTCTTTTTAAGGGTTGCATTTCATTGTATGCATGTAAGATAATTTATTTAACTGATCTATCAAATTGTAAAACATGAATTTCTTTGATCAAAATTCCACTTTCAATAATTTATGGTACCAAAATATCCCTCAAGTTTCCTACGTGATACTTGTAAGATGTTCAATGTTCATTACAGCACTGTAATGGAGAAAACTGGAAACATCATTTAAAATAAAAAAATATATTTTTTTGGCCGTGCAGCTTGTGGGATCTTAGTTCCCCGACCAGGGGAATCCATGCCCTCGGCAGTGAAAGCGTGGAGTCCTAACCACTGGATGGCCAGGGAATTCCCAAAACAAATATTTAAATACTCCTTTGTTTCTTTTCCTTACTGGTCACTAGTCCAGACATTCCAATTTTGCTTTTGCTTTGCTGCAATTTTATGAATTTATGACAGTAATAAATGAAGACAGTTATTAGACCCATTGTCAGGATAAAGATTTAATTTCTTTTCCTAATAGTGCTATCCTAGGCGATTCTGAAGTTGCTTATTCCAGCAGGTGAATTCTGCAGGATGGTGTTGAATAAGATAAGAAAAACCCGCGAAGTTTCAAAAAGAGTAAGCTTTACATTGTTGAAGGCCTACTGAGTAAAACTATGTTTGGTAGAATTACCCTTCAGAAACTGTCATTTCTCAGGAGTGACCCTGAGCAATCAAAACCAAAACCTTCTTTACTCAGGTGGATAAGGTAAAGCCACTTCACAGATTACAGTGGGTTTATTCTGTCCCCCCCCTTTTTTTAAAATTTCCAAATGTTCCAATAACAACATTCTTAAGCAAGGTGAAATTAAATTTCACTTAAATATACAACATTTGAAGAACAGGGAAATGCAAAGGGTAAGCAACTGATTTTTGCACTCAGATTTTTAAACTCTTTAAAAGCAACTTAATAGACATGTTTATTAATTTCTGGTAGGCAACAAAATGCTATTTGATTTTGTAATAACTGAAAGTCTATGCAATTACCTGAGACATCCACATATTTTCCCAGAATTTGACTTAAATGGAATTATAGACTATATCTCCCTTTCTGAGAAGGAAACTTCCTTTTCACTGGAAATACGTATAAAGAGTTGCTTAGCAGTTGAATAACTTAAAATTGCATTTTGGAAGCTTGCTAGATAAAACAAAACATTCTTGTATCCTTTAAGTTTTTATGTCTGCTTTGAGTTTTTATAGAATTCCTTAAAACAATGTTCACCTGATCTAAGGGTCTTCTTAAATTGATTTTCTAAATTTCTCAAGACAAATGAAGTGGGTCCCCTTCCTCATAACTTTTTCCAAAATATAATCCATATGTTCTGCTTAGTTAAGCAAAACAGATGGAAAGAATCCTGATCTCCATCACTAACCTCTAAAACCTAAACCAAAAAATCAAATGAAGATGTCAGGAATAGATTTTTCAGATTTCCCTTTAAGATTTGCTACACATCGAGAAGCTAATGGAGGTTACAAAACAGGATAATGGCCCAGAGAAATGTCTCCATTGTAAAGATAAGGATAATCGGAGTCAGAGAGGTTATTAACCTGCCCAAGGTATCACAGCTAGTAAGAACTGGGATAAGAACCCATTTCTTCTCATGTCAACACCCTTAACCATAGTACTACTGCCTTTTTTTTTTCTTTTAAGTACACTTAAAAGCAAGGGTTCTCATATGGAACAAACAGAATGGAATACCTATTTTAATTAGTGTGAAGGAGCCTCCAAAAGATTTCGAAATTCCCAGATAGCCTCTTTGAAATACCTGTTGTAAAAGGCTAATGAAAAATCAGGTACAAAAGGTATCTAAAACAATAACTAGGTCTAACCCATTATACCCCCCTAGGCTTCCTCTTGGCCCCCAGGGCTTCCCTGGTGGCGCAGTGGTTGACAGTCCGCCTGCCGGTGCAGGGGACTCGGGTTCGAGCCCCGGTCTGGGAAGCTCCCACATGCCGCAGAGCGGCTGGGCCCGTGAGCCATGGCCGCTGAGCCTGCGCGTCCGGAGCCTGAGCTCCGCAACGGGAGAGGCCACAACAGTGAGAGGCCCGTGTACCGCAAAAAAAAAAAAACCCAAAAAACATTGGCCCCCAAAATGATGTCTCAATTTCAATCAACTGGGACACTGGAAAAAACTATCCTCAAAAACCCTATGTAAATTCTTCAGCATCAACTTAAATGGCCTCATATGGGTCCCTCCCAGAGCTGATGACTCTCTGAGGGATTTTCTGGCAAACTGTCTATGTATTTCCTTAAACAGCCAAGGGGAAACAAAAATTAAAATTGATGAGGTTATTGAATACCACCAGAAATATTTATTGTTTGTCCTGGATGAAACCTGACAATATATTTGAAAGGATTCGATAACTTTAGGATTAGAAATTTGGCCAAATGGGAGAAGCTGATATTCAGGGCCTCCTAGGAATTTTTTTAAGCCTTCTCTCCTAAGCTAAATATACTCAAAGGGAAAGAGGCATTCAAACAATAGGTGAATCAGTGTGTCAGTCCGTTTTGTTAATCCTAAAACCTCCCCATTCATCTTAAAATACTTGTAGACATTGTGACATTAGAAACAGAACTGTCCTGCAGATACACCCCAAAAATCCATCTTGTAAAAAACTTGGATACTTTGTGCCTTTGTGATATAGATTTTATAACCCCATTCTCTCTAGGACCTAAAAGCCATTCTTGGAGATGCAAACATCAGGGAGGTAACTCTTATCAAAAGGGGTAAAAATCATTAAAAAAAAAAAACTCTTGTGACTTTTACACAAATACTAGTAACTATAAGGTCTCTGTGTCTCTGTGCGTTTACATTTATACATGTTGTAAATGTGTGATATTCTCCACCTCTGGATGGTATTATCAAAATTAATTTATAGGGACTTCCCTGGTGGCTCAGTTTAAGAATCCGCCTGCCAATGCAGGGGACAAGGGTTCGATCCCTGGCCTGGGAAGATCCCACATGCTGCAGAGCAACCGAGCCCATGCACCACAACTACTGAGCCTGCACACTAGGGCCCAGAAGCCACAAGTTCTGAGCCCTCGAGCCACAACCACTGAAGCCCATCACCCAGAGCCTGGGCACCACAACTACTGGGCCCGCCCACCTAAGAAGCCCGCGCACTGCAACGAAGAGTAATAAGCTCACTGCAACTAGAGAAAACCCACAGGCAGCAACAAAGACCCAACATAACCAAAAAATAAATAAAATAAAAATTTTTTAAACTGTAAAAAAAAAAAAACCCTTATAAAAAAATTTGTAAAGTGCTCTATTTGATTGGCTTAAAAACAAACAAGTGCATATATATATATATATATATATATATATATATATATATAAATTAAGGATTGGGTATTCTAAAACTCAGAAATATAGAAACTAACCCAGATGTTTTTCAAGTTTGTGTGATCTAGGATAAATTAAAACCAGTTTAAGTTCAGGGGTGTAAAAACAGGCATGTTTCTAGAATTATCAGCATCAAGTATAAAATTTTTTATTTTACCTGGGTTAACTGGTCAGGTAGGCTCATGTTGTCTCTTTTAAAAAATGTGTCAGCAGGAAAGTAATCAAAGTATGATTGTTAGGAGCAAGTAATAGATATAAGATAAAACTTTTTTAGGTGAACTCTTTAGCAATAATTATATTTTATGTGTACTTAAAAAAATTTCCCAAATCTCTCTGGTAACTTGAAACTTTAAAGATTTTGCAAGTTAAATTAAATAATAGGGTTTATTGAATATCTGGATCATTTTCAAATGGGATAAAATACAGATACATTAATTGCTAAATATATGTTCATCTACTTTTGGCTTCCTACTATAGAGAAACTAAAGAAAAAGGAGAACATGCTTGTAGAAATAAAAGTTTCCAAGGGTTAAAAGTTATAACTAATGCATGTATTATAATTAAGACTACTGGAAATAGTAGAGGAGACAGGTCTGTATGTAAGGACAGCATGATGTGTTTTTGGTTAAGAAGAGGTTTGAGGAATAAAGATGCAAAGTTTTTAAAGGAAATGAGAGTAATTTTGTCTAAACTAGAACTTCTGGTTATTTCAGAAGACAATGAGACAGAATTTTACTTTGTGTAATCAAGCTGGATAAAACTGAATTATAAGGGTTTTTAAATTACGCTTTAAAATTAGTAGTGTACTTACGTAAAACTAAAACTTGATTTCCTTTCATCTGTTAAAAGGACAGTGTTTTTTTTATCATTTTGGCCAAATAGATAATTAAGTATTGTTTCATGATCTGTGATCCTATTTAGTCAAGTGCCCAAACTTTTGATATTCTTTGATAGCTTCTGCAAATCAAATGCTGTATGAAGTCCTTTTGATCTCTAGTTAACTCTGGGATTTCTCAGGGGGCCCCTGAAATATCTCAAAGAATTTATTCTCTCACCTCATAAAAAGGGAGATGTTAAACTAATTTAGGCTTATTTGATATGTTAAATTACATGGGAAGCATTGTCAAATAAGTAACATTAAGCCTTCTTTATGTTGTGTCTGTATAGGTATGTGTTAATAAGTGTTCCAGAAATTGTATGAAATTCCTGGAAGTCTGATATGCCCTGGCATAATGTTTTCTGTCATCAGAATTGAAGCTCACACTAAAAGGACTGAACTTGAATATCAGGGAAATGCCCTAGCTTTTATGCAAAGGCAGTAGCAACAGAATCCGTAAAGATTGTGGTACCTGTGGAGGACGTCTATTCTACTTCTGGAAAAAAAAAAAAAAAAAAAAAGACCCCTCATTGCCAGACCTTTGCCATTCTGATATCCTTCCAACATGGCAACGGTCTGTACCAGAAACAGAGAAATTAAGATGGGTAAACAATGGCTGTAATTTAAACAGTCACGGCTATAGGAAACCCAAGACAGCCACTTGGTTCTTCCAGGCTCTCTTGCAAACCCCCATTTTCGTTTTTTTCATTCCTTCTGCACAGGCCTCATCTCCTCCCTCTGGACCCTTTGAACACCTGCAGCTGGACTTCATTCAACTGCCACTTAGTATGGGTTATCAATACGTTTTTGTTATTGTATGCATGTTTTTCAGATAGGCTGAAGCATTCCTCTGCCATAAGGCTTGATGCCCTCACAGTGGCAAGGAAATTGTCAGACAATGGGTTTCCCACCTTGCGTAGACCTTTCACAATCTCCACTGATCAAGATACCAACTTCATTGGGCAAATCATATGAGGCTTAATGAAAAACTGACAAACTTCTTGGAATTACCACTG
This sequence comes from Kogia breviceps, assembly GCF_026419965.1. Taxonomy (NCBI): domain Eukaryota; kingdom Metazoa; phylum Chordata; class Mammalia; order Artiodactyla; family Physeteridae; genus Kogia; species Kogia breviceps. Next base: position 32,045,415 of record NC_081319.1, on the reverse strand, counting down.
TCCCTGTATCACCCTCAATCATCGGGTAAGGTCAAGAGAACTAATGGAAATACTGGTTTCAAGCAGAGCAAGTATTAATTACATGGGACTGCACAAACTCAGGAGGATGCTCTAACATTTTGGATTTCCAGATTTAAGGAAACCTTTTCTCTGAAGCTATCTAGGACTTAATGGCAGTTTGGTAAAATATACCTTTGTGAACAAAGATGAAACATTTACTTTTCTCCCTACCTGGTCCCAACAGAATTCAGAATCTCTCAGTGAATATTCTTATTTTCATGACAATATATTTATCTGCATAAGTTCAATAAGAATCTGTTCTCCTTCTCACACTGCACCCAAACCATATGAATATGAGGACTACAGAGAGGAGTCATATAAATGTAAGGAATGTGGGAGAGCCTTCAGTTACCACAAATCTGTTCCTATGAAAGGACTCACCCTAGAAGAATGCTCTGTGAATGTAAGCAATGTGGAAAACCCTTCAGTTAATACAAGTCTGTTCAAAGACATGAAAAGAGCCACATTGGGGAGAAACCCTATGAATGGAACAATGGGTTAAGCCTTCAATTGTTATGTTAAGATAAATGAGAGAACTCATACTGGAGAGAAACCCTATGAATGCAAGGAATGTGACAAAGCCTTCAGCTACTGCAGTACATTTTGAAGCCATGAAAGAACTCAGAATGGAGAGAAATCTCTTGAATGTACGCAAAGTGAGAAAGCCTTCAATTTGCCCAAATCCTTACAGAATCACGTGAGAATGAACACCAGGCAGAAACAATATAAATGTGAAAAACATGGGAAATTTTTCAATTTCAACAAATACCATCAAAGTCATATGTAAACTCCCACTGGAGAGAAGTCCCATGAATACAAGTAATACTGGAAAGCCTGATGCAAATTAATTCACATATAAAGCTCCTGAAAATTCACAATATGAATGAAAGTTATCAGTTATAAATATATATATATTTTAATCAGCCCCTCATTCATAAAGTAATTCTGTGGAGCATGGATTCTGCTTGTTACTTTTACCAATGTACACTGAATTGAGAAGATTCTGTAAATACTCTTAGCCCTAGTACATAGGTTTAATAGGTCATGTTTTTTCATTAAATCAGTTAATAACATTTTTGTCTTTCCATTAGGAAGTTTGCTCGATCCATGGGTAAATTGAAGTGTACTTTGAATATGCAAGTAGCTTCAATTTTTATATAATTAAAGAACTGTTTTCTAAGTAAGGGGTCATTGAAAAATGACACTGACATTTGTTGGACTTTTCCAACTGGCCTCCTGTGGGAGGTTCTGGATATCTTACCCATTATATATATTTCACCTTTCCTATAAGAAAAATTACATTTTGTTGGCCAGAAGAGCCTTTTTCCATTTTCCTTGCTAGTAAATAGTTGACATAAATTTGTTAAGTATACAAAGGTTGTTATATCGTCACATGTGAAGTATTCTTTTCATCTTCTGCCTTTTGTTCTTTGTCATTACTTCTAATTGGGATATGAATAACAGATGTTGCATTAACAAGGGGGACCTGTGATAGGACAATAAAATCTGGAGTTGGAGATTACCATTCTGGATTGTACCCTGTCGACATAGGTAATGTTATGAAATACATTTTCTAAAATCTACTGCTTTTATGACTCCATGTTAGAATTCATGGAATCTATGGAAGAGGGAGGAAAATAACACCTTTTGTTTTATTGAATAGCAAAGGAAATTTAAAAAGAAAGAAAGAAAGAAAAAGAACCTGTTCTCCTTGTAAAAGGACACAATTACCAAGGCTTTCACTGGAATGTAATGTTTGAGAGAAACGTACATAGCCTCATATGACCAGACAGCTTCAAGGAACTGCTTGGAAAAATCAACCTGTTGTTTTCCTTATAAGGTTCTAGCAAAGCAATCTTACAAAAATACTTATATGGTCAATCACTGTTCTTGCTGCATGTATATAAATAATCAGGCCAAGTTTAATACAAACAAATTTAGTTTTACTGTGATTATCTATAGTAAAAAAAAATAGGAGTAATTATAGAGGGAAAAATTAAGTTTTTACCTTTGTAGATATTAGATTTTAGTGCTGTTAATTGTCACACCTCTATACTGGACTCCCCTGGCCTAAGGTATTGCCTGTGGTCTTGCTGACTTCATAATACCACTTTTGGGAAACGTAAACTCACTCCACATGAGATAATCATGGGCAGACCAATGTCTATTGGTATACAACCTTCTGCTGATCCTTTGTAGTCCCATGCTAGTATGATCAGCTACCGTAAGTCTTTAATATCTTATTTTTAAGCCTATTACCAACAGGTTAAAGAAGCTTTCCCATATTCCAATTTAGGGAAACCTTGTTGGTCTGAGTCTGGAGCCTGGTGACTGCATATTCTGGAGGCATTATCAGGAAAAAACCACCCTCAAGCCCCACTGGAAGAAAACTTACCAAGTGCTTCTGGCCACTTGCACTGCTGTAAAACTAGAAGGCAATAAGCCTTGTATACATATATCATAGCTAAAGGAGGCTCCAACTGACACCTGGTCCTGTACAAACACTGGAGACCTCCAAATCAAGTTGACAAGGATGAGAAGTAGAGTGGACATCGATGTAGACTGCTTCCATCCAAGACGCCAGATCAAGACTTCCCATTTCAGCTAAATACAAAATCTTTTCTCCTCTTTCCTTTATTCTGGCACTGACTTGCAAAGATAATGCCATCATCCATATCTTCCAGGCCACTGCTAAGGAAGGTAATCTCTAGAATTTAGAACAACTTTTTATTGCAAGCTAGGAAAAAAAATCTAACTGACCCTGGCCTTAAACGGGCAAATGCAACAATTCCTACAGATGAATCCATTAACAATGCCATCTTAGTGGACAGGATTTATTTTTTGGTGGTTATCATTCTCCTTGGGCATATGAATGTCTAGATGGCTGGTGCACAGCTGGGCAATGCTTCCTAAGTTACCTAACTGTGACCCTAACTGTTCTCGAAAGGGCCTACCAGGAGGCATTTATGATTCAGGATTTGCTTCCCTTGGCAGGTCCCTACTTCCCTGGTTAGGAATAAATACAAATGAGGCTATGATCAGGAACCTTTCCTTAATTCTTGAAAGTACAGCAGGATCCACTGCTAAGCAATAGCCTCCCAGCAAAGATCCTTGGACTTTCTGGGGGGGATGAAATTCAGTTACATATTAAGCAAGCCACTTGGCTTAAGAAGATGACTCTGAATGGGGTCTCTCTTTGATTGGTTTGGGTCTTGGAGACCATAGCTTCAAAGTCCACTCCAAACACTGGAAATTATCCTGCTTATTATAATCATAGTAATCCCCCTGGTGCTTTGTATCCTCTCAAAAGCTTCAAATGCATGTTTGCAGCCACTAACCACCATGCAAATGATCACCCTAAGACTAGAACAACAGAAAAGAAGCAAAGAGAGTAACCAATTTAAGGATTATGAACCATGACCTGTGAATGTCACAGGGCTTAAGGAAAAATGTCATGACCTATGGATGCAGAGAGTGACCTATGGCAGCTGAGAATGGCACTAATGCCTTAATTTTTTATCACATCTCATTTATGCTGAGAGTTTGATCAGAAGGAGGGAACTGTTAAAGAAGAAGCAGACCCAAAATGGAGTCATTTGCTTCCCCTTACCCAGTACAGCAAACCAAGACTTAACTGCTGTTCCAGCTCCTCCTAGAAATGACCTTTTGTTTAACAATGGTTAAAGAAACTATTAGGTAACATGAAGCTGAATGTCTAAGACTGCTATGTACCATAACAACATCAACATCATTTTTTATTTCAGAAAACCTTCTTCCCCTTACCCAAAACTCCATCTATGCTGACTGTATAAATATTTCAAATGTCTCATAATTACTCACATATCTACCATGCTACAAAACAGAAAAGAATTTACTCAAAACAATTTTTCCTCCAAAAATTAGATTTACTGACTCATGTCTTCATGGTAAATGACGGTTGATAGTGAAACAATCATCTAACATTAAATTCAAATATCTGTATGGTTCTCAAATTTTAACACGCATCAGGATTCCTTAGAGGGATTGTTAAAACCAGATTGCTGGGACTGTCACTTCTAGTCAAGGTAAAGTACCAAAGACCAGATTTACCCCCTCACCTAAGATAATTTTTAAAAATACAGACAAAATATATTAAACAATGGTTTTCAAGACCCTGGACACCAGGCAATGAAAAACAATGATTCCTGAAAGACAGAAAATAAATGCAGTAAGGCCTGAATCTGAGACTGCCCCTGCTTACTTCCTTGAGAGTGTTTCCAGGCCATAGCACAGAAAGGGGAACAGGGTGAACTCCTTGAGCTGAAAGTCTGAGGAAACCAAACTTTAGGGCAGAATGCCAGAGAAGACAGAGCAAAGAAAGAAAAACACCTTGTATAGAAAGAGATCTACAGAAAGTTCCCCTAGAATATTCAGCAGAGTACCGATAAGTACATGCATGTGCAGAAACAACCGAAAAGCCAAAGACTCATCAAAGGATTAAAGAGAACAGGGCCTGTTCCCATCAGCAAGACTGAAAAAACTCATAATTCATGGGATAGTGAGTAGGATACTCAAGAAGGTCTCCCCTCAGTAGTGAAGAATAATTAATTCTATATCGAGCACTACTTCGAACCTACTTAACAAGTCATAAAACACCTGAAAGGACCAAATTGTTTGCAAATAGCTTAATTGCACCCTAGAACAAAGCTCAAGAAATTAAGAATACAAAAATATCCAAGGTCTAACAAGGTAAAATTCTGGCATCTAACCTAAGATTATTATTGTTTTAATATTTATTTACTTTATTACTTATTTTCTTTATTTTTTTGGCTGCGTCAGGTCTTAGCTGCGGCACTCAGGATCTTCGTTGAGGCACGTGGGAGCTTTTCATTGTGGCACATGGACTTCTTCCTAGTTGCGGTGCATGGGCTCCAGAGTGCGTGGGCTCTGTAGTTTGCAGCATGCAGTCTCTCTCATTGAGGCACATAAGCTCAGTAGTTGTGGCGCGTGAGGGCTTAGTTGCCCTGTGGCATGTGGGATCTTAGTTCCCTGACCAGGGACTGAACCCGCGTCCCTTGCATTGGAAGGCGGATTCTTTACCACTGGACCACTGGGGAAGTCCCTAACCTAAGATTATCAAGTATACAAAGAAGCAGGAACACATGACCCATAATAATGAGGTAGTCCATCAAAATGAACCCAGAACTGACACAGGTGTTATCTTAAATAAGTACAGGACTTCCCTGGTGGCGCAGTGGTTAAGAATCCGCCTCCCAATGCAGGGAACACGGGTTCGAGCCCTGGTCTGGGAAGATCCCACATGCCGCGAAGCAACTAAGCCCGTGCGCCACAACTACTGAGCCTGTGCTCCAGAACCTGCGAGCCACAACTACTGAAGCCCGCATGCCTAGAGCCCGTGCTCTGCAACAAGAGAAGCCACCGCAATAAGAAGCCCACACACCGCAACAAAGAGTAGTCCCCACTCACCGCAACTAGAGAAAGCCCGCGCAAGCAACGAAGACCCAACGCGGCCAAACATAAATAAATAGTTTTTTAAAAGTACAGACATGAAAGACAAAAGAAAGACATAAATCAAGATTCTAGAAATAAAAACTATCATGTCTGAGATAAAAAAAAACACTAGAGAGTTAACAGCAGATTAGACAATATGAAAGAGAAGACTAACTTAAAGGCATAGCAATACAAAAGTATCCAAAATGAAATACAGATAGAGGACTAAAACAAAAACATGAAAAGCATCAGTGAGCTGTAGGACAACCTCAAGCAGTCTAATACATGAGTAACTGATGTCCCTGAAAGAAGGGAAGGGGGACAGAAAAAATACTTGAAGAAATAATGACCAAAAGTTTTCCAAATTTGATTACAATTACAAAACCACATATTCAAGAGGCTCAACTGACCCCGTACAAGAAACCTAAATAAAACTACATCAAAGCCTATCATTATCAAATAACTCAAAACCAGTGACAAACAGAAAATCTTAAAAGTAGCAAGAGAAAAAGAGACTTATTAGCTACATAGGAACAAAGATAAAAATGACATATTTCTCACTGGAAATAATGCAAGCAGGAAGACAGTGGAGAAGCATTTTAAAATACTAGAAGGAAAAAAGAACAGCCTAGAAATCTATATGCAGCAAAAAACATCATTTAAAAAGAAGGTAAAATAAAGATATTTCCAGACATACAAAAGCTGAAAGAATGCATCAATAGCAAATCTGCACTACAAGAAACGTTAAAGGAAGTTCTTCAGGCAGAAGGATAATGATACCATAAAGAGCTACACAAAGGAATAAAGAGCACCAGAAAAGGTTAAGTATAAGAGTATACGTGTAAGAATTTGTTTTCTTACTATTTAAAACTTAAAAAAAAATAATGAACTATTTAAACAAAACTAACATAATGTATTGTGGTATTTATAACTTATGTAAAAGTAAAATCCATGAACAATAATATTACAAAGGCTGGAAGGAGCCAAACAGAAGTACACTATTATAATATTCTATACATCAAGTGGCATAATATCACTTGAGGGGGAACTGATAAGTTACAAATGTGTGCTGTAAATCTTAAAGCAAGTACACTAAAATAATAAAACAAAGAGTTATACTTAATAATCCCACAAAGGAGATAAAACAAGATCATAAATATTCCATTAATTCAAAAGAAGTCAGAAAAAAAAAGAAAAGGGGAACAAGAGCAGATAATACAAACAGAAAACTAATAGCAAGATAACAGATTCAAATGTATTTTTTTGTAACCATAGCAATAATCACAGGAATTGTAAATGATATAATTATACCAATTAAAAGGCAAAATTTGTGAAATTGGATAAAAAAGCAAGAATTAGGGAATTCCCTGGCAGTCTAGTGTTTAGGACTTGACACTTTCACTACAGTGGGCCTGGGTTCGATCCCTGGTCAGGGAACTATAAGACCCCACAAGGCGTTCAGCGTGGCCAGAAAAAAAAAAAAAAAAAAAAGCGAGACCTATGTTAACTACAAAAATATTTTACTTTATTGAAGAGCTGGCTCCTTTTTAAAAAATATTTATTTATTTATTTATTTTGGCTGCACCAGGTCTTAGTTGTGGCACGCAGACTCCTTAGTTGAGGCATGCAGGCTTCTTTTTTTAAAATTTTTATTTTTTTATAAATTTATTTTATTTATTTCTTTTTGGTTGCGTTGGGTCTTCATTGCTGCATGCAGGCTTTCTCGAGTTGCAGTGAGCGGGGGCTACTCTTCGTTGTGCTGCATGGGCTTCTTATTGTGGTGGTCTCTCCTGTTGCAGAGCACGGGCTCTAGGTGTGTAGGCTTCAGTAGTTGTGGCATGCAGGCTCAGTAGTGCAGGCTCAGTAGTTGTGGCACACGGGCTTAGTTGCTCCATGGCATGTGGGATCCTCCTGGACCAGGGCTCAAACCTGTGTCCCCTGCATTGGCGGGCAGATTCCCAACCACTGTGCTACCAGGGAAGCCCCCATGCGGACTTCTTAGTTGTGGCATGCATACTCTTAGTTGCAGCATGTGGACTTCTTAGTTGTGGCATGCGAACTCTTACTTGTGGCATGCATGCAGGATCTAGTTCCCTGACCAGGGATCGAACCCGGGCCCTTGGGAGTGCAGAGTCTTACTCCCTGGACCACCAGAGAAGACCTTACGAAAGTATTTTAAATGTAAAAATACAAGTAGGTAAAAGTATGGAAAAGATATATCATGCTAACAACAGTCATAAGAAAACTGGAATTCTATTAATATCAGACTAGATTTCTGAGCAAAGTATATACAAATCTACAGTTATGGTCAAGAGATTGCAATAGCCCTCTCTTAATAACTGACAGAACAAGAAGGCAGAAAATCAGCAAGGACGTGAACAACACTATCAACAAACTTGACCTAAATGACATTTATATAACACTCTACCCAACAACAGCAAAATACACGTTGTTCTCAAGTGTATCCAGAACATTTACAGAGATAAACCATATTCTGGACCATAAAACAAATCTTAAAAATTTAAAAGGACTCAGATCATACCAAGTATGTTCTCAGACCATAGTAAATGAAATTTGAAATCAAGAACAAAAAGATTTTTAGAAAATCTATGAATATTTAAAAAGGAAATAACACTTCTAAATAACCCATGGATCAAAGAAATCCTAAAGGAAATTATAAGGTATTTTGAGCTGAATGAACATAAATATAGAACATATCAGAATTTATGGGATGCCACTAAAGCAGTACTTAGGGGAAATTGTATAGCACTAAAAACCTATACTAGAGAAGAGAAAAGGTCTCAGATCAATGACCTCAGCTTCTACCTTGAGAAACTAAAAAAAAAAAAAGACCAAATTAAAACCAAAGTAAGCAGAAGAAAGGAAAGACAAAAGTAAGAATCAATGAAATGGAAAACAGAAAAACAGAAAATCAATATAACCAAAATCTGGTTCTTTAAGAAGATGAATAAAATTCATAAACCTCCAGTATCAGGAATGAGAAAAGTTACATCACTATAGTTTCTACAGATAATAAAAAAACAACAAGGGAATATTATGAACAATTTTATTCCCTTAAATACCACCACTTAGATGAAACGGACACAGTTCTTGAAAAACACAAAATACCAAAGCTGACTCAAGAAGAAACAGATAACCTTAACAGCCTTGTATCTTTTTAAAAGTTGAAAATGTAAACACCTTCCCACCAACCATCATTTAAGGAAGAAATAATACCATTTGACACAAAGTCTTCCAACTCACTCCATGAGGCCTGATACCAAAACCAGACAGTCATTACAAAAAGACTACAACCCAATACTGCTCATGAACACAGATGCAAAAATTCTAAACAAAAATTTAGCAAATCAAATCCAAAACTATATTAAAAGGATAACATATAAAGGCTAAGTGGGGTTCAATCCCAGGAATACAGTTGGTTTAACATTCAAAAGTTGATCAGTGTTAACAAACCAATCATATTCACAAAATGAAAACAAAACCAAACCATACAATCATCTTAATAGATGCATAAAAAGCATTTAACAAAATCCAGAGTCCATTCCTGATAAAAACTCAGCAAACTACGAATAGAAGAGGACTTCATAAACTTGATAAAGGACATCTACAAAAAACCTACAGCTAGTATCAGACCTAATGATAAAAGTCTGAATGCTTTCCTTTAAGATCAGGAATAAGACAGATGTCTAGTCTCATATATGTTATTCAACATTCCATTGGAGGTTCCAGCCAGTGAAATCAGGCAAGAAAAATAAACAAAGTCATCCATATTGGAAAGGAGAAGTAAAATAGTCTTTATTCATAGATGGCATGATCTTCTATGTAAAAAAATATGATAGAATATGCCAAAATAAAGCTACTAGATCTAATAAATGAGTTTAGTAAGGTAGGGGGATACAACATCAATAAACAAAAATCAACTATATATTAGAATTTTGAACTGGACTTTTTAATGAAAACTGAAAACTAAATTTTATAAAGTGATATCATTTACAATATCAAATATATGATAGGCATATGGGTAAATTGGGTAAATCTGACAGAAGATGTGAAAGATTTGTACCTTGAAAACTATAAAATACTGCTAAGAAATTAAAGAAGAAATAAATAAATGGAGAGAGATATTTTTTTCAAAGATCAGAAACAATATTAAGATGTCACTTCTCCCCCAATTTACAATCCCAATCACCAGCAGTAATTTGTGTAGAAATTCATAAATTTCTGCTTCTTCAAAAGACTCATTATGAAAATGAAAAAAGGCATGAACTTTGGAGAAAAATTTTGTAGACCGTGTATCTGAAAAAGAATTTGCATCAAGAATATATAGAGAGCTTCCCTGGTGGCGCAGTGGTTAAGAATCTGCCTGCCAATGCAGGGGACACGGGTTCGAGCTCTGGCCTGGGAAGATCCCACATGATGCGGAGCAACTAAGCCCGTGCACCACAACTACTGAGCCTGCACTCTAGAGCCCTCGAGCCACAACTACTGAGCCTGCGTGCCACAACTACTGAAGCCTGCGTGCCTAGAGCCCGTGCTCCACAACAGGAGAAACCACTGCAATGAGAAGCCCACGCACTGCAACAAAGAGAAGCCCCCGCTCACCGCAACTAGAGAAAGCCAAAAAATAAATAAATAAATTTATTTTTAGAAAGAAAAAAGAATATATAGAGAACTCTCAAAATTCAACCCCTAGAATTTAAACAACTCAGTCTTTAAAAAGAGCAAAGATTTTAACAGACACTTTACCAAAGAACATATACAGATGACTAATGGAAAGATGTTCAACATCACAGGTCATTAGGGAAATGCAACTTACAATCCCAGTGAGACAACAATACAAGCATATTAGAATGACTAAATTTTAAAAGGCTGGGCAGGGAATTCTCTGGTGGTCCAGTGGTTAGGTCTCCATGCTTCCACTGCAGGGGGCACAGGTTTGATCCCTGGTCGGGGACTTATGATCCTGCAAACTACAAAAAAAAAAAGGCTGCGCATACCAAGTGTTGACTAGGATGTGCAGAAACTGAAAATCATACACAGTTGATGGAAACAAATTAGTACAACCACTCTGAAAAACAGTTTGGCAATTTCTTAAAAAGTTAAACATTCACCTACCATATGATTCAGCTATCACATGCACTATCACTCCTAGTATTTACCCAAGATAAAAGGATATATATGTCCATACAAAGACTTGTACATGAGTGTTCATAGCAGCTTTATTTGTAATAGACAAAAACTAGAAATGACCCAAACGTCCATCAGCAGGTGATTGGATAAGAAATTTGTGTTATAGCCATATAATAGAATACCACTGAGCAATAAAAAGAATCAACTATTTAAACATGCAGTATGAACGAATCTCAAAATCACTATGCTGAGTGAAAGAAGTCATATCACTCTCTGCACTGGGAGCCACTTCCCTGCCACGGCCCCTTACTCCCCTCCCTGGTGAGGAGTACCTTTGAGCTGCTGGGCCGACCACTGTCTGCAGTAGTGATGAAACAACTGCAGATGCTGACAGATGAGAGCCTCAGCAGCTTGGCAGCCTCAGGGTTCTTGACCTCCCTTATCCCTAGGCATAGCTTCCAAACCAGTGCCATTTAAGGGACACTGACACAGCAGCCACGTTCACTGGGGCTGGGACTGCCACAGTTGGGGTGGCTCGGATTGGCACTGTGTTTGGGAGCCTCATCCTTCGTTAGGCCAGGAACTCTTCTCTGACTCAACAGCTCTCCTCCTATGCCATTCTGGGCTTTGCCCTCTTGGAGGGCCATGGGACTCTTTTCCCTGATGGTAGTCTTTTCCATTCTCTTTGCCATGTTAAGGAGCCCTCTCTAACTCCCATAGTTCTTTCTACCATGTCTAATTGGCCCTGTATATTCCTTTTCCTACACATCCCCAGGCAGCCTGGGGAAAGTGGTTGGCTCAGGGTTCGACAGAGGGAAGACAAATAAATACTATGTTAAGATGTTAAAAAATAAAAGAAAAAAGCCAGATCAAAAAAGGAAGTACATACTGTGTGTAAAATCTAGAATATACAAACTAATCTACAGTGACAGAACACAGATCAGTGGCTGTTTGGAAAGGGGAGGCAGGATGGAGTGCAAAGGAACATAAGAAGATTTTGGGGGGGTGACAAGACATGTTCCTATCTTGACTGTGCTGATGGTTCTATGGGTGTACTCAAATGTCCAAACTTATCAAATTGTACACTTTGTGTTCAGTTTATTGTATGTCAATTACACCTCAGTAAAGCTGTTTTTTATTTAAAAACACAAATTTCTGGATTCTATCACCAGAGCCTTTGGCTGTAAAAATACTTACCCATTGCGTTTGATCAAAATCAATCATTTTGATAGCTTCCTACTGAAGTCTAAATATCCACTCACTTAATAGCAAGTATGATAACTTGGGAACATAAAGTTACTATTTTTCAAAATCATCTCAATACAGAGGCAATTTATACTACAAAGTATTCATCCTGGTGGATATGGAAAACCATGAGGGATAATAAAAAATAATAAAGGATTTATGAAGTTTAGCTTTCCAATGGCTAAGCAGAAATAGTATGATGACAAAGAAAATGGGGAGGCAAAACTAAACAGAAAAGCCAACACACCTATGGTCATCTAATCTATGACAAAGGAGGCAAGAATATACAATGGAGATAAGACAGTCTCTTCAATAAGTGGTGCTGGGAAAACTGGACAACTACATGTAAAAGAATGAAATAGAATATTCTCTAATACCATACACAAAAATAAACTCCAAATGGATTAAAGACCTAAATGTAAGGCCAGACACTATCAAACTCTTAGAGAAAAACACAGGCAGAACACTCTATGATGTAAATCACAGAAAGATCCTTTTTGACCCACCTCCTAAAGAAATGGAAATAAAAACAAAAATAAACAAATGGGACCTAATGAAACTTAAAAGCTTTTGCACAGCAAAGGAAGCCATAAACAAGATGAAAAGACAACTCTCAGAATGGGAGAAAATATTTGCAAATGAAGCAACTGACAAAGGACTAATCTCAAAAATGTACAAGCAGCTCATGCAGCTCAATATCAGAAAAACAAACAACCCAATCCAAAAATGGGCAGAAGACCTAAATAGACATTTCTCCCAAGAAGATATAGATTGCCAACAAACACATGAAAGGATGCTCAACTTCACTAATCATGAGAGAAATGCAAATCAAAACCACAATGAGGTATCACCTCACACCGTCAGAATAGCCATCACCAAAAAAATCTACAAACAATAAATGCTGGAGGGTTTCCCTGGTGGCGCAGTGGTTGAGAGTCTGCCTGCCGATGCGGGGGACGAGGGTTTGTGCCCCGGTCCGGGAAGATCCCACATGCCTCGGAGCGGCTGGGCCCGTGAGCCATGGCCGCTGGGCCTGCGCGTCCCGAGCCTGTGCCCCGCAACGGGAGAGGCCACAGCAGTGAGAGGCCCGCGTATCGCAAAAAAAAAAAAAAAAAAAAAAAAAATGCTGGAGAGGGTGTGGAGAAAAGGGAACCCTCTTACACTGCTGGCGGGAATGTAAATTGATACAGCCACTATGGAGAACAGTATGGAGGTTCCTTAAAAAACTAAAAATAGAGCTACCATGTGATCCAGCAATCCTACTCCTGGGCACATATCCGAAGAAAACCTTAATTCAAAAAGATACACACACTCCAATGTTCACTGCAGCACTATTTACAATAGCCAGGACATGGAAGCAACCTAAATGTCCATTGATGGATGAATGGATAAAGAAGATGTGGTACATACCTTCTTTGGAAGATTACTGGAATATAACTCATCCATAAAAAAGAACAAAATAATGTCACTTGCAGCAACATGAATGGACCTAGAGACTGTCATACTGAGTGAAGTCAGACAGAGAAAGACAAATATCATATGATATCACTTATATGTGGAATCTAAAAAATGGTACAAATGAACTTATTTACAAAACAGAAATAGAGTCACAGATGTAGAAAACAAACTTATGTTTACCAAGGGGGAAAAAGGGGGAGGGATAAACTGGGAGATTGGGATTGACATACACACTACTATATATAAAACAGGTAACTAATAAGAACCTACTGTATAGCACAGGGAGCTCTACTCAATATTCTGTAATGACCTATATAGGAAAACAATCTAAAAAAGAGCAGATATATGTATATGTACAACTGATTCACTTTGCTGTACAGCAGAAACTAACATGACATTGTAAATCAACTATATTCCAATAAAACTTAAAAAAAAATTTAAACAGAACCCAAGCCTAGTGTTAACACTAGTAAAACGGAATGAAACCTATGATAATTAGACAACAATAATCTTAATTTGAAGAAAGGCATAGCGTGGTATTTAAGTAATGGGTAACAGAGAAAGGCTGGTGTTCAAAAGTCCAGAAATAACACTGGAGACTAGGATATAGAAGAATTCTACTGCCATCTTTTTTTTCTCAACATTTGTGCAACATGAGATAGGCAATGTTATAACCGCAAAATAAATGTTATAAACTTATTTCATTAACTAACCATCAACCTTAAACTTGCTTTTCTAAAAATTGGTTAGATGTGGGATATATTTTAGTAATCATGATGTTGTACCTTGTATCAAATGCTTTATCTATTTCAAACAAACAAGGAAAATTCTCGGAGCTCTATTAACAAATGCTAATTTCTATTGATATAATAATAAATACCATAATTCAACCAAGTCGTAGATGGCATATAAGTACTGTATCTTCAATATATGAAGGGATATCAAGTTATTAGTGATAATTTAGTCATTATTATGAGTTAACATATCTTGTTATTTAAATGACGCTCATCCATAATTAGAGAAGCTTTTTGCTTTCTGCAACGATCTGTTTTTTTTTTTTTTTTTGCGGTATGCGGGCCTCTCACTGTTGTGGCCTCTCCCGTTGCGGAGCACAGGCTCCGGATGCGCAGGCCTAGCGGCCATGGCTCACGGGCTTAGTTGCTCCGCGGCATGTGGGATCTTCCCGGACCAGGGCACGAACCCGTGTCCCCTGCATCGGCAGGCGGATTCTCAACCACTGCGCCACCAGGGAAGCCCCAACGATCTGTTTTTAAGGGGCTTCCCTGGTGACACAGTGGTTGAGAGTCTGCCTGCCGATGCAGGGGACATGGGTTTGTGCCCCGGTCTGGGAAGATCCCACATGCCGCGGAGCGGCTGGTCCCGTGAGCCATGGCCGCTGGGCCTGCGCGTCCGGAGCCTGTGCTCTGCAACGGGAGAGGCCACAGCAGTGAGAGGCCCGCGTATCGCAAAAAAAAAAAAAAAAAAAAGGACTAATATTAGATAGTAGTTAAAATTTTTCCCTATGCTAAAAGAAGAAAGTAAAATTCAGGTATATAAAAACAAGTGAGTTAAGTAAGTTATGGGCAAGTGAAAACAAAAGGACAAATTTTAATGGCATCTCTTCTAAATGTACCAATATATTTTACAGTATACTTTGAAGGATATTACCCAGTAACTTCAAAAAGGAGTAACGTCCAATATATTTTATTAAAAAATAAATTAAAATCTAAAGAACAGTATTATATACTAGCTACTTTCAAAAGAGAAGAGGAAGAAATGAAAGTAATTTGAGATTTAAGGTTAGAAAAGAAAAGGTAGCAAGCGGAGAATCTAACAATATCTTGATTATTAAGCTAAAAATTTTTCATCAGAACATTTCACAAAAATCAAGACACTAGTAGGAAGGATATGAAATCACTTAATTCTGTTTGTTAATAAAATGGACTATTCATCTGTTCATAATGAAGTAAACAGAGGAAGGTTTTCATTTAAATTAAAAACATAAGTTAGAAACTAAAAGGAATCCCATAATGCAAAGGTTTCATTTGCTCTACATTTTTTCAAGCATTCCAATCTTACTCAGAAATAATACAAGATATCCAAGGGCTTTAAAATCCAAGGCCTTTAATTAGGTTTTCAGTAATGACCATAAATGCCTTCTCAAAACCCCTTTCACTGAAAACAGAAGGCACTAGGCATTACATAACACCCTGAAAGCAGTGATTCCTTCTGATGCTGGTGAAGATACACATTAAATGGCAGGTTTTAGATCTTAATGTCTCCTCCGGGGGGGGAAAAAAAAAAAGACAGCTCTGAAAATCACACAAAAAATTAAAGTTACCAGTCTTTCTCAGGTTCCCAATGCAATTTTAAGTTATTTTTACAAGTATATAATTTGAAATTAATAGATAAACCAGGTAAGTATGATATGGTTTTCAACACGTGTTAGGTTTTTTGTTAAGTACAGTAAATATGAAGATAGCATTATTATGCTAATTGGCATCCTTTGCTTCTCTTTAGCTGTGCAAAATAAAGTTGAAATGATACATCCTGTAGTGGTATAATTTAAAAGATCCTTGATATGACACTAACAACCTTCAAACTCTGGTCATAAACTACATATAAATTGTTAGATTATTAAAATACACCTTTTTGAAAAATAATAAGATGATCATTTATACCTAAATAAGGTTTCCCAGGAAGATATGAAACACTTTAGCATATAAAAGTAGTTGCCCCTTTTCCATGAGGACAGCTGTTGTTTCACAAAATAACTCACGTGATTCAAGGCAAATGATTTCTTTCAAATGCCACATTCTCTCCATGACTTTGAGGTATGCTTCAAGAGACTTGTATCCATGAGAAAAGGGCACGTTTGGATAGAAGACCACAGTTACAAACACCAAGGACCCTTTCTTAGGTCAGGAGTGCCCTTAAGAGTTACATTAACAGAGAATAAGAGATAGCTCCTGAAGCCATTTCTTTTACAACCTACAACTAAATTTGGATATGTAAAGGATAATTCAAGACACAGCTATGTCATGTGTGCCTATTTTAAACAGTGGCTTCTTCAGGACACTCCTATTCAAACACTAATGAAAGAACCTTATTCTACCAAACCACAATCTTCTATTTTTGGCAAGGTAGTATAGTGTAAACAAAACAAAACAGAAACAAACAAAAACAACAATGACAAAAAACTAGCTATAACAGTGATTGAGGCAAAAGTTTCATGTCAAACAACAATAGGGAAAGTATTACCCTACCAAACAAATAATGCTAGAAATCAATCTTATAATCGCTCAAATGACTATCACATAAAAGTTTTAAAAATGCCTTTGAAATAAGAATAGTTCAGTTTAAAAAAGTAGCTGAGGGCTTCCCTGGTGGCGTAGTGGTTGAAAGTCCGCCTGCCGATGCAGGGGACACGGGTTTGTGCCCCAGTCTGGGAGGATCCCACATGCCGCGGAGCGGCTGGGCCCGTGAGCCACGGCTGCCGAGCCTGTGCATCCGGAGCCTGTGCTCTGCAACGGGAGAGTCCACAACAATGAGAGGCCCATGTACCACAAAAAAAAAAAAAAAAAAAGAAAAAGTATCTGATTATGAGGTTTATAATTAGAATGCCTTTGAAAATCAGAAAAGCTAATTAACTTGGGCCCAATTAGCAAAGAGGATATAAACTCTTCCATAATTAATACTAGATGTCTTCTTCCCTTTGGTGAAACTGAAATTAAATTTGAAACTGATATAGAAAATAATGAAATGAAACCTATATGACAATTGAAAAAAAAACACCAATGCCACTAATAATGAGCACAATGGGAGGCAAAAAACATATTTTTAAGCAATGATTACTCAAAAGAATGCCTTATAAAAAACTACATATCATAATCAAGTTAAGAAAAAGCTTCAAGACTAGCAGCTGGGCTTTGTGAAACACGCAGGACAACAGAAGGCACTACAAAAGCATTAATCACTCCTAACTATAAGTCTGACAGTTCAGTCTTTTCCTTCTTCTTAAGAAGATAGCCAGTGTGAATGTCATTTTTATATCCCCCTGAGTTTTATCATGATTGGGCAGAGAAGCACCAATTTAAAAAAATATCTGCAATGCCAGCACTGCAGTTTGGAATCACTTAAACTGATGGCCCCACAGGTCTCTCATAAGAGCACTTTAGAACATGATTAAAAATATAGAAATGCCTTTCGGTGTTTCAGTATTAAAGTGGAACCAACACAGATATCCATTTTTTTAAAACTAATGCACTAAAAAGGTCTGTTTATACAGTATAATCTTTCAACCCTGTAGCTAGCATTCACGGCTATTTTCCGCTCCGAGAGATCTTGGGCGTCTGGTTGAAGTGTCAGTATGCTTCATGGTGTACAATCCTTTTGGCTGGAAAATCCTGGCAAATATCATGTCATGCCCGTTTTGAGCAGTATGCCTTGTAGGTCCTCTGGCAATGCTAAAATAATTGCATCTATGTGTGTCCGTAACTTTTCCATAGTGTCAGGTTTCACAGGTAAATGCTCTCGATCAGCCTGCAACTATATAAGGAACATTTGGAATCATTTAAATTACCTTTTGAGGCTGTATTAATACAGTATATTCTCTAAATAAACATTTTAATGGTCAAAGATTTGGAAACTTCAGACTGAGACCAGAATTTACAGAATCTATAAAAAAGCAAAGAACATGACACTTTAACAATACAATTGCTGAGCTCAAAAAAAAACTTCATGTAAATTAATAGATAATATCAACGGAGACCATGTGGTATTAAATATAAGTCACAATGTTTTTTGTAAAGCTCTTTAGACTCCATGTAAATAACTAAAAAAAATATGGTTTCATTATGATCTGCTTGAGTGACCAAGTATTTTCAGTCAGATCTACCATCAACTGACCAATCATAAGTCCTCTCATTTAAAAATTTACTTCTGTGATACATTAAAGTTATCACCTCAAATAAGAGCAAAATAACTTCATAGATCTTTGGCTGCTTTGGCTACATACCAGCTTGTTTTTTAGCTTCAATACAAGGTCTACTGTTTCTACTTCTGTGTGTTTCTGGGTCCAGTGAAGTAAGTCCTAGAAGAATAAACAAATCTCACATCAGTAAATACTCAAAATAATAATCAAATCGTTCTATTTCAATAGGCAAGGCTACTGGGAAGAAAGGATGGGAAGGAAAAGGAGAACAGGGTATTTAACCCAGATATAGCATTATAGTATAATTCTGTACATTATAGTATAATTCTGTACATGATATTCTGACAATGTGAATCAGATACTTTTTGACATTAGCCAAAATGACTGTTTAATACTCAGAAGTAAAACACAATGGAAGAAATTCCTTTCTGGCCCTTTTAGATCAGTCAAGAAAAACGAAACTGGAACTTCAGGTACGATACTAACCCCCAACCCCACTAAGTAGTGAGTTATTTATAAGGTACATCAACTAACAGATCAAGGTAATTGTGAACATGAATATATTACTGGATACAAACTTTGCATCTTCAAATAAGCTCTTCCTGGGCTTATTTGTGGTTGCCTTCATGGTATTCTTTCTCTGAAAACCACAGTCACTGAGATTTTATGATTAGAAAGTTAACACTGAGGCTAGCCCACCTCAAGCTAAACGCAAATTGAGACTATCCTTTATATTTTTAAAAGTAGCTTAGGGGCTTCCCTGGTGGTGCAGTGGTTGAGAGTCAGCCTGCCCATGCAGGGGACGAGGGTTCGTGCCCCGGTCTGGGAGGATTCCGCATGCCACGGAGCGGCTGGGCCCGTGAGCCATGGCCGCTGGGCCTGCGCCTCCAGAGCCTTTGCTCCGCAATGGGAGAGGCCACAGCAGTGAGAGGCCCGTGTACCGCAAAAAAAAAAAAAAAAAAAAAAAAAAAAAAAAAAAAAAAAAAAGTAGCTTAATTTAAACTAGTCTGCTGACAAATTATAGAATATGAAAAAGTCCAAATACAGGAAAAATGTATTAGTAACTGGGAAAGGTGAATAATGCATGGTGGGAAAGATGCTGAGCTAGACTGCTTGGATCTGAATTCTAACTCCATCCAGTGGTATGCCAGTAAATATTTAACAACTGGTTCTCAGGAAAAGTTCCTGGTTTATACCATTTGTTAGTTTCTGTGGTGTAATTCTCCCTCTGTAGCTGATTTCAAGCTACCAACCTGAGATCACTGAATACAGAGCTGGGAAGAGATGCACACGGCTGGCTCTTGTGAGCCAGTGCAAGTGGGCTTGAGCACACTGCTGGTTCCATTACTTAGCAGTGATTGGATCTGAAGCAAATCACTTAATTTATAATCCTCAAGTGTCTCATAACGCAGATCATAACACACCTACTTCAATGAACTATGAAGATTAAAAGACTTTACCCATTTCAAGCACCTGCACAGTCCTTGGCACATAGCACATGATCTGGAAAAGTTAGCTATTACTATTTATAAAGTAGTGGATATGGATATAACCTTTCAGCCTCTATGAATAACTTTATTTTTAATAGCTGTTAATCAACACACAAACAGGCTATTTTCTAACCTCTTCACAAAGAGCTTCCAGGTGGAGTGCCTCCAGTTTCTGGGTCATTTCCTTCCTCCGGGTCTTGAACCAACCATCAAAATTTGGAGATTTTAGAAAATGCCTATAAAAATAAATTTTTAAAAAGCAAAGTTTGATTATGACTTAACTTCCTCTCCTCAATACTTTTTCTACCTATAGCTAGGAGAACCATGTGAAACAATGTAATTTTTTTAAAAAAAGAATATGTTGGATTTCCCTGGTGGTTCAGTGGTAAAGAATCTGCCTTCCAATGCAGGGGACGAGGGTTCAATTCCTGGTTAGGGAACTAAGATCCCACGTGCAGTGGGGCAACTAAGCCTGTGCGCCACACTACTGAGCTCACGCGCCTCAACTAGAGAGCCCACATGCCACAGCTACAGATCCCACAAGCTCTGGAGCCTGTGCGCTGCAACTACAGAGCCCATACACTCTGGAGCCCCCACGCCACAACTAGAGAAGAGAAAACCCGCACGACACAACTAGAGAGCAGCCCGCACACTGCAATGAAGATCCTGCATGCCACAACTAAGACCCGACGCAGCCAAAAAATTAAAAAAAAAAAAAAAAGAATATGCTTAAGCCCAGTTTTTTGTTTCATTTTTAAATAAAGCTCTATAGATGGATGAAATAGAAAAAAAAAGGACCAACCGGTAAAGTCCAATCCAATCGCCTTTTATTCTAGAGGTCAGCTGAGGTCCTGTTTTCTCAAGTGTTTTCATAAATTCTTCTGGAAGGAACTGTCTTAATTGGGGTGGACTCTAGAAAACATGACATACTGTATTTAAAAATTAAAAATGGATATATTCACATAAGTTAACTGCAGTTATACAACTCAAACAGGAATTTAACTGAATATATTTATACCTTCCATGGAGAAATGCTTCTCTGAAAAGGCATCAAGCTTGCCACATATCTTTCCTAAGTCCAAGAAAAAAAGTTAGTCAAAGTTAGGTGTTCTTACTCAGAGTCTTCAAAAATGTTTAAACTGACCTACTTAAAAAAAGTGGGCTTCCAAGTTTTTCATCATATGCTCTTTCAATGGACATCAACACCACCATCACTCGTCTCAATAGATACACTAAATTTAGATTGAATTGAGAAGACAGACTTTCAATAAAAATTTAACTAAATCTCAGAAAATCCAAAGAACTACCTATTTTTAATGATAATAATTAACCTTATTGAGTAACTGTGCCGGAAAATGTACTCAACATTTTACATGCATGATCTCTTTTTTTTTTTTTTTTGCGGTACACGGGCCTCTCCACTGTTGTGGCCTCTCCCGTTGCGGAGCACAGAGTCCGGACACGGAGGCTCAGCAGCCATGGCTCACGGGCCTAGCCGCTCCACGGTATGTGGGATCTTCCCAGACCGGGGCACAAACCCGTGCCCCCTGCATCGGCAGGCGGATTCTCAACCACTGCACCACCAGGGAAGCCTGCATGATCTCTTTTAACTCTTGCAACTATCCTTTGTGGCAGGTATTACTGGGAAACTGAGGCTTCGAAAGGCTAAGTAACCTGCCCAAGTTCACACAGCTTGAATTTGAATTCAGGTCTACTTGACTTCAGCCCATGCTCTTATTAAGCACTTAATTAAGTAAAGTTCACTTACTTAAGCAAGTTGATTTAAATGGGACAAAATAAATTGACATCTATAGACTAAGAGAGAATATTTTTTTCCCAAAGTATAATAGCAAAGATTTCCAGACTGCCCTCCTATAATATTCTTAGATAGATTTACATTAACAACTACACAAGTCTCTCTCTGATGCAGTCTCCAGACTAGGACCACATCATGGTACTGCCTTATATTGTGAGGCATAACTTTTAGTAATTTAACATGATGTTCCACTGAACTTCAAAAAATAACCATATCATCTAGTCAGGTATTTCATAAATATTTATTGAGTGCTACCAGGTGGAAGACTTGAGGAAAAGGTAATGAACAAGACAGATAAGGAACTACATCACGGAAGTACATTCTCACAGATATATCAAATTGTGCTAAAGAAAATAATATCAGATTTCAAAACTTCTGCTCTTTCCATTATAGTAAATGCAGATGATAATGGCAGCTACCTCATAGAGTTGTTAGGAGAATTAAACAAATTGTTGGTCCCTAGCGCCAGTGCTTGGCAGTCTTAAGAAAGCACCTGCTTAGCTCTGCATAGTGAAGTTCTTCCCAGTGAAATCTATTTAGCCCAGACCATGATCCTACGGAGTTGCTATTTAATTCTTTAGAAGGTATAATCAGGGCTTCCCTGGTGGCGCAGTGGTTGAGAGTCCACCTGCCGATGCAGGGGACACAGGTTTGTGCCCTGGTTTGGGAAGATCCCACATGCCACGGAGCGGCTGGGCCCGTGAGCCATGGCCGCTGAGCCTGCGCATCCGGAGCCTGTGCTCCGCAACGGGAGAGGCCACAGCAGTGAGAGACCCGCGTACCTAAAAAAATAAAAATAAAAAAAATAATAATCAGTAAGCATGTTTTTTCACCTGCACAGTATCCTGGGAATGCAATATTGGAAGTCTTGGGTATGCTCTTCAAGGAATAGGTACTACTGTAGGATCTTGGACTAATAATAGAATCCTAAAATGTTCAACCTCATCTCTACCCCAATGCCTCCTTCAAGCAGTTCAAGCTTTGTCCTGATACCTCAGACGAAATGGAAATATGAGCATACAACATCACTGCTTAAAACCTCCCCATCTGCTTTGGGAACACAATCTGACTTTCTTAGCATGAAATAAAAAGTATCAATCAAAAAATAAATAAATAAATAAATAACATCAGAGAAAGAAGCTCCAGTAGAACATTTTAAGGTGCATAATTCAATAATTATATATAATATTTCATAAAAATTATCTCATTTAAGATTCACAACAATCCTGAAAAGTCTTTAGGAAAAGTGTAATCAGCCACATTTTACAGATAAAGAAATTGAGGGTCAAAGAAAGGAAGTGACTTACCAAATTACACAGTTAATATCAGAACAAAGAATTCAGGTGTCTTGCAAAGGGCTCTATTTTAATCACTACACACATGAGCAAGCAAAACAATTTAAGATAAGATTTTGATGGATGAAAAAAACATTCATGTGCCTTTCAACAAATCATTAAATTAAGCAAATACATATGCTAACTTACTAATGGAATGATGAAGCTTTGTGTCAGTTCCAAAAAATAACGTCGGAGAATAACGCTTTGAGCCTCAGAAGGACGCTTCTGTTGTACACCCTTAAAAGAGGAAAATAATGAGAACCTACACTCTAGTGTCAGAGAATACAAAACAATGAATGCTTACAGAAGTTTAGCTAACATATAAAAATGTATTTTACTTGACAGGAAAAAAACCCTAGAACTTCATCTTGAAGTAATTTAATGTGAAGTTCACTATGCAATATCCTGTAAAAAATCCTTAGAGCAAAATATAAGACATGCATTCCATACTTTAAAATATTAGCTCACAACAAAGATTATATTTATTTCATACTTGTTGTATTAATAATATTTACATTTTCCAAAAAATGCTAACTATCCTATTAGTGTTAAGCTACCTCATAGTACAGTCCACAACTTTCTCACTATAACTCCTAAGTTTTCAGGAAGATTGGCACTAGGTTGGTAGCTGCAGTCCCATATTTCTAGCCCATAACTGCTGCTACATTAGTCTCCTGATTTTCATGAAGCTTTGGTTCAAATCCAGAGTCCAGAAAGACCTCTTTTCATATTATCGTACATAAGGCACATGTTGTTTTACTGGATACTGCATACCTGAGTAAGGAAATTTAAATTAATAATATGAGCAAGTAATTACCTTCTGCAATTGTTTCATGATTTCTTCATCTTTATTCAGATATGGCTTATAAGAAGTATAAACTCCTAAGAAGTAAAGAAAAGAAAATAAGGTAAGCAGTATGACCCATTTACCCATATAGTATATGTTTCAAAAATTAATAAAAGTCAATACCAGGTTTAGAATCCAGAGTCTTTAGGTTCTTCAATTTTTTCACTTTAACCTGCTTAGGAATTTCACCTGAAGGAAACATCATAAAGATTCTTATAGTTATTTGAATTTCACATATCACAAAACTGGAATTTTCTAAGACTGATAATCCACTAACTGTTATTTACTTAGTCAGCGATGTTGTAGCTAAGGTATTCTTAACATCAGTGAATATTTAAGACTTTATTCCTAGTACTTTAAAACTGGATAAAGGGAACACTGGGCTATATAACAGCATTACAAAAACAACTGTGTAAATTATATAAAATGGATATTTCATCTTTCATTAATATATATCATTACTTTAAAATTTCCCTTTTTGTCACTCAACTTAAAATTTAAAATCTTTGTGCTAACTATATGAAACACGAATAAGATACCATTTTGAATATGATGCCAAATATAATACCATTTAAGAGTAAAGAGAACTGAAAGCAACTCCTAAGTTAGTATGCAGATGTAGTATTCAAAGATTTTTTTTCTGGTACCTCCCCAAATTCTGCTTCTGCAGTGTAGAAACACTGCCACCAGGTGGTGATAGTGGAAGCCACAACCACAGGCCTGAGCCACAGGTGGACTGGACTCTGGACTCCTAAGCAGGGATGCTGTGTTGCACAAAGGAGTATGAAGTAAAAGAGAAAAGATTACAGGATGAAATGTATGCATTGTTGAATACTGCTCCTGGGTAGAAAGAAAATCTGAAGACATGTGCAGCAAGGAAAGAGAAGAAAGTGAGCTACTGTAGCTCTGTGGAGGAGATTAAAAACAGAAGGCTTTGGGGACAGACTGAGAAACAACAGGAAAGAGTCCAGAAACACTCAGGTTTCTGGAATGTTTCTGATTTATTAGCTCACAGTTTTTACACTGTCAACTTATTCTATATATTCTCACATACTAATTCATTTTTTTGGCTGCATTGGGTCTTCGTTGCTGCACGCAGGCTTTCTCTAGTTGCGGCGAGTGGGGGCTGCTCTTTGTTGTGGTGCACGGGCTTCTTATTGCAGTGGCTTCTCTTCTTGAGGAGCAGGGGCTCTAGGAGCGTGGGCTTCAGTAGTTGTGGCACACGGGCTCAGCAGTTGTGGTGCACGGGCTCTAGGCACGTGGGCTCAGTAGTTGTGGCTCGCGGGCTCTAGAGCACAGGCTCAGTAGTTGTGGTGCACGGGCTTAGCTGCTCCGCGGCATGTGGGACCTTCCCAGACCAGGTATCGAACCCGGACCCCCTGCATTGGCAGGCGGATTCTTAACCACTGCGCCACAGGAAAGTCCCCCACATACTAATTCTTATGAGAATGTCTCTCATCTTGAATGTTATCTCGCAGTTTTGCTTTCCAGAGTTCAGAGTAGCTTTTCGTCAGATTTGTAAAACTTTTTTTTCTTATAGTGCAGAATTAATACATATTTAACTATACAGATAACTAAATTCAAATCACTATCTGCCTCTGCCTCTGACTCTAAGAACCCAAAGAACATCATATGTCAAAACCACACGCTTTGAATAAGTCTAAACATTTCTGTGCCTACTTTGTTTCCTTCTGCTCTAGATCACAAAGGACTTGCAACTCCTGTATCCACCAATGCCATTTATTATATATTATGTCCTGATATTCACTGTGCAGAGGAACCAAATATCAGGGAGGAGAATAATTCAGCAGTAAGTTTCATATATTCTTTACATTCAATAAGTTCTAGATAATAATGAAGATATATAGTGATCCGTATCAAATTTTCTTTTTTTTTTTTTTTTTGCGGTACACGGGCCTCTCACTGTTGCAGCCTTTCCCGTTGCGGAGCATGGGATCCGGACGCGCAGGCTCAGCAGCCATGGCTCACGGGCCCAGCCGCTCCACAGCATGTGGGATCCTCCCGGACCAGGGCACAAACCTGTGTCCCCTGCATTGGCAGGTGGACTCTCAACCACTGCGCCACCAGGGAAGCCTCATATCAGCTTTTTTGGAAAGGCAAAGACAAGAATACTACCTGCGCAGCAATCTTCACTCAAACAATTCCCCTCTGATTCAAGGGACCTCATTAGGTGTAAGATGCATACTGAACTCTAACCCTAGCCACCATAATTCTTACACTGTAGTACATAATAGACATAAAGAAAACTAGTCATAAAGATACATTGTCTATTGCCAAAAAAAGTTAAATGGTATTTGTCAAATAAGTCTGGAAAATAAAATAAGAATGCCAGAAAATGAACTGAAGTCTTACAATTACAGATATTTTAATTTAAAAACACTTATTCAATGTCTGTTATGTACATGCACATAAGAGAGGGGTTTAACATTATTAAATTAATAATGTTCTGCACCTCTGCACATTTGCATAAGAATCTACATTTAGGTCAAATGGTTTACCTTTGATTAAATCATCAAACCCAATTTCTGGTTAGAAATTCAGTTTATAATGTGATCCAATATACACTAGTAGAATTACTTTCTCTTTGAGGAATACTTGTTCAGTACCATTATCCTAGCATTACATTTCTTCATTTAATAGGATTTGGGTGAATTAAAAATAGGTATAACCCATAAGAAGTAATCCCTTTATAGCACGAGGAATGATCCCTCTGCAGGGTTAAAACTATATAAAGCTATGAACTTCTGGGCCCAGGAGAGCAAAATCTCAGTTCTGCTATGCCTTCCCTGCTGGTCCTACAGAACATACTTTTTCTGCAGTTTTACTGACCCTCTCAGATAGTCTTGAATTCTCAAAGCCAGGATCCTAGGCAGAGGTGCTGTGTTTCCTAACTTGTGTAGCATATGCAGTGTTCCTAGTCTTGCGATCAATGGGCAGAAAAGAAATATATCCCAAGATATATGCCCAGTACTCATAAATTAAAAGACAAATGGATTTTCATGAATGTGATACCAAAAACAGAGACAATAAAAGAAAATATTGATAAATTGGACTTCATCAAAATTAAAAACTTCTGCGCATCAAAGGATACTATCAAGAGAATGAAAAGACAACCCACAGGAGAATATATTTACAAAGCATACATCTAATAAGGCATTAGTATCCAGAATATAAAGAACTACAACTCAACAAAAAAACCAACCCAATTAAAAAACAGGCAAAGTGGACGTCCCTGGTGGTGCAGTGGTTAAGAATGTGCCTGCCAATGCAGGGGACATGGGTTCGATACCTGGTCCGGGAAGATACCATATGCCGCGGAGCAACTAAGCCTGTATGCCACAGCTGGCTAAGCCTGCGCTCTGGAGCCCACGAGCCACAACTACTGAGCCCATGTGCCACAACTACCAAAGCCCGCGCACCTAGAGTCCGTGCTCCGCAACAAGAGAAACACCGCAATGAGAAGCCTGCGTACCGCAACGAAGAGTAGCCCCCGCTCACCACAACTAGAGAAAGCCCGTGCACAGCAATGAAGACCCAACAGAGCCAAAAATAAATAAATAAATTTTTTAAAAAACAAAAACGGGAAAAGGAGTTGGAAAGACATTTCCCCAAAGGAGACAAAGAAATGGCCAATGAGCACATAAAAAGATGCTCAACATTACTAATCATTAGGGAAATGTAAATCAAAACTACAATAAGATACCACCTCACACCCATTAGGCTACTATCAAGAAAACAGAAAATAACAAGTGTTGGTGAGGATGTGGAGAAATTGATACCCTGTGTACCACTGATGAGAATGTAAAATGAAAACAGTATGGCAGTTCCTCAAAAAATTAAACATGATGACTATATGGTCCAGCAATTCCACTTTTAGGTATACAGTTGACCCTTGAACAACATGGGTTTGAACTGCCCGGGCCCACTTATACACAGATTTTTTTCTTTTTTTGATGAATATATACAGTATTACAAGATTTGCAGTTGGCTGAATCCACAGATGTGGAACTGTGGATACAAAGGGCCAACTATGGGAGTTGAACATCCTCGGATTTTGGTATCTGTGGCAGGTCTTGGACCCAATCCTCTGTTGATACCAAGGGATGACTATATACCCAAAAGAAGTGAAAGCAGGGACTGGACATATCTGTACACCCATGTTCACAGTATTATTCACATAGCTAAAAGATGGAAACAAGCCAAGTATCCATCAACAGATGAATGGATAAGCAAAACGTGGTATATACATATGATAGAATATTTTTCAGCCTTAAAAAGGAAGGAAATTTTGACACATACTACAACATGGATGAACCTTGAGGACATTATGCTCAGTGAAATAAGCCAGTCACAAAAGGACAAGTAGGTAGAATGCCACTTACATGAAATATCCAGAGTAGTCAGATTCACAGAGACAGAAAGTAGAATGGTAGTTGCCAAGGGTGGGGGGGGGGGGGGCGGGGGGCGGGGCGATGTGGAATGAATAGGGAGCTACTGTGCAATAGTTTCAGTTCTGCAAAATGAAAAGAGTTCTGTGGGTAGATGGTGGTGATGGCAGCAAAACCATGTCAATGTACTTACTGCCACTGAACTGTACACTTAAAAATGATTAAGCTGCTAAATTTTATGTTATGTATATTTTACCACAGCTTTTTAAAAAAAGGATTAAAATTATAATACATGCTACAGCATGGATGAATCTTGAAAATGTTATGCTAAGTGAAATAAGCCAGACACTAGAGGAGAAATACTGTATGATTCATAGAAACAGAAATTAGAATAGAGTTTACTAGGGGCTGGGAGATGAGAGGAATGAAGAGTTACTGTTTCGTGGCTACAGATCTTCTGTTTGAGATGATGCAAAGTTCTGGAAATGGATAGGGGTGACGGTTGCACAACACTGTTAATGTACTTAATGCCACTGAATCGTACAGTTCAAAATTGTTGGAATGGTAAATTTTATGTTAAATATATTTCGCTATAATAAAAACAATTTTTTAATAAGTGGGAAAGAGTATCATAAACATACTAAACTTAATGAAATTTTGCACGTCTGTTAAGACCTGTGCTCAAACGACACCAACCAGTCCCAGAAATAGGAACTATAGTCTTGCTCAAAATTATTTAAATACCCCTGGTGTCATTGTTCACAACGTATCACCTCTACTAATTGAACAAGGACCAAACTGAGGACACTGACTCTCTCTACCATCCACTCCTCAATGACCACTAAGGATCTACACAACATGTTTCCATACAACATCATCACTCTCCTATAGAAAAAGTGATATCTTTTTCTATATGATATGGTCCAAATACTCTGATGACAGAAATAATCAGAGGGAACACAGCATCTCATCCCTAAAATAGGCTGCTTAAAATAAAGTGTAATTAATATTCCATATATGCCCTTATGCCCATTTTGAAAAATAAACTCAGGAAGTGTCCGCTCCCCTCCCTTGGTCCTAGGTCCTACTTTTAAATGGTAACTTCACCTGTCTGAAGCGGATTCTCAGGGCAGCAAAAATATTAGCTGTCAAGACAGCATAAGAAAAGAATATCCCTCATGGATAAAGATGTAAAAATCCTCAAAAAAAATTAGCAAACTAATAATAATAATAAAGGACTATACATCATAACGGAAAGGGATTTATTTAAGGAATGTAAGGTTGGTTTAACATAAAAAATCAATTAATTTAGTATACTGTATTAATAAAGGACAAAAAGTACACAATGATCTCCACAGATACAGAAAAGGCATTTAACAAAATTCAACACCAATTCATTATAATCTTTTTCAACAAACTAGGAACAGAGGGCTACTTCCTCAACTTGATAAAGGACATCTGTGGAAAACCTACATCTAACATCATAATTAGTCCTGTATATGGAAAACTACAAAACAATGCTGAGAAAAATAATAGAAGATCTAAACAATGGAGAGACATTCCAAGTTCCAGGAATGGAAGACTCAGTATTTTAAGATGGCAATTCTCCTCCAAACTGATTACATATTCCTTATGTAATCAACACAATCCCTAACAAAATCCCAGTTAGCTTTTTTGTTTTCTGCCCAGTTGGCAAAAATTGGCAAAGTAATCCTAAAATTTATATGGAAATGCAAAACACCAGAATAGCCAAAACTATTCTGAAAAAGAATAAAGCTGGAAGACATATTTCCTGATTTCAAAACTTACTATAAAATTACAGTAATCAAGAGGTTGTACTGGTATGAAGATAAGACATATAGATCAATGCAACAGAAACAAGAGTCCAGAAATAAACCCTTAAGTTTATGGCCAACTGATTTTCCAAAAAGGTATCAATGCAATTCAATGGCAAAAGGATAGTCTTTTCAAAAAAGGATGTTAAGACAACTGGATATCAACATGCAAAAAAAGAAGATTTTATACCCTTACCCGACGTCATAAACAAAAATTAACTCCAAGTGGTTCCTAAATGTAAGTACTAACACAATAAAATTTTTTAAAGAAAATCTTTGTGACCTTGGGTTAGGCAACAAGTTCTCAGATAAACATCAAAAGCCTAATTCATAAGATTAAAAAAATTGATAAACTAGGCCTCATCAAAATGTACTTTTGCACTTCAAAAGACATCCTTAAGAAAACAAAAAAGAGGGCTTCCATGGTGGCGCAGTGGTTAAGAGTCTGCCTGCCAATGCAGGGGACACGGGTTCGAGCCCCGGTCCGGGAGGGTCCCACATGCTGCAGAGCAGCTAAGCCCATGCACCACAACTACTGAAGCCCGCACACCTAGAGCCCGTGCTCTGCAACAAGAGAAGCCACCACAATGAGAAGCCCGCACGCCGCAACGAAGAGTAGCCCCCGCTCGCTGTAACTAAGGAAAGCCCGCATGCAGCAACAAAGACCCAATGCAGCCCAAAATAAATAAATTTTAAAAAAACATAAAGAGAAGTCAAATACTGTGAGAAAATATCTGCAAATCATATATCTGAAAACAAACTTGTGTCCAAAATAAAGACCTCTTACAACAAAATAAGACAAATAACCTAATTTTAAAATGGACAAAAGATTTAAATCAACATTTCATAAAAGATACACAAATGACTAATAAGTAGATGAAAAGATGCTCAATATCATTAATCACTAAGAAAAAGCAAATTAAAACCAGCATTTTAAACCCACTAGAATGGTTATAATGAAAAAAAGAGACCATATCAAATGTTGGCAGGGACATAAGGAAACAGGAACCCTCATACACTGCTGGTAAGAATGTAAAATAGTGGGTCACTTTGGAAAACAGTTTGGCAGTTTCTTAAAAAGTTAAACAGACTTATCAACCCATGCTACTTTACCAGTGATCTTTACAAAAGTTCCTCTACTTACATCCCCAACAGAAAGCCTTTTCTTATTGGAAAAAGACAATAAACAGTAGTCTACTATATTACGATTAATCAAATAGTCTAGATTAATAGGAAAAAACCAAGAAAGTAAATGTCAAGATTAAATTAAGATTTTAAAAAAAGCCTTTCCATATCTTCTCATAGATGAAACTCCAGTGACTGCTGTGCTCTGAATTATCAGACAGAACACTAATGAAATGGCAAGGGACCATGACATTTACAGAGTGCCATAAGTCAGATACTGTGTTCAATCCTCCCAGCAGACAAAGAATTGCAGGCTTAAAGAGGCTTTCTGCCTAAGGTCACACAGATCTGACGGCCAAGGTAAAGTCCTTTGCCCTTTCCTCTATTTCATAAGGTTTCTAAGGATTTCAGTCTAAGATTGAGTTTAATATTTGTAAATAATATGATTTAAAATGTTATTCCCTAATATGTCATCTAGATTTATTTATATTCCAGAGGGATATTTTATAAAATAATCATATTAAATAATGTCTTAAATATAATACCCATGTACACCAAAGGAAAAGTCTTTAAAAGTAACACATCATAAAGTTATTAGAAATATTTTAGATAGCTCACATCTCAACTATGCCCATGGAAAATTCAGGAATGTCCAGTGAGAAAATGTCAGAGGTACCATTAAATTGTCATCCAGGTTAACAAAATTGCCAACTTCAGAATTCATTTACTCATTTAGTAAACATTCATTAAACAGCTACCATGAACAAGGTACTACATGTCTTTTTTCAAGGAAAGCACAGCCTTTTGACCACTTCCTTAATCAACACCAGTGCCATAGAAATGTATAATTCTTGTTTGGAGTCCTAGTTGAGAATTTTGTGTCAAATTGATTAATTCCAACTTTCTATAAGGTTTTATTCAAGCAGTGTTGGAAAATCCTGTTTAATTGGGCTTATACATATACAAAAAGTAGCTCAAATTTTTGAGGTTTCATGAAACCTCAAAATAATTCAATGTTTAAAACACTGTAGGTGCATTTTTTTGGTAGGTGGACACGATGGATTATACATATAAGAATCTGTATATTTTAGTTGGAAATTATGCTCTTCTCCAAAGGCTTTTATTCAAGTTGCCTCAAAGAAGGTTGCCATCAACATAATTAAAAAGTAACGAAGCAGTGAAAACAAAGAGGAAGAAATAAACCTGCTCATCCACCTTACATACTAAAAGGAGAACACCAAGTTTATACTTTACCTGCAGGTTTAAGGTCTCCTATCCGAATAATGTGTGGCCAGTGCTGGAGTGTTTTTGCAAAAAAAGGGTTGGTTACTCCTAATATGACTGAGGGCCTACATTAAAACAAAACAAAACGAAAGTGAGGAAAAAATGAATGTTCCATCAGTTTACAATTTATTTTGAGTGAACTACTGTTTACTCAAAGATTACTAAAGATAATCTTTTCCTTCATTGGTACCATATATCAACTACATTCCAGGCACCATTTTTAGCACTAGGTATATAAAGATGAAAAGAACAGTCTTTCTAAAAGCACACAGGAAAAGGGGTATACATAACCAATTATGATACCAGAAATTAGAATACAGTGAAGGTGGTATAAAATGTACAATTATTACAAAGGAGAAACTATGTCTACCAGGGGATTAAAGGACAGTCTCACCAAAGAGATGACATTTGCACAAAGATATGAAAAATGAATAGGAGGGTTTTTTTGAAGGATAGTTGATATATAACATGATATAAGTTATGAACAGGAGTCTTTTGCCAGGTGGATAACGGAAGAAAATGTTATGCAGGAGAATGAATAGTATGTGCAAAGCAATGAAGTGAGATCACGGTCTGTTTGTAAAACTACATATAGGTCAGCATTCCTAGAGCACAAAGCAGGAAGAATGAACAGTCAGAAATGAAAGCAGATGGGCAGATGCTGACCAGATCATTCAGTACCAACTTAATGTGCAAAGAAATTCAGATGTTCTCTTGTAGGCAAACAGAAGCTACTAGAGAACTGAGTGGAGGAATGCTACATGAACAAAAATGCACTTACTAGAAAGATCACTCTGGGGGAAATTTGGAAGATGCTCTGCAAAAAGGGGAAGAGGTTTGGGGAAAGCAACAGCAAATACGAGACAGACTGAAGGTAGTAAGCTAGGAAGAGAGATCTGGAAAGAAGATAACAAATGTTATGAGAGATATTTTAGGATGTTGAATTGACAGAATTCGGTAAAACTTCACGTGGAGTACATTTAAGAATGAGAAATTTATGACAATTTAGGTTTTTGATAACTAAGTGAAAAGAAGCACCATTCATGAAGTAGGAAGAGGCATGGAACTAAGGAAGAAAAGAAGGAGACAAAAAGAATTCAGTTTGAACATGTTTAGTTTTGGGTGCCATTAAGGTGTCCAGGTGGCAATACGATAAAAAAGCAACAACAAAAACCTGGACAGAGGTTGAGACCTTGCAAAGATTTGAACTGGGAAGATAAATTTCAGTCATCAGTATATAGGTGTTAACAGAGACTGTGGGTACAGATAAGACTGTACAGAAAGAAATATCAGTCTGAAATCAGAACCCAGAACACAATACTGGAGAACACCAACATTTAAGGGGTTGGCAGAGAAAAAGAAGTCTGCACAGGAGACTGAGATGCACCACCAGACAGCCAGGTGAGACAGTACCAAAGATTAAAATGTTTTCAACATCAATAGAGTAAGTGTTACAAGAAAGGGAAGGCAGGAAAAACAGGGCAATAATGTGCCCTCAGGTTCAAGGCAGTGAGAAAGGTCTTGATGACTTTGGCAAGAACTTCAACGGAGATGAAGAAATTAACCTGCAATGAACTGAGAAGCAACCAGGAAACCAAGAAGTAGAGAGGGTAAATGGAAATTTTTGTTGTTATTCTAGAAACTTAGCTATGAAAAGGAGGTGAACAACAGAGCAGGAACTAAAGGGGAAAGATAAGATATTTTTTCCCCTTTTACAGATTGGGAAGAATTTTTATATATTTATGCTGATTCAATGAAGAGGGAGAAGGAAAAGGAAGTTATAGAGCAAGAGATAACTGATGCTATAAGGGGTCCTGAAGTAAAGAACGAAGACAGAAGTAAAAGTAGTCAGATAGCTATTAAATTAGAGGAATTAGCTATTTAATTAGTGGAAGACAATATAGCTTCCACTAACAAATAAGATCATTCAAAGAAAATAGGATAATGACTCTTGAAATGTGAAATTATTACCAGCAGCTCCTCAAAACTTCCTTTATAAAATCAATCTGCCAATAAGTTCAAAATTTAAACTTTTCAATCCTTACCAAAAATAATTCTACATAATTTGGTTATAAAGGTAATACTTGGTCAATAAAAGTTATTTTGTTTACTCACGGGGCTTGAGTACGGGTGGTATATTCTTTGAATTCACTATCATGAATAGTGAAATAAGGTCGGAAATCACTGAAGTACTTTAATGGAGAAATACAGCTGTAGAGCAAGAATAACACGTAAAACAAAGGACAGAAATTAAAGGCGCTACTCAATAACTATAAAACATCTATACACAGAGTTTACCCCAGTGAGATCATCTATCTATAACTCATTTCAGGAAACCAGAAAGACAAATGGAAAAATGTAATGTAGATGGCATACCAAAAACACACTGGATTTGGGGCAGAAGACGGGGTGAAATTCTGGCTCTATCATTCATTAGCTACATGCCTTTTACTAGACACTGACCATTCACGCAACTGATTTTTATCAGGTGCTAACTTTATGTAAGTGAATGAATGTGCTTATTGCCCAGAAAGACAAAAACATGGAATCTGAATTAATTTTCTCATCAATAAATGGTGCTATAATGAGCACTACCTTCTTACAGGATTATTGTGTAGATCAAGGCAATGAGTGTGCAAACATATCACAGGTGGTAAACTGTTGCAACTATCACCATGAGGAACCAAATATACTCACTTAACAAGTGCCAATACAGTCTCTGACGACTCTGATGGTGACGGTGCCATGACCACGAGGGGCTCACCCAACAGCACCAGCTCCCAAAGCATCTGACTATGAAGGAAAACTGGGCAGAAACACCTGAAAGGTGTTTACGCAGCAGAGACACTGTTATTTATCCATCCCTGTTTTTTTTAAGTTCCCATATAATCATTCTAAAAACTTCACATTGATACAGTTCTTCCAGCTATGTGTACCTTGACCTGATATACAAATTCGTTTAGAATATGGTGATGCAGGCTTCTCTGGTGGTGCAGTGGTTAAGAATCCGCCTCCCAATGCAGGGGACACGGGTTCGAGCCCTGGTCCGGGAAGATTCCACATGCCGTGGAGCAACTAAGCCTGTGCTCCACAACTCTTGAGCTTGCGAGCCACAACTACCCTAAGCCCGCGCACCTACAGCCCAAGCTCCACAACAGGAGAAGCCACCGCAATGAGAAGCCTGCGCACTGCAACGAAGAGTGGCACCCGCTCACTGCAACTAGACAAAGCCCACGTACAGCAATGAAGAACCAACGCAGCAGGCAAAAAAAAAAAAAAAGAAAAAAAAAGAATATGGTGATGCACATAGATATAAGTTCCTTTACCTACACAAAAATATATAGCAATTTTACTTGTTCCAAGTTTTACAAAATTAAATGTAATATATTGACACACAGAATGGCTAACAAACGATAAAAGCATATAAAATAATTATTAAATTATTGTACCATATAGTACATCTAGTTTATCAATATTGCTGTTACATTTGAATTTCTATTCTATTTTGAAGGAAACAAGAAAAATTAATTTTCCAAAGGATGTTTACTGGATGTACTTAATTTCAAAGCCAATGCTTTCTATATTAAAGAATGAGGAAAACAAATCACAAGGAGGTGTTCTAACGCCAAACAACAGAATGCTTTCCTAAGCAGATCCTCCCCCTACAGAAATGTTGCATATTTTTACAGTAGCCCTGGAATTAGGCAGAAGTCTATAGGACAAAACTCTGGTACATTACCTAGCCTAAGTTAATTTGATAGCTTTTACTTATTTAGTAATTTCCTCCTAGTAGGGTCAAAATTTTTCCTAGTAGATTAGAGGGAAAAAACCTACATTATCTATTTATAAAAATCATAACCAAAGGACTTTTCTGGTGGCACAGTGGTTAAGACTCCATGCTCCCAATGCAGGGGGCCCAGGTTCAATCCCTGGTCAGGGAACTAGATCCCACATGCGTGCTACAACTAAGAGTTCACATGCCACAACTAAGGAGCTGGCAAGCTGCAACTAAGGAGCCCGCTGGCCGCAACTAAGGAGCACACGTGCCACAGCTAAGGAGGCCACCTGCTGCAACTAAGATCCGGTGCGACCAAATAAATAAAGTAAATGTTAAAAAAAAAAAAGTAACCAATCTACCTACCTGAAAACATATACACACAAGAAAGAAAAGGAAAAAATTACAAGTAACTTAAGTGTAAAAATATGAAACAAATTTGTGAGATGGAAATTAGGGAAAGTTCATTTTAACTATTCAAAGGCAAGAAGAGAAATGTGAAGGAAGGGCAAAAAACCAAAAATAAAAACAATATACATTTCAAGGATAAGGCAAAGGAGCTCTTCTTCCTCCTTCCTTCCTAAACAATTCAACCCTACAGCAAAACACGGTGCACGGTAGGCATCTCTGCCAGGAATGAAAAAGAGCCCTGTTGGCCTGAAGAGTGTATCAGGGCTTGTGTGAGATAAGGCAGACATTCATGTGGAGGGGGTGGCTTGTCGTGGGGGTGTTGGAACCCTAATGTAGTGAGAAAGGTGTGCATTTGTGAAGGTGATCTGATTTGGGGTGACAGAGCCCAGGAATTGTGAGGGGCATGGAGGGGCAGCAGGTGCAGAGGGTCAGAGCCAGAGTGGGCTGAGGAGGCTGTCCATGGTGGGGTGTCGGAGCAGAGGAATGAGGGTGAACATATGGAGGGGTGGTCTGCAGTAAGGTGTAGAAACACAAGTAGGGAAAGGAGGAATCCATGTGGGGGCTGGCTTGGCATTGGAAGTCAGAGCACAACAGGGTGAGGATGGCAGCCACATAGAGAGGTGGCCTAACGTGGGGTATAGAAGCCTGACTGGGGCAAGAGGGGAACCACGTGGGGGGTCAATCAGGCATGGAGCAGGGCCTAAGCAGGGTAAGGAGGGTGTCCATGAAGAAGAGCCGCCAGGTGGGCAGTTTCAGAGCCCAAGAAGGATAAGAAAGGCATTTGCTCAGAGAAGAAGGTTGCAGCAGAGACAAGAGATTGGTTACCAACATGGGACCGATCAAATAAGTAAATGAATCGAGGATAATAGGATGTAGCTCCTCTGTCAGAGAAAAGAAATACAAATATGAAAAGGGAAAAAAGTAGAGTGGACCCTGTCATGTTGCACTGGAATTAGGGGTATTGGTGTGACTTGACAGTTTTCAATATATATGGATATAGAAATAAATATGTATGTAAAAGTGTTTAAATACTATACATGAGTGTGTATGTATACATGCATTTACAGATACATATTTTCCTTAGCTCTGTCCACTGAGAGGGATATTCCCTTAGCAAGGAGCAAAACTAGTGCCCACATCTTGACTTCTAAATCCTATTCTCTACTAAGTAGCTGATTCCAGGGCTGGGGAAGAGAAAATACAAGATAATCTTGGAACCCAACAGAACTGAAAACATATGTCCACACAAAGGCTTATATACAAATGTTCACAACAGCATTACACATAACAGCCAAAAAGTGGAAACCATCCAAATGTCCTTCAATGGATTAATGGATGTTGGATATCCATACAATGGAATACTATTCAGCCATAAAAAGAATGAAGTAATGATTCATGCTACTGCATGGATAAACCATGAAAATTATATGCTCAGTGAAAGAAGGTAGACACAAAAGGTCACATACTGTATGATTCTATCCATATGATATGTCCAGAATAGACAAATCCCAAGAGACAAAGTGGATTAGTGGTTAATAGGGGCTATGGGGAAGAGGCCATGGGGACTAACTGCTAATGGGGTACAGGGTTACTTTTTCAGTGATGAAAATGTTCTGGAACTAGACAGTAGTAATGGTTGCACAACTCTGTGACTATATTAAAAACAAATGAATTGTATACTTTGAAAGGGTGAAGACTATGTATGTGCATTATATATCAATTTTTTTAGTTAGAAAAAAAAAGATAAGCCTGGAACAAACAAGTTAGTGTTTCAAGAATGAAAAGGATATGACAAAAAAAGAAAAACAGAGACCAGCTTGAAATGGATTCTCACTGGCCAAACTGGGGACAATTTGAACATCAAAACCGATGAGAATAATGGATTTTAATAACCTGTTGAATAAAACAAGAAACCAAAAATCCATACAGATATACATACATGGTGCAATGTTTTAAAATATTTCTACAAATTCTTTGGCACTCCTTTTAAAGCACTGAGCCTATTTCTTGCCCTCTTAGGTGGGTTAGGTTAGTGGCTTGCACTTAATGAACAGAGTAAATTAAAGCAATAATATACAACTTTTTTTTCAATAATCGTTGAACAAACAAGCCTTTAATAGCGGTTACACCATTGAGGTGTCCTGATCCAACATCGAGGTCATAAACCCTATTGTTAATATGGACTCTAGAATAGGTTTGTGCTGTTATCCCTAGGGTAACTTGTTCCATTGATCAATTTTTGGATCAGTAAGTGATATTATGCTTTGGCTAGTGGGCCTAAGCTTTAATCACTTGGAGGTTTTTTTGTGCTCCAAGGTCACCCCAACCATTTGGCATGTGGGATCTTAGTTCCCTGACCAAGGATCAAACCCACGCCCCATATAGTGGAAGCGCAGAGTCCTAACCACTTGACTTCCAGGTAAGTCCCAATAATATACAACTTTGAAGCCTGAGTCATAAAAGACATTGTGACTTCAGCTTTCTCTAAGATTACCTGCTGAATGTTGTGAGAACATTTAAGCAGCCCTTTGGAAACGTCCACATGGCTGGAAATGAAGGTCTCCTGCCAACAGTCACAAGGAACTGTGACCACCAGCCAACAGCCAAAGTAGCTTTCTAGGGAAGCAGACCCTCCAGCCCCACTTGTCCAACTGACTAAAACCTCAGCTGACATCTTGACTGCAACCTCACAAGAGATCTAGAACTAGAACCATCCAACTGAGCAGTCCCCAGATTCCTAACTCTCAGAAATAATGTTTGTTCTTTCAAACTTCTAAGTATTGGGGTAACTTATTACACAACAATAAATAAATAATATACATAGTTTCAACATATCTCCTCACAAAATATTTAACTACAAAAGGAAAAAGAATAATTTATCAATGGAGAAGCTTGGAGAACACCACACTAATAAAGTGATCAAAGTGAACATTATCAGCAATGAGGCAAGCCAACCTTGTGTGCTACCTCCCGGCCAAAGATACAGAGCCTGAATCTTATCATGAGTATATCTCAGACAAACCTAAGCTGAGGGATTTCCTGTAAAGTTACTGTCCTGTAATCCACAAGAATGTCAGGGCCATGCAAGGAAGACTGAGGAGCTATTCCAGACTGAGACTAAACAGACATGACATCTAAATGCAACAGACGGGTCTGAACTAGATATTACTGTGACAACTGGATGGACACATTTGAATGTGGTCTTAGTATTAGATGGTATTAATTTATCAATGTTAATTTCCCAATTTTTATGGCTGCATTGAGTCCTTACTTGTAGGAAACAGACACTAAAGTATTAATGGAAGATGGGGCATCAGGTCTCCAACTTACCATTAAATGGTTCTAGGAAAAAAAAGTTTACTATACTGACCACTTTTCTGTAAATCTGTGATTGTTTCAAAATTTTATATAGATGCATAAATTTTATATAAATAATTATATATGTAAAATTTTGAAATAATCACGAATTTACAGAAAAGTGATCAGTACAGTATATATGTATAATGTTTTAAATATATAATTTATATATATTATATATGTATATTTATAATTTTAAAATAAGCAAAGGAAAAATGGAAAAGACCTATATGGAAACATCTGACCAACTGACTTTAATAGTGGTATGCCCTTAAGGCATCAAAGTTGCAAATTAGTTTTTCTCTGAAGTATAGTAATGTTGTCAGCAAGGGCACAAACGGATAGGAAGTACAATTACAAGATGAAGCATTCTCTGAAACCTCTGTATTACACTAGTAATATCTGTTACACAAAGTAGTTTTTATTGGGGGGAGGTACGTATTAAATATTCAAGAGAGGAAACCTTTAATAGATATTGGTGGTATGCATCAAATTAACGGCAATGTAGAATTACTAAAATGAGGGGTTTGTAGGGAAATCAAAGTCGTCTTTTAGCACCACTTTTATATTCCCATTCTGGAGTATCATGCTTTATGCTCTCAACCCACTCCCCCCAACTCCCCAAAAAAGGCCATCTCTAGAAACAAAATTATTATTATTATTATTATTATTATTATTTTTTTTTTTTTTTTTTTTTTTTTTTTTGCGGTACGCGGGCCTCTCACTGCTGTGGCCTCTCCCGTTGCGGAGCACAGGCTCGGGACGCGCAGGCTCAGCGGCCATGGCTCACGGGCCCAGCCGCTCCGCGGCATGTGGGATCTTCCCAGATCGGGGCACGAACCCGTATCCCCTGCATCGGCAGGCGGACTCTCAACCACTGCGCCACCAGGGAAGCCCCCCAAAATTATTTATTTACCATTCTCACACCCAACCAAACAAAAATAATTTGTGTCTACCATGTAATACCCAATCCATATCCAAATTTCCCTAGTAGTCAAAGCAACTGACATGCAGTCAGGGATGAACCACTGATTTACAACATGTGAAACATGACTATTTTCTTCCAGTTTTTTCCACATTTTATATAGGAACATTCACTTTCTAAAGAAATTAACAACAATATCATAAAGCAAATGAGACAAGGCAGTTAACAAAATTTTTTAGTCTTTACCTGAAAAGATCCACCTCATGAACAGTAGGTAAAATAACAGATATATGTGTGTCTCCCTAAGAGATAAAAAAGAAAAAAAAATAGACAAGATATCACTAAAATTTCCAGAAACTGACTTTTATAATATGCCTATCTAATCTCATAATCGATCAGCCATGTTGCCCTGTCTTCTAAGAGTCTCTTCCTCCAGAGGCAACTACAAAGAGAATGGGTCTTAACAGTCTCCCCTAACACAGCAGAAGGTCAAGGACAACATAGATTCCACTGATAAAACATTAATCCAGTGGTCAGATGTTAGATTAATTCTCAACTAGATGAAATACTACCATAATACCACCTGATACATATAACAGGCAAAATTTGTTTTCCTATTGCTCTCCATTTTTATTTAATTCAAAGGACAATGGGAGTGCTAATATACCAGTTAAATCATTTCAAATGAAAAATTCATCCCCACCCACAAACAAATATAACTTTGGGAAAAATGAAAGGCAATTATAACTACAGAATCCTTTTGATTAAGTTTCCTATAAACAGAAGTCTGTTGACCACTCTTCTAAGATAAGAGGTTTTGTTAGAATTAAACCTTGTTCAATCTTTTTAAAAAGATAATTTTCTCCTTGTCCTCACAATTACAGTGTAAATTCTGAGTTCTCCAGTGTCTACTAGAGAAAGAACAAGAAAAATAAATCGGAAAAACATTAGGAAGCTTATTATCAATTCATTAAAAATTACTTAATGGGATATTTCAGTGATATTCAGAAATGTATCATAAACCCAAGAAACTCTACATTTGCTAGTTTAAAATTTCTGTTAAAGAGACAATATATGCTGGATTATTCTACCACTGTAGCACACTACCTGCTGAGTTAACTGTGCTATTTGAGTTGTCCCAGGCTTGTCATGACATGTGGGAATCCGTACCTAAAAGAGAAGAAATTAACTTTGGCTACAAAAGAATGACCTTTCTATAACCTGCGAGTCCTGCTACAATGAGGGATCAGAAGCACTCTATCCTGATGCTAAAAAGGTACACTCAACAGTGCCTAAAAAGCCATAAAAACAAAATACTTATGTCAGATTAAAAACTAAAGTCATATTTATTTTTAGTCACAGCAGAAGGTAAGTGAACCAAGGTCTCCACATTCCCATACACACAGAAATCACTAACCCACTGAGAAGCAAACATGCTGAAAAACAGAAAAGGACATCAACTACATACCACTTCCTGTTTATTGTTCCAATCTTTGCTTCATTAATATACACACACCCAAACACACCCTCTCAAGCTTGCCAAACTATGGGATAAATCTCACAGGGAACCATGAGAACTCTCAACCCAGACCTACTTTGGATGATTTCCCATGGAAAAAACAGAACAGAGGTCCTACAGAAATGAGCACATCTAAAGAGAGAACATTGCCAAAAATAAGTTCAACTTGAAAATGAATTGCAAAAGCACTTACAGCACATTCATACAAAGCCTGAGAGCAAAATGCTAATTCATCGTATTAAAAAAAACCTTAGTAGAGAACAATACCCTGGGATGCACATGTTGGTCTGAAATTACACATTAAAAAGATCACTTAAGACTAAGAACCAATGACCTGCTGTATTTAAAAAAAAAAAAAAAAAAAAAAGACTAAGAACCAATGGCTTTCCTAATTTCTTTTAAATTTTACTAACTCATACTCAATTCTAAAAGTGTTCTGCAATACCATCCATTTCTGAAGGGCCATGAAGTTGCACAATTC
Source organism: Kogia breviceps (assembly GCF_026419965.1). NCBI lineage: Eukaryota > Metazoa > Chordata > Mammalia > Artiodactyla > Physeteridae > Kogia > Kogia breviceps. The sequence continues at coordinate 32,002,467 of NC_081319.1, read as the reverse complement.
TCGGAGGTGGCATTTACATTCACATGCATTATATAAGAATGACAGCATCGGGCTTCCCTGGTGGCGCAGTGGTTGAGAATCCGCCTGCTGATGCAGGGGACACGGGTTCATGCCCCGGTCCAGGAAGATCCCACATGCCGCGGAGCGGCTGGGCCCGTGAGCCATGGCCGCTGAGCCTGCGCTCCGCAACGGGAAAGGCCACAACAGTGAGAGGCCCACACACCACAAAAAAAAAAAAAAAAAAAAAAAAAGACAGCATCATGTAAACTCGATAAACTGCGGTATCTTTGTAACTCCTCACATCAATGACAAGTGAAAGCAACAACAGGACTGAATGTAATTAGGAAGTTAAAAGGCAAAATTCATGTGTGAGCTTCCTAAAAAAGGAGACAAATGAAATATAAGCTATTATTACCTTCATTACTATCCCCATAATAGGCAGATGTAATGTTTTCCCTGGCATTGGTGCAGGCCATCGATCAACATCATTACAAGCTGAAAAATATAGTAAAATATTTCTTTAGTATAAGTGGAAATACTAAAATATTAAAAATGAAACATTAGAAGTTAGAACTCCACTTTCTGCTTTCTATATAGCAGAAAAAATACACTGGGAATGATGGAAGGTAGAAGGCAAAAGTACTAAAAATATCTTATATTTCACCAGATATACACCTATGTTCTAGGATATAAATTGGTTAATACATGTTTTGAAAGCAACAGAATAATAGGTTTAAAGGGAGTTTTCCTACTCATTTATTACTGCTAAAATTAGCTACAAAAGCACACCACCTAGCAGAGGTCTTCTCTCTGTATTGAGTGACATAAGGATTTCTGTTTGACAGTACTCTGAGTATCAGAATTGGCAACTCAATATTTGCTTATTATTATCCTAAAAAATAGGCATCATCTGTGTTGCAAAAGGAGAAATAAAAGATAGGATCTTTGGTGTTTGTAGGTAAATATGCCAGAATTGTTTTACCTCTCTCTCCTACCATATAGTTCTTAAAATTCTTAACTAATTTTTTTTCATTCATTTCCAGTAAAAAATTTTAAACTCCTTCATAAAGGTACCTAACTCACACAAGGTTTAACTTACCTGCTTCCAAATAAGGTTCATTCTTTTCAAAATACTCTGGTGCTATCTGTTTGAGCACAGTGTGAAAAAAATGAATATAAGGTAGTTTGCTGATCAAAACCAAGGACTGGAGGGAAAAAAGAAACAATTTTTAATTTCTTAATGATTATAATTTAAGTTTGCCATTTCTTATATAATCAATTACTAACAAGCCAAATTCAGCAAAAAGTGTGGATTTTAAAATAAAAAGGCTTTTACAGTAGATGGTTAAAAGAAACAAAATTATAGTGGCAGAACACCAAAAGTTTAACCTTATTACTACATTTTAAGAGCATAAAGACACATTCACAGATTTTCCTGCTGTGCAGGAAAAAGAATTTCCTATAAACAAACTAATGTCATGGATAATTCCAAAGCCTAGCTACTATTGTTGTCAGCAAAGCAATATTAGGAATTAGCCAGGTGAACTCTTCATAAAAAGGAAAGCACAAATTGTGATGCCTTTTCAAACTAAGACCTATGACTGTTATATTTTAGAGTTCAATGGTTTTAGCCACATTCTTAGAAACTGTGACTTTATAGTTTGTGACCACTTCAGATACAGATTATGCTTTTTTTAAATCTATTTTTCTTGAAAACTACTTTTTATCTTTCCATTAAGCACCAATTAGTGGTCAGGGCATGTTCTGGTTACAAAAGGTAAAGGTGTGTCCCTGTTAGCTGGGATTAAATTGGAATTAATTGATATTTTTATATATATATATCTTTAGAAACAAAAAGACTGTACATTTAGAGTGGGAACAATAATAACTAAGATGTTGATCAAGTATATTTACTAGCTCTTCAAAAAAAGATATTATAGGCTTTTATTAGCTGTAAATATGTTACAATCTGTTTATTCTTTCCCTCATTCTAAAATGTGAAAATTAAACATATTTTTCTGAGTTTTGACAGTTTCATACAATAAATGTAACTTACTGTCAGGAATCTAGTATAGAGATAGCAGGAAGGCAAAATTCAACAGCAGTTAAAAATCTAGGGACTTCCCTTGTGGCGCACTGGTTAAGAATCCAATGCAGGGAACACGGGCTCAATCCCTGGTCCGGGAATATCTCACATGCCGCGGAGCAAGTAAGCCCATGTGCCACAACTACTGAGCCTGCACTCTAGAGCCTGCGAGCCACAATTACTGAGCCCACGCACCACAACTACTGAAGCCCACACACCCCAGAGTCTGCACGCCGCAACTACTGAGCCCACATGCCACAAATACTGAAGCCTGTGCTCTCTAGGGTCTGCATGCTGCAACTACTGAGCCCACGTGCCTAGAGACCGTGCTCCAAGAGAAGCCACCAAAATGAGAAGCCCATGTACTGCAACAAAGAGTAGCCCCCACTCGCCCCAACTAGAGAAAGCCCGCATGCAGCAACAATGACCCAATGCAGCCAAAAAAAATTAAGGACTGGTGTCTACAATCTAAAAAAAAAAGATAAAATATAAATTCTAGTATGTTTAAAGATAAAATATCAAACACTTTAAAGATTGTTCATTCTAATAATTTCTATTCTTCTAACCACAATGTAAAAATATTTTTCTATTAATGTATATGAAAATTACCTTCTGAAAGTAGCCTCTTTTTAGAGTTTTGTCTCGAACTTGTCGAAAATACACATATCCATAAAAATAGGCAGGATCTTTCTATAAAAGAAGTGACAAATTTAAAAAATATATATATATAGAGAGAGAGAGCCATCCTTTCTTATTAAAAGCAGGTTCCTTTATAAACTTGAACTGAGATATGAGGTACACACAAAGAGCTAGTTATGCTTTTCCACCAATGCAAACAACAATCATGACAATAACTGGCAGATAAAAACCTGCTAACTTGCCCAAAGATGAAATAATCATAACTAAAGTACTAAGGTCAGATTTTACCCCCTATAACTTACTCTGTTTATGTTCTCTATTCATATCTGTGGTAGTTAATGGAAGTTAGGAAAACAATCAAATTCTGTTTTCCCCAATGCTATGTTTAGTTTTTAAAAAATTCTACCTACAATTCTGAGTTAGGCATCAGTCTTATGAGGTATCCTAATGCAAAATTTCAAGAGAGAAAATAAAAGGAGTTAAATGCCAATCTGAATCTTACATAGACCGTTATATTTTTACCCAACAATAATGAAACACTGCAATATTTATCAACATCCAATTTGAAAGGTCCAAAAAACTTACAAAGTTTTTACATCCTAATGGAATAAACTCTGGCCCAGTTCCTTATTTGATTGTTATTCTTTTTTTTGTTTGTTTGTTTGTTTGTTTTTTGTTTTTTTGTGGTATGCGGGCCTCTCACTGTTGTGGCCTCTCCCGTTGCGGGGCACAGGCTCCGGATGCGCAGGCTCAGCGGCCATGGCTCACGGGGCCAGCCGCTCCGCGGCATGTGGGATCTTCCCGGACCGGGGCACGAACCCGTATCCCCTGCATCGGCAGGCGGATTCTCAACCACTGCGCCACCAGGGAAGCCCTTGATTGTTATTCTTTAAACAAATATTTATTGACTACCTACTTTGAACAAGGCATTGTGTTCGAAAAGATAAAAAGATGTATGAGACACAGTTCCTTAAGGAGATCACAAACTAAGAGCGATAAGAAAAGTACAAAAATGACTAGTATGTGATAGGAGGGCAGGTACCATGCAAAAAGCACAAAGTGTTACAAAGAGGCCAAGGGGGAAGAGGTTACTTCTGTGTATGGCGGTCAGTATTTTGCGGAGGCAGCTGTTTTTGAGTTGGGCATTGAAGGATGGATATGATTTAAACAAAGACAAAGACATTTCAAGTTTAGACAGCCAAGAGTTTGAGCAAAACCACGCAGAGATAGCAAAATACAAGCTACCTCAGGAAAAAGCATAGAGTTCAGTTTAGCTAATATATGGCACATGTATAGAAAGGAGATTAAGCTGGAAATTTGAAAGGCAAAGGTTTTATTTTGGAAGGCCCAAAAAGTGAGAACCAGGAAATATTACTATCATTAGCTCTTTATTCATTAAGCAATAAGTAATCATTTTAGATTTTATTTATTTTATGTAATATATATGTACACTTTAGCTGGGAACACTGTGTGATATATTGCACTGAAAAAGACAGAAGATGGACGTCTTTAGGCAAATATTTTTATCCTCAATAGCCCTCAATTCCTTCATTTGCAAAAGGAACTCTCTTGGAACAATATAGGGAGGATTAATAAGATAATATATGCTTATTGATACAATGCCAAGAACATACAAAGCTCTAATAAGTAGTAGTTATTATCAGCAGTTGACAGAATATGTTATTAGTGATAGCAAATGGTCATGAAAAGGAGAAGATGGCTATAAGAGACATTTCAAAAGGTAACATCTTTGCTAACTGGAAGAGGATTCCTGTCATTAGTGGAACCAGGAAGGTAAGCTGTAAATACTTATTTTAGGCAAAAGATGTCAAGATCTTATTGGATGTGCTAATAGGACATCCAGATGGAAATGTTCTTCCTTCAGTTAGAGATAAAAGTATGAAGTACCAAACAAATTCTACACTCAGGAATCATCTGATTTATTAAAATTGTTTTTAATAAACAACAACTATAAACCAAAGCTCATTCAAAAATCAAAAAGAGACAACAATAATTCTACTATAAAGCAGGTAGGGATTACCACAGGGAATCTTCAACTCTGGGTGATATTTACTGGTATACTACCACCCCACTTCCACATCCAAACAAAGAGTTTTAACATGTGAAAGAAAATTAATTCGACATTCTAATTCTTATAATTCACAATGGCATTATGTTTTAAGAATAGTAACTTTATAAAGTCTCTTTCATTCACATGCTAAATCCTTATGAATTAGACTCAGGAAATTCAGCAGTATAATACAGTAACAAAACAAAAGCACAATATCTCTGAATGCTATAAGAGGTAACTGAGTAACTGAGTTCTAAAGTTTCCTCTCACATAGACATTATTCTATTACTACTTTTCCAACCTTTAAGTAAACTGGTAAATCTTTCTCAAATTGATCCAGGAGACAATGCAGTGACACCCTCCTCCCAGAAGACTGTCGAAATCTAAAACAAAACTGGGTATCTCCAAGACAACCTAATGAAAACAAAAATGAAAGAAATTAAGGGCAGCACAGTATAACATTTATTTATCCAGTTTCATCACATCTTAGAGCTAAAGGGGTCCTATCAATTACTGAAACACATTCTATCATGCTTTAGAGAAGAAAAAAGAGATCCTGACAGTTCGACTTGCTCTAAGCCATCTTTGCTAGTTAGAGGCAAAGCCATTAGTAAACTATGCATCTTAACTCCTATGTCCCTCTACTGTTTTTCCTATTCCATTTTCGCTATGTAATTAAAACTTTTTGAAAACTGTGTGCATGTAATGTTGATTCACAAACATAATTATGAGCAAAAGAAGCCAAATACAAAAGAACACAAATTGTTCAAATCCATTTACATAGTTCTTTTTTTGTTTTTTTTAATAAAGCAGGCAAACTAAACAATAGTGTTTAGGAATACATGGTTGGGTGATAAAACTATAAAGAAAAGCAAGAAACTTATTACTATAAGAATCAGTAGAGTGATTTGAAAAGATACATGCACCCCCAATTGTTCATAGCATCCTTATTTACAGTTACCAAGGAATGGAAGCAACCTAAGTGTCCATCAACAGATGAATGGATAAAGATGATATGATACACACAAACACACACACACACACACACACACACACACACACACACACAAATGGAATACTACTCAGCCATAAAAAAGAACAAAATTTTGCCATTTGCAGCAACATGGATGGACCTGGAGAGCATTATGCTAAGTGAAATACGTCAGACAGAGAAAGACATATGTATGATATCACTTACATGTGGAATCTAAAAAATACAACAAACTAAGCAAAACTAACAAAAAAAAAGCAGATTCACAGATATAGAGAACTAATGGTTGGTTACCAGTGGTGGAGGGGCAGGGAATATAGGGGTGGAGGAGTGGGGGGTACAAACTACTGAGTGTGAGATAGGCTACAAGGATTATTGTACAACACAGGGAACATACAGTCATTATTTTGCAATAACTGTAAATGGAAGGCAAACTTTAAAAATTATATTTTAAGAATTTTAGTAAAAAGAAAAAAATTGAAAAAAAAATCAAGATAGTGGTTACCTTAGGCGAGGGGGAGGGAAATACTGTTTGGGAAGAGACATAAGGGGGCTTTTGCGGTATTGGCAAAGTTCTATTTCTTGACCTTATATGTGTTTTAGATTTCACAATGAGAATTAAAAAAAAAAAAATAGACTCAGGAAGAGCCCAAGTAATAGACTTACTATTTTAATCATTTTAATTATAAAGTTTTTAAACTTCAATCATTTTAGCAAACCTCTTAAAATATTACCTAAACTGTCAGGCAATAATTACAAAAAACTGTAAATACTCTAAAAAGTGAAAGACACAAGAAGTAGCCTGTCACTCAAATTCTTCCCAGTTACTGTATTTAGAACTAATGAGATTATATTAAATACAAAATGTGCTCAAGATTTTATTACAGAAGTACTTATATTTCTTTAGCACATCAAGTTCTCAAAAAGGAAGCAGAAACTTGATATTATATTTAAGTTTTTTAAAAAGCAACTCAGTAACTCAGTATGTATACCTAAATGCAATTATAGAAACTAGTATTTCTTTGGCAGAGGAGAGAAGAAACAAAGGGGACTGGAGGGCGAGTCAGTTCAGTTTCTTTACTTGTCATAGCAGATGGTTCAAAATAAGGAAAACACATGAGACTTGAGATAATGGAAAATACTCCTAGCATTGTTTTAGTTCAACAGATTTATATACAGATGGTTCAGTTTTTCTCTTCAGAAGACAGAAAGATCCACTGAGAAGTACACACTAATTTCTCTGAGACACTTAGCAAGATGTAGCAGAAAAAATGCAATGGATTTTAAGAAAGATGTATGCCCTCTGGAAAATGTAAGGAATGCTGAGCTTTGTGGAAAGAAAGTAATGAAGCTGCCGTAGCCTTAAATCCCAACCCAACCCTGGCTCCACTCCCAAACCATGGGCATGCTGTAAGAACTTTCCCATGACCAGCTGTACCTGCAAGCTGTACAGAACTGGTCAGGAAGCTAGTTCACCAGGTCAAAAAGGCTTTAACCATAGTGTCTTTGTGAAGTGAGGTACATGGTTGCCATTTTATGTTTCAGAAGTCTGTTCCCTCACACACAAAAGGTTACTAAAGAAAAACCAACTCTTTATCTGGGTAGACCTTTGTTCTCCATCCTGACCTCACTATTAATGGGATAGGAAAAGAGGTGTTACGGATTGGCAACCAGGTTATTTACATTTGTCTTGTAGAAAATGATACCTGTGGAGGGCAGGGCAATCCTGATAACCTACAACCTCATCAAAAATAAATCTACCTTGTTAGTATGACCCATCCAATTTGCCTGTTTAACAGGAGAGTGCACCTCTACATAAGCAGTATAATGATTATATGTGAAAGATGGTTAAATGACTGTGCACATGAGGGAAAGGTTATAATCTGAGGAAAAAGGAACCACAATCAATGGGATCTAGTCCCAGGTCCATCAATAATTAGCCTTCTAGAAGTCACTTAGCCTAAGGTTCTCAATTTCCTTGTAAACAAAAGTTAAGGGGCATCATAAGATAATCTCTAAAGTCACTTCCAGCAGTAATATGCAATAATTCTGAAATAAATCTCTACAACTGACCTACGATTGTACTGAATTCCAAGCATCTTACCCACTGTATTCACTAAGAAAACGAAAGACCTATAAAGATCCAAAAAGACCTAAAAGTTATGCTATGTGCACCATAGCTTTCTGATTATTAACAACAACAACAAAAAGGTAAAAAGCTTTAATGGAAATTATTTTGCCTTCACATAAATCAAGGAACAAAGATTTATACAAATTTTAAGATTAAATGACAGCTCTCCAAAGAAAATACATCTTCACGTGGCTTCTTGACTAAGAACCACATAAACTCTTTCCCTGATAAAGCAGCAGGGATTAAGGAAACAGCAAATTTGCTGAGCAAACCCCAACAGCTTGAGGAAAAGTTCCACTTTAATTAATCTAAAATAATCTCTACGAGCCCAGAAAACAGAACTAATAACCTGACACTTTTTAAGCCATGAAAATTCCTGTAACCTTCCCCCAACTTCCTTTTCCAAACAACTAAGTTCTTACAACAGAAATCAAACAGAATCCCAGGTCAAAACTATTTTCATTATTTTGTCTTTCAAAAGTGATTATCCACCCTTTCAATACATGAATTGAGCACCAATTTCATTGAATGCTCACTCTGTGGCAGGCACTGTCCTAAACACTTTAGATACATTAACTCATTTGGTGTTCATGCTTCTCACGTAGGTCCCATTATTAGTCCTGTTTGTGAGGAGGAAACCAAGGCACAGAAAAGTTATGTAATCATCCAAAGAAATAAATCTGCTAAATGGCAGAGCAAGAATTTGATCCCACGACATCTGACTCTAGAGCTGGTGTTCTTGACCACTACATCATACTGGCTCTTTCAAGTCAAAATAGACTTCAAAAACACCACTTCCACTGATATGAAATATCCAGAATAGGTAAATCCATAGAGACAGAAAGTAGACAGGTGATTGCTGAGGGGGAGAGGTGGGTAGGAGGAAACTGGAGCAAGAAGTTTCTTTTTCGGTGATGAAAATTTCCTAAAATTGACTTCGGTAATAGTTGCACAACTCTGAATATACTAAAAATCACTGAATTGTACATTTTACATGGGTGAATTATATCTCAATAAAACTGTTTTTTGTTGTTGTTGTTTTGTTTAATTTTATTTATTTATTTTTGGCTGTGTTGGGTCTTCGTTGCTGCACGTGAGCTTTCTCTAGTTGCGGCGAGTGGGGGCTACTCTTCGTTGTGGTGCGCGGGCTTCTCATTGCAGTGGCTTCTCTCATTGTGGAGCATGGGCTCTAGGCACGCGGACTTCAGTAGTTGCAGCACGTAGGCTCAGTAGTTGTGGTTCACGGGCTCTAGAGCACAGGCTCAGTAGTTGTGGCACATGAGCTTAGTTGCTCCGTGGCATGTGGGATCTTCCTGGGCCAGGGATCAAACCCGTGTCCCCTGCATTGGCAGGCGGATTCTCAACCACTGCGCTACCAGGGAAGCCCCTGTTTGTTTGTTTGTTTGTTTTTAAATGCTACGTCACTGCCAACTGGAGCAGATCAAAAGCTTCTGTTCTTCACTTAGAAAACGAAGTCCTGAAAAGCATCCCTCCAACTGAAGAGTTGCTGAACTCACTGGTTTCTGGGACACTCACTGGTTTCACGGCTCCTCCTATGCAAATGCCATGTGGTAAGCCACAAACAGCTCTCCTTCCATTTTAAAATTATCAAGGGCACAGATGATTTTATCCTTTACATCTGCCAATCAAACCAAGACTGCAAAGCTATAGATAAACAGAAGACACTTTCCTGTTTCAAAAATATTACTTGAGGGGCTTCCCTGGTGGCCCAGTGGTTAAGAATCCACCTGCCAATGCAGGGGACACAGGTTTGAGCCCTGGTCCGGGAAGATCCCACATGCCGCGGAGCATCTAAGCCTACGCACCACAACTACTGAGCCTGCACTCTAGAGCCTGTAAGCCACAACTACTGAGCCTGCGTGCCGCAACTACTGAAGCCCGCGCGCCCAGAGCCCATGCTCTGCAACAAGAGAAGCCATGACAGTGAGAAGCCCACATGCTGCAATGAAGAGTAGCCCCCGCTCGCCACAACTAGAGAAAGCCCACGTGCAGCAACAAAGACCCAACACAGCCAAAAATAAAAACAAATAAATTTATTTTTTAAAAAATTACTTGAGATTTGAGGGGAAAAAGCTTAAATATTTCTTCTAAGGGGAAAAGACAACTTCAGACTATTTTTTTAATTAATTAATTAATTTGGTTGCGTCAGGTCTTAGTTGTGGCAGGTGGGCTCCTCAGTTGTGGCATGCATGTGGGATCTAGTTCCCTGGCCCCCTGCATTGGGAACACAGAGTCTTAACCACTGCACCACCAGGGAAGACCCTTGATCAGTTTTGTTTTTGTTTTTTAAAAAAATTTATTTATGTATTTATGGCTGCATTGGGTCTTTGTTGCTGTATGCAGGCTTTCTCTAGTTGCAGCAAGCAGGAGCTGCTCTTTGTTGCAGTGCACAGGCTTCTCGTTGCGGTGGCTTGTCTTTGTTGCAGAGCATGGGCTCTAGGCGCATGGGCTTTAGTAACTATGGCACGCGGGCTCAGTAGTTGTGGCTCGTGGGCTCAGTAGTTGTGGCTCATGGGCTCTAGAGCGCAGGTTCAGTATTTGTGGCGCATGGGCTTAGTTGCTCCACAGCATGTGAGATCTTCCTGGACCAGGGCTCAAACCCGTGTCTCCTGCATTGGCAGGTAAATTCTTAACCACTGCGCCACAAGGGAAGTCCCAGAGTATTTTTATATTAGCGGAAAACAGCTATAGAACAGTTCAGAGTAAGACTAAAATAAAACATGAGACCTTAAGAGCTAGCCCCATCCCTGGCCTTCAGCTCTATGTAGTCATCCTCTCCGTGATTAGAGTTGGAAATGCTGAGAAGCAGGTGTTTAGACCAGGGCTTCTCAAAGTGTAGTCCATAGAGTGATGCAAGTCCACAAACTCTTGTTACAATACATGACAAAATAAATACCCAAATTGAGAATACACACTTAGAAACCCTTACAGCAATTTGATATTGCCATGACAAATTTGGACTTTTATTTTGTATTCTTTGGTTTTTCTCCCTTTCATTTTTCTAATAATTCATGTATACAGCATTTTATAAAAGCACTGGTCCACAACAGATTGGAAATTCTTAAAACACCCAAATGGCCCTTCAACACAGATGAGTGTGAGAAGCACTCCTTTCACCACTGGGAAGCGTAAAGTACAGGACGATGTCCCAGCTGTTTACATAGAAAAAAATCTGTTGAGACAAATATTATCTGCACATCTAATCCATCCAGAACAGGATTAATATTTCCCTCGTATTCATCGTCACTTGAAACTCTCTCTACTAATGCTAAGTTTTCTCTCTGGCCATGTTTAAAGCATAGTGATTACAGTCCTTGGATACCCGTCACAGCTTAAGACTCAGGAATGCATATATCCAGATGATATTAATGGTAAATAACAAGAAAAATATCTGACAAATATTTATTAGAGAGAAAACATTCTTTAAACTTAGGCTCCTAAAGATAAAAGCCATTCAAATGGAACAAAAAACTGAAAGCTAAAAACAAACAAAACAAAACTTTTTCCTAAAGTCACAGTATCTAAGGTATGTGTGGGTAGGGGGTGGAGGAAGTGGAGGACTGGCAAATCCTCCCATTGGGAAGCCCAAAAGTATTCTTCTTTATCTGTATAACTTACCATAGAGTCTAAATGTTGTTTTACTTTTAAGTGTGCACCGTGGAAACAAAAGCTAGGTTATGATTCTTTCCTAAAGACTGCTCTACTGCACCTTCTGTAACAATAAAGCTATCTTGGGAAAAATTAAATCCATTTCAAAGTTGGCATAGTACTAATTCCAACTTCCATTTAATGAACACATAAGTGAAACAAACTATTTGGATAATCACAATTGAGAACAGTGATCTCAAATACATATAAATGCACAGTCTCTTGCTGTCTAGATTAATATTCATCCATTAAGATGGCAAGGTGTCTATTTTTAAGATCTTTTGTTGACTTTACTTCTAAGTACCAACCATACTTTGAATAAAATGAACCACACTTCCTTTGATATGCAGCTTATAAAAAAGGCATTACAAAACATCTGTAGGTCATTCAAATGCCTAAAATACTGAACAAATTGGTTTTTTTTTTTGGCTCCATGGAGTCTTAACCCCTAGACTGCCAGGGAATTCCCTGAACTAATGCTCATTTACACAGATTTACACTTGAGTTTAACTTCCAATAAGAAAATGACTCATGCAGAGACTAACTACAAAACTAGAAATTAAAAAGACTATCAGACATCATACAATTAACTTCTTAGTCTTGATGCTCATGTAGAGAGGTGAAAGGGAGAGAGCCATGAAAACCAGCCATGACCTGAAAAAGAAGAGTGTGCAGTATAATCACATGAAGTCAGTTCATCCTGTAATCCACACAACTCACCTGACCTTGAGTCACGGAAGTCCAATCCAATACTCACTACAATCAGAACTACATGTGTGCACTTTGTAAGGCAAATGTAATCCGAAATAAGGGGAGATCCTATAAGACTGCTGTATCATTATCTCGTTAACAGGCAAAACGTGAAAAGACTCCAATAATTCCAGGTCAAAACAAAAGCCGTCCCAGAATTGTTCAAAGCCATCTTTTTAACTAAATCTTTTTTTAAACATATTTCATGAAAGCTGAGTTCCAAAGCTATAGGAAAAAATTCTGGAAGCATTTACAAGGAAAAGAGAAAATGCTTTAAAAAGCTAAAATGTCAAGTCTCCCAATTCAGATTATCTAAACTAAATTAACAGTATTTTAGAAGTAACCACAAAAGGAAAGTGAACTGAAGTGCCTTTGCTTCATAGGATTCTAAATGTGTGGTCTAAGAAGTTAAGTGTTCTGGTCACTGTAAGCCTGAAAAATTATTTTCAAAGTGAAACACAAAAGGTAATCTGAAAGATACCAACTTATAGGACCACACAAAGGAAGAACTTGGAGACCAGCAAAACCAAGCTTAATAATAATAGCAAACACTTATAAAGTACTTTCTATACCCAAGCACTATTCCAAATGTTTTATATATACTAACCCACATAAACTATTGCAAATAATTGATGGCCATGCTTTATAACCATGTTTACCCTGATTTTTTTTTAATCCCTGCTTTTACAGAGTTCTTGGCAAGCTCCCAAATCCTAAACTGAAAGAAAACTGCCTAATATAAATCCTCAAACATACCAACGTTGATGATATTTAATCTCTTCGTTATTTCAACAGTTCATTGCTCCATGATGTTTTACCTCATTACAAGATAACAGTTATTTTAAAAGCCGAACCAACAAAAATAAGTAAGACACGACTAGGATCATAAAAGTAGGAATCAAAATCACTAATCTGTTAGGATGAAATTGAGTTTGCATTCTACTATGCTATTTCAATTAATCTTCATATATTAAGAGTATAATCAGTATTCTCAGTATAAAATTCAACAGAAACACCACATGAAAAATAGTTACCTGAATTTGAATCTGGAAAAGACAAATAGCAAATATTGGTTTTCTGAAAAAGAAAACAAAAACTATATATGCTGACATATATACACCAATAAAAACAAACAGAAATAAAACAGTAAACTATATAGGGCAATATTTTTACTTACTTCTTTATCAGTAAGTTTGGAATGTTGAGGATAAATTACCTGGGAGAAGAAGAGTTAAATTTTGTTAGCCAAATATATGGAGTATATATTGTAAACATTAGCAGGCACTTCTAAAATACTAGTCGGCTGTGATCAAACTGGTTTAAGAAACAGTTCACAAATTTAACAATGAAACACAGGAGAAGCTGGGAGAATTGAGGAGGATTTACATTTGGCAAAAAAAAGTTCTGACCCAAAGTTATCTCTAAAACTTGGTGAAATTTTGAGTTATCAAGAATAATTTTGGGGCTTCCCTGGTGGCGCAGTGGTTGGGAGTCCGCCTGCCGATGCAGGGGACACGGGTTCGTGCCCCAGTCCGGGAAGATCCCACATGCCGCGGAGCAGCTGGGCCAGTGAGCCATGGCTGCTGGGCCTGTGTGTCCAGAGCCTGTGCTCCGCAACGGGAGAAGCCACAACAGTGAGAGGCCCGCATAACGCAAAAAAAAAAAAAAAAAGAAGAATTTGGGACTTCCTTGGTGGCGCAGTGCTTAGGACTCTGCGCTCCAAATGCAGGGGGCCTGGGTTCGATCCCTAGTCAGGGAACTAGATCCCACAGGCATGCTGCAATTAAGAGTTTGCATGCCACAACTAGGGAGTCTGTGAGCCACAACTAAGGAGCCTGCATGCCTCAACTAGGAAGCCCATGTGCCATAACTAGTGAGCTGGTGAGCCACAACTAAGGCGCCCTCGAGTTGCAACTAAAGGAGCCTGCCTGCCGCAAGTAAGGAACTCATGTGCCGCAACTAAGACCCAGCGCAACCAAATAAATAAATATTTTTTTAAAAAGAATAATTTACCAATTGAATTGCTAATAACTCAAAGTTTTTTGAGTCATTTCTTTGGAAGCCTAAAATCTAAAGAGAACTTGATCTATAAGCTGGTAGCTACCTCAAGAAATAATAATTTTCAATTGATTCCAAGAAGTAATACAAATTACTATCTACTTATTAAAAGAAAAATGAAAAGGAAAAACTGATCATCTACAATTTAAGAAATCTCAAAGGCCATCTTCCCTATCCTATTTTCCTATAATCCCTTTAAATAGTCATAGCACTTCCCTAGATAGGTCAGTTTAGTGCTTGCAGTGACCTAGACACCTTCTGAGGGAAATTCCTGCCCCACAGCCCCATGAAGGAAGCAACACTAGGCCAGCACAGCTCCTGTCTGAACAAGCACTAGTAAACACCAGACCCAAGGGCACCCGCTCTACAGGCCAATCAACCAAGTGTCTAGATGGGGTTGGGTATGAAAATTCTGCCCAAGAGAATACCAGTGCTCAAGTGGGCCAGTACAGATTCTCTTGGGAATGTGAAGACAAAATGGGATTTGGAGCAGCAGGTTAGCTAGTGGCTGGTAACCAAAAAGAGAGGAAACAACACAAAGTGTAGCAGAACTGCATTAATACTAGGTTGCTAATGGGATCCATGGCTTCCCAGTTCTGGAAGAATCCATGAGTTCTTCTATTCCCCAGAGTTGCCCAGGTGCCTGAAAATATTACATTTCCAGAAATAACATACAGTAATAGCACATTATAAACTGTATTAAGGTGGTTTCACATATTTATTTCATTTATTTAGTTCTCACAATAATAGACAAGGCTGGTAATGGTATCCCCACTTTACATATAAGAAAACTAAGTTAAGAAAAAAGATGGGGAGAATTCACATTACTGACCATCTTCTAGAGTTTTTAATTTTCACAACTCTGTCAATTCTTCACATCTTTACAGAAGAGGGGACAAGTTCACAGTAGTTAAATACTCTCCCGAAATTTAGCATCTAGTAAGTGCTGCAACCAGGACTTGAACTTAGGTCTGCCTGCTTCCAAAGTACACAAGCCACCATTCCTCACCCCACCCATAGTAGCAATCATTAACACACAATCACAGCTCTCTTCCTCCCCTAGCCAGGATGTGGCATATAATCCTTCTCAATTCAGGAGTATGAGGAGGGTCTACAGAGCAGGTATTGTTACATGAAAACCACCCAGCATTCCTGGAATAGAGAATGACACCAAAGCCAATATTCGCTCTACTTTGCTTTGTATCCCATGTTCTGACCACCCTGACTTAACCTCTGTCTCCACAATTCATGAAGCCAAGAACCTGGTCTGTTTTGTTCAACAGTCTATCTTCACACCTAGAACAGTTTCTGGTGCATAGTAGACACTAAAAAAATATTTCTTCAATCAGTGGATATATCTCAGATATATATATATATGAGATATATATATATCTCAGATTAGCTCTGTTAAACAACTCAGTATTTAGTAATATGTAATTCTTCTTTAAGTGTACATAGATCTTCCTTGCTCCACCTTGAGACCATTTTACTTTGTCACCTTTAAAGGAGAAATGGCAAAGATGCTGCATGTCGCAACTAAGACCCGGCACAGCCGAGTAAATAAATAAATAAATAAATATTTAATAAATAAATAAAAATAAAGGAGAAATGGCAACCTTATAACCTATTTAGCCCTATTCATGAAAATCTCTTTACATCTAAGTTAACCTGGAGTTTGCTGGTCTAAAACATATTGAGAAGTTTAGTGGCCTGTAACAGCTTAATCTTAGACTCTAAATTCACTTTCATGTATATGCCCTTCAAATTTTTATTTCCTCAAATTAAAATACCAACTCAAAAGCAAATATACAAAATTCCATTTTTTATTACATAAAGATCAACAACCATGGTTCATCTGGACATTGGTTTCCTAAGGTTTAAAATATTAGCAAGACAGTATAGAAAAAAAATGTTGGTATGTTTTACCCATATATATCAGTACCTTAATATATATATATATATATATATATAAAACGTGTGTGTATATATGTGTATGTATATGCATGTATTTAAGGGGCTTATATATGCTCTATATATTTAAGTAAGTTAAAAGGATATAAAAACTACAGAACCTATCAAGTCTGTCTTTCAGCAGAATTCCCTGGTGGCCCAGTGGTTTGGACTCCACACTTCCAATGCAGGGGGCCCAGGTTCGATCCCTGGTCAGGGAACTAGGATCCCACAAGCTGCACAGCGCAGCCAAAAAAAAACCCCACAAAAAAACAGTCTGCCTTTTAAAAACTCTGACTGTGGGACTTCCCTGGTGGCACAAGAATCCACTTGCCAACGCAGGGGACACAGGTTCAATCCCTGGTCCACGAAAACTCCTCATGCCACGGAGCAACAAAGCCCATGCACCGCAACTAACGATCCTGCGCTCTAGAGCCCGTGAGCCACAACTACTGAGTCCATGCGCCACAACTACTGAAGCCCATGCGCTCTAGGGCCCACACGCCGCAACTACTAAGCCCATGAGCTGCAACCACTGAAGCCACACGCCTAAAACCCGTGCTCTGCAACAAGAGAAGGCACCGCAATGAAAAGCCCATGCACCACAACGAATAGCAGCCCCTGCTCACCACAACTAGAGAAAAGCCCATGCGCAGCAATGAAGACCCAATGCAGCCAAAAATAAAATTAAAATTAAAAAGTAAAGTAAAAACTCTGATTGTACTAGACTGTCAAATAGTATCTAGAATTTCATTTTAAGATACTCTGTTAGAACTCCTCAGTATTTTATTTTGGAATATGATATTCAAAAAGAAACAATGCATATTTATATGCTATAGCTACTGAAATGGCCACACTGTACTTAAGATCAGAAAAATCAGAAAAATTCAGGGATTTCCCTGATGGTCCAGTGGTTAAGACTCCATGCTTCCACTGCAGGGGCACAGGTTCAATCCCTGGTTAGGGAACTAAGATCCTGATTGCTTCACGGGCAAAAGAAAAAAATAAATAAATGAAAATAGATTTTTTAAAAATAAAATAAAAAAGAAAAATTCATACTTAACTTTAAAAACCTCAACTCCCTATTTAAAAAACAAAAGAAAGAAAAGTAACCACTACCAAGTATCTGGAACTGCACAAATTGCCACAGTTACTAGACTTATTACCTGTGTACATACTTTATTTTGTTAAAAAAAAAAAGTTTAAATATAAGTTTGGGCAATCACTGTTAGTTTAGTTTTAGTCATTTAGCTCCTGATACCTATATGGGAAATAATCAACTGTGGATTAGCTCCAGTACCTGGAGATGCCTCTCACTTGAAGATTCCTCTCTCCATAGCTCAAGTAAAGGTATCTCTGTTCCCCCAACCACTGGCATTCTGGGTGGCATTAAAGGGGGACAGAGAGCATCAAATAATGTCACTGTGGTTTTGTTACCTATGTTAAGATCTCCCATGTTACAGCAAATAAGGGAGAGGTGGCCAGGTAATAACCCAAGAGAAAAGTGAGTTTTATTTGATATAATTATTAAGGCCTAAAAATGATGACATATTTCACATCATGTTACAATAGAAAAAAAGTGTCTCAGAAAAATATTAATATATATACTGGAAAAGAGTATTACAAAATGTTTTAAATGGGTCTATTCAAAGGTACATCTCTCTGCATACATCTACATCTCTCTAGCATTCCCAACTCAGTATGAAAATAATCATGGTCCCAGGAGGATGAAAATTAGAAATACCAGCTAACTTACTGCCAGTATCATTTGGACATGGGAAAAATCCATGCCTGCCATGCACTCAAGTTGTGTGTGAATGGGTGTCTACTTGATGCCATGTGACTCAGTATCTGTCTCTACTGCATGACCCTGCCTGGTGTCCCAGGTCTGACAGAGACTACATTTCCCAAGAAACCTTGCCTTGATCTCCTACAGAAACATTAACTCATAAACAAACATCACCATAACCTTGGGGACTTCCCTGCTGGTGTAGTGGTTAAGAATCCGCCTGCCAATGCAGGGGACGTGGGTTCAAGCCCCGGTCAAGGAAGATCTGACATGCTGCAGAGCAACTAATCCCATGAGCCACAACTACTGGGCCTGCCGTGCCACAACTACTGAAGCCCATGCACTTAGAGAGCCCGTGCTCTGCAGCAAGAGAAGCCACCGCAATAAGAAGCCCGTGCAATGAAGAGTAGCCCCTGCTCACCGCAACTAGAGAAAGCCTGCACACAGCAATGAAGACCCAATGCAGCCAAAAATAAATAAATATTTAAAAATAAAAATAATAAAATGAAACTGAAATACTGTATTTTTAAAAAAGAATTCCAACTCATAAATGTAAAAGGAATAAGGAAAATAGCAAATCACTATTAGAACACCAGAGTAATAATAGTTACTACAGGAAAGATCCACTTTTGGATGCTGAAATTAGCAAGCAAATTTGAGAAACAAGATACTGCACAGTCTCAAAGTATCTCCCACAAAATAAATATTTATTAATTATGAAGAGAAAAACAGTAAATTCACAGTGGATAAATCTGGCAGACATCATTTTAACCAAGTGATCAAGGTTAAAATCACCAATAATAAGACATTTTAACACCATGTACTCTTTGATATGATGCACCAAGAAGCGCACATCACGTGTGGGGTATTCTTCCCAACAATGCATAACCCCAGACTAATCACAGGAACATACCAGAAAAACCCAAATTGAGAGACATACTACAAAATATCTGACCGATATTCTTCCAAAGTGTCAAAGTCATGAAATATAAGAAAAGACTGAGGAACTTCCACAGATTGGAGAGGGAGTTATGACAACTGTATGCAATGCAGGAACCTGGACTGGATCCTGAAAAAAAGGACACTAATAGAAAAACTAGTGAAATTGAATAAACTCTGTTGCTCAGTACACAGTATCATGCCAATGTTATATCTTAGATTTGATAATTGTACTATGTTTACATAAAATGTTAACATTAAAGGAAGCTGAATCAATTACTTTCCTAACTCTAAAATTATCTCAAAATAAGGTTTCTAAAAAAGTAACTCCTCTACTTCACATCATATTCAAAAAGAAACCCAAAGTGGATCAAAGACCTAAGTGTAAAAACTAAAACTATAAAACTCTTAAAAAGAAAATATAGGAATAAATCTTTATGACTGTGGATTAGACAATGGTTTCTAAGCTATGAAACCAAAAACACAAGCAACCATAAATAAATTGGACTTCATCAAAATTTAAAGCTTTTGCACTTCAAAGAACACTACCAAGAAAGTGAAGACGAACTGCAGAATGGGAGAAAGTATCCACAAATCATATATCTGATCAGGGTCTAGAGTACAGGATCTATAAAAACACTTATAATTCAACAATAAAAAGTCAAATAACCCAATTTTTAAATGGGCAAAGGATTTGATTTGAAATTTCTCCAAAAAAGATATATAAGAGGCCAATAAGCACATGAAAAGACACTCAATGTCATTAGTTATTAGGGAAAAACAAATAAAATTACAGTAAGATACCACCTCATACCTCTAGGATGGCTGTAATCAAAAGGACAAAGTGGTAGCAAGGATATGGAGAAATTAGGAGCCTCATACATTACTGACGAAAATGTGAAAATGAAGTCACATTGGAAAACCACTTAGTAGCTTCTCATAAAATTAAACATAGAGGACTTCCCTGGTGGCAAAGTGGTTAAGAATCCGCCTGCCAATGCAGGGGACATGGGTTCAATCCCTGGTCCAGGAAGGTCCTACATACTACGGAACAACTAAGCCTGTGCGCCACAACTACTGAGCCTGCTTTCTAGAGCCCATGCACCACAACTACTGAGCCCCCATCCTGCAACTACTAAAGCCTGCGAGCCTAGAGCCCATGCTCCACAATAAGAGAAGCCACCGCAATGAGAAGCCCACGCACCGCAACTAACAGTATCCCCGGCTCTCCGCAACTAGAGAAAACCTGTGCACAGCAACAACGACCCAAAGCAGCCAAAAAAAAAAAAAAAATTAAACATGGAGTTACCATGTTTACCCAGCAATTTCACTCCTAGGTATATATCCAAGAGAAGTGAAAAGCATACATCCACACAAAAACTTGTACACAAACGTTCATAACAGCATTATTCATCATAGCCAAAAAGTGGAAACAATCCAAATTTCCATCAAATGATGAATGGATAAACAAAATGTGATGTATCTGGACTTCCCTGGTGGCGCAGTGGTTAAGAATCCTCCTGCTAAGGCAGGGGACACGGGATCAAGCCCTGGTCTGGGAAGATCCCACACGCTGTGGAGCAACTAAGCCCGTGCACCACAACTACTGAGCCCACACGCCTAGAGCCTGTGCTCCACAAGAGAAGCCACCACAATGAGAAGCCCGCGCACCTCAACAGAGTAGCCCCCACTCGCCACAACTAGAGAAAGCCCACGCGAAGCAACAAAGATCCAACACAGCCAAAAATAAATAAATAAATAAACTTATTTTTTTAAAGTGATGTATCCATATAATGATGTAAAACTCAACCATATAAAGGAATGAAGTACCAACACATACTACAACATGGATGAATCTTGAAAACATACTAAGTGAAAGAAGCCAGACACAAAAGGCCACACGTTGTATGATTCCATTCATATGAAATATACAGAAAAGGAGAATCCACAGAGACAAAGTAGATAAGTGGTTGCCAGGAGCTGGAGGGGAAAGGAGAATGGGTCGTGACTGAAAGAGGATTTAAGGGAAATTCGGGGGCAGTAATAATAGAGCTTCTTGATCTCTATGGTAGTGACACGGTATATTCACTTTTTGAAAATTCACCAAAATACAGATTTAGGATTTGTGCACTTTTCTACATGTGTGTTACACTTCAATGATACTTACTTTAAAAAGTGGAGGGCTTCCCTGGTGGCGCAATGGTTGACAGTCCGCCTGCCAATGCAGGGGACACGGGTTCGTGTCCTGGTCCGGGAGGATCTCTGGGGCCCGTGAGCCATGGCCGCTGGGCCTGCGCGTCCGGAGCCTGTGCTCCGGAACGGGAGAGGCCCGCATACCGCAAAAAAAAAAAAAAAAAAAAAAAGTGGAAAAAATGGCCTGAAATCACAGTATCCTCAAGTCTAAAATTCCCGCTTGCTCAAGACTGAAGTTAAATTACACTACTAGAAAACTTGATCAGTTTGAAAATGGAATGGATGGTAAAGCATTTCTCAAAAAAATCTCAAAAAAAAGTAAAGTTTAGGTATGGTTTTCCATGTTTCACATCACTCATCACAGTAAATACAAAAACATAAAGTACTTGTGAAATAACTAACTAGACAGGAGAACGTCCCAGATTATCTCCAGATTATATAATTTCATAACTGAATCAGAGATTAGTAACACCAAGGAAGCTTTTGTAGAATCTGGGAGCCTAAGAAGCTCAAGAGGTCACTAAGGTTTTAAACCTCAAATCATAGAACTACATCAAGCTACCACGAAGTGCTACTATTTCACAAGGAAATTTAAAGGCCATTATTAGTACCCTGCAAATCCTATCCTAACATTCACTGTTGAATGGTCTACCTTCCATGCTAGACTGAAAACTCAATGAAGGAAGGGATAATCAAGGCTTTATCTCCAGAACATACCGTTGTCTGGATATGGTAGTTACCCAGTAAATATCTGAATAGATGGTTCAATGAGACAGTATAGCAGCATGCAATTATACACACCCATTTCAGTTAAAACAGTGAACATGCTGAGGATCAAATACTGAGGCTATAGGTCACCCAGAAGAGAGGAAGAAACATGAAAACCTTTCACACAACTGCCTTTATCCTTCTCAGAAAAATAAACAGAAACTTTTCTAAGATAAAGAAAACTGTGCTGACTACTCCAGGTTCCACCCTGTTAGGGGATAAGGGGGAATAAATAGGCAGTGACTCAACAAAAAAACAGAAGTGGGAGAAAAAGGGGAGTCAATGCTGCTACCTGCTCTTTTAAAAATGGCATAAGTTTGCCTTCGCCCAAAAGCACGGCTTTATCTTCAATTTGTTAGAAAAAAAGTAGGGGGAGATCAGTAATGAAATGATTATAAATTATCCTGCTTTTTATAGATAATTTAACTGACCTGAAATTCTTTTCACCAAAGAGGTGAAATACAAACTATGTACGTATACATATATGTATGTACACATATATGTACATACAAATAAGCTATGTCATAGATTATCAACAAAGTGATACCTAATAAACTTGATTCCCAGAAAGTGCTTTAAGTACTTGTGACTGACACAAGTTTAGCTTGGATGATTCACATCCAAAGCTGTGTATTTTTTAAAATAAATTTAAGGCAAAATATTAGGAGTGAGGGAATAGCCAAGATAGTCCCACACTGATTATTCAATGTGCGAGGACACTAATTATAAAAAAAAGGGGCTAGGGACTTTCCTGGTGACACAGTGGTTAAGAATCCTCCTGCCAATGCAAGGGGCCCGGGTTCAATACCTGGTCTGGGAAGCTTTCACATGCCACGGAGCAATTAAGCCTGTGCGCCACAACTACTGAGCCTGTGCTCTAGAGCCCGCGAGCCACAACTACTTGAGCCCACGTGCCAGAACTACTAAGCCCGTGTGTCACAACTACTGAAGCCTAGAGCCAGTGCTCCACAACAAGAGAAGCCACTGCAATGAGAAGCCCGCGCACCGCAACAAAGAGTAGCCCCCGCTCGCCGCAACTAGAGAAAGCCCACGCGCAGCAACAAAGACCCAGTGCGGCCAAAAATAAAAAAACAAAATTTAAAAAATATTTTTAAAAAGGGGGGCTAACATATTGGGCATGCATTAAATGATAGATATTAATTTTTACATGCTTTATCTCACTTAGTACCTCCAACAACACTCAGGATATTATTTTGCCATTTTATAATTGAGGAAAATGAGACTCAGAGAACTGAAGAAACTGGTCAAAAAACAGACAATTAGCATATGTTCAACACCCCAAAGCTTGTACTCTTTTCACTAGATTGATATTCTGTCCAAAAAGTTGGTATAGGTCATAGCCTTCAACAGGGGGAAAGCCACCAATGATTTCTCGATTCTTCTAAAATTGGAGTGGGGGGTGGAGAGGTTCAAGAGGTAATCTCAAATTACAGATGTGTCACCTCCATGATGTTCTGTGAGTTCCATGAGTTCACATGATTTAAAGGCCCTCAAAAAATGAAGACCATCTCTAAGGAAGTGTGTACAGGTGGCAAACAACTCTTCACACTATGAAGAAAAAAAGAAACTACTAAATATCCAAATTAGGGAAAATGATTAAATAAATTATGGTCCGTAAAAAAATATTTATGAGGACTCTTTAACGATATGGCAAATTGTTTATGAGAATGCTTATCAGTAATGGCAGACTCTTACAGCAGACCTATTTTGGGGACTGCTGCCCGGACCATGCTTTCAAGTGACCCCTCCTTTTGCAGGGGTGAGCCTAAGTGACCACTACAGTTACTGACACAGTCTCCTTACCGCGACTGACTGAACAAAAGGGAGCACCTGACCCATGCTGAACCAATCAGATACTCTAGTATTTGAATTAAGCTTCTGCCTGGTTCCAGAACACAAAAGTAGAAGTTTGGCTAGTATCAGTACCTTGGAAACCCCAAGTCAAGTGAAATGGGGGAGCAGAAATTGAGACCCTTGCAGAGGAAACCAGCCTCAGCACAGAGAATAGAACAGACATGCAAAGAGAAGCAGAGACAAAAGACCACACAGCTCCACAGAGACAAAGGCAAAAGCCTGGGGCTTTCCAAATCCCATGAGGTTCAACCCTGCTTCCTGCAACTGGTTCCAAAGGATTCCTTACAATCAATTTCTCTTCACTTAAATTTATTTGAGAGGATTTCTGTTTTTAACAATCAAACTAATCCTTGACAGATATAAAATTATATAAAGAAAAAAAGCATTAACAAAAATGCCAAGTATTAATCTCTTAATATGAGTGATGTTTACTAGTGTTTATAATTCCCTTTCTTGCCAAGTTTTCAACAATGAACATATTATTACTCAATGAGAAAAAAAAACTGGAATGAAGCAATTCTGGATTCAGATAATTAATTAAGGCTTTATTATAAAATCAGGTAATTTCACAGAGCTGGAAGTGACATAGAGTATATAAAATTCAGAGGATTTCAAACCTTGTTCCAGAGGACCCTTAGTGTCACTGTGGTGATGCCAGAGCCATCTCAGGGGAAAAGAAAGAAGGTGAGCACACATCCTGTGGTCAACACCTTTTGCAGTCTCTTCCCAGCTCAAAAGACCCCCTTCACTGTCCCCTTCTTCTAGGGCAGGGTTCCCAACAGACATTTTATGCAACACAGACCACTCCTCCAACCACTCAGGTCTTCAGCTGATTATAGCAGAGCGAGAATCTGCTCCAAACCAGGCCTGAGTACCTTCCTCTGGTGTTTGGAATGAGAATGACATTCACTCTCTTCATTGAAGTGGCTGAAAAGGTCAACTTCGCCATAAAGATCACAGAAGCAGAGAAGTTAGTTTAAAGGAGAGCATGAAGCATGAACAAAATCCATAAAACAAGACCATAAACATGTTTGAGACTTCCCTGGTTCTGAGCTCTAGCCATTTTCTGGAAGTCCCTCTAGGTTTGTACCTTGGACATCTTGAAACACCTCTGTGGCCTTACAGCAAATGTGCCTCTTCTCCTCCAGCTATAGCTTAGTTTCTGTCGTCCACAACCAAATATATACACACAGGCCCCATTTCAACCAGATTAGCCACTGAGGTACATCTGATTTTCATCTACCCAGAAAAAAAGTTCTCCTACTTTAAAAAGAATACTGATTCTAGTACTTCAACTTCATTTTACTAGCGAGAAAACTAAGGTCCAAAGGCCTCATCTTCACAGAGCAAAAATTAGGGGTTCTCTTCATTGAAAATGAACAAGAGAATTTCAGTGCTTCCCAAATACAGACTTACCTAGGTCTTACTGAGTCCAAGGCACTGTTCCAAATGCTTCATCAACATTAACTTACCTAACCCTCACAACAGCACCATGATATATGCACTGTTATCCTGTCACAGAGGAGTGTGAGGCTCAGATGAGCTAAGTAACGTACCCCAAGTCACACAGATTCAAGCCTAGGCAGTCTAGCTCTAGGGTCTGAGTTCTTGGTCAATATTCTACATTATCTCTTTAGTAGGGATTTAAGCTTAAATAACTGGCATTGTTTATGCATTTTAAATTTGCAACCGGTACTTTCTATCATGGCAGAACTGACTTCTTAAGTCTCTCTCAAGCCTAAGACTAAATGACTGCATTTCTGATAACAAAACTGAGTTGGAGGATATACTGTCCAAACTTAGTTTTTAACCTATTCAATTAACTTCCTTTCTGAATCCCTATGGCTGTGCATTATAGGAAGGAGGGTGGGACTATGTCATTTCTCCAACACAATTCTATACTTACCTTCTTGCCCCATTACAGCCACCCCTCCTGTCCATTTTTGGCCTGGATATGGCCATATTACAAAAGTGAAATATATTTTCAACTATTTTGTTACATTAATTATTAATTTGTATTCCTTTTTCTTCATTTTAAAAGTGGCAATAGTCTACATTTCTCAGGAAAAGAAAACAAAATTAAACTGTGTTGCCTCTCAATGTGTTTATCTTTCTTGGGATCCTTTATTAGGGAATCTTCCCCACCCTCACCCTACACTTTCTAAAATCAGTGATTCTTAACCTGAGGACAATGCAACAGAAAGTCCATAAATGACCCCCAGATAGTCAATGGAAGCATATACATGATTTTGTATTACCATTTTCCTAAGGGAGAGAGTTCATGAAGTTCATAACTTATCTGCGTTCTGGACCTTTTAAAAAGGTGAAGAACCAAAGACCTAAAGAAAACTCTGTGCAATAGCATATACTATGGGAAATGAAATTCAAAATAGTCTCAGTGATTCACATTTTTGTAGCACCTCAATACTTGCTAAATATTGTTTATTAGGTCAGAAAAAAACATACACGTTATAAAGAATGCCCAAATGGTCAGAGTCCAAAAAGATCTCCTTTAACTATTCAAAAATGTAATTGACTACAACAACTCAATCCTATGCTTTCTGATTAAATCGTATTTTGCTATACATATAGCTTCAGGTTAATATGTCAGTGTAAATGATAGATGACATAAATCTCTTCTTCACAGTCTTTGGGAACTGTTGTTTCCATCTCAAAGTACTGTTCATGTATTCACTCAATCAATTTTTTATTGAACACTGTCACGTGCCAGGCACTGCATTTAGCCCTAGCTGCTGGTGTGATTAATTCTTGGTTCTCCTCTAAATTGTAGTCTTACTCTATAAATATAGGTTAGAGTATATCTTTCATATACGTCTGCCCAGCAACCAAGATAATGCCTAAATCTTAGTGGAAACTTAAAAGTGTATTGAGCTGTGTAATGATAAAACACAGAGAAGACAGGCTGAATACACACTCTGCACTAAGAAATACCTCCCTGGCCAGTTTTCATAGCCCACTCATGCCACTAAAGTCAGAATGAGATGATTCATTAAAATCTGTCATTGCCACCAAAACAAACAAAAAAAATCTTCTAAACATAGGTCCTTCTGACTCTGACTACGTTTTTCTTGGCTACATAAAGACAAGCAATCTCTTACGCTACAAAAGGAACCCTAAATAATGTCAAGATTACAAGGCCTTTCAACAAGGCGCTATAAAAATGGAAAACTTGACAAATTCACAAGCGAACGATTTTCCTAATGTTCACTTTGCTATTAGCTTTCAGGCCGTCTCAGAAGCAACATCAAGAAATAACAGAGATGAGGAACAAAAGGAGGAAAAGGAGAAAACCCCTGCTTAGACAAGCATTTCGGCTCAGGCTGAGTGGAATGCTCTGAGAGTCGCTGCAAAATGACCAAAACAATCCATGAGTCTAAAAAAAGTTGGTTGTGTGAGGTTTGGCTATTATAGTTCACCATATGTCAGGGGCATTGTTTGCTTCTTGAAAAAGTCCCAAACATCCTGCCTGCAGTCTTCTCCGGGTGCCGCTAACCATTCTAGTTATTCCTTTGACACTGGGTTAAAAAAAAGACAAGAAAACAGAGCCATCAACAAGTATTTAGGAGGGGCCTAGAGAGAACTTTTCACCCCTAGCCACAGCCCACGATCCTCCCACGGGAACTGCCTCTGGACCGCAGCCCGGCAGACGGCGGAGGGGCTGCCGGCCACGCCCGGATGCGCAACGGACAGGGTCCAGGCCGGTCGGCCCGCTGGCCACAAGCTCTGCTGGGGCTGCCCCAGCGTGGGGACCGGGACGGGGCGCGGGGGCCAGGTGCGGCCAGCCCTCACCTCCACGGCTTGGCCCAGCTCCAGGTCGAAGCCCACCACACACACGCAATGCAGCCAGGCTGAGAAGCCGTCCCAGCGCAGCAGGCCCCGGCTGCGGCCCTCGTCCTCTTCAACGTCCTCTGGCGCGTCTCCCGCCGCCAGCAAGGCCGGCGCCTCGCGTTCCTCGTCCGCTGCCCCCGCCTCATCCAACGGCCCGCGGGAGCCGGGCCCCGAGCCTGCCAGGCCCCGCAGAGCCATCCGCCGCCCCCTGGCCGTTTGCGCCGCCTCCACTGCGGACCGCGCCACAGAGCGCGCTCGGCTCCGCGCAGACGCAGCCGCGGCTGCCGCAGCCGCGGGGGACGGGCTCGGCCTGGGCGGGGCCGCAGCCCATGTGACCCTGGGAGCCCGGCTCTGCGTGGGTCCTCCTGTACCGCCTCCCAGAGTAAAAGACGTCGCGCAGGCCTTTGACTGGGATTGTGAAGCCTCCTCTAGAGCCTCATTGCTTTAAAGCTCTTCAAGACTGAAGCAGTGAATCCTGGAATCCTCCTTCGCAGTCCAACGACCAGGGAATGAATTATTCTTGGAATGACACCGTTCATAATAAGGTGTTATCAAATTGTTAGAACATAATGGTAACGGTGACTAACATTTATTGAGCACTTACTTTGTGCCAGATATGTGCCAAGCAAGTATTTGCAAATATTACTTCATTGAATCTAGTAGGTAGACATCATTGTATATTTCTTTTCAGGTAAACTGGGGTTCTGAGGGGTTATGTGACTAGCCGAGCAAGTATTAATTAAAACTCTGATGCAGGCTTACAGTTCACTCAGGCAATCTGCTGACAGAGATCTTTACCTTGATTCAGCAGCTCCCTCTCCACCAAGCCCCCTCCCACCTTTCTTGGCCTGGTTGCCTGTGACTCACTCAGCACTCATCCATCTCCAGACCTTTCTGGAACACCTCTACAACAACCTGTGGATCACTTTCAGCAGGGGTGTAGTCTCAGGCAGCTTAGTGTTCTTGGAGATCAGCGTTGGGCTGGGCACCCAGGAGGCGCTTAGTCTGTTGAATTGTTACTGATTATGGGTCCAGCGTGGTGCTATAGACTAGGATTTATTTAGCACCTACTCTGCTGAGCATAAACTGCAAAGTGGAAGTAAATCAGAAACACACAATAATAGCCCAATAGAGAAGTGAGTAAAAGACAATGAATACTAACTTACAATAAATGTGTTTTTAAACAACAGCACAGGGCTTCCCTGGTGGCGCAGTGGTTGAGAATCTGCCTGCCAATGCAGGGCACACGGGTTCGAGCCCTGGTCTGGGAGGATCCCACATGCCGCGGAGCAAGTAGGCCCGTGAGCCACAACTACTGAGCCTGCGCGTCTGGAGCCTGTGCTCCGCAACAAGCGAGACCTCGACAGTAAGAGGCCCGCGCACCGCGATAAAGAGTGGCCCCGCTCGCCACAACTAGAGAAAGCTCTTGCACAGAAACGAAGACCCAACACAGCCAAAAAATAAAATAAATAAATTAGAGGCTTCCCTGGTGGCGCAGTGGTTGAGAGTCTGCCTGCCGATGCAGGGAACACGGGTTCGTGCCTTGGTCCGGGAAGATCCCACATGCCGCGGAGCAGCTGGGCCCGTGAGCTATGGCCGCTGAGCCTGCGCGTCCGGAGCCTGTGCTCCGCAACGGGAGAGGCCACAGCAGTGAGAGGCCTGCGTACCGCAAAAAAAATAAAAAATAATAATTTTTAAAAAAAACAGCACAGTATTCATGGTTTTACACACATTATCTTACCTAATCCTCCCAACAGCCAAAAAGGTAGGTCCTATTATTCCCATTTTACAGATAAGGGCCCTGAGGCTCCATGAAATGATGATAATGTCATAGCCAGTAGGTGGCAAAACAAAGACTTAAGCCCACATCTCTCTCACTGAACCTGAGCTCCTAAGCATTTTGCTGCACCGCCCAGTCAAACCTACCATGTCTGACAAGCATTGTTCTATCCACATCCATAGGATTTTTATTTGAAGTAAGTGTTAGCATCTCTCTTTTCAAGAAGAGGGTCAAGCATCCTCAGACATCAGTAGTGATGTTTGCAAGAGTCTCTCTTTAGGACATAAGATGAACTAGAGACAGCATTACAGTTAAGAGGCCAATTCTTTGGCTGAAGCTATCTGCCCTCCTACTCCAGAGAACCACTGTAGTTAGAGAGAAAAAATATATTCTGCATTTAAGTAAGTCTCTAGACCTGGTATTAGGAAAAAACAGTAACAGTTTTTAGTATTGAAAACAGTATTAGAAAGAGCACTAGACAAGTGCTAGTGGATTTGGATTTTAGCACCTGCTCCATCCACAATCATGGTAGTCAAGCAGCTCCAAGACCCCATTTCTGCATTGGTAAAGTAGGAATGATCATTCTGGTCTACTTACATAACTGATTATGGGGAAGAGCCAAGCTATTGCAATGTACACGTTTTACTGGACACTACCTCATTATTAATGATTAATGAGCTTTAAACACCAGTTGTTCCACAGGACTGCTTCTTTGACATGTGGACAGACTGCCATTCCCTGAAATGCTGCTTTATAATTTTGGATTAAGGGTAATCTTTTCAAAATGTAATATCCTAAAAACTATTAAGAGGACCATAAGTTTGATGAGAAAGAAAGCAAACCAGGGCTTTAAAGAATCTTAAAAGAGAAAAAAAAATCATTCCATCTGCTTCAAAAATAACAAACAAACCCTACTACACAAATCTTTATACACAAAATTGACAACCACCAGGGAAAAGAGAAAGTTCCTATGACTTTTTTTCCTTCCATCCTCATAACTTTGATATTTGACCTTAGAGTCAATTTTAGCATAGTTTCTATGGTTAATACTTGTATGAGATCTGAGGCAAAAAGGTACTAACACTTCCTTCCTTCTTGAGGTTCTGTCATTAGAACCTTTGAATCTGTAAGGATCTTAGATCAGTTTGTCTCTCTAAACCTCCCATCCTATTCGTGAATCTTCTGGTGTTTGGTCAACCAGTCACCATTCTAACACCCCTTATTAAGGTAAAGTCACTACCTCGCAAAGCTCCTATTTTCTGGATGTTCGTAAGGGCTAGAAAATTCTTCATTTTATGGAGACAAGATCAACCGCTTTGTAATGTACACCCATTGGTCTAAGTTGTGCTTGCTGAGATTATACAGAAGAGTTCCACTCTTCTACATGATAGCCCTGAGAATATTTGGAAGTGGTTATCCCATATCCTTATGCCTCTAGTTTCCAGGGTGAACTACCCCAGTTCCTCTAACTGTTCCTCAAAGGATGTAGTTTCTAGGCCATTCATCATCCTGTTGCCCAACTTGGGTGTACTCCAACTTGTCAACATCACTTTTAAAATGCTGTGCCCAGGAGGAAACACCATCCTCCAGGTGTGGTCTGACCACTGCAGAGTGTACTCTAGGACTATTACCTTACTTGTCTCAGCCACAGCCTTCGATTAATGCTGGTTCAGATCACATTCGCTAGTTTTGGCAGCTAGGTCACATCACTGGCTCAGGTTGCTTTTACTGTCAACTAAAGCCCTGGGTCTTTTTTCATGTAAGGAGCACTTAAGTCAGGGTAGGCTGCTATAGCCAAGAGCATGACTGGATTCACGGCTCTGCTGATCTTCTAATATTACCAACAATACTGAGAGCAGGATTAAAAACATTCCATACTTCCCTATTCACTTGTAACCAATACTCCTGGCATTTCAGCAATTTTCATAGTTGAAGAAGAAGAAAGAAAAAAAGAAAGGGTGAGCTGTAGATAATGGTGTGAATTGCAATGCCAAGGTCTCTGGACTTAGTTTTACCAAAAGAACCTGAAGGGAATCCAAATGTCCTAGATATCCACCTACTCGGGCAGCCAGAGGACTTCCTTCTTGCTCCTGAGCTAAATGCTGCTGCAGCTGCTCGGGCAAGAAAATAGAGAGAATACAGAGGCTCAAGTGCCAATGTGTTATCAATAGAGAACTGAGTTTACTGCCACATGACTCAGAGAGAAAATGCTCAAATGCACATTTTGAAGGGAGGATCCAGGCAAAGAAGACAAAATATACTGTTAGGTGCTTCCTAAATAGTACTTGTGAAAGCTTTAAAAAAAGAAGATGGGGCTTCCCTGGTGGCGCAGTGGTTGAGAATCCGCCTGCCAATACAGGGGACACGGGTTCGTGCCCCAATCCGGGAAGATCCCACATGCCGCGGAGCGGCTGGGCCCGTGAGCCATGGCCACTGAGCCTGCGCGTCCGGAGCCTGTGCTCTGCAATGGGAGAGGCCACAACAGTGAGAGGCCCGCGTACCACAAAAAAAAAAAAAAAAAAAGAAGATGAAGAGCTTTGGTTTTTCATTTTTACATTCCTAATATCTATACATGTGACAGGTACTCAGTAAATATTTACTAAATGAATGAAAACACTAAAAACATATTTAATTGGTCTTCTCCTATTTTACAAAATTTTCCTTTCATGGTCAGTTGTATGAACACATGAAAAGTTAACATAAAAATGTTTCTTAAATGTAGTTCACTCTTAGCTTATGAAAGTAAACATAGTAACACCTCACTTTATTTGAAGGTTACTTTACCAACTATTTGACCCAGTTAGTACCAGGAGGTAGGTTTAAAAGGCTCGCTACGAAATGCCAAGCAGAAAGGATAACCAGTGAAGTTCATGGTCTTTAATCAGAGAGATGTGAGGCTTTTACTCAGAAATTATTTTGACTAAATCTACACATAATTCTAGTAGCTGTGCTAGTCTGGTTTCCCAGACTAAGCAGCAAATAAGAGTGAAGAGGCTGCTTGAGGCTGAGGATGAGAAGAGCAGGAAGCAAAAACCTACAGTGAGCAGAATTGAAGGAAAAGGAAGAAAGAAGTCAGAAGACAAATTCAGAAAGACACACAGTAAACTATTAACAGTGGTTGCCCCATGGGGGATAGAAATGCTGGGGAAAGGAAGTGCTGATGAATAGAAATAAGGAGCTTTGCTTTTTATCTTACACAATTCTGTATTGTTTTAGTTATTTGGAGAGGGCATGTATTGCTTTTGTAACTAAACATTGAGACATAACAAGAGGGCTTCCCTGGTGGCACAGTGGTTAAGAATCCGCCTCCCAATGCAAGGGACACGGGTTCTAGCACTGGTCGGGGAATATCCCACATGCCGCGGAGCAACTAAACCCGTGCGCCACAACTACTGCTCCTGCACTCTAGAGCCCACGAGCCACAACTACTGAGCCCACGCGCCTAGAGCCCATGCTCCACAACAAGAGAAGCCACTGCAATGAGAAGCCCGTGCACTGCAAAGAAAAGTAGCCCCACTCACCGTGTGCAACAACAAAGGCCCAAAGCAGCCAAAAATAAATAAAATAAATAAATTTTTTAAAAAGAGAGAGTCCTACTATCCAAGAGTGTGATAGAGTTGCTTATAATAGTGAAGAATTGGAAACTATCTAAATGTCTAACAAGGGGAGATTGACTGAAAAATGCCATTCAATAGACTATTCAGCAGTCATTTAAATTGTCATATAAAGATGTTTTTAAAAAGTCATAAAAGAATATTTTGTAGCACAGAAATGTTCAAATTATATCTTTTAAGTAGAAAAAGGTAGGTCACAAAATATAATGAATGATCCTGCTTGTATAGACTACCTAAAAAAAAAAAGACACTGGAGTTGATAAAAAAATATCCTGACTTAGGAGAAATTTTTTGCTTGGAATTAAACCTTTTTTTTCATCTGTGTAATACCTATTTAACGAAAAGCTTTCTTTATATATATATAATAAGAAAACAACTGAAACAGAAAGGAAAGGAATTAAATCACAATGTTTTCACTAATATCTTTGTGGCAGAAATTGCTATGCCACTGTGATGATTAATTTTATGTGTCAACTTGACTGGGCCATGGAGTGCCCAGATATTTGATTAAATATTACTCTGGTGTGTATATGAGGGTGATTCTAGATTAGATTAACATTTAAATTGGTGGACTTGAGTAAAGCAGTTTGTCCTCCCCAGTGCAGGTGGGCCTCATCCAATCCATTGGAGACATAATAGAACAAGAAAGGCTAAATAAAGGAGAATTCCCTCTCTGCCCGACTGTTTAGAGCTGGGACAACAGTCTTCTCTTGCCTTAGGTAAGACTCAGACTCAAACTGGAACTTACACCATCACCTCTCCTCGTTTTCAGGCCTTTGAACTCAGACAGGAACTATACCATTGCCTCTCCTGGGTCTCCAGCTTGCCTTTGCAGATCATGGGATTTCTCAGCCTACACGACCACATGAGCCAATTCCATATAATAAGTCTCTCCCTCTCCCTCTCTCTCTGTATATGTATCTCCATCCTATTGGTTCTTTTTCTCTGGAGGCTAATTAATACAGATTTTGGTACTGAGAGTGAGGTGCTACCATAACAAATACCTAAAAATATTGAAGTGGCTTTGAATTAGACAAGGGATTGAGGCTGGAGGAGTTTTGAGGTGCCTGCTAGAAATATGGCCATTAAGGGCAATGATTTTGGTGAGGACTCACAAAGAAAAGGGGAGAACTGGAGGGAGAGCTTCCCTCTTTTTAGAGAATATGTAAATCATCAGTAAAATGTTAGTATATATATGGGTGGTAAAGGCTATTCTGGTGAGATCTCAGACGGAAATGAGAAACATTTTATTGGACAATGGAGAAAAGGTGATCCTTGTTATAAAGTGGCAAAAGAAATTGGCTGAACTATATTCTAGTGTTTTGTAGAAGGAAAAACTTGCAAGCTATGAAACTGGATAGTTAACTGAGGAAATTTCTAAGCAAAGTGATGAAGAAGCAGTTTGGTTCCTTCTGGCCACTTAGCATTAAAGGCAAATGAGAGAAATGAGTCAAAACAATGAATTGTTGAGGAAAAATGAACTAGAACTTTAAAATTTGGAAAATTCTCACCCTGTTTATACTGGGTGTGAGCCACAGACTTAATCAGCCACCCCAGCACAGAAGGAAGGCTGTCAGACTTCTTAGACCCTACAGAACTGGACTGTGGAGCTAGGCAGCTGCAAATGTGTGCTGTTCTTTAAGGCAAAGGAGGAATGACCACAGAGGTGATTCAGAGATCATCGGGGCTGCCTCCTCAGTTTCAAGGGTTGGGGGGGATCAGTTGCTTCCGATTCGCTGGGCCAGACTACAGCCACCTGGAGCTTGGTGGGTGGGGTCCCCCACCTGGCATAGCTGCAGAGGTGGGATCACCCCAGTGGGTCTGGAAAGCAGAGCATAGAACTAAAGAGGATTATTCTCAGGCCTCAATATCTAATATTATTTACCTTATGAGGTTTTGGAATTACTTGGGATCTGATACCCTCTTCTTCCTTCCAATTTCTCCCTTTTGGAACAGTAAAGTCTACCCTGTACCTGTCTCACCATTGTATTCTGGAGCACATAACTTACCTGGTCTCACAGGTTCACAGCTAGAGAGGAATTTTGCCTCAGGATGAATCATACCTCGTGTCTCACCCATATCTGGTTTAAATGAGGTTTTGAACTGTAGACTTTAAAGTTGATACTAGAATGAGTTAAGACTTTGGGGGCCATTAGGATTAAATGAATGTAATTTGTATGCAAGAGGGATGTAAATTTGGGGGGGAGGTCAGGGGTGGAGTGTTATGGACTGAATATTCATATGTTGAAGCTCTAACCCCCTATGTGATGGTATTTGGAGCTGGAAGATAATTAGGTTTATATGAGGACATGATGGTGGGGCCCCTTGATATGATTAATGTCCTTGTAAGAAAAAACTAGACCTCTCTCTCTGCCATGTGAGGACACAGCAAGAAGAGGGCCATTTGCAAGCCAGGAGGAGTGCCCTCTTCAAGGAACTGAGTTAGCCAGCACCAGAACTATGAGAAGGAAATATCTATTAAGTCACCCAGTCTGTGTTGTTTTGTTATAGCAGCCCTTGCTGACTGAGACAGTCCCCCAATATCCATTATCCCTCTTTTCCTTAGTAATGCAGGCTGCTTTAATTTGGGGTGGCACTGAGCCCAACTAAAAGACTACATTTCTCAAGCTTCACAGAAGCTATATGTGACCATGTGATGTATGCAAGAGTATTGATTAGAACATCTGGTTATACTCTTTAAAAAGTACACAGGAAAAAAGAAAAATATATGTATATATAGCAAGCAGTTCTTGCCCTTTTGTACTCCTCTGCTTCCTCCTACTGCCACCCTGGGCATGAAGCCCAAAATTGCAGCAGCCATTCTGGGACCATGAAGAAAATATCAAGAGACTCACATCCATAAGGCACCAAACCAATACCAGTAACAACCTACCTCTGAACGTCATAAAAATTAGCGCTTACCTGTTCAAGCCACTATAGTTAGATCTGTCATTTGTAGCCAAATGTGATTCATAACTGACATGAGTCACCTTTTGCTTTAAAGCTTTTACAGCGTACAAAGCTACATCAGAAAGCTTTAGAAGTTAAATGCTAGAAACAAGTTTGTGAATAGAGTTGATTCTCAGTTCATTACTTTTATATAAAAACAGAATTAAAAATAATTTGTTTTGCAGAGCTAGGATTTGTTTTTTGTTGTGAATTCCCACTGCTCCTACTTGCCTATCACCCATTGCATCTTCTGCTTAAGAGCCCCAATTTCCTGGGAATCCCGTGGTGGTTAGGACTCCACGCTTTCCACTGTGGGTTTGATCCCTGGTCGGGGAACTAAGATCCTGCAAGCCGCGTGGCACGGCCAAAAAAACCCCCAAAGAGTCCCCAGTTTCCCAATAGGAAGCCACTCTATGATCATTCTCAGTCCATGAGGTTTAGGAGGAAATAAATGCTACCCCTGAACACCAGTGTGGGCATACAACCCAATCCTAGCTAATCATTGTATTTCATATACCTAGAACAATGATGAATGCAGGCACATCCCCATGTGTGACTCATTTAAACAATGCAGCTCAACTCTGGGAGGCATTAGAACTGTTCTGAAAAGGCACTGTCCTAACACCAGGATTACTGAGAGGATAGCTTGGAGCTGTTAGCAGCCTTACCACCATAAATGAAGAAATGGCCCCAGAGATCCATTTGGCCCTAGGTTTAGCCAAGCCTGAACTTTTCAGATATATGAGTCAAATAAATTTTCCTTTTTGGTTGAACTAGTTTGAGCTAGCTCTTCTAACATTTGCAGCACATGGTAAATAATCCTGATTCACTGCATTAGCCTTTTATCACATCGAGTTTCTCATAGGAAATCTTCCCTGAGAATTTATTTACCAAAAAAGCAGTATAATAGAATACTAACTCACATAATGCATTGCTTCTGGGTTTTTATATTATAAAATAATCCACAAATTATTTTTAATTGGACAAAACAGGGAGAAATACTATTACTATAATATAATCATTATCACCTAGATAAAGGATATTTATCTCTACAAAATTATGAAGCAACTATCACTGAAAAATAATCTTCAAAAAAAGATTGCTCAACTCATTCTCCCTTCCTTCCTTCAAATATTTAAGTGATAAAAGTTATAGTCTTAAATTGTGAGGGATAGCAAACTGAATGTGATGTTTTCTAGGACCGTACAATTTAGCAGAGCAGACAAAACATGAATGCTAATAATAGTTTTACACCATTTTCTAAGAATTGGAGAATAATAAGAGAAGTATCTAGAGGAGGTTAAAAAAAACCCCATGATTCTGTCATATTATTAGAGCTGTTAGAGTTCTTAAATATCCAACAATTCTTTCAACACATGGTTGAGGAAATTGTAGCTCAGAGAGCCAGTGACTTATTTCCCATTGCAAGTCAGTGGCAAAATCCTGTTGGAAGCCAGACCTCCTTAGACACAGTCCAACATTCTTTCTTACTGCCCCACCCTACCTCTGTTAGGAGAAAAGCAAAATACCAGGCAAGTTTCTCAAACTATAATTTTTCTTCTGCACAACCTGAAATGGAGAGAAAATCTCAAAGACCCCACTAAAATAAGCTTGATTCTCTTTTTGTCATATACAGAGGCAATCCAGCAAGGCTCTGCCTAGTTTTGAGAATTTGCCTTTAACTTTCTGTTATGATTTTTCTCTCATTGACTTTTTTTTTTTAGTCTAAACTTGAATGTGCAGCAACCCTGCCTGATAAAATCCCAACCAGCTTCTTCTGAACATGTTTGTTCTCTTCTGTATTCTGGGCAAACTAATGGAGTCTGATAGCCCCAGCTGAAACAGTTACCTAAGTTAAACTTAATCTAGGAAGTCTTCTTTGGCTGTTATCCCAGCTGGGCAGTGCCAGCCTGAACAAAAGGC
This sequence comes from Kogia breviceps, assembly GCF_026419965.1. Lineage (NCBI taxonomy): Eukaryota > Metazoa > Chordata > Mammalia > Artiodactyla > Physeteridae > Kogia > Kogia breviceps. The sequence continues at coordinate 31,964,443 of NC_081319.1, read as the reverse complement.
TAAGATACTGCAAATTCTAATTCAAGTGTGAGTAAGAGTTTTGTCTAAATGATTAAAATGGTAAATTTTATGTTATGTATATTTTACCACAATAAAAAAATGTTGGCTTCAGGCACAATCATACATTGAAAATAACTTTCAATTATTTTCAAGAGCCAGGCTTGCTGAATTATAGGTTTGTTTGTTGTCAAACAATAATATGTACTTCAGAGTTTTATTCACTCATTTTTTAATAAGTGCTTTGAAGTTTCATTCATAAATATTCATTGACAACTAGCTGAGGTTACAAAAATGAGCAAAACAGACATAGCTGCAGCCATAGCAGAGCTTACAGTTTGTTGTGGGAAAGAGGTAAAAAGAAAGTAAACAAGGGACTTCCCTGGTGGTCCAGTGGATAAGACTGTGCTCCCAATGCAGGGGGCCTGGGTTTGATCCCTGTTTGGGGAACTAGATCCTGCATGCATGTGTCAACTAAGAGTCTGCGTGCCGCAACTAAGAAGTCCACATGCTGCACCTAAAGATCCCACGTGACTCAATGAAGATCTCACTTGCCACAACGAAGACCCAGCACAGCCAAAAAAAATTTTTTTTTTTAAAGTAAGCAAGCAAATAAGTAAAAATAATGATGTGGGCTTCCCTTGTGGCGCAGTGGTTGAGACTCCGCCTGCCGATGCAGGGGACACGGGTTCGTGCCCCGGTCTGGGAAGATCCCACATGCCGCAGAGCGGCTGGGCCCGTGAGCCATGGCCGCTGAGCCTGCGCGTCCGGAGCCTGTGCTCCGCAACGGGAGAAGCCACAACAGTGAGAGGCCCGCATACTGAAAAAAAAAAAAAAAAAAAAAAAAAAAAAAGATGAATTATAAACAATGTGCTGTATGTTGAACACCTGCTTTCCTTTGAGGAATCTGGGATTTTGGTACCTGCTAGGCAGAACATGTCTATGTGATTTGCTCCCAATCTGTGGATGCTGAGGTTTTCTTTTTTCTTTTTTAAAATTTTATATTTATTTATTTTCTTTAATTTTGGGGGCTGTGTTTGGTCTTAGTTGTAGCACACAGGATTCTTTGTTGAGGCATGTGGACCTTTTGTTGTGGCCCACGGGCTTCTCTCTCGTTGTGGCGCGTGGGCTCTGTACTTTGCGGCACATGGACTCTCTCATTGAGGCCCATGAGCTCAGTAGTTGTGGCACACGGCCTTAGTTGCCCCATGGCATGTGGGATTTTAGTTCCCCAACCAGGGATCGAACTCACATCCCCTGCATTGGAAGGCAGATTCTTTACCACTGGACCACCAGGGAAGTCCCTGGATGCTGAGTAGTAAACAAACTTCCCTGGTTGGCAACATTTTACATGTGCTGTCACAACTTATTGCCAGGGGAATTAAGCACATCCTGTGTGATTCTAGTGGGAGAAGACTCTTGGAAGCTTGGGCCTGGTTTTCCCTGGACTTTGCCCCCTGTGCCTTTTCCCTTTGCTGACTTTGTTTTGAACCCTTTTTCTGTAGTATTTCATAGCCATGAGTATGATTATATGTTTTCTGAGTCCTATTAAGTCTTCCTAGCAAATCATTAAACATGGGAGGTGGTAGTGGGGACCCCTGACACAGAGAAGGAGGAGATAACAATGAAGTGGAAAAACCATTTAAGAAGCCATTTCAATCATCCAACCAAGTGAGAGATAATAATGACTTGAGTAGAATGGCACCTGCCTGGCTAATGTTAATGATCAATCTTCAGGTGCTCCTTGCCCCTTGAGGCATACATAAATGCTGGCAATTATGGAATCCAGAAAAATTGTACCAAGAGCTTTGGCCTTGGATCATCATGGTAGCTTGGAGATATTCACTCCAAGCCTTCATTTTCCATTTGATTCTCAGCAGCTCTTACAGAGGGCATCTACCCTCTCTAGACTCCTGGGATTTTAAGTGTAGATCCTAAGGCTAAATGTGCTTAGTGGTGAGAGCTCTGGCTTCCATACTCACCTTCTTCAGTGGTTTTGCACCTCCCATGACGGAACTGTATGGGATCAAGACTCATATCTCTATTAGTCATATACTTATATATTCTCTTACAGTAATCGCTACAGTTTTATATGGGTAAGATTTTTCTTCCAAGCTAAACTGCTTGTTTTATAATTTATACTTTTGTAGGCCTCACTTTGCTGAGCATAAAGAATGCAATAAATATTGTTGATAGGTACAAAAAGGAGAATACACAGTTTCTGCCTAAAGAAATTTACAACTGGCCAAGGAAGTACAACTGAGAAGGAGAGGCCCAGATATGACCACGAATCAAGGAAGAGTAATAGGAATGGAAATGAGAAAAGGAAGTACTATAGGCGCTCTAAAAGAATAAGATTAGATCTTGCTGAGGGTTCAGAAAAGGATACATAAAGATAGACTCATTAAAGAATGCCTTTGAAGTCTTGAACCCCTTTAAGAGGGAAAAGAGATTTTTCGTTTTGATTTTCTAGTTTTTTGAAAGAAGGATTTTAAGATCTAAAACAGCACTGTTGGGGGTGGATGCAGAAGTCTGGAAAACATTTTATTCTCTCTCTTGATTCCTCTTCATTAAGATTCAGACTTTGTTTAAATTTTATTTGCAAGAGGTATCATTTTATTTGCAAGAGGTATCATTTAGTAATAAAATGATAATAGATATTAACATTTCTATTCACATCTAATGTTAATAGATATTAACATGTAATATCTATTAATGTGGATTCAAACTGTGTAATTTCATTTCATAATAGTTATGCAACTAGTGCTGCCATTCTTTCACCCATTCTGCTCAACTTTCATGTCAGTGGTAGAAGGCCTTGATGTAGACTGTAGCAGTAGAGGTAGACCAGGAGACTGCAGGCACCAAGTGCCTGTTTCAGCACTTGTCCCTGCCCCCAAACTCCCAGACCCTAGAGAATGTTATTATAAAGTCATGTTAGCCACCCTGATATAAGACATTGATGAAGAGGAGCACAGTGACTTTAAAGAAGCATCAGACACAGGAAAAATATTCTCTTTTATTGCATAAGAAAATACCAAGAAGCAGAAAAATAAACATTAAATTATTTGATAGAAACATTTATATTTCATTTGTATGTTAAGACTGATAACTTGTAAAAAAGAAATTCTGGAATGCTATTTACATAGCTTTGTAAAAGAGGTATCAGAGCAGCACTTGTATGAGATCTCTTGCAAAAATAGCACTCTCTAACAATAGGATCATAACTAAAATTATTGTATTTCAAATAAGCCAGTGCAGGGCTGGATGAGGGAGTGGAGTCAAAGCTGGAAAAAGGGGGCTTCCCTGGTGGCGCAGTGGTTAAGAATCCGCCTGCCAATTCACGGGACACAGGTTTGAGCCCTGGTTTGGGAAGATCCCACATGCCGCGGAGCAACTAAGCCCGTGCGCCACAACTACTGAGCCTGAGCTCTAGAGCCTGCGAGCCACAACTACTGAAGCCTGTGCGCCTAGAGCCATGCTCCGTAACAAGAGAAGCCACCGCAATGAGAAGCCCACGCGCCACAACGAAGAGTAGCCCCCGCTCGCTGCAACTAGAGAGAGCCTGTGTGCAGCAATGAGAGACCCAATGCAGCCAAAGATAAATAAATAAAATAAATAAATTTTTTTTTAAAGCTGGAAAAAGGTTTTAATAACAAGAAGGGGGAGCTATTAAAGCTGCATTTGTTTTTGCAGCCAGGAGTTTTCTGATGGTTCTCTGTTTGTTGGTATGTATCATATGTTAGTTGAAAAAGTGGTTTCCAGTGCCCTTCCCCTAAAGAGTCAGATTCAGTAGATGTAGGTAGGATGGGGTATCTGCATTTTTAACAAACTCTCTAGGTTATTCAGATGCAGGTGATCTGAGGATTGTACCTTGCGAAACACCGAACGTTCAAAGCATTGCTGCTTCAGATTTTCTATACAGAAGGCAGAGTGTGGAAAGCTTTCCAGTTGGAAGGGGTGGCTAGGGGGACTTGTCCAGAAGTTTGTTTAGAAAGCAAACACTCTTGGGCTTCCCTGGTGGTGCAGTGGTTGACAGTCTGCCTGCCGATGCAGGGGACACGGGTTTGTGCCCTGGTCTGGGAAGATCCCACATGCCGCGGAGTGGCTGGGCCCGTGAGCCATGGCCCCTGAGCCTGCGTGTCCGGAGCCTGTGCTCCGCATCGGGAGAGGCCACAGCAGTGAGAGGCCCGCGTACCGCAAAAAAAAAAAAAAAAAAAAAAAAAAAAAAAAAAAAGAGGGAGAGAGAAAGCAAACACTCTGTATGGCTTTTTGTTTTGTTTTTTCAAAAATAAATTTATTAACTTATTTATTTATTTTTGGCTGCACTGGGTCTTCGTGGCTGCACATGGGCTTTCTTTAGTTGCAGCAAGCGGGGGCTACTCTTTGTTGCGGAGCACGGGCTCTAGAGCACAGCCTCAGTAGTTGTAGCACACGGGCTTAGTTGCTCCGCAGCATGTGGGATCTTCCCAGACCAGGGCTTGAGCCAGTGTCCCCTGCATTGGCAGGCGGATTCTTAACCACTGCACCACCAGGAAAGCCCTCTCTGTATGTTTATTTGAGGTGATGAGGGCCTCCTGGGGGACACTGGTGCATCCATTGGTTAAGGGATACTTAAGTGTAGTGCTTCTTAAACATTAATGTACACACAGATCACCAGGGATCTTGTTGAAATGCAGATTCTAATTCAGGTGGGTCCTGAAAATTCTGTATTTCTAACAAGCTCTCAAGTGATGCCAGTGCTACTGGTCCCAGGACCACACTTTGGATGGCAAGATTTTAAATGAAAGTGGGGTTATGCCATGGAGAAAGATATGGGCAGAAATTGCCTGTGAAGTGGAAAACCAAGACATGAAATACAACCACAGACTGAAGAAGACAATCCAAAGGGTGAGCAAATTAGAATCATGAAAAGGGGAAATAACTAAGAGTGAATCACCAAGGCTCTGGCTCTCAGCCTTCTTTTTCTCCACATGGAGGATGTTTGGTGTCTGCATGAAAAGAGGGGATCATAAATAAGGTCACAGGCCAGGTCCTTTCAGACAAAAAGGTCCAGCAAAGTTTCTTAAAGAAACACACTGTTTTCTCTGATTAACAAACACACCTCCCACAAGCCAGAAAATGCAACTTTGCAACACAGGATAACTGATTATCACCACAGAAGTTTCAAAAACCAAGATCTTATCATATCTTCCTTGGCTGAAAATCCTGGATGGTTCCCCACTGTTAGGGACAAACCCGTACTTCTGAGCCTTGAATTCAGTTCCCTCCATATTCATCCCTACATTTCCAACACTAGCTCTTACCAATATTTAGTTTTTAATGCAGGTCAACCTACCTACAGGGTATTTCCTACTTGTAAGCCTTTGCTTCAGTCAGTTCTTTGCTGGAATACCCTTTTTCTAATATAGTCTTCAAAGACTAGTATAAATATAATAATAATGATGATATGATACAGCAACAATCTGTGTTCACATAGTCCTTCCTATTCGATAGGCATTACATTATCAGAATGGACGCTCACTCCAATTCTGAAAGATATGACTGTCCATTCATTTATTCAGCAAATATTTATTGAGCCCCTAATGTGTGCTAGGTACTCTCTAGGCACTGAAAATCTAAATAGAAATAGACAAGTCCTTCCTTCAACAGGCTTATATTCCAGTTTTAAGAGATCATGAAATAAACATACTCTATGTCAGTGATAAGTGCTGTGGAGAAAAATGAAGCAGGCTCTGGGGATAATGATAAAGGTAATTGAGCAGATACCTGTATGGAGATAACTATTATCCTGAGGATAATGCAAAAGGCGCTGGACGCAAAAGGAGAGGATGGTTGGAACTGAGGTCAGAGAAGTGGGGGAGGTGGTGCTAAGTCATATAAGAGGGCTTTCTAGGTTACTCTAAGAATTTTACCTTTTCCTCAAAGTTAGATGAAAGCCGTCATCCTTTTCAAAAGAAAATTGATGACCGGAACAAGGGCAGAATCAAGGAGACCTATTAGGAGGCTACTGCAAAGATCCAGGTGAGACATGATGGAGACTTGGCCCAAGGTAGAAGCAGGGGAGGTGGAGAGAAGTGGTCAGATTCTCGATCTATTCTGAACATTCAGGAGGCAGAATATGAGTGGTAGTGAGAGAATGAGGGAAGCTAAAGACAAATAAATTTTCTGGTCTCTACAACTGGCAGGATGGAGTTGCTATTTGTTGTTATCTTATAGATAGATAAAGAATTTGAGGTTTCAGGAGGTTAAGTAACTCGTCCACAGTCAACTGTCTAGTTGTCTGTTATAGGTTTATATGGAGAGGTTGAGTGGTAGTTCCTTTTCCCCATCTCCTCAAGAAAATAGCCTTTACTAGTATAAAGACAACACTAAGGCTGGGAATGGGTTGTGGAATTTTAGGATTTCCAAGTATCTCCCTCTCTCAGAGACCTGGAAAAGAACAGACCCAGGTTGGGATGGCGGCAGGGTGCCTGAGAGACAGGTCACTAAGGACTGAGACCCTGAAAGCAGCTTTAAAAGTGTTGGGGGCTGCTTCCCTGCCTAGAATGCAGAAGACCTCTGGAGAGGACTGTCTCTGGCCAGACAAAGGAGGATCAACAGCAATAACCCCAATCCAGTTTCCTAGGGTCACTCAAACCCTGGAGGTCATATATAATTCATTGTAGCGGGGAAAAGAATCCCATAAATAACTCTTGTCCACCTTGATGACTGGGGGCTCTGAGTCATAAATTTTTTTTGTCTGTTTCTGTTTTTGGTTTTTATTGGCCACACTGTGTGGCATGTGGGATCTTAGTTCCCTGAACTGGGGTCAAACCTGTTCCCCCTGCAGTGGAAGCACGGAGTCTTAACCACTGCACTGCCAGGGAAGTCCCAAGCCATGTTTTTTTTTTTTTTTTTTTTTGTGGTACGCGGGCCTCCCACTGTTGTGGCCTCTCCCGTTGCGGAGCACAGGCTCCGGACGCACAGGCTCAGTGGCCATGGCTCACGGGCCCAGCCGTTCCGCGGCATGTGGGATCTTCCCGGACCGGGGCACGAACCCGTGTCCCCTGCATCGGCAGGCGGACTCTCAACCACTGCGCCACCAGGGAAGCCCCCAAGCCATGTTTTATTTGAATGAACAAATAAATAAATACATTAATAAATAATAAGGGGACTTCCCCGGCAGTCCATTGGTTGGAACTTTGCTTTCCATTGCAGGGGGTGCGGGTTTGAACCCTGGTCGGGGAGCTGGGATCCCACATGTCTCAGGGCCAAAAGACCAAAACATGAAACAGAAGCAATACTGTAACAAATTCAGTAAAGACTTTAAAAATGGTCCACATCAAATAATCTATAAAAATAATAATAATAAATAAAAGAAAGAAAGAAATATGACAGGGAATGTTTACTATGGTATTGCTAATTAAAAGAAAGCCTTGGGAACAACCCAAATGTTCAACAGTGTGGGAATGGTTGGTTAAGTTACGGTATTTATATAGAGCGTAATACTACGCATCTGTTTAGAAAGCTGGAACCAGATCTATATTTATGGAAATGGAAAGGTGTCTACAACGTGTTGCAAAATGAAAGGATCAGTTTACAGAACGGTATGATTCTGTGTAGGTCACGCTACGGGCATACATATGCATACACAAATATATGTATGAAGAGACAGTTGGAAGCAAGTTCACAAAATTTTAACAATGCTTATCTGTGGCTGGTGAGGTTTATGTAATTTAGTTTATTTCCTGCTTTTCTGGATCTATTGAATTTTTTAAATGAGCATTTCTCTATGTAATCAAAAGAACTTTTTCATCTTAGAAAAAAATCTGTTACCTAAGATTTTTTAAAATTAATTAATTAATTTTATTTATTTTTGGCTGCGTTGGGTCTTTGTTGCTGCACGCTGGCTTTCTCTAGTTATGGCGAGCGGGGGCTACTGTTCCTTGCTGTGCACCGGCTTCTCATTGCGGTGGCTTTTCTTGTTGTGGAGCATGGGCTCTAGGCATGCGGGCTTCAGTAGTTGTGGCTTGCAGGCTCTAGAGCGCAGGCTCAGTAGTTGTGGTGCATGGGCTTCGTTGCTCTGCGGCATGTGGGAACTTCCCGGACCAGGGCTTGAACCAGTGTCCCCTGAATTGGCAGGCGGATTCTTAACCACTGCGCCACCAGGGAGGCCCTGTTACCTAGGATTTTGCAGATTTACCTTTAACTATTCTGTAAAACTGTTTTATCTAAAGCTAAATTTAAAATATTCATTAGGGCTTCCCTGGTGGCGCAGTGGTTAAGAATCCGTCTGAAAATGCAGGGGACACGGGCTCCTGACCCGGTCCAGGAAGATCCCACATGTCGCGGAGCAGCTAGGCCCGTGACCCATGGCCACTGAGCCTGCGCGTCCAGAGCCGGTGCTCCACAGCGGGAGAGGCCACAACAGTGAGAGGCCCGCATATCACAAAAAAACAAAAATAAAAACCCAACAATAAAATATTCATTAGACATTTTGCTCCTTAGAAAATTTTTATTGAGGCTCAATTTTCATCAATTAAATGTTGAAAAAGTTAAGTACATTAAGTGGTGTCTCCAGATGCTAACCACTAAGCACTCAGCTCCATTTACTTATTTTTAACGTTACTTTCCTTGGGCTTTCTTGCTAACAAAAATGAAGTGGTAATTATTTTTTTAAACTGCAGTTATTTCCACAAATAAGATGACACATGAAGTCCACTGATGTTAATTTTTACTGAGGCAGAAATAGTTTTGAAACAACCAAGAGAAAAGTCCTGTTCAAAATCTGGGATTTTAGCATATTTATCACAGTGATCTTTCTTCTCAACTTGATTACAAATCTATATGACCTGGCAAGTTACTTTTTCTTTAATCCTTGAAATGCTAGTGCTATGGACACTGCATTTATCTATGTGATCTTTCTAAATATATACCTCTTGGATAAGTAGATCAGGTCAAATCAGGTGAATTGGTTGAATTCCAAGTCTTGGAGCGTTGACTACTAGGCCATACTTAGGTGTTAGAGATGAAAATCATGTATTAGTTGAGAAACAATTTCAAAGAATTAGACAGCTATTGACAATGAATCAAGAATGAATGCCTATAAAATATTCAATTAAAAAAATCAAGAATTCTGCTACACCTGTTAAATAGTCAGTAAAGGGAGAGGTTTTATTTTCTTTTGTTCACAAAAAAACAGGAACAGGAGAAAGGGGAAAAAAAGGAGGAAGTAGAAGATCATGAAACTGAAACAAATTTACTGGAAAATAGGTGAAGAAAACGGAAGCAAAATTTAATTCAGAAAAATTTTAAATAAGTGGTATTGAAATGGGGCATAGATCATAAGATGTTATACATGATGGAAAATGTAGATCTAAAAAAGCCAACTTTGGGGGAGGGAAATAATTTTTAAGACTCTTCCCTCTCCTTCAATCTCTATACTTAATTAGTCACCAGATTCTGCTGATGGTTGAATCCCCAGCAAAACTGGAAGATACTACAAAATGGCCTTCCACCTGTACCTGGTTCTGACTTCATTCCATTGATCCTATCCCAGGTTTTTACTGTAAATCTTATTTCTAAATGGCTTTGCTATCAATGAAAGATAAATCTAAAACTCAAATTGTAGTTTGATTTCATTTCACCCATGGAATTACTTACCTTTTAATAAGGGATGCTTGTATGAAAAAGCCTTCAAAACTTCTGTCCATCTTCAGCCTGACTTCATTCCCTCTTGGGTTCCAAGCCAGACCAGTGTTTCTAGTTGTCCACTGTACATGTTTACCTTGGTGTCCTACACACCACTCAAACTCACCCCTTCAAAACTTGCTCCTCAGGACTTCCCTGGTGGTCCAGTGGTTAAGAATTCACCTTCCAACACAAGGGATGTGGGTTCTATCCCTAAGCCCATGCGTCACAGCTACTGAGCCTGCATGCCACAACTAGAGAGAAGCCTGTGCGCTGCAACAAAGAGCTCGCGTGCCGCAGCTAAGACCCATCGCAGACAAATAAATAAATGAATAAATAAATATTTTTAAAAAACTTGCTCCTCCTCCTGGATCCCACATATTCCCTTTTCCTCATCCCTAATATTCTGAAAATTATACCTCCTAAAAGCCCTCTGAAATCCATTCCCCCACCCTCTGTTCACACTGCTAAGACCTTAATTCAGGCACTAATCATTTCTCACCTGGACTTGCAATTATTTCTAAATGGTCTTTCTGCCTCCAATCCATCTTCCATTTGGCCATCATTCTAAAATGTACAATTGATCATGTCAGTTGCCTGCTTAAAAATTCTTTAGTGGCTCCTCATTGCCTTCAGGATAAAAAAACAAACACATGAACATGGCATTTAAGGTCCTTTTTGAGCTTGTTCCTGTCTACTCCTGTAATCTTTCTCTACCTCATTCTTTAAACATACTGCACCCCAGTCATGCTGAACTAATTGCTGTTTTTTCAAACAAGCCATGCCCTCTTACTTCTGGCCTTATAGTCAAGCTGTTCCTTCAGCCTGAAATGATTCCCCTTTCTCCACTTTACCTCCACCTGCAAGCTCCTACTCATCTTTGAAGACTCAACCCATGTCCTCTTTTTTTCCTGAAGACTTGGCTGATCTATTTAGGCAGAGTTTCACATAGACGTTTATTCCATAGAATCTATAGTATAGTGTTTATTTATTGATGCATAACAAATCATCCCAAGACTTAGTAGTTTAAAACAATAATAAACACTTATTATCTCTCATAGTTTCTATGGGCTGGGAATATGGGAGCCACTTGGCTAGGAAGTTCTAGATAGGGTGTTCTCATGAGGCTCAGTCAAATGTCAGCTGGGGCTGCAGTCATCTGAAGGCTTGAATGGAGCTGGAAAATCCACCTTCAATGACTTAACTCACTTGGCTGGCAAGTTGTTCCTGGATGGTGGGTGGTAGAGGCCTCAGTTCCTCCTCTTGTGGGCCTTTCCACAGCGCAGCTTAAGAGTCTTCATGAGGACTTCTCTGGCAGTCCAGTGGTTAAGACTCCACGCTTCCAATGCAGGTGGGCAAGGGTTCCATCCCTGGTTGGGGAACTCAGATCTCGCATGCTGCGTGGCATAGCCAAAATAAATAAATAAGAGTCTTCATGAGATGACTGCTGGCCTGCCCCAAAGCAAGCAATCAAGGGACCAAAGCAGAAGTTGCAAGTCTTTTACCTTACCCTTGGAAGTTAGAGGTTACCACTGTAACCTCTGCCATACACTGTTGTTCACATAGACTAGCCCTGATTCATTGAAGAAGAAGAAAACTATATAAAGACATAAATACAAAAAAGCAAGGATCTCTGGGAACCATCTTGGAGACTGGCTATGGCATATAGAGTAACAGATACAGTACATCCTATCTCACTAGCCAGTGACTACAAAATATGATCATACTTACTTTTATTGTTCAAATTATGATGGCATAAGCCCTCATGGCCTATTTCCTGGAAAAGGCAACCTCCTTCTCTCCCATATTTCTTTTTTTTTCTCTTCTGTATTTCTGGCATAGCTTTTGTGTTCTCAGAAACAGTCCCTCCTGTACTTCTGCCCTAACTTTCTGGACCTGCTGCAGCCTTACTATCTCTCACCCTTATGAGGACAGTGGGCACCACTGTTTTGCACAGATGACTGTCACCATTGCTTCTACCATTGACTTTAGGAAGTGCTTGATATTCTTCAAAGAAAGTAGAACAAGCTCAAGAGCACAGGGTGTGACAGTTAACAAGTCTTTTCAGAAGGCTTGGGAATACCAGAAAAGAAGTATAATAGGGTAACTTACACTGCTATTAGTGGTGGCTACTCTGAGATGTCCACAGTCTGAACATCCTCAGAATGGTACAAACCTAGGTCCTCTGGGAACTGTACCACCAGATGCCCTATGTCCTACAAAAGACAAAGTGCAGCACAATCTGTCATCAGTCTTAATTCCTAAGGTCTGGAATTTTCAGTCTGGGATTTTAATACCACAGGTAGAACTCAACCATCCACACCAAGGCATGCTGGGCCAAGCACTCTCCATTCCTTGTTCTCAGCCTGTCCTCCAGCACTAGCTGAAGAGAATAAGCCTGTGTACTCTCCCAGCATTCCTTTCCATCCCACTTCTATGATCCTCACAAACAAAGAATAAGCCAAAGAATAGTCCTCTCAACTCTGCAAAGATATGAAGTAATGCATAAGCATAGGATAGTGCAAATCCACACTTAGGGAAAAACATTTTCTTATAGAAATCTTAATCTATTGAAGCCTAAAACTACTAAGAGACATTTTGTTAACAGCCTGAAGCATCTACGTTTACTTTACTTTAATTATTTCAGGGCTTCCCCAAGACTAGACCTGGGTAGATTGCTTTATATTTACATAGCCCAAGAGATGACTTCAGGGTGTTTCCCAGCACTAAGGAAGAGCTAGTACCATGGGGAAATTGGATCCTTTGCTTTTAGAAGGTAATATTTCTAGCTGCTTTACTCATCAAGGTTAAAAAATAAAATCCTGGCTTCAGCCAGCCTGGTTATATCACTTGCCGTAATTACTTCCTGGAAAGCATGTCTCCTCTTCATTAGAGAGCCCAGAGGGCAGACAGCAAAAATAGGAGCTGAAAGGAATAAGTAGTGCCTGGAGATAGAAAATAATGTCAGGCAGATTGTCATATAGAAACAGTGGGCTGCCGTGAAAAGACAAGAGATTTTGGAGTCTGGCAAATGTAGGTCCACGTTATGGTGGATGCTTCCCTTATGGTGGGGTAACTCAGACTTAACTTCTGTGAGCCTTGTAAATGATGTAAAATGATGGTAACCATCTCTACCTCACAGAGTTGAGGAGTAAATGAAAAAATATATAATCCAGCCCTGGCAAGCAGGCTACGCTTCAGCTACAGCACTGGATGGTAGGAATACAGTGGTGAGCAGATAAAAATGAGTCACTGTCTTGACCGAGATTCCAGTCCAGAAGGGAAGACAGGCATTAAACAAAGAACTACCTAATTACAATTGTGATGACTGCTATGACAAACAAGCACAGGGTAACATAAGAGAAGACTTGACCTAATTTAGGCTGGCAGGGAATGTGGTCTTAAGGTAGTGATGCCAAAGGTGGGGAGTCTGGGTTAGGAAGAACATGTCGGGTTTCAGTCAGAGCATTGTAGGCTGCTGGAAGGTGCTCAATAAATGGGAGCTGCTATAATAATTACTATTATTATTAATTCCGTAAATATTTATTGAGTATCTACCATGTGTACTGTGCTACTATGCATACTGAGGGTACACTAAATGTGTGAATTTGAGCAAATATCTTAACCTCTTTGAGCCTCATTATGTTCATCTGTAAAATGGGGATATTAAGACTACCTCTTTAGTCTGTCTTTGAGGATTCAATGAAATAGTGTATATAAAGTGTTTAACATAGTGCCTGGCAAAAAGAGAAGATAATATATGTTAGTAATGATTATTACTGCTCATTAGTCAGGGTCAGCTACATAATTTGCGGGGCCCATTGTAAAATGAAAGTACAGGGCCCCTTGTTTAAAAAGTAATAAGAATTTCAAGACAGCAACAGCAGAGCATTGAACCAACTTCGTGACCCTGTGTGACTGCATAGCTAACACGGTCATGAAGACAGCCCTGTCACTAATTATATCATATATATATATATATAGCTTAACTATCCAAGAAGTTTGAATTGGGAGGGTGGGGGATACAACTTCTAGAACTTAATCTGTTGAATTTAGTTTATAAGAATAAAATGTAAGCATGTTCAACATATCAGTATATCAATAGATGATTGGTGATTACATTTTCCTCAACATTTTATTATGAAAAATGTAAAGTGCAAAATTATAAGAATTTTATAATGAACACATATATATACACACATCACCTAGATTCTACAATTAACATTTTATTATATTTGCTTTATTATGTATTTATTCATCTATCCATTCCTCAAACCACCCATTAATCTATCTTGTTTTTGGTGTGTTTCAAAGTAAATTCCAGATATCAATATCACTTACTAAAATCCAATTTGTTTTTTTTCCTTCTGATGTAAAACTGACATACAGAGGAATGCTCAAATCTTGGCTAAATTTGTTGAGTTTTGACAAATACGTATACCTCTGTGACACAAACCTTTAAAACATTATCCATCACCCTAAAAGTTTCCTTCATACCTCTTCCCAGTTTATCTCCATCCCCAACTTCCCCAAGAGACAACTACTGTTCTGATTTTTTTTTTTCTGGAGCTTAAATTTTTCAGAAGTACTTGATAAGTATTTCGCTTCAGTGCTTTCTCAAATGGATGCATAGAAAATTCAGCAGACTGTAAAATAGGAAAGATAATTCTAGAATAATGTGGTACAATCAACAAATATTTGATGCGTCAAAGAGTAAAACTAGTGAAATCACTTGAATGCTTTTTCTTTCTCATTTATTTATTTATTTAGACCATGCTGCAAGGCTTGTGGGATCTTAGTTCCCCAACCAGGGATCCAGCCCGGGCCCTTGGCAGTGAAAGCTGAGTCCTAACCACCAGACCACCAGGGAATTTCCAGCTTTTTCATTTTAATAGTTTCATTTTTGGGTAAAAATGATGACAATGTGTACTCCAGAAAAATGTGAATAATATGAAAAAATACAGAGAGGAAAATCACCCATCATGGAGGAATAAACATTTTAAATATTTTGATGACATTTCTCCTAGATATCTATGCATATATACATATAGTGAGCTATGGATGACATTCGATAAAAATGGGATCATACACATGTAAGATATGTTTCTATATCTTAAGAAAATGCTGTACTGGGTTACAACATGAGTATGTTTTACATGCTGATTTATGATACCAAAATGTCCTCCAAAAAGGAGGCACCAATTTATATCCACTGACTGTCTAAGTTTTAAATTCTTAAGAATGGAAAATAAATGTTTGTTTTATATTTTTTCCTTTAGGGTAGAAAAGAGGAAACACATGAAGGGCTAATAAGTGTCCCTAAAAGCACAGCAAATCAATCCAGTTGAACTCAATTCAAAAAACAATTACTAAGCAAAGATAAGAATAGCTGCTGGGCACAGAAAGATAAGTCATGAACCCAAAATGCAGAATACTTATACCCTAACAGGACAGTTTCCTTGACCACAGTGATTTATCCTCACTTGAGCCTACATGATGAGGAGGGATGAGAAGGATCTACTCCTGAAGGGGCACTGAGTCCTCCATTAAATTTGGTACAAAACTCAAAAGATGTAAGTGAAAAATCAAGTCTCCCTCCTGTCCTTCTTCCCCAGTTTCTTACCCCCACCCATTGTCCCCCTCTCCAGAGTTTTCCACTGTTACTGATTTCCTGTATCTCCTCCTAGAAAATGCTCTGCATGTATACATATAGGCATATGCTGAGCAGGCAAAAACATTAATTGTCCACTCATTGCTTACTCCTTCAAGCAATTTTAAAATACAATTGTATGATACCTACACATAATTGTGCACATTGCTCTAAAATTATACCTTGGAGATTGTTCCATATTTACTCATATGTGGGTGCTTCATTTATTTTTAACTTAGAGATCATTACATAGCCACTCTTAGGGAGCTTCTTCATTCTTTTTTACCATCTACACAATATTCCATTGTGTGAATGTATTTATTTAACCGGTACACCATTGATGGACCCCTAGGTTGGTCCCAATATTTTGCTAATATGATCCTGCAATGAATACCCTTCTATATACTGAAATCAATTTTCAATAACAAGTGATTGTGTGAAGGTAGTAATGTTTGGCTTCAAATCAAGTTAGTAAGTAGTTGGTAGAGACATTTGTTGGATTATAGATGAATATTTAAAAGTACAAAGCATTAAATATATATGCTGTGTCTGAAGTATGTTCCCCTAAACCACTGTTGAAACAAAAGAAAAGCGTAAGAGCCAACAGGAAATCTCCACCCACTTAGTCAGACTCCTCAGGAGCAGTAAATAGACAGGCCTTATCCAGTATCTTCCAGGTTCACAGTGGAGCTTTGTCACACTAGTAGTGAGAACGCATTGTAGAGTCCATGCTTTGGCACTAAAAACTTCCCCTAGAGAGTTAGGATCTAGCAGTATAGACATACAAATACTCACTTGTCGCACAAATAATTCATCAAAAAGCCTTTGGACAAGCAAGCAGAGGAACAGATTTCCTTTTGCCCTTCCCATTGACTTTTTTGGGGGACTTCATTTTGAAATAATTACACTTAGAGAAGAGTTTCAAGAACAGCTCAAAGAACTCCCACACTCTTTTAATTCAAATTCACTACATTTTAACATTTGGACACGCTTTAACATTTGTAGAACCTTTCTTTACACAGAGACACACACAAGTTGTATATATGTACGTACATGAGTTTTTTTTTTCTGGATTATTTGGGAGTAGGTTGTATACATAAGGCCCTTTTACTCCTTAATGCTTCAGTGCATATTTCCTAAAAACGGGATATTCCATTGATTCTGAGAGGAAAGACTGACCTGGCTACTTCCATCTGTTCTTTTTTAGAATCATGGACTTTAACAGCTAGAAGTAACCTGAAGGTGTCTAGTTCACCCCCTTTACACACAAGGAAACCCAGAAATGGCAAATGAGTCAGCCAAGGTCATATTGCCAATATCTGGGAGGAGATCCTCTCTTCTGGCTCTTTTCTCTCTACAAGCCACTTGGGATCATCTAGTCCAAACCATTCAGTAGATTTTATAAATGAGGAAACTATGGCCCAGAGAGGGTTTATGATTTGTCTAAGGTCACACAGGAAGTTACTTGCCTGGATTCCATAGGCAGCTATAGTTCTTTGCTATGGGGCTCAAGGAGAAGACTAATTTTCCTGAATGTGCACTCAGTGAATAAGCTGATGAATGGACATCTAATGCTTTTGCCTGCCCTGCAATCCTTCCCCCTCAACTTTGGGAAACCATCCTTCTTCCATTAGATATAGAGTTAGTGGAACTGTCCTTCAAAGTTCTGCACCCTTCTGGCCATGAAATGGGCATGTAACCCAGCCTAGGTCAGTCACCTTCTCTGGGGCATTTGAATCTTGAGGAGAGAGACTCAAGGATTGAAAAAGTTCAAGCTGATAAGGAGGCTGCTTATTGGCTTTTGTTGCCCATCAGCTGCGCTTCCTATCCTGCCTGAGACTTGCTTCTTCAGTGTTTATTCCATTCTCTGAGCTACCTCATGTCTTTCCAATACTTTCCGTAGGCTTAGGTTGGCCAGGGGTAGTTTCTGTTGTTTGCAAGCACAGGACTCTAACCAATAACAGCTGACTTGAAAAAAATTTTGCTTTCAGAAACACTTGCCGAAACAGAACTGCAACGTAGGTTCAATGGGAAAAAGTTGGCCCTGCGTATACCCTCCCTCAAAGCTTAGTGTGAAAGTGCTTTTCAGGCTTATCGCTCTGCTGTTCAGTCTAACTGATGACATTCCACTTTCACATTCCCTGAAGTGACTCTTCCTTCACAGAGCAACCTTTCTGTTAGTTTGTAGCTCTTAGAAATGTCTCCAGCAAGGGGGCATCGCTTAGTCAGTGGTGATTTTAACTCCATTGCCCCCAAACTGTCCATCTGGGTGGTCAGAGTGGTGAAATATAATCTGACTTGAGCACAATAGCCCAAAGTGGGCTCCCTGCTTGATTGATGCTAGGGCTTGCTGCCATTAGGAAGTGAAGACACTACACATTGTCTTTCCTGGCAACCTGTTCCTGACCTCCTGAGAGGATTTTTGGAAGGAACTTACACATATGCAGGAACACATTGGTATCTCCAGAATGACATTCAGACAGTGTAGTCTGAATTTGCATCCAGGAAAAAAAAGTCTCCAAGAAAACAAAATTATCTTCAAAGAGATTCCCAAGCTCTTGTTGAAAACAGCTTTTTCTTCCTTTAAAATTTTGTTGTTTTAATATTCTTTAAAATGATATAATTACATATAATTAATCTTATATATAGTTTAGTATTATAATTGTTAATATTATTACACAGAGCAGTTTAGCTTCTCATTAGCCACTCAAGAACCGATTTTTGCATTGCCAAACATCCAGTCATTTAACAAGTATTTTGGGGTCAACTATGTGCTAGGCACATAGCAAAAACAAACCAACAGGGTCCTTACCCTTACAGTGCTTAGAGTCCAGAGGGACAACAGACATTAATCAAGATGCTATACTTGTACCCCATTACAATATGTTATAAGTGCTATGAAAGACAAGTACAAAGATACGTGAGATTGAGAGTAAATGGTTTTCCTCAAAACAGTTTCCATAATTCCAAGTGAATTTCTTAAAAAGACTAGAGAGAAATCCCTCCCCCTGCCCTATGAGTCTGTAAATGGTCTGTGAATGTATCAGCCCAGCCCTGGTCAAAAAAACCATAGAAGATCTAGTCCCCCTTTCAGAGCAAAACCTAGGGGTTCTGCCTTTATTTTCTCATTGTGTTAGTCATTATTGTTTTCAAAGCCAAATAGAAGAAGAAAATAAGAAAATAATTCAGTCACAATGTCCTAAAGAGGGCTTCCCTGGTGGTGCAGTGGTTAAAAGTCCTCCTGCCAATGCAGGGGACATGGGTTCGATCCCTGGTCCAGGAAGATCCCACATGCCATACAGCAACTGAGCCCGTGCGCCACAACTACTGAGCCTGCGCTCCAGAGCCTGCGAGCCACAACTACTGAAGCCCGTGTGCTACAACTACTGAAGCCCACGCACCTAGAGCCCATGCTCTACAACAAGAGAAGCCACTGCAATGAGAAGCCTGCACACCGCAATGAAGAGTAGCCCTTGCTTGCCACGACTAGAGAAAGCCTGCGTGCAATGAAGACCCAACGCAGCCAAAAATAAATTTTAAAAAAATGTCCTAAAGAATAGGGCTTCCCTGGTGGCGCAGTGGTTGAGAGTCCG
Source organism: Kogia breviceps (assembly GCF_026419965.1). NCBI lineage: Eukaryota > Metazoa > Chordata > Mammalia > Artiodactyla > Physeteridae > Kogia > Kogia breviceps. The sequence goes on along the minus strand of NC_081319.1, from coordinate 31,945,531 downwards.
CCTGCCGATGCAGGGGATGCGGGTTCGTGCCCCGGTCCGGGAAGATCCCACATGCCGCGGAGCGGCTGGGCCCGTGAGCCGTGGCCGCTGAGCCTGCGCGTCCGGAGCCTGTGCTCCACGACGGGAGAGGCCACAGCTGTGAGAGGCCCGCGTACCGCAAAAATAATAAATAAATAAATATCTTAAAAAAAAAAAAAAAAAAGAATAAAAGACTTCCATTTCAAAGGCAAATACAAATGGGGAGATATATTCATTTTCTATTTCTGCTATAATAAATTACCACACAGGTAGTGACTTAACGCAAATTTATTACTTTAAAATTCTATAGGTCAGAAGTCCAACTGGGTCTCACTAGGCTAAAATCAAGGCACTGGCCTTTCTGAAGTTTCTAGGAGAGTATCAGTTTCTTTGCCTTTTTCCATCGTCTAGAGGCTTCCTTCATTTCTTGGAGGCTTCCTCTATCTTGGAAGTCAGCAACAGGTTGAGTCTTCATGTCACATCTCTCTGATTTACTCACGGCCTCCCTCTTCCACTTTTAAGGACTCATGTGATTAAAAACAGATCCACCCAGATAATCCAAGATAAGATCCCCAGCTCAAATTCTGTACCCTTAATTGTACCTGCAAAGTCTCCTTTGCCTTGTAACGTAGCATACTCATAGGTTCTGCAGATTAGAATATGCACATCTTTGAGGGGCCATTATTCTGCCTACTACAAAAGGCATGGAAAATGTTGGTAAAGGTGAAAATAAGTAGAGATGCTTCATTCTGTGTGGACAAATAGATACAACGTGATGCCATTTTTCTACTTATGGTCGTTATCTCTGGGCAGTGGAATTATGGGTAATTTTTCTTTATACATCTCTGTTTTCCAAGTTTTCTACATTACAAATAAAATACTTTAAAAAAACATTATATTTTAGTTATTTAGGAGAATGTCTGTGTTGTTAGGAAGTGCATGTTGAACTATTTCAGAGTAGTGTCATGATGTCTGCAACTCATTGTCAAAAGTTCAGAAAACACACACACACACACACACACACACACACACACACACAGATTCATAGATAGATAAGGCAAATATGGCCAAATGGTAACAACTTTTACCCAAAGAGGAGTATATATGTGCGTTCATTGCAATTGTAGTTTTCCTGTACATTTGAAATGTTTTATAATAAAAAACAAAACTTTAATGGACAGAGATTCTGTGTTGATTTCATATTATTCTAATTATCATTTTCAAGAATAACTTCAGAGTCTAAGAGTGAGAAGATAAATCACAAAATCAAGGCACATTTTCTTTGGCAACCATCTTTGCCACTGATACCAAATTGTATAATTAGATTCCAGGAGCTAGAGAGATGGACCTGACTGGTTTCACTTGAAAAGGTCTCATTCTATAGGGATGCTTGCTCGCTCTCAGTAGCCCACTAATTTCTCCTAGCATTTCATGTGTTGTGCTTGTTAACATGCTGGACTTGTACAGAGGAGACTGGGTTCTCAAAGCAGTATGCCCAAGGTGGGACCAGCTCTATAATTTGACAGGACCAGTACAAAGTAAAACTGAGAGATCTTTCGTTAAAAAAGTATTAAGAATTTCAAGACAGCAGAGTCCTCAAGCCCCATGTAAGGTAACACATTCATGAAATCAGCCCTACACAAAGCCCAGCAGATTCCAGCAACAGCCTCCTCCCACCAAGCCTCATATGCTGAGCATGCTCAGTGGGAATGGGGATGGAGGAAGAGCAGGCCCTTTAGACTCATTTTACTGCATAGTCTCTTTACTCCATTTCAACCAGTCGTCTTAGGGATGCTTAAGATCAAAGACTCCTGAGAAATCTATGAATTCTCCAAATTATAACCATTCAGTGAGATGCTTTTGACCATTATCTATGACCGTGTTGTACAGTTGTAGGAACAATGCATTTATGTGAAACAAAAGCTCTAACGGAGCTTATCAAAAGGAAATACAAATAATTACATTAGAAACCCATGATTTAAAATGTTATAGTCTTGGGACTTCCCTGGTGGCGCAGTGGTTACGAATCTTCCTGCCAATGCAGGGCATATGGGTTCCAGCCCTGGTCTGGGAAGATCCCACATGCTACGGAGCAATGAAGCCCGTGAGCCACAACTACTGAAGCCTGCAAGTCTAGAGCCCATGCTCTGCAACTAGAGAAGCCACCGCAATGAGAAGCCCTCGCACCTCAACGAAGACCTAGCACGGCCAAAAATAAATAAATTAAATAAATTAAAATGTTATAGTCTTCCTAGAATAAAGAATATACTTAGGGGCTTCCCTGGTGGTGCAGTGGTTGAGAGTCCGCCTGCAGATGCAGGGGACATGGGTTCATGCCCCAGTCTGGGAAGATCCCACATGCTCCGGAGCGTCTGGGCCGGTGAGCCATGGCTGCTGAGCCTGCGCGTCTGGAGCCTGTGCTCCGCAATGGGAGAGGCCACAACAGTGAGAGGCCCGCGAAAAAAAAAAAAAATATATATATATATATATATATATTTAAAATATTTTTTTAAACTCACTAGATGGACAAAACCACCACATAGAAACAGTCTCTGATATTTTAATTGGTAACTAAGTTATTTAAAAACAAACCCAAATATACCAATAAAAATTCAGAAAGAAAATGCCTCATGTGGCTTTCTGACCCATCCCTTTTATTCTTAAGCATTTGCTGCATTCCATCTAACATTCTTAAATTGATTGTAAAAAGAGAACGCTTCCAGTAATCAAAAAGGGACTTACACAAGAGTGACAAAAATAAACAGAATTTCTTCTCTTCCTCTTCTTTCTCCCCTTGTCCAGGCTTTTTGCTATTGATATAAAGTATTTATCACTTTTAGGAATAAGACTCCTAGTGTTGATTTTCCATTTCTGATAAATGATATGGTATTTTTTAAAAGGGCATGCCTCATATGGCTTAGAAAAACTTCTGAAAGGATATAGCTAATAAACCGTTAATAGTAGCTAGCCCTAAGCTGAGGATTTGTGATGAGGATAGAGAGGATTTTTACTTTCCTTTGCTTATATGAATATATGCAATGAATATGTATTAGCTTTATCAATAAAAAAAAAAACCACTAAAGAAAATTTTTTAAAAGAAAAAAAAAAAAAAACCCAGCACGTACTGTAGATCTAGCATGGTGATTTAGGATCAGTCACTCAATCACGTCACTTCTTCATGACTCAAAGGTCATGAAGAACCTAGGGGCAGGACGGGAATAAAGACGCAGCAGACCTACTAGAGAATGGACTTGAGGACACGGGGAGGGGGAAGGATAAGCTGGTACAAAGTGAGAGAGTGGCACGGACATATATACACTACCAAACGTAAAATAGATAGCTAGTGGGAAGCAACTGCATAGCACAGGGAGATCAGCTCGGTGATTTGTGACCACCTAGAGGGGGTGGGATAGGGAGGGTGGGAGGGAGGGAGACCCAAGAGGGAAGAGATATGGGGATGTGTGTATATGTATAGCTGATTCACTTTGTTATAAAGCAGAAACTAACACACCATTGTAAAGCAATTATACTCCAATAAGGATGTTAAAAAAAAAATACACCTTCAATAAATGTACCTTCTCTGAGCCTCAGGTTCCTTGCCTGCAAAACGAGGGAGCTGGATTAGTTGTCCATGATCCTTTCGAGAGTTAATCTTCTGATTCCCTCTTTTTATATTCACAGAAGAAGACTGATGAATGAAAAACGAATGTCTTTACTTGTCTTCAGGTAATTGTTCTTCTTTTATTTCCTGAAGAACCAGGAAGCCAAAAACCAATGAGCAGTACCTCTGGAATGTCTGGGCAACTCCACCCTGGGCACCTGGGAAATAACAGAGTATTTCCACTCATTAGAATCTCCCTGATGAGGAGAGCTTTCCTTATTGTGAAGAAGATTAAACTTCAGTTTCAAGAAGCTAGTGTGTGCCATTAAAAATATTATATCCTCTCAATTTTAATCTTTGACTATTCCAGGTCTCCTCTTTAGTTAGTTTACTTATACGTATTTGCAAACCAGATACTCTACTTAAGCAATTATGCAAGTGTTCCATAATTCATGATATCATATATCATTGGTTAAAATCCAATTAGATGAGTATCACTTAGGGAGGGTTGCATACTGAACGAGTTTACAGAGTAAACTCTATAAGTTGAGCTGTCTCTTACACATCTCAGATGCTAATGATTGCCTATCTTTCATGGTACCAGGGTAATAATTTTACAATTCGTTCTGTTTTTCTTAGATTGCAAAGTAGTATGGATCATAGCAGTGGTAATAATGATCAGTTTATTAAAACAGTAAAAATAATAAAGGAAGAGAAAGCTACCACATTGGGAAATACTATCATTCCAAATTTCTCAAAACATAACATGCTTTTTATTTAATTAAAATATTGTATGGATACAGAATCGTAGAGAGGAACACCCACATGGCTTAGAATTCAAAATATCTCATGTATGAGATGTCTAATTTAAGCCTTTTCTGTGCCTACCGAATACCAGTGGGTGAGGAACGCCTTCATTGCCATTTTAGCATTTCCAGCACCCTGTGTAGCTTGGTGAGATTCTTTACCCTTCCAGGTTATAGCAGTCCCAGATTTTCTTTGAAAAAAATGTGAAAAAGCATATTCTATTTAACGTTAATTTTAAGAGATTGTAGTAGAACTCAACATAAAGAGACACTTTTTGTTTCCACATTTATGAACACGTTTCTCCATATACAAATTAGAGACATTACAACTTGCTCCTTACTGTATGTGGAAGGCTGGAAGAATTCCTTTTTTTTCCTTTTAATTTATTTATTTTATTTACTTTTTGCTGTGTTGGGTCTTTATTGCTGCACACAGGCGTTCTCTAGTTGCAGCGAGTGGGGGCTCCTCTTGTTGCAGAGCACGGGCTCTAGGCATGCGGGCTTCAGTAGTTGTAGCACGCAGGCTCAGTAGTTCTGGCACGCAGGTTCAGCAGTTGCGGTTTGCAGGCTCAGTAGTTGTGGTGCACGGGATTAGTTGCACCACAGCATGTGGGATCCTCCAGGACCAGGGCTCAAATCCACGTCCCCTGCATTGGCAGGTGGATTCTCAACCACTGCGCCACCAGGGAAGCCCTGGAAGAATTCTTAATATTACTAATGATAATAGAAACTAACATTCTCTGAGCATCTATTATTTTCTAGGCTTCATTATCGTATTTAATCCTAACATCATTTTATTTAATCCTAACAAGATTCCGTGGGGGTACTATCTACTTTTTTTCAAATGAGGAGATTGAAACTTAGAGAAGCTTAATAATTTATAATTTACAGTGCTTTTAAATGGTGATGTAATGTGTGATTCTGACACCTTGATTTTCATTATTCTACTTTGATCTTCTAGGAGAAAGATGGAAATGCTCCGAAGACCATTGCATTGCCTGCAAGTCCTTCAGCAACTGAAACCACTTTTCTGTGCCCTTCTTTCTTGACCACCTCTCCTTATGCTCCAGTAATACAGACCTACTTGTAATTCCCTTAAAGTCCTTTTCTCCCGAGTCTCTGGGCGTTTGTAATGTTTCCCTGGCCTAAAATTTCATTATCCCACTACTACCAGACTAGCTGGCCTACTCCTACTCATTTTTCATCTCAGTTTAAACTATTCCACCATGCTCCCATTCCTCTTGATAAACTCATTACAGCAAGAATCTTATTGTGTCATCAACTAAATTGTGAGCAACTCAAAGGAGTCTTCTTTTTTTTCATTGTTGTATTTCCAGAGCCTGTCGCAGTAGCTGTTTCCCACATTCAAATTAAATATTTATAGAGTGAATTAATGACAAGAATGCATAAGTGACTTATAAGTTCATGCACAGAACTCATTAGAGGATGTGGGGGGGTTCTATATTACTTTATTCCACAGACGGCTAAAAGTTACCACGAATGAAAAATTTTCATCCTCTTATATCAAAACCTTTCAACATATCCTTATTTTTCTCCAGAATCAAGTACTTGGAAAGAAAGAAGAAAAAAAGTACCTGGAACATGGTAATAATTCAATACATATCTGCTGAAATAGTGAAGAGTGTTAGAAAAGTATACAAGGTCCTTATAATCCAACACATATTCTCTCCAGACTCACTTTGTGCCACTCCTACTTTATCCTGTAATGAGTAACAGTATGTAATTTTCAATCATGTATCAAATATTTATTGAGTTACTATTATGTGCCAGACACATGGGTCCACCATTTCAAATAGCCTTATTCTTTTTCTTGCTAAAACTTCTTCCTGGAAACTTCTGAAGCCATTCATCAAATACCATATTCATTGTCATTTTCCTACCAGCCTTGTTCCAGTTCAGTTACCTCCTGTAGAAGGCCATCTCTGACCCCTTTAGCACCCAGTGCTTGTTTCCATCTTAGCCTTGATTACATCAAAGTGAAGTTATCTCTGTTTGTCACCTTCCTCTCCCCATCCCTATCTCACAATACTCAGGTGTACCCAAAGCCACCACTGATTCTAAATGAGTAAGACTCACTCCCACTGTCTTTTCTTGAAATTTTCGTTTAGATTTTGCAAAATCTTTCCTTCTTGGGACTAATGACTCCTCATCTACCTTAATATTTTGAGTGAAAGCAGTCCCCCTTTCTTCATATTAGAAATTGTTCGACCACTCTCTGGAAGCAACGTGATGTTAAACTCTATAAAGTCACACTCATTCCGGGGTTGAATCTGAGTTAGGAGCCCTGGGGTACAAGACAGGCCCAGTGAGAAGAAAGGTCGTTTGAAATGGAATGCAGGGACTAAGAAAGAGTGTTCCTCCGGACAGGATAACACAGTGAAGACTTCAGCAAGGGGAGGATAGACCTTGTTTTAGATGCACAAATCCCAAGACTTGTGGGAATTTAGTTGTTCACACCTAAGGCGGCCGTGGGGGACTGTGCTGCCCACAGCTAAGATGGATGCTAATAACCTCTCCTTTGGATGGGGTTGTTCGCCTTGCTCAGTGGTATTTTCAACGACGACTATAGTGAATAAAATTTAGTAAAAGTAGGCGCCTTTTACCAAGACGCTAAAGTAGGAATTTGGCAAGTTATGTTTAGAAAACCTTCAACAGGTCAAATTTTTTTCCTGCCCTTAACCAAAATGGTACAGGTTGTCCCACGGTGCTGAAGCGTCTAACCCTTAACTAAGATGGCGTTCGGAGGCTTGCTAAAAATTAGCTTGCCGTCTTTTTCTGCCCTTGTCCATCATGGCTTCCGAGGCATCGATCACGTGACTTCCGGACTACGGCGCGGGAGAGAGGGTAGGAGGGCCCTTGAAGGGTGCGCGTTCCCGTGGCGGTGTACCGGGTAGGTTTCAGTCAGAGTCACTATGGCGGCTGGAGCTGGCAAGGTAAGCTGAGGCGGCGGCGGCGGCGGCAAGGGAAGCTGGACCCGTCGTAGCGTCCGGGCGCCCAATCCCCGCAGCCCGTCCGCAGAGAGGTCGGCTGAGGTCGTGGCCAGTCGCGGGGGCTGGCTGGGGTGGGTTGAGAGGGGCGAAGGCTGAGGCGGGCGGGCACCGGCGGCTGACGGCCGTTTGTTTTCATGTTTGCCCCACCAGGTCGGAAAGTTTTCTGCCTCGTCGGGCACAGCCTGAGGGTGTCCCACCGGCCGCGAGTGGTGGAGGCTGCGGCGGACCCAGCCCGGGGCCTTCAGGCCTCTCCCCCAACCTCCGGGCCGGCCTCCCTCCCCCACCTCCTCGTCAGCCCGGAGCTTCGGCTGCCGCCCCTGAGATGCGACCCTCGCGGGGGCGACCCTAAAAGGAGGCGGCCGGTGTGCTGAGCAGCAGCCAGGAGCCCAGGTGTTCAGGGACCAACTTCCTGCGGGTCGAGACCCCGGAGCCTCCCCCGGGTCGCGCCTTGCTCGGTCCGCACCCGCTTGCGGAGCCGGATCCCCGCCCTGGTCGCGGGGACGCCCGCCAGGTGCCCCGGAGTGCGCCTCGGCCGGTGCCCGCGCCCCCGCCGGTCCCCGCTCCTCGTGCCAAGGACCTCAGCCACCGCCGCCTCGGCCCACGGCGGTCCGGGGACCCCGTGCCACCTCCCGGCCGGCCTCCGCGCAGCAGGGGCAATGCAGACTGTCCCGCTGGTCGTCTACACCCCTTAGCCGCCCCCATCGCCTCTCGTCCCTCCACTCCCGAGGCCCTCGAGGACGGGCGGTGGCTGCCCAGAGGTGCTCAGCTACACCACCTTTCTTCCGCCCGAAAGGACCTTTCTGGCTGCACCGACCCTTTCTTCATGCTGCAGTGCTGCAACATTTCCGCCACCGAGGGGGGAAAGCGGCCGCGATCCCAAACAAAACACAAGAATTGGTGTGTGACTCATCTGGTTGTATACCTCCAGTCCCCAAACTGTCTTCCAGGAGTTTTCTTGGCCGAAGCTGTCCAATGTTTGAGCCTTTTCTTCCCAGGGAAGAAGATGGACTGAAAGCTGCCAGTTGGAGACTTTTTGTGATCAGGGCCCTGCTGGGTTTTAAAGGAGGTGATGGGGCTTGCTCTGGCTTGTCTTCCCACCCCAGTGAAGAGTTTTTGATGTTCACTGGTTATGCTTAGACAATGTGCAGTTTGCTTTAATTTAAAATTTTGGGGGGGATAGGGGTATAGGCTTGTGAAGAGCAGTCCGGATCCGGTGGAACTCCTCTTTGTCCCTGGTAGGAGAGACACCCCAAGTCTGTCCTCGATGCCGTCAGCCTTGGCCATCTTCACTTGTCGCCCGAACTCACACCCGTTTCAGGAGCGTCATGTCTACCTGGACGAGCCTATTAAAATCGGCCGCTCGGTGGCCCGCTGTCGACCAGCGCAGAATAATGCTACCTTTGATTGCAAAGTGCTGTCAAGGAACCATGCTCTCGTCTGGTATGATCACAAGACGGGCAAGGTAATGTCACTACGTTGTCTAACAGTTGTTGCTTTTCGTTTCCCTTTGCCCCTTCTGCATAATGAATGTGGGATCCCAGGGCTTGCACCCAGAGGAGACTTTCAGCAAGGCCATGAAACCAACTTTTTGTGTGTCTGGTTCTAGTGGAAATTTGATTGAGGTGGTTGAATGGAAAACAGAGAAGGTATTGTTAATTAAATGCCTCGAGAGGGCGATGGCATCTTGATAACGTGGTCATTCCCAGTGAAATCCCAAACCCTAATTCATTTTAGACAACTAGATAGCGAAATTTGGCTTCTTGCTTTCAGTCTTTTTAGAAAGGTGAATTTGCAGTTCAGTGCTTGATGAAGCAAGCAGCAGTTCCCAAAGCAATGCAGGGAATCTGCGGCCAGTATTACTCTGGGGCTCAAATGACTCAGTGGTGAGATATAGTTAACACAGTAGCTTTTAGTTGAGTTCAGATCAGGGCTTCTCTAGCAAGGACAGTGTTTGTGTAAATTTATTTTGGAAGATTTGATATATATTTACCTAGGAAGGGATAATTTGCAATTATCAAAGCCAATTTAATTAAGCATGAACAACTAACTTTACGATTTCAGAGTTTTGTTTGCAGTTTGGGTGAATGTATACCAGTTGCTTTTGAAAATTACTTTTTGATGTTCCCTTCAGCACTTAATAAAAACACTTAATGCATACTTACAGAGGTGATATTTAAAAATCAGTGTTAAAAATTAATTTATTTTCTGAAATTATATCCAAGTTATTGCATTACTTGGATGTGATAGCCTGAATTTAGCGCTCTTCATTATAAGTGACTGACTGTTTTAGCGTTTTTATGTTGGCATCCTAATTAACTATACACGTGGTTGCTTATGTCTTAAGAATACAAGAAAAAAATTGAGTAAGACCCTTTCAGTTTTTAAAACTATCTACGTGTGAGGAGAATATACTAAAGAGCTCATGTTTGTGCTTAAAACTCAAGTTTTAGTTAAGCTACTGAATTAGTTCCAACCTAGAGTAAGTTATGTAAGACTAATAAGAATATCTCCGGTTTCACCTCCTGAAAGAAGAATTTAAGTCTTTTAGAAGAGTACTGTTTTGAAACGAAAGAAACCTGAGCCTCAAAAGGAAGAGAGAAAGCATTACTTCTGAATTAAGGAATTATTATATAAATTATTTTTCAAAGAGGAGGAAAAGATTGCCCAAGTGCTGTGTGCTTGCGTAATATCTATATCCTACTCTGTATGTAGGATAAAAACTAAAAAGTATGTTAATTTTTCTGTATAACACCAGATGCTCATTTATTTACCTGTGGAACAGATCTTTTTTTCTCCGTGGAAAGTAAAGTTTGGGTGCCTGAAAGACCTCATAGGTTACCTATAGTAATTTAAAGAACTCATCTTTCCAGCAGTCAAATTCAAACATAGCTAGTTGCCTTAATCAGCTTTTTTTTTGTCCTTTTATGTCCTTGGGCAACAGTTAAGGTGAAACTGAATCAGGTGATAGGTTTCTTAAAGTACATTGCAATTGTACCTTCTTTGATTTATTTTGAGATGACTAAGGATAGATCAATAGTGAGTGTTTATTGTATAAATTGAAATATGTTAAAATTTTGAATGAAATTTGTTATTAGAAAACCTTGTCTTTAAAGGATACGCAGCTTATTTCTACCGTTTGAACTTTTTTTTCTTTCTAAAACATACTCAGGATGTGAGGCCTTTACTTTAGGGGTAGATATAACTATTGATTATTTTACCACCCACCACTTAATCTAGTTAAAACAAATAACCTGTCAGATCTTGCCATGTGATCAAATTGTTTTAAGAATTAACTATTTAAAGTTTAGGTTTGAACAGACAATAGGTTTTTTTTTTTTTTTTTCTTTTTGGTACGCGGACCTCTCACTGTTGTGGCCTCTCCCGTTGCGGAGCACAGGCCGCGGACGCGCAGGCTTAGCGGCCATGGCTCACGGGCCCAGCCGCTCCGCGGCATGTGGGATCTTCCCCGACCGGGGCATGAACCCGTGTCCCCTGCATTGGCAGGCGGACTCTCAACCACTGCGCCACCAGGGAAGCCCTTTTTAATCGTTTAATTTGTTCTCAGCAGGAGAAATAAGGAAAAGTACACCTACTCAGTCTTTCCTGAAGCTAAGTCCCTCTACTATTATTTAAAAAATTTTTTTTTCTATCTATCTGTTTATTTTTGGCTGCATTGGGTCTTGGTTGCTGCACGTGGGCTTTCTCTAGTTGAGGCGAGCAGGGGGTACTTTTCGTTGCAGCGGGCAGGCTTCTCATTGCGGTGGCTTCTCCTGTTGCAGAGCGTGGGCTCCAGGCGCATGGACCTCAGTAGTTGTGGCACGAGGGCTCAGTAGTTGTGGCTCATGGGCTCTAGAGCACAGGCTTAGTAGTTGTGGCACGAGGGCTCAGTATTTGTGGCTCATGGGCTCTAGAGCACAGGCTTAGTAGTTGTGGCACGAGGGCTTAGTTGCTCCGCGGCATGTGGGATCTTCCCTGACCAGGGCTCGAACCCTTGTCCCCTACATTGACAGGTGGATTCCTAACCACTGTGCCACCAGGTAAGCCCCAGGCAGTAGGTCTTGATTGAGCATCTATTATGTGCCAGATAGCGTGAGGTACATAGTTACAAAGAAAATCCGCAATTAGACCAAATATCATTTGTTTTCTCTGTAATAAATTTCCAGTATGAGGATTTGTTACAATTTTAGCATAACAAAAGTCCCTAGGGCCTAATATATATTCCCAGCAAATTTCTTTGTACAACACTAGAATCCCCTCCTTCTTTAAGCATTGCCTCAGGCAAGTTCTTTTTGTTTGTTTTTTTCTTCAAACGTCTTTAAACTTCAGTTTTCTCTTCTGGGGATAATAATAGTACCTACTGTTGTTTCCAACATTGAGATAATCATGTAAATCACTTAGCACCCTGTTCCTGGCCCTTAATAAGGGCTCAGTCCTTAGAGAAGAGGGTGTTTGGGGTCAAGGGAAGAGGGAACCATCTAGACAGGTCTTTGCAGTTTGCTGTAGTGCTGTGGAATCTCAGGAAGGTAATGAGACATTTTTTTCTTTCATGTGATGGCATATGTGGAAGTAATTTTTAAAATTGAAACGTGAAGAACTTTGTCCAAATTGGCACCTTACCTGGGAAGTGGAAAATTGGTGTAATATGCCCTTTCGTCGACTTTCAAGTTGAGAGTGTTGCGTTTTGCATTCATCATTATGGGAGAACCGTTAAAAGCTGGAAGAAATAATAAAACTTAAAACTTTCTGATTAAAGTAATACATGTTTATTATAGGAAATTTGAAGAGTGTAGGCAGATGGAAATCTAGGTGACTTTTTTTTTTTTTTTTTTTTTTTTTTTTGCGGTACGCAGGCCTCTCACTGTTGTGGCCTCTCCTGTTGCGGAGCACAGGCTCCGGACGCACAGGCTCAGCGGCCATGGCTCACAGGCCCAGCCGCTCCGCAGCATGTGGGATCTTCCCGGACAGGGGCACGAACCCGCGTCCCCTACATCGGCAGGCGGACTCTCAACCACTGCGCCACCAGGGAAGCCCTAGGTGACATTTTTTAATGCTAAGTTCATGGAATATGTTATGGTACTTAAAACCTGCATGCTGGAGGGTGATAGGTTTGCCACAGAGTGGAATTTAATAAGCTTCCCCAAATCATCTACTCAGGGATTTAGTAGTTGGATATTGCCCTGCTTGGATTCTGGCCCTGGGTATCATCCTTCACTCCTTTTTGGATGTCAGACTCTTCAAATTAGATGGCAGATTATAGGGTGGTCATTAACCCTTCTATTGACTCAAGGTACCACTGAACAAGCAAATCTACCCATATGGTGGTTACATAGAAGAGACAGTAAGTGGACTGCCTCCTGATTTGGACGGCCCTATTTGATATGAGGCTTTGTGGACCAGCGATAGTCTAGTGGTCGACACAGTAGTTTATTTCCAGTCTCACTGTAGTTTACCTTGTAGTAAGTAGTAGTAGTAGTTGTCTACTTCCAGGTTCACTTTTTTACTTAAATTCAACACATATTTTTGGACACCTGTTCTATCATGATCTGTTTCAGTGGAGAGCATAGTGGTGGGTGGGGGCATGGGGGGAAAATGATGAGAATTGGTAAGAAATTGTTACTCCTTTTTAGGGGCTTATATTTGGATAGAGAGGTTGACTAAACACCTTGAGAACAGTTGATTTGAGATAAGACAGTATTATATAAGTTCAGATGGCAAAAGAGTGATGGTGTTTGAATTAGACTTCAAAATAGGAGTGGACAGGTACAGGTTAAGAAAAGGTGCTTTTATGGGTTGTGTTTGTGTGTGAGGGGATGAGGGTGGAATAAAACAGATAAAAGCAAGTTATTTTGAATGATTTTGGCATCTTCCAAACACTGAGGAAACTGATTTTGTTGGATAGAAGGTCTTGGAGAGTAGCTACAGGTGAACATTTGTCGTGTGTGGTGTTTTCATGTTTGTGCCTTGTTTTTGGAATTAGTTTTCAGACCTTGGAGGAGAGGATCTCTGCCTTATGTGTCTTTTTCCTATTATTTCTTGTTAAGTAGATGTTGAGTAACTGAAGCTGAGTAGATAGCCTGGTGCCAGGTTGTGGAATGCCTTTGTTGCCAAACTAAGGGCATGGACCCATGGGTTAATGGAAGGCCCAGGAGAGTTCTGTGCTGAGCATTGACATACCAAAACCATTATTTAAGAGTGATAAAACGTCCACATGTAGAGAGGCCTGGAGCAAGTAAAAATGGGTAACTGTTAGCTTAACTAAACTTATTGTGTACTATGTACCATGCCCTGTTCTAAGTGCTTTACTTGTTAACTTATTTAATACTTGAATTATCTATTTAAGATAGGTGCTTATTTTTCCCATATTAATATATGAGGAAATTAAGGCACAGAGTGATTAGATTAGGTTAACTTGCCCAAGTTCATATAGCTAATAAATTGTAGAGATGGGATTTGAACTGAGGTTTTCTGACTCTTGAATCCAAGCTCTTAACCACTTTGCCATTCCAAGGCTTTGTAAAAGTTTAGATATGATGTCATGTTGTAGGGGCATGGGCCAGGTTCATAGTAGGAAAGAAAATGACTAAATGCCAGAAAATGAAAAAAGACAAATGTGTTAACTGTGTTAACTTGTCTGTTAGGACTTCAGCAAAGAGAGAAGGTCTGTATGGACTGGAGATTTTAGGAAAGGTTTCATGGATAGATGGTTTCATGGACAAGATGCAATTTGAGCTAGACCTTAGGACTTTTTGAATAGGACAGAATGTAGATAGAGTCAGTCGGAAAGGAGTTTTGGGTGGGAAATATTGCTCAAGTAAAGGCATAGAAGCAAGAATGATGTGACATGTTTCAAGGACATTGCAAGAAAGTCACGGCAAAGGAGAAATCTCCAGAATTTGACAACCAGGATTGTTTCTTCCTTCTTCCTTCCATATGACTGCAAAGATCCTGGCCTCAGCTTCTGGGGAGAGTGGCATATCATACATTCATTGATTTTGTTTGTATTATGTTTCAACAGATGTCTTTTTTTTTTTTTTTTAACAGAAGTTACAAAGGTCATTAAGAGCTAGTTTTTGTGAGAAAGACATGTATTTGACATGTTATGTTTAATAAGCATTAATGTAAACATGTTCAGAAGGCCTGGTTATGTATCCACAGCACATCATCATTTCCTTCTATGTTACTTTTAACAGTAGTGGAAAGTTAATGAAATATTTTGTCTATTATTTCAAGTTGTTAAAAATATGGTTGGTGTATACACTTAAAACATTTTTGTTCTACTTAGTTATTTGACTTTACTCCTTGGCTTAAATTTATTCTTTACCTTCTCAGGCTCCTGTTTGGTTTTCTCAAGTGGTATTTATGTTAGAGCTTAGTATCTATTCTCTTTTATAAATAGGGAGGAGGCTGTCTGTCATTTAGAGTTTTAAGTAAAAAGATTGTGAGATTGGTTCTTAATGTATGTCAGTTACTTGAATCCAGAAAAATGGTGGCATTTGTTAGCTGAAGAAATGTTCTAAGGACTCTTTCCTGCCCATGCTTCTCTCACTGCCACTGCCAGTAGATGAACAGTTTATACCCCTGCTCAAAATCTAGGTTGTTTGACCCTTTAATTTTTTTTTTCCCCATTTATTTTTAACATGATATACAAAACCTTCAAAATCGTCTCATTCCTTTTCTTTTTCCAGCTTCATTTTCTATTACTTTTTTTCCTTTGCCCCAGACTCTGTGCAGTAGCTATGTGACAGTGCTCATTGTTCCTAGAAAAAGTGCCGTTTTTGCTGTTTTGACTTCCAGAATGACTTTTCCCCTTCATTCCAGTTCCAATGTGACACCTTCCCTGACTCCCACTAACTGAGGAATTAATTGCTTCTTCCTCTATGCTCCCATAGAACTTTGCATATAATTTCGTTATGAGACACAGACAACAAAATAATTACGACGTAAATGCACTATTGCTCTGCCAGATGTGAGCTCTTGAGAACAAGGGAATAGGCACTACATAAATGCTTGAATGAGTGAAATGTGAACAATGGAGCAGTTTCTATTTCTGCAGACCCTGAGGAGGGTCAAAGAGCAGAAGGTCATTCGAGTTAGTTCTCAATTTGAGATCATGGACTCAGTTTCCAATACATCGTGTTTGTATAAATCATTATTTATTGAGAATTTGCAGTGTGCAAGACACTTTGCCAAGTGTTTTGGTATGTTAGATAATCTTGTGATTGGTGATATTATTAATTTTGAGCCATTACATATATATCCATTCTCATGCAAAATAATACTTTTAAGGGTTTAATGATATTCAGAGTGCTTTCTTATTTCACTTGATATGTATAATAACACTTAGAAGGTAGGTAGAGCAACTTCAGACTTGCTCCATTTTATGAAAAAAGAGTTTGCTGTTTAGAAGTTATTTGCGCAAGGTCATCTCTTAGTAACTGTGGAGAGTTGGAACCAGAATCTAGATTGTTTCCCTCTGAAATAAAAGCCAACTGCTAGACATTTATTCTGAACTATCTTATTATGGAATGAACAATTTTGTAATGAAAATCTGTCTTTTGCTCTCTTGAAGGGTAATCTAAGCTATTATTTTCTGGAAGTATAACTAAAAAGCTTGTCATATGACAGACTTTCAAAGACTGAGAGAATCTGAGTTAATTATTTCTCTGAGTCAGCTAGCATTTTTTAAACATACCCTTACTACTCCTAGCAATAAATATATTTTTTCTTAAGTTTGCATTCAGGCAACTGATTTGGATTTGAGTGTTTATGCAAATGAATGAAACAGCCTTGGAAAAACTTGTGTGCCATGTAAATTTTTAATTCTTTAAAGGGAATAGCTGACAGGTGTAAAGAAAAAAAGTAAAGTTTATATAGGCACTTGAAAACATGGAAGCCTTTGGTGATTCTGCTATATCCTTTGTCAAATATGTAATCTGTGTTAGATTTTAATTTAAAGACATAGGAAACTGTTTTCTTATTTATTTGCATTAAGGTTTTATCAATACTTTCAGGCTTATGGTTTTATCTACATTTATAACTACTGACTTATTCTAGCTGAGTCAAGTAGAAATGAATTTCCAATATGGACCTTCAAGCTATTCTTCCTTTTTTAATTTTTCACTTACAAAAATAATGGATACATTCTCATAAAATTGAAGCAATAAGGACGTATGTGGAGTATATATATGTCCTCCTTCACATAGGTATCTCTTATCCTCTTCCCTTCCTCTAGAAGTAACTTTTGTTATTAGTTCGGTATGTAATTTTCAGAGCTTTTTCTGGGCATTTGTCTACTTGGGTATGTAGATAAGTAAGGTTTCTTGTTGTTGTTACTTTTTTTCATAAGCAATTGGATCATAATTTTAAATGTACTTTTCAGCTGATGATATCAAGTGAATTATGGTCAGCTTATCTGAAATGTGTTAATATGCTCTAGGTTATGACCAGCATCCAGACCGCTGTAAAATTAATATCATTTTATTGAGCACTTACCAGGTGGTACACTGAGTTTTATATGCATTATCTCATTTAATCCTCACAACAGACTTTTGAATTTGTTAATATTATCCTCAGGATGAGAAAGCTGAGCTTCAGGAAGGTGAAGGAATTTGTTCAGGGTAACACAGAGAGTGGTGAAGTCAGGATTTGAACCCTAGTCATCTGATTGCAGAGTGCATGCTCTTGATCACTCTGTTGCTTGCTACCTCAGCACCTCCGCGCAATTAGTCATCTTTAATCTCATCACCAACCAGTTAGTGAGCAATAGATCAAAAGAAAAAAAATATTGAAATAAAAACCTTATTGTCTGTTAACTCATAGATATTTTGGTAGTAAATCTGTGTAGAGTTTTAATTGAAGATCAGTTCCTCAAATAATATTTATTTATTACTTAAAATTTTACAATTTGAAAAAACTCTACATGTAAAGATATTAGAGTATCACTGTTCAGATACTGTAATATACTAAAAAAGATACTCTTTCATTAGATAATTTTTTAGTATGCTTTATTTTTTTTGAGTTATAGTTGATTTACAAAATGTAAGTTTCAGGTGTACAACATAGTGGTTCACAGTTTATACTCCATTTAAAGTTATTATAAAATATTGGCTATATTCCCTGTGCTGTACAATTTATCCTTGTAGCTTATGTATTTTTTTTTGTGTGTGTGTGTGTGTGTGTGTGTGTGTGTGTGTGTGTGTGTGTTACGCGGGCCTCTCACTGTTGTGGCCTCTCCCGCTCTCCCGTTGCGGAGCACAGGCTCTGGATGCGCAGGCCCAGCGGCCATGGCTCACGGGCCCAGCCGCTCCGCAGCGCACGGGATCTTCCCGGACCGGGGCACAAACCCGTGTCTCCTGCATCGGCAGGTGGACTCTCAACCACTGCGCCACCAGGGGAGCCCTATGTATTTTATTCATAGTAGTTTGTACCTCTTAATCCCCTAACCCTATCTTTTCCCTCTCTGCACTGGTAACCACTAGTTTCTTCTCTATATCAATGAGTCTGTTTCTGTTTGTTACATTCATTGGTTTATTTTTTAAATTCCACGTATAAGTGATAATATAAAGTATTTGTCTTTCTCTTTCTGACTTATTTCACTAAGCATAATACCCTCCAGATCCATTCATGTTGTTGCAAATGGGAAAATGTCATTCTTTTTTATGGCTTAGTAGTATTCTGTTGTACATATATACCACACCTTCTTTATCCATTCATCTGTTGATGGACACTTATTTTGCTTCCATGTCTTGGCTATTGTAAACAATGCTGCTATGAACATTGGGGTGCATGTATCTTTTTGAATTAGTGTTTTTGGTGGTTTTTTTGTTTGTTTGTTTTTTGCTATACACCCAGGAGTGGAATTGCTGGATCATATGGTAGTTCTCTTTTTAGTTTTTTGAAGACTCTTCATACTGTTTTCCACGGTGGCTACACGAATTTACGGTTCCATCAACAGTGTACAAGAGTTCCCTTCTCTCCACATCCTTCATTGGATAATTTCTAAGTATAGTATGTTTGGAGGTTGTATTTTAAATTATATATGTGACCTCCCCCTATAAGTAAATCTAATTTAGAAAAAAATGAATGTATTTGTTTTTTTAACTTTAAATATAAAAATATTAACTGTATTACTAGATGCCAGTTATGTTTCCTTCCACTTCAGAAGTTCAGGGATAGAAGATAAGGTCATGCTGTATGTTACTAGTATAGCAATGGTAGTTATGCTTGTAGAATAAACAAAATTTGTAGCTTTGAATTTTTTGGAAAATTTTGCGTAGTAAAAAAGAATGATACAGAGTTATCGTATAAGCCAGCAATTCTACTCCTTTGTATATACCCAAGAGAAATCAAAACATATGTCCACACAAAAACTTGTACAAATGTTCATCATAAAAAAATAAACAAACCCCATGTCCTTCAACTGATGAGTGGGTAAATAAAATGTGGTATACTATATAAAGGAATATTATTTGGTAATTAAAAGGAATGAAATATTGATACATACTACAACATGGATGAACCTTGAAAACACTATGTTCAGTGAAAGGCCACATATTGTTTAATTCTGTTTATATGAAATGTGTAGGATAGGCAAATCCATAGAGAGAAAGTAGATTAGTGGTTGCCAGGAGCAGGAAGTAACAGGGAGTGTGATGGTTAAGTTTATATGTCAACTTGGTGAGGCCATGGTGTCCAGTTTTTGGTTAAATACCAGTCTAGATGTTGCTGTGAAGGTATTTTAAAAATGTGATTTACGTTTAAATCAGTAGGCTTTGAATAAAGCAGATTACCCTCCAGAATGAGTCTTATCCAATTAGTTGAAGGCCTTACGAGAAAAGACTGAGGTTCCCCCAAAGAAGGAATTCTGCCTTCAGAGAGCCATCATACTCAAGACTGCAACAGCAGTTCTTCCCTTCTCTAGCCAGCTGGCCTGCCCTGCAAATTTCAGTTGACAGCCCCCAGGATGTTATGTGAGCTAATTAAAATAAATCTCTCTTTCTCTGTATATATACACATCCTATTGGCTCTGTTTCTCTGGAGAACCCTGACTAATCTAATACATGGAGTGACTGCTGAATGGGTACAGGTTTCTCTTTGGGGTGACCAAAATGTTATAAAATTGATTGTGGCATTAAAAAAAATTTTTTTTAAATCGTGGTGATGGTTGCTCTGAATTGTATACTTTAAATTGGTGCATTGTATGGTGTGTGAATTATATCTCAAAATGCTCTTTTAAAAAAAGAGGACTATGGGCTTCCCTGGTGGCGCAGTGGTTGAGAATCCGCCTGCCGATGCAGGGGACGCGGGTTCGTGCCCCAGTCCGGGAAGATCCCACATGCCGCAGAGCGGCTGGGCCCGTGAGCCATGGCCGCTGAGCCTGTGCGTCCGGAGCCTGCGCTCCGCAATGGGAGAGGCCACAACAGTGACAGGCCCGCGTACTGCAAAAAAAAAAAAAGAGGACTGTTAGATGGAGTAATAGGTTAGTGAAAGCAGGTTAGTGTGTAGGAAGTGGAAGAATGTAGAGTTCAGTGTGGATAGTCTAGCAGAGCTGCTTTTGAAGTACTGTGTGGCTTAATTTCTGTTACTAGTTTCTTAGTGTGAATGTCTTACTCTTGGTTAGACTTTTGTTTTATTGAATTTAGTAGATGGTGTTTTGAAATTTAACTACATTTGTTGAAACAAAAGTCTAACCAAGAGTAAGATATGAATACTAAAGAGGTAGAGACAAAATTTTGGTATTATTGAGAAGCTCTAGTGCCAAAGTCTTAATGTGGGAGTTGAGAAATAGTTGGAAAGATGCAATTTATATTATAAGGCCCAATCTGAACCTGGGAATCTTAAGATATTAATTTTTGTCACCAGTGAATCTTTTGCATATGCAGGCCTATAGAACATGGTAAAATATTGTTAGAATGAATGGTGTTGTCTTAACTAGAAGGAAGTAGTCGTTTAAATTATAGTTGAACTTAAACTGGGACCATTCCTAGTCCTTAAGTATCTGAGTGTCTCATGTGTGCAGTGTAGTGCCGGGTAGATAGAACTGATAAATATAGTTACAATACAAATAAGTCCCAACAATAGAAGTATCTATGAATCATTGTTTCCAGGGAGCTAAGGGACTGATGAATTCCTTCCCTAGGATTGGGGGCAGCAAATATGGAAGGAATGAAGAGGGCTTCATAGAGAAAGTTGTTTTTAAGCTACTGTTTGAAGAGTGAGGGCTTTATTCTCTGTATAAAATAGAGCAGGGCATTCCAGCCCCAGGGAATAGTGTGTGTTTAAGGCAGAAAAGCTGGAAGAGAATGATGTATTCTGAGAAATGCAAACCCAGAAGTTAGCAGAATTGAGGAGGGAAAATAGAGCTGCTATCAAATCTTTGGGGTCATTGAACACTGCTGGTAGAAGTTTTAGGGTTGGACTACCTGAGGTGGAATCCTGGCTCCACTGCTTGCCAGGTGTGTGACCTTGAGGAGTCTCTGTGCCTCAGTTTTCCTCATCTAAAAATGAGGCTAATAGTGGGATTCACCTCATAGGATTGTTGTAGAGATCATGAGAATTCATGTAAAGCAGTTAGCAGAATGTTTGGCACAGAATAAGTACAAACAGTCCCTGATTTACAGTAGTTCTATTTAGGATTTTTCGACTTCATGATGGTATGAAAGTGATAATACATTCAGTAGAAACAGTACTTAAGAGTTTGATCTTTTCCTGCAATATGTGGTATGATACTCCCTTGTGGTGCTGGGCAGCGACAGCAAGCCACGGCTCCCAGTCAGCTCTACAATCCCAGGGGTAAACAGCCAATACACTTACAACCATCTGTGCCCATACAACCATTCTGTTTTTCATTGAATATTATTCAGTAAATTACATGAGATATTCAACACTTTATTATAAAATAGGCTTTGTGTTAGATGTTTTTTCCCAACTGTAGGCTAATATAAGTGTTCTGAGCATGTTTAAGGTAAGCTAGACTAAGCTATGATGTTCGGTAGGTTAGGTGAATGAAATGCATTTTCAACTTAACTTACAATGGCTTTATTGGGACATAACACCGTCGTAAGTCTAGGAAGATCTGTGTTCAGTAGCTTGTGTCTATTTTAATTTTTCTTTATATTTTTAGTTGGTGTGTTTGCACGGTAAGACCTGTATGCTTATTTTCTATAAGTGTTCTTTTTTTTATTGTTAAAAAGGTTTTCTTCTTCGAATATCTGCCTTTCGAGTCCCCTCAACCAAGTTATGTGATACCTTGAAACTTTTTTGAATGTGTTAAAGAAATAATGTGATACAGTAAAAAAAAAAATTTGGTCTTTGTCCCAGGTTCCTGGCTCACAACTCCTAAAACTCGTGGAATCTCCTGAGTGATAAGAGTGTCTCTTGTGTGCTAATAAGATGACTGGTGGCTGGGAGCCCCTGGATAGCTTCAGGATGGTACTGGTCACCAGAAAGACTAAGTGATTAGAGGGTTGGAACTTTGGGGCCCGCTTACCAATCTCTGGGAAGAGGAGGGGTAGCAGGCTGAAGATTGAGTTGAACTGTGAGATTCAGGGAGCTTTTGGTTTGGTGATCACATCAAGGCGCTGGTAGGGTGGCTCACCGGAGAAGACATGGAAGCTCCTAGCCCTTTTCCTCATACCTTGCCCTTTGCAGTTCTTTCATTTGACCATTCCTAAATTGTATCCATGTTGCAAGTTTCAGTGACAACCTGGGACTTTTGACTGGCAGTAGAAGTGGGGGCAGTTTTGTGGGACAGAGCCCCTAACCTTTGGGATCTGACATTAACTCCAGGTAGATAGTGTCAGAGTTGAATTGAATTGTAGGACACTCGGCTTGTCTTAGAAAGTTGGAGGAGTAGTGTTAGAAAAGACAGCCACACATTTGGTATCAGAAGTGTTGTGAGTAAAAGCAGTTCAAATAGTCTTCTGATTAATACCCATTATCCAGTACTACCAAGTTTGTATGCTTTCCCTGTTAAAAGGAATAAAAATCATTAGCATACTTGGCTTACCTTACTTGAAGATATGGAATTAAAGGAGCTGAGTAAGTTATATGATGAGAATCTAGTTAATCAGTCAGGAAACATGTAAGAGAGTGTATTTGCTATATTAGGCAACATGGGGCATAATGAAAGTATTAAGATATCACTTCAGTCTTTGAGGAGCTTATAGTTTAATTGGGAAGCCAGACCTAGCCTCATAAACAACTAGGGAAGAATTAAGTTCTAAATGGAATTAAGAGCTCTATGTGATTAAGGTGGAGAAGGCTTGAATTGGACCCTGAAGATTTAGGATAGAAAATAACAGGTGTCCTTGGTGTATAAAGGTTTGCATGGAAAGGCATAAGGCCAGAGGGATAGTCCGGAGGCAGCTGTGTGTTAAGGAGCTCTACTACTGGATTGAGCAGGTAGTTTAGGTTAAATGACAGAGGTAAACTTGTCAGGTTCCATTTCAGGAAGGCTGTGGAGGTGGAGCAATAGGGCAGAAATCTTTAGGGAACCATGGCCCAGGCCATGGGATTAAGAATTTTGGATTTGTAGTTTTGGGGAAAGCCGTTTCCTCCCCTTAACCCAGCCAAATAACCCTAATAACTAAAATGA